>NW_024096464.1:715000-1915000 GCF_016545835.1 Crotalus tigris | reverse complement strand
TGTCTCTTTTTTCAAAATCGTGGTTGATGGGGTGTGTACGTTAGGTTACCACTGAATAATTTTACTATCACTGTTATGCATACTGTTGCATAATCATTTGCAACTGCACCTAATCTTCACTGAAGTGTATAAAATATGAAGTATACAAAATAAGCATGAAAACATCCATGTTAGCTGTATAATTTGTGCTTTAGAGTCTCAGATTTTAGTGCTCCACCATTTTATAAATCCTCAAATTGCTTTCTGTGGATTCACATGTCTTTGGCCTTCGAATCTCTTTATCAACATTCCCATAATGGCCTCAGGGGGTTGGCAAAGAGACAACCACCCTAGAAGCACAAACTGAGAGCTTCATGCATGCTCTCACTGCTTCAGTCTGTGGCATTTAGTCATCTACAGCTGCTTTCAGCTTCTGCCATCATATAGCAAGAATTGATGTATACAGCTGAAAAGCTTCAGCGGAGCAGCTTTGGAGCACTCTAATGCAGCCAAATGGGAATGCTTGCCAGGAGGACAGATGAATGCACCCAGATTTAAAAATGAAATCATGCTGTGGAAAGAAAGGGACCTGCACAAATTTGGAAGGACTGGCATATTCATTCCTCTGTATTCTTTCTGCCTTGGATCCTTTCTTATTAGTTCTCTGAAACAATTAATTAGGAACCTACATTCTAGATATAATTTAGAAGATCCAGATTGCTTCAGACAATCTATTGCAAGTGGCAGCTGAATGCAGAGGAGAAAGTCCCATTTATTTTAGAAGAAAATCTGGTGTACATAAGTCAATCACATGTTTTGGAAGTATTCCAAGGAGAGAGACTAAAGCTTGGAAATGAATGTGAAAAAATTAGAATACATTAAAGCAAGGGTGGGCAAGTTGATAAGATTTACTTTATGCTTTATTTTTTATAAGCTGCAAAAGCTAAAGGTAAAGGTTTCCCTGTTCAGCTGTGGACAACTCTAGGGTGTGGTGCTTATCTCCATTTCTTGGTCAAGGGAGCCAGCATTGTCCGATGACATTTTCCATGGTCAAGTGGCCAGTGTGGCTATATACCAAAGGTGCACAGGACACTTTTACCTTCCCATCAGAATGGTATCTATTAATCTACTTGCATTTGCATGCTTTCAAATACTAGGTGGGCAGGAGCTAGGACAAGTAACAGGAGCTCACCCCATTGCACAATGCTTGGGTATCAAACCTGACAAACCCAGCCTCTTTAAATGCTGAGCCATTGTGCCTCCTTTTAGAGCTGCAAGGTCCATCAATTAAGGCTAGGTGCAAAACAGTGTCTCAAGAAATCAATGTCCTTCATTCCATGAGTCATATAGATAGTCCTTGACTTACAACCTTTCACAGGCTGAAAGCCTCAGAATGCATACTATATGGCCAGTAAAGCACTTCTAGGCATTGTAAAACATTGTGATGGCTTGCCCAACTCACATGACTGCATTTCAGGAACTTGGCAATCTATTTGTACTTACAACATGTTGCAAAATGCCCTGCAATCATGTGATCACCATTTGCAATCACTACTGCTGGCTTGCCCAAAGAGTCAATGGGGAAGCCAACAGGAAGGTTGCATGAGGTGTGCTTGCTGCATTTGAGATCTATTCTCCCTTGTATTGAAGGATTTCCCCTCTCTTCCATGCACATGTGAGTGGGTGGGGGTATAATTCTCCTGTGTGCTGGAGGAACATACCTCAAATCTAGCTAAAAATGTGAACAAACACCAACTTAATAACTGCCACTGGGAGAGCCAGGATTATGATTGTTAAGTGAAGCAGTCATGTGGCATCTAGCTTAATGACTGCTTCACTCAACAGCCAAGATTCCAGGCCCATTTGTGGTTATAAATGGAGGACTATCTGTACACTAGACCATTGTTTATACAGTTTATACAAAAACTGAATCTTAATTTTACAAAATTTTACAGAAACTTAAAGTAGCCAGCACGACTACCCAAAATCCTTGTCAAAAGCAACCAATTAATAACCACATTCAACTGATGAGGAATATGAAGGGCAAGAACTATGTAATTAGCACATGATCAGACATGGCAGACATCCTTAGTTTGTCCTGGCAATTTTAATTCCTATTACTAAATTATTGAGAGTCAGAATACCTTGGCAATCCTCAGAGAATCTCTGAGTAATAATAGCATCAATATACAAAGTTCAACTTGCAAGGATTAGCAAAGGAAAGAACTAAGTTTCAACATCTTTATTAATTCCTCCTCTGAGGAGGTTCGTTAAAGTTAAAACAAGGACACCTTTCATAAGGCCAATATGATATTTCTGTTTTCTACAGTTGGGATTACATTAAAAGTAGACGTCTAGCAATATGCTCTGTTTTAATTGTTATCTTATTAAATTAGTAATTGCTTTTTAGTTTTCAACATGAAGTTAGGTATTCACCTAAATATATAAAAATCAATAATAAGTTTACATTTTAATATAAGGATTCAAATTATGGCATCTTGCAAAGGATAAGAGAAAGCAAGGAAATGACAAAGCAATTCATCTTTCATTGAGATATTGCACAGTTCTACCGGACAAAGTAGACTGATCTATCAGCTAATATACTAGGACCATGATCAGCCTTAACATGATAGAGAGACTTCATGTGTATCCTCTCAACTGAGATCTGAGTTGGAATAGTTTAATGGTAAAGCAACTACTGTGCTTACAGCTTGGATAATCTGCAGACACATTAGGTTTTTAATCAAACATTTTTAAAAAGTGTTTCTAACATCTTTTTAAAAATTATTCCTAGGATCTGGAAAAAATAAAAGAAAGAACTTGTTTTCCCATTTGTAGCATCCTATCATTACTTATGGGCCTTAGCTTTTTCCCAGTTATTGGAGAGAATGGACAAAAGGTTGCCCATTCCTGTAAAGTTACTACAACTGATTTACCAATATGGACAGGTTTCGGGTTTTAAAATTAATAATAATAAGACTAAAATATTATCTAAAAATATGACTAATCTGGACAAGCAGATTTTGGTTAATCTGACAGATTTTGAAGTTGTTGATAAGATAAAATATTTGGGGGTTACTTTATCTGTTTCTAATGTAAAATTGTATAAAAATAATTATGAAAGGCTGTGGGTCAGGGTACAGAAAGACTTGAAGAATTGGGAGAAGTTACAGTTATCTCTTATGGGAAGAATTGCAGTGATTAAAATGAATGTCCTACCAAAATTTCTTTTTTTGTTTCAAATGCTACCTATTTTAAAGAATGAGATTAATTTAAATGAATGGCAGAAAGGCATTAATAAATTTATTTGGGCAGGGAAAAAACCAAGGGTAAAGCTTAAAATTATGCAAGACTTCCGTGAGAGAGGTGGACTCAAGGTACTGAATTTGAAATTATATTATGATGCTGTGGTTTTAACATTAATTAGTGATTGGGTAAATTTAACAAATGTAGAAATACTCCATCTGGAGGGTTGGGATTTACTTTTTGGATGGCATGCCTATTTAATTTTTAATAAAAAAGTGGATCGGGTTTTTAAATCTCATATTATAAGGATTTCTCTACTTCGGGTTTGGAGGAAATATTATAAAAGTGATTTTAAAATACCATTATGGGCTATACCTTGGCATGCGATAGAGGGGATAAGGAGAGGAGTTAAAATGGATAAGGTCTCTTATACACAACTACTTAGATGGGATGGTCAAAATTGGCAGTTAAAATCTTTGGAAGATTTACTACATGAAAATATTGCCTATTCATGGTTTCAATACAGACGAATACTGGTTAGATGGAAGATGGATCGTAATATGGGCTTGCTCAGAGAAGATGAAAATCTTTTTAAACATGTAAAGGATCAAAGGCGAACTCACATTAAGAGAATTTATGGGGTTCTAGTGGAACTGGACTCAGAATCAGAACTAATTAAAGACTGTATGATTAAATGGGCACAAAATTTTGGTGAACCAGTTCTACTGGATACCTGGGAAATTATGTGGGTGAGGAATGTCAAATTTACACAAGCCCAGAATTTAAGGGAGAATTTTTATAAAATGTTTTATAGATGGCACCTTGATCCACAAAAAATGTCTCTTATGTATCCTGACTTACAGCCTAAATGTTGGAGATGTGGTTGCCTGGATGCCACTTATTATCATATTTGGTGGTCGTGTAAAAATATAAAAGCTTTTGGGATTAAGATATGGTGGAATATTCAAAGAATTTTTAGAAAGAGGGTAAAATTTACTCCACAATTGTTTTTGTTAGGTATTGTTACTGATTGTGATGCCAAGGAGGTTATATTGATGTTAAATTTGATTACAGCCGCAAGGCTGTTAGTAGGGCAATACTGGAAGAAGGAATCTTTGCCTACCTTGCAAGAGTGGTTTTTTAAAGTTTCTTATCTGGCGGAAATGGCAAAGATTTCGGCTTTTTTAAAGGAGCAATCGCAAGAGAAATTTTTTGCCGTATGGGAAAAATGGATAAATTTCACACAATACAAATTGGATATAAAAAAATATCATTTAGCTTTTTTATAACTTGTATATAAATTTTGATATTTTATAGATTGCACTTTTTCTCTTTTTTCTTTTTTTTAATCTCTTTTCTTCTTTCTTCTTTCTTTTTTTTAAGCACTTTTTTATGCTTATGCTTTTTTTGTTATATATATTTTATTGTTAATCATTTTATAAGTTGTTTAATTTTTTTTAGGATTTTTAAAATTTTAATTAAGCCTATATTCAGCTCTGGGAAGCTCGGGGGGGATGGAGGGGGTGGTTTGGGAGGAGTTGGGTGAGGGTTGTTTTGTTTTTTATTGTTGTCTTTTTGTTCTTTGTAAAAAATTTTAAAAAATTTTCAATAAAAAAAAAGGTTGCCCATTCCTGTTCCATAGCAATTATGCCTCTACAGAAACTACAGACCATAGTTGCTCAAAGTTGGCAAGTTCTCCCAAGTTTGCTGAGGAATTCCAGAAGTTGAAGTTCACACAACTTAAAGTTGCCAAGTTTGAGGAACACTACAAATAGAGCATTACCACTGTCAGCAAGAAATCTGAGATGGGCTTCAATATATTGTCATGTCCATTTCATACTTTCTGCTAAACTTGCAGGAAATGAGAACTGAGGCTATGTATATGACATATATGAACAGGAATGACATGCCTCTCCAAATTCCATGTGATCCAAGCAGTGACAGAACTTCGCCACTTCATGGAACAATAGTAATGGATTGTTGACAGAATTCTAATTCCTTTATTCCCCTTAAGTACCAACTCAACGTTAACTTCAGGTGATTCATACAATGGGCTAAAAATGAAGTAATAGATGTTGAACTGTTCCATGGCAGACTGAAAATGGAATGTCCTTTATGTTTTCTTGATGTCCCTTGGTGTAAACAGCTCCCTGAATTTAATGAATTAATTGGCATATCAGAGAAGGTGCTTGCACTTAAAACGGTATATAAGTCTCATAAATAAATAAATAAAAGGTGACGGTCTCTCCTTCTTGCACTGTCTCAAGTTCCGGAGTTATGGCTTCATTGTTATAGGATGATACTTGAAGCCTTAAAATCACAGTCTGGAATTCTATTGCCTGGAATCCAGGTTGCAAATAGCAATCCATATTTTGAGACTAGAATGGGCCTCTCAACATTGCTAAAAAGGGAGCAAAATGAAATGCCCATATGCACAAATATTGCATACATGCATGAATATATATTGATGCCAGTTTAGGCATCAATTGCTGTGTTAAACAGAAGTAATATATTAAAATAATAGAGTTGGAAGGGACCTTGGAGGTCTTCTAGTCCAACCTACTGTTTAAGTAGGAGACCCAATATCATTTCAGATAAATGGTTTTCCAGTCTCTTCTTAAAAACCTCTAGTGATGAAGCACCCACAACTTCTGAAGGCAAGCTGTCCTACTGTTTAATTGTAATAACCATCAGGAAATTTCTCCTTAGTTCTAGGTTGGTTCTCTCTTTCATTAGTTTCCATTCATTTCTTCTTATTTTGCTTTCAGGTGCTTAGTTTAGAGAATGGTTGACCCTGTCTTCTTTGTGGCAGCTCCTTAGATATTGGCACACTGCTATCACGTCATCCCTAGTCCTACTTTCCATTAAACTAGACATGCCCAATTCCTGCAATTGTTCATATGTTTTAACCTCCAGTCCTCTAATCATCTTTGTTGTTCTTCTCTGCGCTCATTCCAGAATCTCAACATCTTTTTTTATATCGTGATGACCAAAACCAGATGCAATGTTCCAGGTGTGGTCTCACCAAGGCATTATAAAATGGTACTGATACTTCACGTGTTCTTGATTCTATCCTTCTGTTAATGTGGCCTAGGATAATGCTGGCTCATATTTAAATGGTTGTCCACTAGGATTCCAAGATTCTTCTTCCAGTTAGTACAATTGAGCCAGGTACCACTTATTCTATACCCGCGCATTTGGTTTTTCTTGCCTAAAAGTAGAACCTTACTTTTCTCTACTTCTACCCTACTTTAGAACTTTGTAGGGTTTGGGCAAGGGGACTGGCCTCTTTACAGTAGCCATG
This sequence comes from Crotalus tigris, assembly GCF_016545835.1. Taxonomy (NCBI): domain Eukaryota; kingdom Metazoa; phylum Chordata; class Lepidosauria; order Squamata; family Viperidae; genus Crotalus; species Crotalus tigris. The sequence continues at coordinate 1,908,471 of NW_024096464.1, read as the reverse complement.
TAATTCTAGGAAAAAGGCAGCTTCTCTCCTGAGTTACACACTAGAGCTGCCTGTGCACATCCAGGTGTTCTGAATAGAAATTGAAAGCACAGTACTGCATGGTTGGGAAGATTGTAATCAGATAATCTCTCTGCCAATTCTGTTTTCTATCAGAGTACTGTTACTGACAACTCAAGACCCTGTTCTCCATTTTTTTTAATGTATAGCCTGGAATAGTATCAAAGAGTTCTTCAAATTTTCAGTAAGAAAAATATTTTCTAATAGACCCTAATAAGGAGCAGATGTGGACCAGCTCTAAAACTTACTCTGTTTACTACAAACTTACTCTGTTTGCTTACTAACATCCCATCATTCAACAAATTCAAAAATACACTCTGGAAATAGGCACAGCTAGGGCCAAGATGGTAGAACAATCAACAGGTGCAGCTATGTCTGCCTCTGTGTCCTATGGTCATCCTTAAGTATCAAACTGACAATGTGCCATAGATGTAAAATCCTAAAATAAGAGAAAATTGCTTGTTTCTATTTTTTAAGCACTGCAGATTTCCAAACCCTTGCTAAATTAGTGCAGGGTGGTTAGTGACCCAGAGCTGCTTCTTTCCCGCTCCATCTTTTAATGAATAAATAAAATGGGAATAATGGCCATCTTACTTTAAATGCTGAATTGCTTCATCTGCAGAGAGTAGAACTTATACAATTTTCACAGACACAATGGGCAAAGATTGCAAGCTTCCCCCCCCCCCCCATGCCCTGCCCCAACCTGAACTTTCTTTTACTCTCAGTTCTTGGCTAGAAGAAAAGTGTGGGAAAAGAAAGAATGGAGAGGTCACCTCAAATATACTTTTTTCTCTCTCTTTAGAATGCACTCCGCCCCATCTCCCATTAGAACAGAGCAAACCTGCATTTAAAGTGATAAAGAGGAGATTTTTTTGTAGCCCCCTAATTCTAGCACTGGATGCATCCTGCATTCTGTACGTAGCATCTTCTAGTGTACCTGGAAACAACACAGCTCTTGTTTCTGCCAACTAGGACATTTACTATGAGGCTGCTGATGGAGTAGATCAGTCCTGGTGAATATAATAGAGTTCTCTGCTGGGAAGCTGCTCCAGGGACCTTGTAGGGGCTGGACTTCTCTCAGTTCCGAGAGCCTGCAACAGTTCACCCCAGTGGGCTGAGACAGCCAAGCAGCAGCAACAGTAGGAGGTGAGGTGAGCTATCTGCCTACTGCGTGGGTTTCTTGCCAGGGGACCTGATTAGTGAGAGCCTGCAGCTGGAGCATCATGTGGAGAAGACTGATCAATAGCCAGCTCGTCCCTGCTTTGAAACTGCCAAGGGGGGGAGGGAGGGAGGGAGGGAGGGAGGGAGAGAGAGAGAGAGAGAGAGAGAGAGAGAGAGAGAGAGAGAGAGAGAAAGAAAGAAAGAAAGAAAGAAAGAAAGAAAGAAAGAAAGAAAGAAAGAAAGAAAACAAGCAGCAAATAGTGCACGTTATGTGCCATCACTATATATGAGTGTTTTCTATATCATTTCACTTTGTGATGGCTTTATACTAAAGATCAGAGAGCGGAAAAAAGAAAAACACCAGTGAGCCACCCACAGAGAATTTGCAGGTGTGAATTAACTACCACACATATTTAATTGATCATCCTACAGTTTTAGAACATACCACATACCACTGGGTGTCATTAAACTTTGTGCCTCTGTATGCATATATATAAAGATGGGCAATATATAAAGATGCAAATTGGGATTATTCTCTCCTCCTCCTCCTCCTCCTCCTCTTTCCCACAAGGCTAAAGCAGCTTACCCGTCCTCGGGGTCTGTTTTTTCGTTTTGGAATATCTTCTTCTATCTCTTCCTCTTCGTTCACTTCATCTGCATTCTCATCGTTTTCCAAAACCCGCTGGAATTGAAATAACAAACAATAATTAAAAACAAATCCCAGTGCAACGGAAGGCCTTTTGAGCAGAATTTAGCAGAGAAAATATATCACAGAAAGAGAGATCTGGGAGAAGCCACTTAGGTCAAGTCCAACCTCCTATTTTGCCAGGACACAAATTAAATCACTCCTACAGTAATAGATGAATCCACTCCATGAAGGGGCGCTTTCCACTTTTTCTAGGAGATTGGTTAGGCTCTCAAATTGCTTTTAATATTACAGAAACTATTTGGACATTCAGCTGAAATCTGCTTTTCTATAACTGAAATCTATTAAATTTAACTTAAACCCATCCATGGCCCATACTTTATCATACATCCACTGTTGTCAAGGATAAACAGTCCCTGTTCCTTCAACCTCCCTAGATAAGACTTGATTTTTGGTCCCCTTATCAAACTTAATTGCTTTTTCTGAAATCTGATTCAGTTTGTCTGAATCCTTCTTGAAGTGGAGCCCATAAGGTGGTACAGAATTTAAGGCCAAGCTCACACATTTTATATCTGGCTAAAGAGATTTGAGAAAGTGATAACCTTACAATTCAAAAGTATCTACAGGATACTTTTACGTCTAAATCAGATTTCCAAGTGGGATATAAAGTAGTTTGACTTAGTTGTCTTGTTGGATATCTTATACTAGAAACTGGATGTAGGAGAGAAAATTTAGCTTTATTCTATAGGGGCATTGTGATGGAGTGGTGGCACTGTTGTTACAGTGCAGTATTGCAGACTAACTCTGCTGACTGCCAGCAGTTCGATCCTGACCGGCTCAAGGTTGACTCAGCCTTCCATCCTTCTGAGATTGGTAAAATGAGGACCCAGATTGTTGGGGGCAATAGGCTGACTCTGTAAATTGCTTGGAGAGGACTGTAAAGCATTATGAAGTGCTATATAAATCTTAAGTGTTATTGCTGTTGCACTGTAGTTCTGTTCATTTCTTTTGACTTTTCAACAGTTTTAATACTATTAATCTAGACTTCGTGTGTGTGTCTGTCTGTGTGTGTGCGTGTGTGTGTGTGTGTGTGTGTGTGTGTGTGTGTGTGTGTGTGTGTAAAGGTTCCAGTCTTTACTGTCAAGCCACCACCAGAAGGTAAGGTTAGGAAATTATTGCTCAAAGCCTAGGCCACTGATTTTTTCAGTACCACAGATGTGTCAACATATACATGAAACTCCTGGAGGTATCACCCAGCACATTAGAATAGATACTATCAACATGCTGAGAACCCACACAGTGATATTATTCCTTATCATCCAAGTCCTCCAAAATGTTTACTAGGTGAAATGCCTAATTTCAAGAAGATGCGTAAAGAGTACAGGATTAACTTTGGGCAAAGATAGAGGTATTGTTGGTTAATAGGTAAACTGCCATTGAGATCACAGTTCAGATTGTACTAGATAAGAATATTAATCTGCTAAAAAAAAACAGGTCCACAAAGCAGGAATGCTACTTTATCCTTGAATGACACTGGATTCTCAAGAAGTGGAATTACACAACCACAGTTAGAATACCAGCTATTAACAGTTCTAATGGCTTAGGAACAACTCATCTTGACTATTGCATTTTACTTAGGGCTGTTCTTAGAAACTCTCTTAAAGCCTTCATTGTCTGCCTTTATAAAATCTGAAAAGAAACATCTCTTTAGCCAAGCTTTTAACATGCAATGACATTACTAGGCATTTTATTTTTTCAATTTTGTAATTGTTTTGTTTGAGTGTGTAATTTCTGTTTTAAATGGTAAACCACCTTAAATATCCCATTTGAATGAGAAGAATATAAATCAAGTATATTTAATTAAGTATTCCTCCTAGAAATAGTGATATTATTTTGCCAATATGATTTGATTATATCAGGGATGCACACTTTTTCTCTTTTGCTGGTCATTAAGTACAATGCTAATGTGTGTTCTAAAAAGTATTTGGGAAGAAGGACAAAAATAAATTGGTAAATTCTTTGAAGTATAATTAAAGTCAATTAATATAATTACTCCTCATGTATTTAATCATTTTTCTTTGCTGCATTTTCCATACTAGATGCTATAGCAAAATGGATGAATGAATGATGAATAAAATTTGTTGGCAATTTTTGAAGTGCCACCTGCAGCTGTGTTCAGTGCTTCTGAGGACCTCATGCAGTCTTAGGACCTCAAGTTGTGTGTGGGGGTTTTGTCCCAGATGGAAGAAGGATGCTTTAGAAAGGCTAATTTGGAAATAAAAAGGCATCAGAGCAATAGCTAAATAAGGTGATAAAGAAGCTGTAATCTGACAATAGAAGACTCCCTGTTCTAAAGATATATCTTCCATTTCCCATCTAGAAGGAATCTGTTTTTACAAGTTCTTATTGCTAACACAAATATTTATCTCCAAAATGACACTTGTAGTTCCCATCACTTTTTCTGCAATGGTTTTACAAAATTCTGAACTATTTATTTATTCAATCCATCTTCTTAAAGGCAACACGTACAACCTGGAAATAATGATTAATTAGCCTACTTACATATGCACATACTGTCCTACAGTTTATGAACTGAAAATGTGAGATTACCTGGATCTCTTGTAGAGTATCTTCTTCTTTAGCATCTATCTTTTTTTCAAGCCCTTCTCCACGCAACAAAGCTTCCAGTGTGGTCCCTTCTGATGTGAAGGCATCCTTCTTCAGAGGCAGGTCAACTTCTGACAAATCAAACAACAATGACTACTATTACTTCCTTAAAGTAAGCAACCAGAACAATGGATAGAATAGTCATACAGTTTTCAGTTTATTCACAAGAAAGAGCAAATGTCTTTAAACACTGAGAGATACAATTATTATTTTGACATGTTGATATATACAAAAGTCAAATTTGAACTCCATGAACTAGACTTGCTGGGAAAATATTTATCTAGTTGATAATTTGAAGAGAGCTTTTACGTGGAAATAGCTCTTAGCTGATGTGGCATCGGGTCATCTTGTCTAGTCTAGAAATGAAACAGCTCAACCTGGTTAGTAGTTGGAGGTGAAAGCTCCAGAAATACCAAGAAACATACATTATATTCAAAAGTTGGAAAAGATTCTGGGAAATGGCAGTGGCAAATCACTTTGGTTATTGCTGACAAGAAAACTGAGTAGTCATGGCCATGAAGTCCCAAGAAATTGAGCTCATCACAAAGAGACTTTTCTTTTAAATTGCCCAACAGTGAAAAATACACCTTCCCTTTTGACATGATGATGCATTCTTCTAGTCCAGGGGTGTCAAACTGCCGACCCACGGGGCAGTTGCATCATACGGAGACCACGCCCACCCCAACTCCAGTACTACAAAAAAGTTGTGATACGTCGCAACACGTCACATGATGCGGTGAGTTTGACACCCGTGTTTTAGTCAGTTTAAAGTACCACAATTGGGATAAAATTCTACAGCCTGCAGCTGGATTCCAATTACTCAAAGGACTTTTCTCTTCCCATGCCTCCACTTCATGCTTCCCAAAACCACTCTGGAGAGTCACAATGTTTTGCAAGTAGAGTTTGAGGACATTGATGGGCTTCTGTCAGTGGGAAGGAGTTAATTGGATTTTTAAAAAAAGGCCTCCTTTGACTCAGGCTTAAATTCTGGTAACTTTACAGGCACAAAATGGTATCTTCTTCCAAGATATACTTTCATGTCCCAGTCTAGCTTCCAACCCTGGTAATTCCCACACATGTCCCATCTAATTATTGACTAGCCCAGGCGCAATTTAGCTACTTGAGCCCAGACTCAATTGGGCAGGTACCACAACCTGAGTTAAACCAGGTAATGGGATGTCATCTTTTATGGCCAAGCACCAATTTGTATTTGTATGTTAGTAACGTATCATTAAGGGTTATCAATTTTCCACTCAAATATTAAAACAAACAAATCTGTTTCGATGTATTTTATAGCTATTAAGCTAATCTCATTCTGCTCTGAGAACAGATATCTGATCACGTTCCAAGAAATAAAAGAAATGCTGTTTCACACACATTGTCATTTCAACCCTGGATCCTTCCTGCCAAAATTGAGAGCATACCGATAAATAACTTTTCCTGTTCTCTCCCCCAGGGTCAAGGGTGAAAGGAAAAAAAAAAGAATAGATCCCTTCTACAAACAGTATTGTTTTGAAAAAAGGAGTGTATCATTTCCAGCATCCTAAAAACTTCCCCTTGTATTGTTTTGTTACAAATATAGAATTAGGGGAGAGAACTTTACATTCATTTTTTATTGTGCAGGAGGAGCTGCTTGTTTGATTGATGTCTTTTTTCTCTATTCTTTGCCGATAAAAAGGTTTCTTCTCTTCTTCATCTGTTTTGGTTAATACAGTCTGAACTGGCAAAAGATAAAAGATCAACAACCAACTTCTGTTTCTATATGACTGGCGAAAAGTTAAAATGGACACAAATCAGTGCCAAATATGCAGATGACAACATCTGGGCTTCAGAGAGTTAGGATCAGGCCCCAACCCTGCCTAAGTCATCTTCAAAAGGGTGTCCCATACCTGAGGAAGACAAGGACTCCATGGAGAACTGGTAATAGCCAATATCTCTCAAACGAATATGTCATGGCAATAGATGAGACTTGTCAAACACAAGGCCAGAGGGCTGGATGCGGCCTTTGAAGTGGTTTCATGTGGCCCGCGAAGCCATCCTGGAAACAGTGAGGGAACGGCCTCCACTGCCTTGGCCCTGGTTCAGGCCAGCCGGGAGCCAATGTACAATTTTGTGGTGGCCATCTTGGCACTTGCCCCGGTAGACCATGCCTTGGCACTTGCTCCGGTCCCACCCCTTTTGCCAGAGACCCTCAGATCTGTCCCACTCCTGCCCAGGCCCCCATAGGCACCCTTGACACGAATGATGTAGAACTGGCCACGCCCACCCAGTAGGCCACACCCATTCCATCCATGCCCACCCAGTAGGCTGCACCCACTCTGGCCACACCAACCCAGCCCCCCCCAGGGCAACCGCAATGCTGATGCGGCTCTCAGTGAAATTGAGTTTGACACCCCTGCAATAGATTAATATCCATTTGAAGCAATTATTGCACCTTTATAATTTTCTATATAAGGCATATAACTTTATAAAATTTTACTGCATAAGAAAAGAATACATCCAATGTAGCTCTTTTTTTTCTTTCTTTCTTTCTTTCTTTCTTTTTTTTTTTTTTTTTCAGAAGTGGTTGGCCACTGACTGTTTTCAACGGATGAGAAAGGGTGATCCGGGGTCACCCAACTGACTTCATATCTAAGGCAGGACTATTATATACAGTCTCCCAATTTCAAGCCTAATGCCTTAACAACTACACCCAACTGGGTCTCAAAGAAACGCTTTACACAATGCGCATATAAATAGTTTGTCCCTTGGATTCCTTGGACCAGTTTATTTTCATAAGCTCTATGCTGCAGCTGATTCTGATAGATACCATTTAACATGGCAGACCTCTTACAATTTTTTTAAAAATTGAAATGCATGAAATGCCTGGCACATCAGAGATCTACTGCTGGGTGAATGTAACCACGCAGCTCATTAACAAAACAAGGCAGAAAGTGCCTTAAAGGGCAACTGAGTGGCTCAATGAGCAATTACATCTCATGTCAGTTCCAAATTAGAATCTATCAACATCACAAGAGTATGAAATACCAGCTCCATTTCTTCTTCCCATTCTTCCCATTTTTATTTTATGGAAAGTATTTATGGCATTTATTCAAAACAACTAAAGTCAGAAAGACAATCATGAGGTATGCCAGGGGAAGAGAAAAAACAGATTAAGCTTGCTCTGCTGGGAAATACAAAGGGGGGAGGGGGGAAGGAGGGAGAAAGAGGGAGGGAGGGAGGGAGGGAGGGAGAGAGAGAGAGAGAGGAAGATTGTCTGCTAGCTGCAAAAGATACCCTCTTCTGGGATGGTGCTCTCTGCCAGCAGCTGGGAGGCCTCAAGGGAAATGGTGGTAGAGAATCCAGGCAAGCTGCATCCATCCATCCATCATATTGTATTGCTCATTTCCACATCTCCAAGGCATAAATGTAACATTAGAATGCAAAGTAGGAGATAGAGTTTTAGAAGTGGGGGATGGAGGGGGGGGGAGAATGTAGTATGAACATTCTTCCTTGAGTAGTTGATAGTTTAGATAAATGATGATGTCGTATCAACATAATACTGTGGAGCCTTTTTGTTTTAGCACTTTGCAAACTCCATCTCAATAGGGATTTTATTGACTTTTATTAGCTTCAAAAGCTTCTAAAATGAACCAAACAGCTTCCACATTGTCTTGTAACACTCATTCAATGCATTTGTCTCCCAATGTTAACCAAGCTTGACTTCATCCAAACTTGCCACTCTGCAGTTATTCTTGGGACATAACATGTTCAACCAGTCTCCTGCCCACAAATAATAATATTGTCCTCTGCTTATCCTGTGTGAGCAACAATGTTTTTGCTTTGATCTAGGAGAGCTCTTCTCTAGTTAATGACATCTTAATCAAACGTCTACAGATATATCATGCTCATTTTTTTAATATTCCAGAAAACAAGGGGCCTAGATTTTGTTGCGTTTTTTTTTTCACAAAAAAGCCAGGTAGTGTCATAAGATGAAAGAAAGCAAGACAGAGTTCACAACTTTATAGTTCCGTACTACTCTAGCATTAGAAATTACAGCAAAAAGCAGATGGCCTTTAATCTTCTAACTAATTCTGAGTTTGATCTAAAGAAGCTCTATTCCTCACATTATTTTCCTGCCTCATTGTCACCTTCATTTTTCAAGTCTCCACTTTTTAAAGACTCTGGTTCTCCTTCAAGGGCCTCTTTCCAAAGGTTAGTAAAAAAAAAATAAAGTCTGAAAGTTTTATCACATTCTTAGAGAAAACTGGTAGATCTTTCATAAAATGAACAATGTTCAAGCATAGTTAAAAGCAACCTAATTTTGCCCTTGTCGTCCTTATAGATCTTTTTACTATAGAGTGAAGTTCTTGCAATTTTGGATGTTATTGAAATAAATAAGATTTAGGAATGAGAGAATCTATACAAGGAAGGATTGTTGTCCATCTGAAACTCTACTTATCCATTGCATATTATGGATGAAAGCAAAAAGCTATAAGTTTTTCTGTTTCAGATATAAATGATGAGAGATTTCTTTGCAGTTTTGTATTCATTACGAGTTTCATAAATTCTACTTATCAAGAAAAAGACCAAATAATGTATAAAACTACAAAACCACAAAATACACAAGGGAGAATCATCCAGACAAAGTAAATGGCAACCTCTACGCAATATTAGATTAAAGTAACTTTGGTTTAAGGCCTCAATTTAAAAAATGCTGTCTTTGAAAGAGACAAACTGGGTATTTAACTATAGCATTCAAATCTAAGGAAGACCAAATCAGCCACAAATCCCCATGAAGATGTGTTCACTAACAAAAGATTGCCTCAGTATGGCATGTGATAATGGCTTTAGATGTAACAAAATGTTTCAAGAGATGTAATACCATATACTTATGTGGACAGCCACTATAATCAAAGTTTCCAGTCCTTTTATCAAGTCCCAAACCACCATTAAAAATCACTGTCAAAACTTCTAATCACAGATTCCTGCATCCGAATCCCTCCCCTCCTATTAAGTGCTCTTAAGCTTAAAAATTAAATTAAAATGAAATGACAAGATCACCACTTCACTACGTCTACTAAATAAGGAGTGTAACAGTCCTTGCTTTTGTTTTATACCAAAAGGTGTATAAGTTATAATACCCACTCATAATTAGGTAAGACACACGAGGGATATTCTTGGAATCCAATCCATAATATTCAAGCACAAGCTAAAGAGTCACTTTAGATAAGTCTGTAAAAAGATGAGACTCCCTTCCTGCATTGCACATTTCAGCCTGACTTGGAATAGAGCAGTGTTTCTCAACCTTGACAATTTTAAGGCATGTGGACTTCAACTCCCAGAATTCCACAGCCAGCATTGCTGGCTGTGGAATTCTGGGAGTTGAAGTCCACATGCCTTAAAATTGTCAAGGTTGAGAAACACTGGAATAGAGCATAGAATAACAGAGTTGGGAGGGACCGTGGAGGTCTTCTAGTCCAAACTCTGTAGCCAGCAGGTCTAATATCATAAACACTCACACACCTTAGTCACCTTCTGAATGGATTGCTGCAACTCATTCTTTCTGGAGCTGCCCTTGAAGAGTAGTTGGAAACTTCAGCTGGTGCAAAATATGGCAGCCTGGGCAGTTATATGTATTAGTCATTTGACACATGTGACACCATTGTCTACCATTGTCTACATTGCTTCTGGGTGCAATGTAAAGTGTTGGCGTCACCTTTAAAAACTTCACAACTTGGAACAAGGTTATTTACAAGGCTGTCTGTCCCCAGTAGTATCTATCCCATTAGATCCAACAGGAGAGCATAGTCCAGGTCCCAAGGGAGAGAGGGTGTCATCAGAATCCAAGAGGAAAACTTTTTCTGCTATGACACTTGCCCTCTGAAACATAATCTCCCTAGAAATTAGACATTGCCCTGACCCTGCTAGCTTTGAACACACTAAAACGTTAGGTTTGCCATCCAATCTGGGGCCCTGATAGTACAGGTAAGCTCATGTCCTAGGTCAGTGATGGCGAACCTTTTAGAGACCGAGTGCCCAAACTGCAACCCAAAACCCACTTATGTATTGTCAGGTGCCAGGTGGACGTGGCCCGTTGGTGGGGGTGGCCAATTGGATGGGCATGGCCCATTGGGTGGGCATGGCTGCGGTGGTAACAGCAGACTGGGTGGTCTAAAAAGTTCAATCAATCAATTCCAACTTTGCAAGATCTTTTTTTTTTCCCCGCGAGAAGTTGAAATTGATTGATTGAAGCTTTTTTTTTTTTGCACATGGTGGCAAAGGCCTAAAGCGAAAAGATTTTATAAAACCCAGCTGAAGGCCTAGGACTGGGGCAATGGCATGTGTGCCCACAGAGAGGGCTCTGCGTACCACCTGTGGTACGTATGCCATAGGTTCGCCACCACGGTCCTAGGTTGTTTGTGGGTGCATAATATAGTGCTTCTCATCTGCTATTTTAATGTCATTTTGGTTATTTTAAATTCTGATTGTTTTTATTCTGTTTTAACTGTGACCTGCCCAGAGTCATATATATGAGATTGGTGACCTATAAATTTACTAAATAAATGCATTATTTTCAGTTCCCTATATCAAGCAGCTGGATCTGCCAGTTTCCATTTTAATTTTCCACAATGCCTGCAAAGATATCATGTTGGATTCCACAGGGCATTGCAGGGAATATATTTTTCTCATATTTGTATGCTACCAGGCCACATAATAATATACTACATGAAACCATTCACAATAGGAAATATTAAAACATACACAAGATATGCTAAAACATGCATATAAAACATATAGCAAAAACATCATTCTACATTATTAAAAAATAATTAACCTGAGCAAAACTATCCTACAATAATTACAGTATACCCGATAATGTGACCTAGCCTAATAGCAAGGTGACAGTCAACCTACCCCTGTCTTAGATCTTCCTTGAAGTGTTATTTTGGCAAAAGACAGTCTCAAACTTGGAGTTAGCCCCATAAAGACACTAAGGAAATTCCTGCACAAATACTTTTGTCTTCTAAGAGTGCCAACAGCAGTAGTAAAAAAAAAAATCTTCATTGACTGAAAGATGATCCCGGACTAGCTTGTAGTGGCAAAACATCTGGAGTTTATGTAATTTAAAAGGCATAATCCTTGCAGCATAAGGGTTTAAAAAAGCAATGGCTTTATTTTTGTTTAGTAATAACAAAGAAAGATTTTCAATTAGTTATTTAAAGATGTGGAAGATTCACATGTATCTGCAATAAAACTATTATCCATGTGGTCACTAAGAGGAAACATTGACTTGGAAACACATAATTAATTAATCTCCAAGAAAACTACAAATTAGTTATACATTTGTTCAAAATGGATTCTACCAGAAATTCCTTTCACTGAGAATACAAGGAAGGTTGTTTTTCAAGACCTATGTAAACAAACCCCTACCTTAACACATGATATATAATTCCTCTATTTGTACAACCTTATACTGTATATACAAAGGCATTAATAGGTGGAAATGTTTACCTATCTCCCATCAAGAGAATGCCTGAAACTATTTTGATGAACATTAAACATACTTTTCCATAAATCCTTGTGTCAACGCTGCAAATATTGTATATTCTTGCTTTTGACAATATGCAGAATTGTCTGGTAAATATGGGGTTAATAAAGAGCAGAAGGGGCATTGGGGGTAAAGCCCGGGAAAGAAAGAGGAAGAAAACATTTGACCTTCACACTAATTGGATAGTGTGAGATATGATGGCTAATTTAGGGAGGGAACATGCTGATAATTTAACTGCTCAGAGGAAGAGAACTTAGATCCTAGCATCCCTCCATTGTGCCTGTGCCAACATTTTGTAATAATAAAAGACTTTTAGGAAAATAAATGCCTGGAAGTTCTTTGGAATGTTTCATTAGCCGGAACCACAACACCTTGTTTCAATTCAGAATAATACAGTGAATTAAATTATAGAGATAATTCTAATTTTTAAGCATTACATATTAAATCTTGTTTGGTAAAAAAAAATTCTAAATTCTGCATTAGCATTCTTTGGATATACAGTGGTGGGATTCAGCCGGTTTGCATCAGTTCAGCAGAACCAATAGCTAATTTCCCCCCCCCCCCCCAGGCCTAGAACAGACTTCCGGAAGCAGCATCCACACAGAGAACCAGTTGTTCACATATTTGAATCCCACCATTGACTATATAGTTATTTTTCAGCAATTGTTTTGTGCTTGTATATGAAAGTTGAAAAACTCAGAAACAATGAAACAAGCACAGAGTACTGTTGATATACTTTTTAAAAGAGAGAAATGAATAGATCTCTATCTATATATGTATATCTCTATATACTATATCATTATTAAAGAAAAAAGAATTCATTCATCTTTCTTAGTAACTTTTTGATATTTTGTTTTTCCTTAACTGAATGCAGAAGTGGTCAAATGATAATCTTCATGGAAGCAGTTTAAAAAAAAAAAGTCACAAAGATATATTAAAATCTAAACACCTAAAAAATAATTTGGAAAAACTATCCCCAGTATTTAAAGCCTGCTTTTAAACATTTCATCATTGCTAGAAATTTATTGGTAAGAATATTAATAGCATATTTGTTATGCTATTAAAAGAAAAATAGTTTATAAAAGTAAACTATTCTAGCCATCTAATATTAATGTGGAAAACTAAGTCATCCATTTTAAAAGAACAATAGCACAGTGCAATGCATTTGTACTTAAATATAAATTATAATATATTCATCAGGGCTTACATCCAGGTAAGTGTTTGTAAAACTGCTGCTCTATCTATGCCAATTAACCTATCAAATTTATTGAGCAAACATGGTGAACATAATCAGACGGTTTTTCTTGCACTATAGCCAACAGGATCCAAACCCTCTCTTATTTACAAAAGTTACTTAGTGACCTTAGATGAGTCACTAATTCTGAGATAAAAGGAAACATTTGACGGATACATACCTTCCTAATTCCGGAGAAAAGATAGGGGAGGAAAATGTAATAAATAAACAATAAAAGGATAAACAATAAATGATGTTTTTCTAATTATTAAATTTTACGTGATGCAACATGTGATGACTTTTATTTCAATTTTCTCCTTATAACATTTTGAGTGACCAGTGCCAGAAGCAGAGGACAGGGACAGGATGGGACTGATTGGTCTGATTTTGGAATGTAGCCAGGCGATTTTTAGATAGAATCAGCCCTGAGTGTAACTGTGCAGATGTGAAAGCCAAAACATGGGGATAATCACCCTTCACTATTTATCCAAATATTAGCACGAGCATTGGGAAGTGGAACTAAATCCTTGCATTCAATCAATTGTTCTCACTCCACCCTCCTTTCCCAACCAAAACTTCTAAAACTTAAGAAAGGGAAAGAAATCTCCCCATAAGAAAAAAAAAGCAAATTATAATGAAGAAGGTGAAGTGCTGGTGACTTTGGATTTCCTTCATTTGATTAACAATGAGCCAAGAAGCTGTGGCTTTGGCTAAAAGATGGATGGCTGCAGAGAGGTGCTGGATTCCAAAGATGAATTACTAGTCATCTGTCCTTGATGTGTACAGAAATGCCTCTTCTGAACAGCCAGGCCAAATACAGGCATGTCATGTCCCTGTTTCAAAGTCAGATAAACAGAAGGCAGATGGAACTCCTAGGGTGCATAACCCTTTGGATTTGTTTAATTCTTTAGCCCAGAAGGCGGGAACACGCAGGCAACCTTGGGCTCCCAGACAAGGCCAGTGTGTCCATTCATTAATATCTGTCCCTGAGATTTGTTAAACAACTTTTCCTCCTCTGGACATTCATCAGTCTGCAGAACATAAGCAAGGCTTATGTTACTGGGTAAAGAAAGGACTACAGAAACGGAAAAGTTAATAAGCCAATCAATCTGTCGATCTGTTTGGTTGCTGAGCATCCTGCAAGCTGCTTTTAAAGAGAGAGAAAGAGAATTGGCGGTGATGTGAAAGATGGAACAGCAGCAATGGCACAGTGGCTGGAAGACATCTTAGCTCTATTAATGTGTTTCTCTCATGTATCAAAGCAGTAGGAGACCTATTAAAATTCAGGAATGAAGAGCTGGCCAAAAGAGTTGGGTGGTTTGGTTTCAGCCATCATAATGATAGTTTAGATCCCTTCCTGGCATCATTTCTGAAAGAAAACTGATTGATTTTTGCCTGTAAAGTTATGAAAAGTAGGAATCACCAAAATATATAATTAGAGATATATGGGCCTATCCACTCCAAAACAAATGTCACTTTAAAAAAAATCTTATATTTCCCCAAAACGTCCTATAAGATTTACATTTGCAGGAATGTGGAAGGATTTCCATACAGACAGACAGACAGACAGACAGATAGATAACTTTGTTGTCATTTTTTACTGTGGGCACAATGGCACACATTAAAAATGAAATTTAGTTGCTTGCTTTCAAAATGTACACATACGTAACACACATTTAAACATACTATATACAACATATATATAGTTTTCTGAAGTTTTCATGGGTGTTTGTATGTAGGTCTTTGGTTGTTCGGGTTTTCTCCCGCGTAAAATTGGAAGTGTCTTGGCGACGTTTCGACGAAGTCCCATTCATCATCTTCAGGCTGGTGTTTTCAGCTTCGTGCTCCTCGAAGCATGAAGCTGAAAACACCAGCCTGAAGATGATGAATGGGACTTCGTCGAAACGTCGCCAAGACACTTCCAATTTTACGCGGGAGAAAACCCGAACAACCAAAGACCAACATATATATAGACCTATACCCTTACATAAAAGTAACATATAAATATTAATCACTGTCCATCTTGAATACATAACAGAAGAAGGAAGCTTTAGAGTTCACAAGGTTAATACTGAATGGAATAAAACTGTGACTGAATCTGGATGTTCTGTTTCGGATACTACGAAGCCTCCTCCCAGAAGGTAACAAGGAAAACAGGTCGTGAAGAGGATGTGTAGTGTCCCAGACAATCTTATGG
The DNA here is from genome assembly GCF_016545835.1 of Crotalus tigris. Classification (NCBI taxonomy): domain Eukaryota; kingdom Metazoa; phylum Chordata; class Lepidosauria; order Squamata; family Viperidae; genus Crotalus; species Crotalus tigris. The sequence goes on along the minus strand of NW_024096464.1, from coordinate 1,892,978 downwards.
ACCCTACCAGTAGTGGATTCAAATACCTGAACATCTGGTTCTCTGTGTGGATGCAGGCCTGGGCCTCCCAGGCCTAGAACAGACTTCCAGAAGTGACATCAACAAACTTCCAATGGGCCAACTTCTGGAAGTGACATCCACGCACTTCCAGTGGAGCGTTCTAGTCCTGGGACACCTCCTCCAGGCCTCCAAGACCTAGAATAGACTTCCAGAAGCAGCATGGGTTCAGCCAGTTCTCCAAACTCAACAAAATTTAGCTACCAGTTCTACCAAACCAGTGCAAACCAGCTGAATCCCACCACTGGACCCTACTCAAGCAACGCTTATGTGCTATGTCCTGAATGGAAGGGAGGGAACTGCCAATGATCTTTTCAGCCATCCTCGCCATTCTCTGCACTGCCTTCCTGTCTGAAGCAGTGATGCTTCCAAACCAGACTGTGATGCTGTATGGCAGGATGCTCTCGATCATCCCTCTGTAGAAAGTGGTAAGGATAGGGTAAGGAAGATGTGCTTTTCTCATGTGATGTGCCCACTTCACCCGCTTCACCAATTAAATTCAATGATGAGTTTCTTTAAAATATAATTATAAAATTATAATTATTTATAATCACAAATATAATTTTTATTAGCTCTATGTTCTGTAACTGTAAGAGTACAGGCATTTCATTTAGGCAGCTACTTACAACAATGTAGGCTCTATACATATAGGCCAGTGATGGTGAACCTTTTAGAGACCGAGTGCCCAAACTGCAACCCAAAACCCACTTATTTATCACAAAGTGCCAGGGCTGTATCAGCATTGTGGTGCCCTTAGGGGGGAGGGGGTGTGTGGCCCATTGGGTGGGTGTGGCTGCAGTGGTCACAGCAGACTGAGTGAGCATGGCCAGGGCCAGTTCCTCGCCATCTCTGGGGCATCCACGGGGGGGCAACACCGCTTGCTCGCTCACTTCCTGCCCTGTTGCTTTCAAACGCCACGTGCTCGCTACTCTGGCGAACTCTGCTGGGGCAACAGCATACGTGCCCACAGAGAGGGCTCTGAGTGCCACCTCTTGCACACATGCCACAGGTTTGCCACCACTGATATAGGCTAAACATAAAACACGAATGCATGGGATTAACGCTTCATCATATTTTTGATTTCTATTGCTGTACAGCTCCATAGCACAAGTAGAAGTTAATGCAGAGTGCTCTGCATCAAATATTTAAAACCTCTGCCTAGCTTTATCCCTTCCCTTGTAAGACTAATGGCAGCAGTCAACTCAAGTTTAATTTGCCCTTACAGCCTTCACTTGAACTAACTTCTGAGTGTAGACCTAATTAATTGCTCTGCTTATACACTGTCAAACAATCAAGTTTGGATTGGGTTTCCTGCTAAAATAGTGTGCTAAATGAGGCTAGCCTCTTTTGCTATTTTTATTACTTTGAATGTTTTGAGATGGATTTTCTGAATTACATAAAAATTATTAAATTCTTAGTTCATTGAATACATTTTACAAATTCACATTCTTTAAAAACCTTTGACATGATTGGTTATTTATTTATAAACCAGTTTGCTCCAAATAAATGCTCTAAAAATCAGATAATTCAATCATAAATAGATGAAGAACAATAAGGCAGATGTAATTGTACAAATTAAATATAATAATTAAAAATAACATAACAGTGACATTTTAGCAATCTTTCAATCTTGCATTGATAGCATCCATCACTGAAAAGCCAAGGATTTATATGAATGAGTTCAGAAGGGTATGGGAGTAGATATCACCCTACCCCCAAGGTGGCTTCAGAAGAGGGAAATTTGGAAAATAATATTGATTTTGATTTATGCTCACTCTATCCCCTTTCTTGATAGATGGAGATCCTCACCATACATACTCAAATCTCCTGGATTAGATGGGCAGAATCTATTTGCAAAAAAAGTAACCTTGTAGATACCTAGACCCCAGAAGAGGCCTTCATAGAGAATAAATAATAATCAGCACCATAAAATGGACTTGGAAACATGCTGGCTGGGGAATTCTGAGACTTGAAGTCCACACATGTTAAAGTTATCATTTTTGCAAGCTCCCCTTAACAGCTGGCTCATTCTCTCTCTATCCCCAAGGTCAACTCTAAATTTCTTCACAAGTAAGCACATCAGCTGGTACTGGTTTCCACATGACTTCAAGGAGATCCAGTGTAAAGCAAATTATGGCAATCCTGATGAGAGAGGGTTAGTGGAAGGACAACCAAGGGACAAGTCATATCTCCCTTGTGTAACTCTTCAAATTGTCTAGGCAAGGGTAACCACATTACATTCCTCAGGGAGGAGGAAAGAGGCCATCATTCCATCTCTGAGGACATTCACCATCTAGTTAGTGTCTGCAATAGGACAGCAATTACTGGGATGAATGCTCAGGTGATTGGACCTATTCCAGCAATCTCATTTCTCAGCTGCAAATTCAAAGGATTGTATGGAGATCATTTAAGTGAATAGTTCTTGCCTAAATTAGAATAGAGCTGGAAGGGACCTTTGAAGGTCTTCTAGTCCAGCCCCCTGCTCAAGCAGGAGAACCTATACCATCTCAGTCAAGTGATTATGTAGCCTCTTCTTAAAAATCTCCAGTGATGAGAGTGCCCACGATTTCTGGAGGTAAACTGGTTCCACTGGTTGATTGTCCTCACTGTCAGGAACTTTCTCCTTAATTCCAGGTTGCTTCTCTCTTTGATCAGTTTCCAACCATTGTTTCTTGTCCTTCCCTCTGGTACTTTGATGAACAACCTGGCCCTCTCTGCCTTGTGGCAGCCCTACAGATACTGGAACACTGCTATCATGTCTTCCCTATTTCTTCTTTTCTTTAGACTAGCCAAACCCATGTCCCATAGCCATTCTTCATATGTTTTAGTCTCCAGGCCTTTGATCATCTTAGTTGGTCTTTGAATTTTTTTTCCAAACTCTCAACATCTTTTTTGTGATATGGTGACCAAAATTGGCTGCAGTATTCCAGGTGTGGTCTTACTAGGGTTTTAAAAAGTGGTAATAATACTTTGCGTGATCTTGATTTTATGCCTCTGTTTATACAATCCAGGATTGTATTAGCTTTTTTGGTTACTGCTGGCTCATACTCAAGTGATCGTCCACTAGGATTCCAAGGTCCCTCTCACAGTTACTGTTTTTAAGCCAGGTATCACCCAATCTATATTTGTGCCTTTGGTTTTTCCTGCCTAAATGTAAGACTTTGCTTTTCTCCACATTGAAACTCATTTTGAACTCATTATTCAAGTTTGTCAAGATCTTTTTGGATCCTGAGTTTGTCTTCTGGGGTGTTAGCTACTCCTGCCAGTTTGGTGTCATCTGAAAATTTGATGAGTTCCCCTTCAATCCTCTCATCTAAGTAATTGATGAAGATATTGAAGAGTACTGGACCTAATGATTTCCATATACCAAAGACATTGTGGTGCAGCTTACAAATGCAGGCAAAGAAGCTCAGGTCATGCTCTATGCCATTAACATGATCATTATTTGTTGACAGGTTTGTAATACATAACGGCTATCAGTTCTCTTGGAGCACTTGCACCCGGCAGAATGAAGGCACTGAGTTACAGTGACAGGTGTACTTGTAGTCGAATACAGCATTACTTTCTATCTATAGTTAAGAGGAACTTCGTTTCAGCTTCAGGAATCTTTTACCATTTGGGCAGGTTTGAGGAATAGCATTTAAATGTTGGCTTATGGCACTTTAAGAAATTAGGTTTAAAATGTTTTTTTGCTTGCTTTTTGCTTTTTAATGACAACAGATGTTGAATTGAAAATACCATGCTGTGATGCAATAGGAATTGCACAGAGTACTGCTGAATTGCTTCTGAGTTTAATGTCAAGCTGGGAACTTTGATCCCAAGTCATACAATCCTGAATGCACAGATACTGTAAGTTGAAGCCAAAAGTCCATAATATGACAGAGGATGTAATGAAATGGGTGGATGACCTTGGGGGATCAAGGAAAGAGATGCTGACTAAGAAACTATCAGATAAGAGAGGGATGAGCCCCCAATGGATTAATGGTCAGAGCAAGAAACTTAGGAAGGATTCACTCTAATAGATCAAGCAGTTTAAAAGTGGTCGTTTGTGCCTTTTGATCTGCAAGGTTCTGTTACTGTAGGCTTACAAAAAAGTACAACAGTGTTTCTCAACCTTGGGAATTCTTGGGAGTTGAAGTCTACACATCTTCAATTTGCCAAAACTGACAAACACTGTCGTAGAATTAGCTCATCTAGTTGGTTTTTCTATCTGGTTTAAGGGTGGGGCAGAGGCTGAAAGAGGTTTACACTTTGAAAGGTACATAAAGACAGGGTAAATGCTAGATATAATTTAAAGTTACTTTGCATTTTAAATAATTATTTTGTTAATTATTAATAAGTAACAAAGGCTTTTGGAAGCTGAACATCCAGGTGCCTGCATTTGACAGCCCTTGTATGGTGATAGGAGCTAAACAAGGTTGGCCTGTGGCTGGACTATAAATTAGACAGGAAAATCAGAAAATAACCTGAAAGAAGGCCATGGGTGCTACATTGCTGCCAAGAACTTCAGGAACATGTTTATGAAGTTACCAGAATTCAATTTTGATTTCCAGACTTTTCCTTTAACTTTTTATGCCTGGTTTTAGCAACTCAGGAGTGGAATTATTGTTTCTACTATTAGTAGTAGCTCATATTACTAGTATACATATGAAATCACCTTTTTTCCAGGAGGAGATAAATCTAACTGAAGACTATAGTACTACATGTGAGCTAGATAGAAACAGACACAGAAATATCTACACTTCGGCTGTCACATAATGGTCTAGATCAGGGGTGTCAAACTGCTGACCTGCGGGCTGGATGCATCATAGCGAAACCATGCCCACCCATTGCCGGCAATGGCAAAAAAGTCATGATACGTCATGACATGTCACGTGACGTTGCGAGTTTGACATCCCTGGTCTAGATGTGCAGTCTCCTAAACTGTCTTACTTACTTCCATTTGAAGCACAGCTTAATAAAGAACTATTTTCTGATATTTCTGATATTAACATGTCATGTTAGATAGAAGACAGGATATCTGTTCCAACAAATCATACTATGTATCTATATTCTGCTTTAATGAATATTGCATCACCTGTCATCCTTTATCTGATCCTATAATATTGGCACAAACACATCTAATAATTGAATTCATCAGATATAGTATTTGGCAGGCCTATTATTTTAGCATAAAATACTTAAATTTTATTAGGATATCAAGTGCAAATTGCAAGGAGATATTAATGTAAATTAGAAACCAGTAGAACATTATTTACTATCCATCAAAAGTAAAATGATTATTACACTATAAAAAGTTACCCAGGAGAAAAATAAAGACAAGAGTTTGAAAATACTTACTACAACAAATGAAGACAATAGAAAATTATCTACAGCCTTGCTGTTTTCTCTGTACATGAAAAACTGGCTCAGAACATTTCAAACAAGAGTTTAATATCATTTATTACTTATTCCTTCATGCTGTGCTCTAGAGAAAGAGGGGAGGGGGGACATCATTTAAATATTAGGTTATTTCAACCCCCTGAACAGTTTTATCTTTCAAGTCTACATTGAAATTGAAAAGAAAAAAGATGACACTTTAATGAAGTATTATTCCAGATTTCTGTAACATATAAAGTATATGAAACTTTCTTCCGCTTTCTATCATACTGATCACTGTTTTGGATATATAAATTTAGTCCTTAAAACAGCGTCCCCCAACCTTTTGGGCGCCAGGTATGTGTGGCATGGGAGTTGGGGACCTCTATTTTAAACAGATATTAAATGGAACATGTGATTTACAGAAACATATAGAAAAAAGCTGCTGTCTGAATGTTGGGATGATTTTGCCATTCTTCTAAAGAATTATCATGATCCTTGTCATTGTCATTTGTCACTATCTGATCCAATGTCATGGCATATTCTAGAGTCTAGCCCAGGGGTAGGCAACCTTGGCTCTTTTATGACTCATGGACTTCAACTCCCAGAATTCCTGAGCCAGCTGCTAATAGGCAAGTCTCTAGGCAGAAAAAAAAAGTTGATTTGGCAGAAGAGGAAAAGAAAGGGGAAAAAGAAAGACAATAACCATTCAAAGGAAATTCCAAATAAAAGAATAAAACCAATCTAATTATTCTAGCAGCAATTTTTAACTATACTGGTGATTTCATTTGGGAAGCTTTTATAACTGCAATTCCAGCCTAGAAAAAAAATAGATACAGTAATATATTTCACTGTCATAACATCATAATATAAAATATTTCTAAACTAAACGTTCCATGACATGCAATATTACTAACCTCTGAACATTTCAGAGTGACAGGTATTTATTTATAAATTGATTTTAAAGCAACTTCACAGAGGCCAGTGAAAAAGAAATGTGCTTTTTCAAACTTACACAATCTGACTCCAAATATAATCCTGATAGAAGTCTAATTCCTGGTGAAGAAACTGAACCTGGTGAGAAAAGGCTCATAGTTATGATGTGACTCTTTTAGTGCCCTGGGGAACTAAATGATCCTTCGCTAATAATCAGGTCAACAGTACAGGTCCATGAGCATCAGCAGATCATTCCAATAACTGGTGTTCATATGCAAGTCTTGATATGTCAACACTCAATTTGTATGGTATCTCTCTTATACTCCCAACTAGTGTAACAACTGGTAAGATCAAGAGATAGAAGCAAAAGAAGAAATAGCATTCTAGAAATCAGTCAAAGGGTAGAGGAGCAAGTTCTCAGGTAACTCAAACATAAAGGTGTTCTCATAATCCAAGTATGGCACAACCAGGGCATGAACAAAAACCTTGGCCATCTCAGTAGTGAGCAATTAACACATTCTTTCAATATTTATTATTAGATGGAAACAATATATTTCAATATTTTTTTTTCAGTGAAAGAATTTGGATTCCTAAGTTCACACAACTGGAGAACACCTCACAGTAAAACTTTGTACTGGAAAGAATGGGTACAACAACGTATCATTATTTTAGATCAATATTGTTCAGATATTACTTTAAATCTTTTCAGCAATTGAAAGTAGAATTTTCTTTACCATCAATGCAACAATGGAGCTATATCCAGATAAAGCATTTTAATAGCTCAATACAGACCTAGTGCGTTAGCATCTTCTAAAACACCTAATACATTATTAATATTATATAATTCAATTTCAGAATGCAATTTCTGGATAAATTCAATTTCTGTCATTCATTTTTATTTTCTGCTTGAAAATGGATTAATAAAAGAAATTTGTTTGTTTGCTGCAATTTAGGTGCTCAACTCCAGGTTGATGCCAGACAGCTCACAACATAACAATTTGACAAAAAAAAAAAAAAACATTAAACAGGAAAAAAAATTAAATATAAGATGTAGAATCTCGCCAACAATAGCAACCAAAGAGAGTATTTTATTCATCTGGTGACAAAAGATAAGGAAGAAGGGACAGGCAATACATAAATGAAAAGAGAAAAGGGGGTCAGAATGATTGGTAGGATAAGGAGTCTCAGTGATCTAATAAACAAATACTAGTCAATAATTACAAATGAATATATTACTTACTTGAATGGAATTTGGGCATACACAGAATTAACTGCAAAATGGATTGTTTAAAAGAGAAAGTATCTTGACTTTCTAATTAAATTTTATTAGTTAGGTGGTCCTTTCCTTCAATTGTTGTCTTTGAGAGAAATACTTTTACAGCTTTATAGAAAGCAGAGATAAGGAAAAGCCAATCTCTATGGGGAGGCTGACTGGTTTTTTTTTTAATTAGAATAGAATAGAGCTGGAAGGGACCTTGGAGGTCTTCTAGTCCAGCCCCCTGCTCAAGCAGGAGGACCTATACCATTTCGGACAAGTGATTGTTTAATCTCTTCTTAAAAACCTCTAGTGATGAAGTGCCCACGATTTCTGAAGACAAACTGTTCCACTGGTTTAAGTGTCCTCACTTTTTGCTTCCAATATCCCTATCAATTCTAATATTAGAGGTCCAATCAGAAAATTACTGAATAGCTGAATCTACCCTCTTTAATAACTTTAATAACCTCTCTCCTAAGGAGGTCCATCCAGTGGGACCAAAAAGAAGGGCCTTCCCCGTGGTGGCTCCCCTCCCTGTGGAACTTCATTCCCACAGAGATACGATTGAGCCCCATTTTGACACTCTTTTGCAAGGTCATGAAGACCTGGTTTTGCCAGCAGACCTGGGGACTTCAGAATAGAATGGAGCCCATCAAATGACTCATTGACCAAGGGGGTGGGGGTTATTGCTTTTAATTGTTTTTAATTGTTTGAGGGTTTTATCCTTGAAAACTGCTTGGAGTCTCTGAGAATGAGTTGGGCAGTCATATAAATTTTCTTAACTAAATAAGTAAACTTTAGAGCTGAAGACAAAATAACTGGGCAGTTCTAACTAGTTACATTATCATAGAATCATAGGGCTGGAAGGGACCTTGGAGGTCTTCTAGTCCAATCCCCTGCCCATTGGAAGGAGTCTTTGTATCATCTCGGACAAATAGTTGTCCAATTTTTTCTTGAAAACCTCCAGCAATGGAGCACCCACAAATACGGGAGGCAAGCTATTCCATTGATTCTAAGATTGCACTGATTCTGTTTAAATCCATATGTTTAAATCATATGTTCATAAACCATATGCTTATGAAACACATTTAAGGCCTTACCACCCATGAACCTCACCAGTACATATCAGCAAACATTTCTGAAGGGCGAGCAAGGCTGTAAATCTGCCAGTTTCCCTGTGGCAGGATCAAAGTGGGGCTATTCTCTTGCTCTCTCCTTTTCTAGAGCCACATTGTTAATTGTACGCTCTTTTATTACCTCTTAATCTCTCTGCTAATGGTTCTTGCATTCCTTCATCAACTTTATCACTGCATTCCTCTACAACTTGCTTCCCAAGAATGCCTATGCATATAACATGGAGGTCTGCCAGAAGAAAACTTTCACAGGTAAAATGATTTGCACAGTAGCTTCCATATGAGTAAGAACTCTATTACTTTTGGTTTCATGCTACTGTATTGCTCTTTAGCTGGCTGATTATTATTGTTTTTATCTTCCGTTTCATTTGATTTTTCCCATCTCTGATTAGTTTTGTTCTTCAGTAGTAGTCTGCTTTGCTGAGTCTAGCTTTAAAAGACAGCTTCCTTTGATAAATAAATTCCATGTTTTAGGCATTGCTTGTGTAATTTTGCCATGACATCACATAAGGCAATGGTTGAACCACTGATCAGCCTGACAGCTAGAAAATTCAGCCCAGTTTGCATGCTGTGCAGGATGCCCCTTATCATCTGAGTCCAAGGTTAAAGTAGACAGGCCGGATTCAGAGTATAAATTGTAAATCATTGGCCTACAGACATTTACTTGAAGATTAGCTGAAAAACTCCCTAAAAGTCCCAACCCCATGCATATTTATTTAGAAAACCCAAGAACAAAATACAACTTGAGAGTAACCACTGGGATATATTATATTCCCATGTACTATTTTTCTGGTATAAAAAGTTGCCCTGGATTCATACGAACATATTAAAAGGTAAAGGCAAAGATTTCTCTGTCCAGAGTGTCCATCTCTACAGCATGGTGCTCATCTCTGGTTCTAGGCCAAGGGAGCCAACGTGGCCAAAAACATTTTCTGTGAACATGTAGCCAGCATGGCTATATGCGATACTGATAGATGAAAACTCAGAACTTGCAGGTAATTTAACAACTGCTAATGAGGGAGCAGAATAGGCAAATTCATTTTCCATGTAGGCTTATTCAGCTGATAATCAGACTCTAATCAAAACTTTCAAAATTGGAACTGCATTTTTTTCCCTGTGAGTAAAAGGTTAAATTTACAATATTATGTTTATTCCATGAATCGCTTGGTTTAAATATGTAGCATTTGAAATGGAAGCAGAATCAAACCCCTTATACAAGTAGTCCTGTAATATTACTCCCTCTGCTGGTTCTGAAATAGTAGTTTTTCTGTATCGATTCAAAGAAATAAAGCCTTTATGAATTACAGTACATATTGACAAGAGACAAAGAGAGAGATGCGTTGTGTTGCTATTTGTTAAAAGAAAAATAAAATTGCACCTTTCTTAGAAAACTCTAAAGTAAACCTCTGAATTCTGTAAAGCATGAGTTTTTTTTTTAAACCAGACATTTCAGATAATAGAAACCGAAAAAGTCAATATCAGACAGTTATGGAGCTTTTTAACTTGTCAATTGCCATTAGTTTTACTTTCATATCCCACTGAGTCCAGAGCAAAATGTCTAGGTTTCTAAATGTAAAAAAAATAAGTCATGAGAAACTGCTTCATTTTTTTTAATGTGAGCAAAGCTGCAGACTAGTTTAGATTATGTTTAAATTAAAATTTAAAAATTCATAAAACTTAAATTTGGTAGTTTTACCTGAAAGGCTGGAAGGCATCGAGGCCTCAGATAATGAGGTTCCAACTTTAAATGTTATATATTAGTAACAAAGCATTTTTTTTCCCCTTCTCAGTGTTCATTCATTCAAAAGAAAAGAGAGTTTTGGTGAAATTCTCTTTGGTGTTTTAACATCTGGTTATGAAGTTTTGATTGTTTCCTCTTTCCAACAGTCAGTCCTGCAGCCTCCCTGAGTTTTCATCTTTCAGGTAAGTCCTATGGAAGGAGACCATGAGTGGCCCTTTTCTATGAGGTTTTTTCAAAAGTTGTTGCCACCACCCTTAAAAAAAACCTCTGGAGAATTAAATTCACCTTCCCCTGGAAAAAAATTGAGGAAATCATCCATCAAACTATTTTGTCCACAAGGTTAATGGGTAATCATGAATGGTCATTTGTGCTCAACTCCAGGATAGGTATAAGATCTGAAGAAGAACCAAATTCTACATTTTCAAAAATGAGGGATCAATATACACTGTTTTGATTTTTCTTCATCTCAGCAATTCTTGCAAAAAATCTTTATTATTACACTTGAACTGGTTTAAACTCCTTGTTCCTTACATTTTTCTCTGTGAGATTTGCTAACTATTTTATTCTATATGTATACTAACCCAGGGCTTTTCAACCTTTTCACCCATTGTATCACTTTTAGGATATGGCAACATCCGAGTACCACCAATCGCCTAGCAAGGTGTCAAAAACTTGATGACCCCCCCCAAAAAAGGGAAAAAGCTGAGGTGGCGCAGCAGTTAGAGTGCAGTACTGCAGGCCACTTTAGCTGACTGTGTTCAGCAGGTCAGTGGTTCAGATCTCACTGGCTCAAGGTTGACTCAGCCTTCCATCCTTCCGAGGTAGATAAAATGAGGACCCAGATTGTTGGGGGCAATGTAAAATATATATATACATTGCTTACTGGTGTACACCGCTTAGAGAGTGCTTGCACTTAAAGCGGTATATAAGTCTCATAAATAAATAAATAAAGTACAGGTAGTCCTCGACTTATAACAGTTCGCTTAGTGACTGTTCGAAGTTACAATGGCACTGAAAAAAGTGCCCCCCAAGCCACAGCTGAGCAAGACACCTGCCTGCCCGCCCGGTGGTGCTCTTCCTCCTGCCCAAGGTTTTTATTGTTGTGAGCATTTCTGTTGAGGATTGGCAGTGGAGGTGGGGTGGGGGGGTGTTTGGTTTTTATTTCCTCCATCTGCTGGGTGGTTGCAGCAGGTTTTGGTCACTTCACATGACCCTGGGATGCTGGGACCATCATAAATATGAATCAGTTGCCAAGCATCTGAATGTAAATCACAAGACCCTGGAGATGCTGCAACATTCCAGCTGATTGGTGCTTCTTCAGGGCTCAGCAGAAGCACCAGGATCAGCGCCAAGCTCCAGCTGGAGCCTGGCACTGATCCTGGCCCTTCCACTGAGCCCTGACAGCCCCGCAGAAGTGCCGATCAGCTGGAAAGCAGCACTGATCCTGGTGCTTCCGCTGAGCCCTGACAGCCCTGCACTCCAGCCCTCTCTCGCTCAGGCTTGTGCAGTGCTGCCACCAGTTCAGCTCATTCCCCTCCCCCATTACCATTTTTCTAGGATGGTCGCGTATCACCTGCCAGGTGCCAATGTACCACAGGTGGTACCCGTACCACTGGTTGAAAAGCCCTGTACTAACCAACTCCTAATGCTCTGGACAGTTTGCAAAAATATGAAAAATTATCAAGCAATGAAGCAACACAGCAAAAGAACAAGAAGCAAAGATGGCCAACTGAGCAGCAATACACATCCATCCTAGGCAAAGAAAGGCCTTAGCAAAGAACCAGGTTTTCAAGGCTGCTTGAAACACCAATAAGTAGGGTAGGAGCCCCCTGGATCTTAGGGAAATCCTCATTCCAGGGAGGCCTCAATAGATGGAATTGTCTAATTGGGATGACCTAGACTAGAGCACTCTAACCTATTGGACTGAAATGGCTAAGCAGTTATTAGAGAAGACAATTGCATTTGAAAAAGAAAAACCAAGGAAGAGAAAAATCTAAATCAAAAGAAACCATGGGACAGTCATTATCCCCACAAAAGTTTCTAGGATACAGTTATATTTCATTTGAAGTAATAAAAAGCATTTTGCTGTTCCTGCATATACAGTACCTTCATTTCTATCTAAGATTTGTGCTACACATGGACTAAAATGAAATGCCTCCTAGGTAATTGCTGCCATGAACCAAAGACCAGCTATTCAATTTCTATTCCATTCCTCCACGTGAGAATCTTACATCAGTCTATTTCTTTTTGGCTGTTTCTTTAGAAGATAGATAAAAATATAAAAGTCCGGAGAAATCTCTTCATTGTATTCATAAGAAAATGTATTTGAGGATTGGGTGGACCTTCATAGACTTACAAATAATATCTAGTAGAAGTAAAAGAATATGAACACAAGTAAGAATTCTCTTATATGCTAGTATTTGCTCTAAATCCTTACAAGGCCAGTTGAAATCCCATGGGACCTTTTACACCCAGTAATGTACACACACTTATAAATGCCTGATAAAATGGGCAAGGTTGTTAGCTTGGAGTTGTCGTGTTTTACAAGTTGTCTCAATGATAACAAAAAACTTAGCAGCCCTTTGGGGGGGGGGGGCTTTCAAAGACTCCTCCTAAGTCAACAACCCATCAAAAAGACCTTTTGCTCACTAAAACAGATGTGATAACAGAAGCTGAGCTGAGCCTTGGAATGCAAACAGAGAACTGTGTAGAGACAGACCACAGAAGCAATCCTTGCAATGCATTAATGCTAACCTAACTAGCAATTGAAAGAATAAAGGAGAGTCCGTTGTCTCTTCTGTCCCCATCTTATGGTGTTGTGGTTCCAAGTGCTAGCTGTGGTTTGAAAGTAGTTGAGCACAATAACACGGTAGAAAAGTGTTTCAGTTAAGCAGTTAGAAACCACATAAAAAATATGTTGGTTCTTTGAATTAGACTCTCTCTCTGCTGAAGGCCACCTGCTATCTTTCAAGGATGAGCCAAGTCACAAGCAGTTCAAATTCCAGCAAATGATATATGAAGGCCTCAGAAGCACAGAGAAAAATAGATAAGCAGCTCCTCGTTTTCACTTATGTACATTACTTATGGAGGAGTACATGATCTTTAGCTCTGGCTCTCCTTTAGCAGCTCAGATATTATGCCCTTGGATTGCTACATTATAAAACAGGAATTGATGAATGCAAGAAATAATATTAGAAAATAAAATAAAAATAGACATGCAATCTAGTTAAAAATCAAGAGATGAACCAAGAGTTCATCACCATCGCTTCCCACCTAGCTAGTTCTATGATACTAAGAATATTCATACTTTTGAATATTCCTAGTATTCATGCACAAGTAGTAAATATGTAATTTTTTGTTAATTTTCATATACATCTTAGTGTTATCTCAGTGAAGGACCTCATAAAGTCTATAATACAAGGCTTCCCTTGGAGATAGGTTTCCTCTAGCTGTTGGAACTGTTTAAAACTGACTGCTGAACAGTGTGGGAAGTTACTTCCCACTACACCTTTCTCATGTGCTCATTTGCAAATGCAGTACCCAGTTATGCTACTAGGGTGGTAGATGAATGGAACTTTAGGCAATTTCATATGGGATATTTCTACCACTCCAAAATCAGATCCAGAGGTGTGCACCATTTTCACACCATTTAGCAGCTAAGCCAATCAATTTCTATCACAGCCAAATGAAATAGTTATCTTTCTGTAAGCAACAGTAAAACTCCACTGAACTTGTGGGCTGTCTCTCCCTCATTGCAGATATTGTCTCCTGGCTTCGTTTGACATAACATTCTAATTCTGAGTCCTTCAAAGGGAAAGATGGTTTGACAGCTTCACATTTCATAGCAGTTCCTCAGATTAGCAAATGCAAACCACAGTGCTGATCCCACTTTAAGAGAAGCCAGAACTGATCTCAAACTCTTTTGATTCATCCCAGATCCTTTATGTGTTTCTGCCCTACAGTTGCCCAAGGGACAAGTGCCGAAACTAACATGAGGTTGTCTTCTTTTCCCTTCTCCTTAGCAGGAGATTAGCTCATGCAAAAGATCAGACTGCTGTCTGGCAGCTTTTCAAGCAACTGTCTCATAAGGGAGGGCTGTTGATTTTGTGTGGAGTGGGGATGACAGGATTTTTGTTGTGCCATTTGCTCATATCCCCAACTCCCCCAGCAACCTTCAGCATACCATTCTCTCTGCTTAGAATGTATCTCCCCATTTCCTCTGCTTCAGCCACTCTAGCAACTTGCATCCATGGTTAGAGTTATTGAGGAAAGCACTGGTTTGCAAAATTGCCTTCTAGCAAAAGACTTTTGAAGTAACAGAGGAAAGAAAGCCTAGAAATGCCACAGTTATCTCTTGGAGAAAAGTAATGACTGAATGGTAGATGACGATTCTCAGCCATCTGGGTAAAATTGTCAGGAAGTTGAGTCATGGCAACTGGACTTATTTTCTTGTTGGTCTGAGATGTTTCGCTGCCCATCCAAGCAGCTTCTCAACATCTCAAACCAACAAGAAAACAAATCCAGTTGGCATGACTCAGCTTCCTGACAATTTTACCCTGATGATTGAGAATCTTCATCAACATATTGCCATGCACTTTGCAGAAGAAATCCTGAGGTTGGTGAGGAATACCGCTAAGAATTTTAGGGGTTGGTATATTCCAGCGACTCTCTTCCTACTCAGCTTCCCCTAACCAACTTGTTCAGACTGAAGAAGCTGCTTGGATGGGCAGTGAAACATCTCAAACCAACACGAAAATAAGTCCGGTTGCCATGACTCACTTCCTGATAATAATTGTACCATTTTCTTGCATGTTCCTCCTGATCAGAAGAAGAGAGAGAGGGAGAGAGAGAGAGTGCACTAACAGGCTTGTGCTGTTCTCTTCCTGCTCTCTATATTTCTGAGGTCTGTAGCACTGAAAGCAACTGCATACCTAACTTCAAAATGGTTTGGAGGATTGGGAAGCAAAAAGAGCACCAAGTAACAAGGCCCTTAGAAGGAGTTATTGAGCCTACCACCTTGTGTAATACCCAAGAGATTTACTTCCATTCCAAACTTCAGGTTCTTAAAAGGTAGAAGAACACGAAGCCCTAACATACCTACTGTAGTTTCCACATCTGTACCTGAATGGGCTTTTAAAATTCTGTTGGACATTGTCAGTGCAACAAAAGACAGATAAAGCTAGAAGAGAAGCAGAAAATACACTGAAGTTTGCATTGTAGATTCTACTTCAGTGGCAATAGCTAGTGCTCTAGTCTACTCCAACAGTAACTTAAAGACACTTAAGGCCCTTTTTCTCTTGCACTTTTCCAAGGCAAAGAAAGGGTCCTGGCAACAGGTTTTTCTGCCTTGTCCATGCATGAGACAGCATTAAATTATGCTCAGCTGAACCAATGTCAAATTGCTATATTCCTCCTTATTCCACTTGGTCCAAGGGTACTGTCACCTTCTGACCCTGGAGGAAATTCATGTGACTTAAGGGACTTAAAAGAGAGGCAACAGAAGAGATCAGTAAGGAAGACAGCTCATTTCATGCTAATAGAGTTTTCTTCCAATTCAAGGATGAACAGATAAGACTCACCAGTGGGGAAAGGAAAGCATGGGGAAGGAAAAGAAACAAGCAGAAAGAGCACTTACCAGGTTTAATCTCCAGCAACTTCAGCCTGGAGTCTTCAGGGGGATGCAAACGTCTCTTCTTGCGCCAGCACCGAGCAGGATATGTATAGAGCTGCCCTGGAGCTAGTCCTGAGGGTCAAAAAGAAACAAAAATAAGAGGGCCACAAAGCATAGACAGAAAGATAGATAGATAGATAGATAGATAGATAGATAGATAGATAGATAGATAGATAGATAGATAGATAGATAGAACCCTTTTAAAAAGAGAACAAAAATACAGGTAGTCCTTGACTTATGATCACAACTGAGCACAAAATTTTTGTTGCTAAGTGAGACATTTGTTAAGTTTTGCCCCATTTTACAAACTTTGTTGCCACAGATGTTAAGTGAATCATTGCAGTTAAGTTAGTAACACAGTTGTTAACTGACTCAGGCTTCCCTGTTGACTTTGCTTATCAGAGGGTTGGAAAGGGGATTACATAACCCCAGGACACGGCAACTGTCATAAATATGAATCAGTTGCCAAGCGTCTGAATTTTGACCACGTGACTGTGGGGATGGTGCAACAGTCAGAGGTGTGAAAAACAGTGATACGTCACTTTTTTCACTGTTGTTGTAACTTTGAATAGTCACTAAACGAACTGTTGTAAGTCAAGGACTACTTGTATTTACATCTTTATATCATGTTTTTCAATTACCATTTAAGTCATTTATTAACAAGGGGGAGGAGTACTGAGCCTATAAACTAGTGTACTGGTATATGCCCTAATTTCCCTCAGTGGTACAACTGCTTCTTCAGATAGAGAAGGAGAAATTAGTTTTTCAGACCACATGTAACTGATGGAGAATGCTTCCCGTATCTGTCTTTCTTGCCTTCAAATGGTGTGCCGTATCTTAAAAAATATAATAATAATAAAGTTGGAAGGGACCTTGGAGGTCATCTAGTCCAACCCCCTGCTCAGGCAGAAAACCCTATACCATTTCAGACAAATGGCTGTCCAGTCCCTTCTTAAAAACTTCCAGTGTTGGAGCATTCACCATTTCTGGAGGCAGGTTGTTCCACTAGTTAATTGTTCTAACTGTCAGGAAGTTTCTCCTTAGTTCTAGGTTGCTTCTCTCCTTGATCAGTTTCCACCTGTTGCTTCTCATCCTGCCTTCAGGCGCTTTGGAGAATAGCTTGACTCTCTCTTCTTTGTGGCAGCCCCTAAGATATTGGAACACTGCTATCATGTCCCCCCTTGTCCTTCTCTTCGTTAAACTAGACATACCCAATTCCAGCAACCGTTCCTTATACGTTTTAGCTTCCAGTCCCCTAATCATCTTTGTTGCTCTTCTCTGTACTCTTTCTAGAGTCTCACCATCTTCTTTACATCGTGGTGACCAAAACTGGATGCAGTATTCCAAGTGTGGCCTTACCAAGGCATTGTAAAGTGGTATTAATACTTCACGTGATCTTGATTCTATCTCTCTGTTAATGCAGCCTAGCACTGTGTTGGCTTTTTTGGCAGCTGCAGCACACTGCTGGCTCATATCTAAGTGATTGTCCACTAGGACTCTGAGAGTACAGAGAAGAGCAACAAAGATGATTAGGGGACTGGAGGCTAAAGCGTATAAGGAAAGGCTGCTGGAATTGGGTATGTCTAGTTTAATGAAGAGAAGGACGAGGGGGGCCATGATAGCAGTATTCCAATATCTCAGGGGCTGCCACAAAGAAGAGGGAGTCAAGCTATTTTACAAGGCGCCTGAAGGCAGGACAAGAAGCAACGGATGGAAACTAATCAAGGAGAGAAGCAACCTAGAACTAAGGAGAAACTTCCTGACAGTTAGAACAATTAACCATTGGAACAACCTGTCTCCAGAAGTGATGAATGCTCCAACACTGGAAGTTTTTAAGAAGAGACTGGACAGCCATTTGTCCAAAATGGTATAGGTTCTCCTGCCTGAGCAGGGGGTTGGACTAGATGACCTTCATGGTCCCTTCCAACTTATTATTATTATTATTATTATTATTATTATTATTATTATTATTATTATTATTATTATTATTATCCCTCTCACAATTGCTACTATTGAGCAAGGTACCACCTATACTATACCTGTACAGTACCTATTTTCATTGTCCTCCTATTAGTTTCAAAATGACTCATACAGAATTCAAAAATTAAAATTCAAAAATGACTTTCTTCAAAACAATTCTGCATCAGTTGGGGTCATAGCTGCATATACGGTATGTTCAGGATATGTACAAGGTTATAATGATCACATTAGACCAATGATGGACTTGCAGCACAAATTCCTACACATTATCCTACATAGTGTAATGCTATGCATTGAGAGCTCAATCCATCTCTCTCACTTGATGAATATCAACATGTGACCTGCTAGCACTGCTTTTCCGGGATGAGGAGATAAGGTCAATGGCTCAGTAATGGGCTCTGAAACTTAAAAAAGAGCTCAGGTTTATACTCTTCTGAAAATAAGCTTCATGTTTGATTTTTTTTCCCTTTGGAAAATCACAGTATAATAACATGGCTCACATTAAAGAAGAGATATGAACAGGTGACCCAAAAAAATTCAATCTGGAATTTTTGATTTTTCTGCCTGATAACCCCTGAACAAGTGTCTAGCGGGGTGTTGACAATGAATCAGTTAATTGGGTTACAGACTTTAGGATGCAAAAAACAATTTTCTTTTGTACTGTATACAAAGAATAAAAAAGTTATCCGCAAATAAGTATTTGGAAGGCAAATGTAGGCTAACAAATATTATTTAAAGATTGGGAAGGGAAAACTGGGAAGAAGTAGTCCTTTTTGTAGGGATTTCTATTTACCAGAACATCAAAGAATAAACCACTATAACTGAAACCCCATGGGAACAATCATTTTGCATAGTGCTTCTTTAGTGCAAGAAATAAATAGTAATAAAATTGATAATGAACTCTACTCACACACCTTTTATTATACTTCTTTAATTCTCACACTGATGCTCTTAAATATCTAAAATATGAGGCCAGAGGCAGGGAGTCTCAAAAGTGCTTCACTGCTATGTTTCTATTTTTATATTCCAATTTATAAAGTCCTTTAACTCCTTTACTTAAGAAGCTGACCTATTTGGCTTATATAAATAACATATCCTTGCTAGCAGGTAAAACGATCATTTATCTTGCTAGAAATTAAATAGAATAGCATCTACTTAAAAACAGCAACAAAAATAGGATTACTTTGACCAATTAAAGCATTTTAAAGTGTAAAGGACACTGCCTTCTTTCATGAAAAATAAAACACTGTATATCTCACCAGGGAGACAGTTCCATGGATGAGGGAAGCCATAACCAAAAAGATCTCTCATAGCACTCAGGAGGAAACCTTAATATACTCTGTACTAAATGGGAAGGCAGATTTGGAAGCAGATATTATATTGGGCACCTAAGCCACAAATCTTGTAGGAACCCATAAACAGCAATAGCACTTAGATTTATATACTGTCCCATAGTGGTTTACAGCACTCTCTGGGCAGTTTACAATGTCAGCATATTGCCCGCAACAACCTGGGTTCCCATTTTATCAACCTCAGAAGGATAAAAGACTGAGTCAACCTTGAGCCATTCAGGATTAAACTCCAGACTGTAGGCAGAGTTAGCCTGCAATACTGCATTCTAACCACTGTGCCACCACGGCTATTAATACATAAATATAGAGCATTGAACTTTAGTTGATCTTGGGGCTGTCCAAAACTCAATTAAACATTTTCAGCTTCAGCATGAGGTTTTCCCAGAATTGATCTTACTTATGTCTAACTATAATCTTAAACCAAGAACAGTCCCATATGCAAGAGAATGTACATCTTGGGCTTCAAGTAATCCAGCTGCATCTAGGAAAACTCCTAAACTGTGAACTGAGTTGGTTCTTTAGAAAGGAGGCAACTCTGTGCAAAAGAAGCTGATCATCACTTTCTAGAACAACTAAATACTAATCTGCAAAACTGCTCCTATCAGCACCGAGAATCACTTTATTTTAATTTTAAACTTTACAAATGAACTAGTTAAATCTGGTAATGGTCCCACTAAGTATCTTGTTCAAGGTAAGGAACTATATGTAAGCAATGATGATATTGCTAGAAATATACATACATATCTCCATCATGAAATTCCCTTTGAGGGCAAGCAATTGATGTAAGTGAAGAAAAAAAACCTAGCAATTGGTAAGCAAAAAAAAAAAAAAAACAACTAAAAGACATGAGATAACAAAAAAGACATTGTAACCTTTTTTCCAGAAAATCACTCCCCATTTACAGTACTTGCCTCCTTTAATCTTAAATATTCCTTGTTCTTTGATTACATTCTTTGTAATTTTTGTAACTATCTTTTACAACACTTTGTCTCATCATTTTTCTATCAATCATTCCCTCGCACTCACTTTTTTCCTCACCTACAACCTTTTTTCATTGTGTCATCCCACCAAGCTTTTTTTTTTCCAGAACTTTCCACATGAATAACTCAAAATTCACACACTTCAGGGCACTCTAGAACATAATTATTTTCACCCTGTTCCAGTGAATTTCCACATCCTATTTTTTATGTCATCTTACAATTCATTCTGTTGGTATATTCATCTATTTGTTTTTCTTTATTTATTTGATCAAATTTGTTGATATTATTTGTTGTTTTTAAGTCATTTGATTTGTCCAACAACATGGCTCACAACTCTCTAAATCCCTCTCATGGGTCATAAAAATGAACCTCTGCCAGTCAATATACATCAAACCGGAAGTAAACTATTCCCACATCCCCATAGTCTGTCCCCTTTCTGGCTAGAAGCTAAAGGAAGCACTCAAGGTTTTGCCAGTAGACCAGAAGCTAGATGCACCACCCACTCCTCTGGGGGTATGGATATGCTGCTGTCTTTCCTCTCAAACGTTACAAAGGAATCTTCATTGTTTTCTCCTTCTTTGTCAGCTAAGGTTACCTGAATCCCTTGATTAACTCTAAGGAGATATACAAATAGGGATAAGCACATACACATTGAATTCAAAAAAAGCATGATTTCCAGGCAGCAAAATAGTTAATCACTATTTTAGAATAATTAGGTGACTTACTGCTTTTACTGCATTTTTTACAGAAGTTAAGTCAGGAGATCAAAGGAAGGATCTAAAGATCTCTTCAGTATGCTTTAGCTGCATGTTACTTACCCAGTTGTCTGGCTACAAATGTAAAATTCTCAGAGAAACCAATGTTTTTTATATTATAGTGTTACAAATGTGTAACACAAGAATTGCAAAGTGATAGTTGTTGTCAAAAATTACGTCAGTAGCATAACAATTTGTGTGAGAACCTGGATTTATTCATTTGTCTTCTAATATGCCCTCATCCTCCAAACACACACATGTGGACACACACACACACACACACACACACATACCAACCACCACCACCACCATCACCACCAGAAGCTTAAAATACAAGAAGCTCATAGGTAGAATAGTCACCCAAAATTCAAGTTTTAGACAGACCAATCTGAGCATAGGCTAAATTGATTACAGGATAACCTATGGCTCAATACCCCACAGATATATCTGTGGATGTCTGGCACTATATAAATGCAATGGGATTTGGAAGGTAACACCTGAAGTCAACTAAAGACAGCTTGCACAAGATCCATCAATATATATGCCCTGCCAGTCATTAGACACACTGCTAGTGTAGTAGTTGGCCAAAGGAACACATGGAGACTGTTGATATTAAGACCTGGAAATTCCTTTCAACTTACAGAGGTTTCCACTCCATGTCCAACACTCAGAGACTATACAACAGCCAGAAAGAGGGTGGCTGGCATCTAGTAAGACTCAAAGCCACCGTACTGGTATAAACCCAGGGCATCCAGAACTACATCAGTAAGATGGCATCCAAAGATAACCTGCTGATAGAAAGTCTGAGGCAATAGCAATAGCACTTAAACTTATATACCGTTTCATAGTGCTTTACAGCATTCTCTGAGCAGTTTACAAATTTCAGCATATTGCCCCCTAAAATCTGCATCCTCAATTTAACTGACCTCAGAAGGATGGAAGGCTGAGTCAACCTTGAGTCGATCAGGATCGAACTACTGGCTGTGAGCAGAGTTAGTCTACAATGCTGCCTTCTAATCACTGCACCACTATCGCTCATTAGCAGACATGGGAGGAAAATCAAGCAGAGGAAATGCTATGGCAAAATAAGACCTTGCATGGGGTGTCCCATCAACTGATAACTGAGGTGGCAGACATTCGGAATTCTACTGGTGGCTGAAAAGAGCTGGACTAAAAAAAGAACTAAGGCACTGATCATAGCACCACACCAACAGGCACAAAGTACCAGATCCATAGAAGCAGGGGTCTACCACACTAGACAGGACTCAAGGTGCAGACTATATAGAGGGACCTCAGAGACAGTTCAACATGGTAGAGTGTAAGATGCAGGCAGGAACAGCATATACTGAATGACACAACCAAGTACAGGAACACTTGCACAGTGTATGGGCTACACCAGGGGTAGGCAACCTTGGCTCTTCTATGACTCGTGGACTTCAACTCCCAGAATTCCTGAGCCAGCCATGCTGAGAAGAAAGGGAGAGGTTTCTGTGCTTAGCCATGCTGACTTAGGAATTCTGGGAGTTGAAGTCCACAAGTCATAAAAGAGTCAAGGTTGCCTACCCCTGGGCTACACCCTCCGAAGTCCAGATGGGAGATTCCACAGAAGGCCCTGGAGAATAAGAGGGCTAAGATACTGTAGTACTTCCAGATCCAGATGGACCGGCACATGCTGGCAAACTATCCAGATTTCATGAAAATTCACAAGGACCAGAAAACAGCAGCAATGATAGATATGGTTGTGCCATGTGTGTGTGTGTGTGTGTGTGTGTGTGTGTGCACATGTGTGTGAATATACATGTGTACACACAGAAATACACATACTTGGCACTGCTACATCTGTCACACACACCAACATGCACGCACAGTACATGATATCAGTCTGCGGAAAGATCCACGTGACATTTTATCTCTTAAGAATAAAGTCTGCCTTGCCTATAGAAAATGTGAAAGAAGTTCTCCTGAAACTGTTTTCTTCAACAACAACAAAAAAAACCCTCTCCTTTTTCTGAATGTTTTTATTATAGGTCTTCAGGCAAGTGTGATGCCTATGTAGTACCAAATACAGTCTGGGCTATCAATTTTACTGCTGGGGAAAGTGAATGTTCCTTATATAAACAAGGAAAATCAATCTAGGGAGTTTTCTCTCTGACTGCAAAACTGATTAAATCAGGTTCTCTAATAAGATCAGATTGAGAAATTGACTACAGAATGGAAGGGAGGGAGCATTTCCTATCTCTCCTTTCCCCCAGAGACTTGGCAGACAGGAAAAGATTAGTTTGGTTTAAGGTATTTTTTAAAGCCACATCAAGTGCACATGGATGAAATTTTTGATGATTTTTTTTTAAAAAAAAACACTCAACAAGTGAAGCAAGCTATTATATGAAACTTTTTTTTTTTACTACAACCTTCTTTAGAAGTTACATATGATGTGCTCAGATTCTAAATCTTGGGTACTTAACATGGGGGCATTGCACTACTTCAGAATCAGCTCCACAACTCTACAATCATTGTCTGTGTTTGGAGCTACTTAATTTATTTCTGGCTCAGCACTGAAATCCTGTCAAACTTCTGTTGTTGTTTTTCTCTCTTGGGCAGAACTCAGGCCTCATTCCATCACCAATACACAAGCTTCAGCTGATGTCACTGTTTCTGGATGCCTGGATTCTGGGTGGCCCTGCTGGATATCAACACAACAAGTAGCCACACTTCCTGACAAAGTCTTTAATTTGCACTGTCTGTGAGCTTTGTCCAATGACATAGGCAATCGTTTTATGCCATATCAACTGCTGCTGCACAGAGCAAATTTGCACAAACTTTAGGACAGGATTGTTGCTCTTCTTAGCTCAACAAAAGAGACAAGGAAAGTCCAAAGCTGATAATAAGTTAAAAAAAAACAGTTTAAAAGAAATGATAAATCAGAATTGGACAGGGGCAGCAATAGATAGATAGATAGATAGATAGATAGATAGATAGATAGATAGATAGATAGATAGATAGATAGATAGATAGATAGGCAGGCAGATGGGTGGGTGGACGGACAGACAGAATGATGGATAGATATATTATTCCTTTACTTGAAGCAGTTTTTTTAAAAAAAATAAGTAGACTTTTAGGTAATACAAAACACTCATACCAGAGTTTCTTCAAGAATATTAAGGCTTTTCTTCAAAATATTCATTCAGAACTATGTTATACATTGATACAGCTTCCAGTCATACAAATAAGACCCAGTGCGGAATAGCCTAAAATCTTTTATATCCTGGGAAAGTAAAAGCTAAAAAACATCCCTAGGCAGAAGCAGAGTGACCAACTTCCTCTCCTATGTAGAGAACTCTATCACCTCTATCAAGGTGCAGCAGACTGGAAATAGGAGATAAGACCACTATCTCCAAAGATCATTGCATCTAAGAGCCTGAAAAAAACATAAAATATATAAAATCCGAGGTGGAGATTACTTCAGTATGTTGGATGCTTGCAGTGAGTCAAATTGTGACAATGCTTGGCTAGTAATGTTAAACTGCAGTATAAAGAAATGGCCAAGACCTTTGAGACAGTTTTAAAAAAGCAGAGCACAAGAAGAATTACATTACATTTCTTTTTCCACCCAAAAAGCAGGGTACTTAATAATGGGGGAAAGTATTTCACCTTCCCCTTTTCTTAAAAAAAAAACAAAAAACCAACCCTAAACAAACTGGATTGAATTTTGCAAATATAACTGCAGGGTTTTGCTTTGTTTTCACTATGAATTATCCAGACTTGTTGGCAGTAAAGAGTTTGAATGAAATTATTCTGATCCACCCTTCCTCCTCTTGAGGCTAACAAATTATTGGATGATTCATAAATAAATTAGAAAATACAGACTCAGTGGAGTCAGTTTTGTTAGGCTTGTACAAAAGCAAGGGATCTTTAAATTCCTTCTGTTTAGGACCAGGAAAAGTTGTTCTTCTATACCCTGCTGTAATCATTTCTTCAATTGTAATATTCATCAATTTTGCCTTTGCTTATTCTGCAGAAGCTTAAAAAGGATTATAGGAATTTAGTAAGAGCAGATGATAACTGTGATCAGTAGATTGTGCTATGTGTTGAGGTGAATTATTTGGAATTGTTGAAAAAACGGTTATAAGACTCTGTCAGTTAAGAGCCAGACTTGCCGTCTACATGCTAATTATCTTGTGTTAAAGCAGGAACTAATACTTGAATCCTATTGGCTGCTGAGTGTATAAATATGGGTGGAGCTGCAGTTATCCAGGCTTCTATTTAAACCTTGAATAAAGAGTTGTTTGTTCATCTGCTGCCTCATCGATGCCTCAGAACACCAAACATAACAGTGGTGATGAAGGTGGGATGTGCTGCCAAACTCGAAGAGCTGAGTCACTAAGGGGGTAAGCTGAGCGATGATGCCTTGGTTAGGGCCACGTCCCCTCCTCATTCCTGCCAGTATGGAAACGCTGGAGGAAGAGTGCTCCCAGGAACCGTCCCTGGAAGCTTAAAAGAAGCCTTGGCAGCACAAGGCATTGCGGGGCCGAAAACAATGGAAACAACTCACCATGGCCAAACTCAGAAAACTCTCAGAATTCGACGTCGCACATCCAGAGAAGTGGAGCTCGTACATCGTGAGAGTTAAAAATTACTTGTTCGTGAGGACAGTTTGAAAGCCGCAACGCTGCTGTGCGTTTGTGGCCAGGCGACGTTCGAAATCACCGAAAACTTAATTGCTCCAGCTCCGCTTGAATCTGTTGCTTATTCAGAACTTTAAAAAATGCTCAAAGAACACTTTGAGCTGAAACAATCAGTCATCGCCTGGAGGCATGCCTTCGAACGAAGAGACCAAAGACCGGAAGAATCAGCTGCAGAATTCATAGCTGCTCTTCGTCAAGTGGCCCGACCCTGAGAGTTAAAGATCTTGAAGAGAGGCTGCGACACTACTTAGTGTGCAGGTTAAGAAGCAGGGATCTCCAACAGAAATTGTTTGCTAAAGAGACTATTTCATTTCAAGATGCCCTACGGGAGATCACAGCCGAAGAAGCCACCAGGGGGCCTTCAAGGCCTTGCAGCTCTCCAGGAGCACTCCCTGCATAGAGACCGTCCACCAGGAGGGTGCTGAGAGAGTCGAAGACTCCGAGTCGGATCAAGAGGTTGACCGATTACAGCAGCCATCAGAAAGAAGGCCACAATGCCCAGTTGACAAGGCAGTTCCCTTCTCTCGATGTGTGGGGTGTGGAGGCTGACACAAATGCATGGACTGCTGGTTCTGCACAGCAACGTGCCAGGCGTGTGGCAAACAAGGCCACATCGCCGCTGCCTGTCAGGATCATCGGAGAGAGAGTCCACCAGAAGAGTTTCCCCGGAAAGGTACCAGGGGCCCGGGGCAACAAAGGGTGGGCTATTGCACCACTAGGAGGAGCATGCTTAGAACAGGTGCCCATCACACCTGTTCTTAAGGAAAAACTGTGTCTCAAAGTCAAGCTGCAGGGAGTTCCATGCAACATGGAACTAGATACAGGATCCACATTGTCAATAATTTCCCAGGGGACTTTCAAACACATTTGCAGTCACAGAGGCAAAAAAGTTAAGCTCAAGCCGTCAGACCTCATGTTAACCAGTTTCCAAAACTCCTGAGTAACAGTCAAGGGGGAAGCTACACTCAAGGTGCAATTCAAGGGATTTGAGGGCTCCCTGGAAGTCGTAGTAGTTGAGGGCAACCGCACAAGCCTCATTGGGCTTGGTTTGATGCATTGGGAATCAATGTAACTGGAATAAACAGCACACAAGCAGTGGATTTAGCGGCAGTATGCTGGGAGTTTGCTGATGTTTTTAGCCCTCACTTAAGGAAATATAAAGGTCCTCCCATAGCTCTTCAGCTTGTTCCTGCCATAACTCCAATACAGATCAAGCCGCATAGAGTGCCCTTCGCCCTCAAGCAGAAGATCAATGCAGAGCTGGAGAAGCTGGTGCAGCAAGGCATCCTGGAGCCAGTTGATAACAGTCAATGGGAAACCCCATAGTTACGCCACTTAAGGCCAATGGAGAGGTGCGAATATGTGCAGATTACAAGTGCACTATCAATAGAGCACTCCAACAACACGTATATCCAGTGCCTGTAGTCAGCCACATTTTGGCGTCACTACAGGGAGGTCGCATCTTTGCCAAGTTAGATTTGGCTCAAGCTTATCAGCAACAGCCAGTGGATGATGCCACAGCGGAAGCTCAAACCATAGTTACTCACAGAGGAGCTTTCAAGGTTAAGTGCCTACAATTCGGGGTCAGTGTTAACCCAGGCCTTTTCCAGGGAGTGATGGAGCACATGCTCAAGGGTATTCCAGGCATGTGCCCATATTTCGATGATGTCCTCATAGCTGGGGAATCAGTCGAAAAATTGGCAGAATGGCTCAAGGCTGTCCTTCAGCGCTTCCGTGAAGCGGGGCTGAAGCTGAAGCGGCAGAAATGTAAGATTGGGGTAGCTTCAACTGAGTTCCTCGGTTTCCGTATAGATGCCCAAGGCATTCATCCTGCTGAATCCAAGCTCAAAGCAATTCAGCAGGGCCCCAGTCCAAAATCAAAGGGAGAGCTCCAAGTGTTTCTAGGACTGCTCAATTTTTATCACACCTTCCTACATCACAAGGCCGCAGTGGCAGAGCCATTACACCGGCTCTTGGACAAACATGCACAGTGAAAGTGGACCAGCATCCATGATAGGAGCTTCTCAGCAGTCAAATCACTGCTGTCTTCAAATTCAGTTTTGATGCATTTTAACGAAAAGCTGCCTGTCTGCATCGCTTGTGATGCATCACCATATGGGGTTGGGGCTGTGTTGAGTCATTTAATGGCTGACGGAAGGCAAATTCCAATAACATATTATTCGAAGACCTTGTCCTCTGCAGAGCGTAATTACACTCAAATAGATAAAGAGGCCTTAGCCATAGTGGCAGGGATCAAGAAGTTTCATGGCTATCTATATGGTAGGCCCTTCACGGTCTTCATAGACCACAAGCCACTCCTGGGATGGTTCACAATGAACAAGCAAACACCCCAGATCATATCTCCTAGGATGTTGAAATGGTTAATATTCTTGTCAGTGTATAATTATAGTTTGATTCATAAACCAGGTATAGACATGGGCCATGCAGACGGCCTTAGCAGACTGCCCCTGCCACAGTTAGAGCCCAACCCCACTCCAGCCATGCACATCCTGGTTATTCAGGATCTGCCTGAGCCTCCCCTTAACGCTGGGGTCTTGGCTGCAGAGACAGCGTCAGACACGACGCTGAGCCCTGTGCTGAACTGGGTGCTCACAGGATTGCCGGAAAATAGTCCTGGGCCTAATTTCCAGAGTTTCAGCAGGAGAAAGAACGAGTTGTCAGCTCAGAGGGGGTGCATCTTGTGGGGAAGTCGGTGGTAGTCCCAAACACACTGAGGACTAGAGTCTTGGAGTTTCTGCATGAGGGACATCCAGGAATAGTCCGGATGAAGGCACTCATGCAAAGCTACCTTTGGTGGCCTGGGCTGGACAAAGATTTTGAGGCTCAGGTACACAGCTGCCAAATTTGCCAGCAATCTAGGCCAGAGATGCTCCATGCCCCTGTCCACCGATGGGAAACCCCACACATCCCCTGGTCCAAGATCCACATCGATTATGCGGGGCCTTTCCAGAGACAACTCTTCCTCATTGTGGTGGACAGTCACTCCAAGTGGTTAGAGGTCGCACCTGTCCCCACTATGACTACTGCCAGGACCATCCAGGAGCTGCATAGGATCTATGCTACACACGAGTTAGCTGACATGATTGTATCTGAGAATGGGACTCAATTTACTGCTTCAATCCTTTTTAAGGGCAAATATGATCAGACACGCCACATCAGCCCTTTTTCACCCGGCTTCAAATGGCCAAGTGGAGCACATGGTCTGAACAACGAAGGAATCCTTAAAGCGGATAGTCACAGGTAACTGGCAACACAGACTGGCAGATTTTCTACTCTGCCAACATACAACCCCATGCACTTCTATGGGCAGAAGCCCATCAGAATTAAGATGGGGCTGGCATTTGATCACAAAGCTGGATCGCCTACATCCAGATAGAGTTGCCTCACAAGCCAAAGGCACCATGGCACTTGCAAGTTGGCAACCCGGTCTGGGTGAGGAACTACAGGCAAGGGGCACTGTGGGTGGTAGCTATGGTTTGTAAGGTGACTGGGCCACTTTCTTACAAAGTGGTACTGGAAGACGGTCACATGCTATGCAGGCACATTGGCCAACTGTGGTGGAGGTTAGCAAACCAGCCAATAACCCATGACTCTAACGACAGTCAAACTCAGGAGCAGCACGATGACAGCAGTGCATCAGACTCTGCCAGCAACGATGGAGCTCTCCGACGAGGGGACGAGACTCAAGCATCTTGTGAGTCAGTCCCAACCACTGATACCATAACCAATGGACAATGCCAGCTGATGGCTCCATTTTCAGGACGGGTGGACTCTGTTCCACCTGTGGACACTGGCTCAGGCCTACCAGGACAGCCCAGCCACACAGACTCGATTCTACTTGTGATGGATGGGTCCTATAGCACTGGTCTTCCAAGCCTGGCAGGCGAGCTGACAGACCAGGGGCCTCCAGCAGTTCCGAGGCATTCAGAACGAGCGAAAAGTCCACCAATGTATTTAAGGGATTATGTTCAACATATGACCTTATGAACTATCTAGGGCAGAGATTCTCAACCTTGGCAACTTTAAGACTTGTGGACTTCAACTCCCAGAATTCCTCAGCCAGCAAAGTCTTAAAGTTGCCAAGGTTGAGAACCCCTGATCTAGGGGAAAGGAGTGTTATATATTGAGGTGAATTATTTGGAATTGTTGAAAAAACGGTCATAAGACTCTGTCAGTTAAGAACCAGACTTGCTGTCTACATGCTAATTATCTTGTGTTAAAGCGGGAACTAATATTTGAATCCTATTGGCTGCCACCTAGCTGTTGAATGTATAAATATGAGTGGAGCTGCAGTCATCCAGGCTTCTGTTTAAACCTTGAATAAAGAGTTGTTTGTTCACCTGCTGCCTCATGGATGCCTCACAGAACACTAAACATAACAGATTGCATATTAGTTTCCTTTCACTGTTAGAAAAATAAGCAGTTTCTACATGCGTTTTTCACAGTCTAGAAATCAGAGTGAGGCCCAAAAGATTTATGTTAGGAGAATTCTAAATACAAATAACCAAGTTTCTTACATGTAAAATTTCCTGCAAGAATCTTTCTCGAATATCTAGTTTAGTAAAAATATGTTTAAGGTTCAGAATAATTACAAAATAATAATTTTGAGAGGGAGTACAAGATTAATCATTCTAGCACAGAAAGCAGATATTGAAAATTGGAGTGCCCAGCTCAATACAAAACAGTTTTCCATTTTCCCTTATTGCTTGGAAAGGTTTATCAGTAAATGTTGCTGTACATTGTAATATTTCAGTTTTGATGAATTCACAGAGGTCCTCTTTAAAGCTGCTTCACGAATAGGATTTTCTAGTCTTTTTAATTACCAGCATACCAAAAAACCCACAGTTTTTTCCCCCAATAATCATCTTTTTTTTTTAAAAAAAAAACAAGTTTTATTAGTTTTTTCATTTTACAAACTAGTGCTTAAGAATCACTAAGATTTCATCTAAATACATCCAAATCCTATATTAAGCTTTACTATTTCAATTGCTATATTCCATATTGCTAACATAAATACATAATTAACACTTCAAATGTCTCTCTGTACCTTTTTTCCATTAACACAATCAATATTCATTTATTAATATCATTCCTTCTTTTTTCTTAATCAGTAACATTTCATCTAAATAAGTCCAACTCCTATATAAAGCTTTACTATTTCAGTTACTATCTTCCATATTGCTAATCTAAATACATAATTAACACTTCAGGGGTCTCCCCATTCCCTTTTTCCTTAACATAACCAATAAACATTCGTTAATATCATTTCTTCTTTTTTTTCTTATTCTTCTTCCATTTCAAAATAGCTATCATTCCTAATAATAAAATTAATTCAAAAAAAAGAGAGAAAGGAAAAAACTATCACTCCCTCAATATCTGTGTCAAACTCCTTTAACCTCCTCCAAAATTACTATTACCACAACAAACATATTAATATATAGACAAATGTCTTATTAAATTCAAACTTTTAATTAATTTTTATTCAATCTAACATCTTATTTAACCGTCTTAAACCATAAATCAATCCATATCTAGTAAGCCTTAAAATCCAATATATAAAGCCTTAAGTCCAAACTCTTAAATCTTATTCTAGCTTTCCTTTTATGCCAAACAGATTTCCATAACACCGCCTCTATATCAATGAATAAATCATTTTTATGCCTTGTAGTATCCTTTGAATCAAACAAAAGCATCTCCTTTTCTGTTTTAAAGACCTAGCTCATTTGTAAGTAATTCCTTGTTGTTTTAAAGAGTCAAGTCTCCACATTTGAAACTGTTGAATAACAGGCTCAGTTATGTCCAATTTTGTAGTTAATAGATGCTTATCCAAGCTGCCATAGTTTTCAGTTAGTTGAGCTTGTCTGTTCATTTCTGTTAATTTTAAAGTTGTAGGTGGTTCACTTACAGTTCTTTTTGGTTCCTCGGAAATCTCATCAGCATGCATATAAAGTAAGGTAAAATCTTCTTTAATCTTAGTTGATTCCGCTTCTATTGTTTTTTGATCTATAAAATACTCAGATGTAGCCTGGGGGTCAATTTGTAAATTCAAAGCAAAATGTCTGTTTTTTATTGCCATAGTACACTCTTTTATTTGGAAACGTATTTGGTCAGTAGCTTCATAAAGTTTTTCCAGTATAAGTTTATAGTCAAGTTGAACACTAGATTTCTCCATTTCAAGGAAAATTAGAAACAATCTGTATCTTTAGTAGAGGCTGTGTTCAAAGAACATTTAATCAGTATTCACTCCCACAAATACAGCTGTTGAATTTCTTTGTCTTTTCCTTTTTATGGCAGTCTGAAGATCAAAGCCAGTCTCACCAACAGAAAAAGAAACTTTATCCACAAGGTGTCCTCCGTAGAATGTAAAATCTCCTCCCAGACACCAGAAATATCATTAACAAGATCATAAAACATAGAAAAAAGGAGAATTCTTCAAATGTAGACAAAGTCCAATAGTAAATTCAATATTCAATATTAAAAAGATTTTCCAAGACCCCAAAGTGAATAAAATAAATAAATAAAAATAGAGAGAGAGAAAAAAGTCACTTTAATTCAATCCATAAGCTTCTTTTTCCCACACTCACCAATGCCGCCTTCTCAGAACAGGCACACACAAAAAAACAGAGAACCAAGAGAGGAAGAGAAAAAAGTCTCACCTGGCTCAGCCATGGTGGTTACTATACTTAGATGTTCTTCTGACTTCTGGTTTCAGCGGCAAGGTGAGCGGCCATTTTACTGGCCGCTCTTTCCACCGTCGGCCCAAAGGAGCAATCTCGGTCCTTGGATGATGAGGACCTCCTCACCAGTAGCCACCCCTCCAGGGTAGCTTTTTGACCCTATTAAGGGTCTACTGGCAGCGGAGAATCAGCTGGCGAGGAGAGCAGTCTCTCGCACAGCTGCGAGCGCCACGATCCAGAACCGGAAGTCCCCAACAACCATCTTTTAAGGTTTCTTTGCTAGGTAATATGAAGACCTGCTGATTTAAATATAAACTATCATGACTTCCAGTAAAGCATGATATCTTATCCAAGATTTCTATCCAAGGTGCTGTCAAGAAGCAATTATTACCCCAAACAGCTGAGATTTAGCCAAATCTCCACGTACAAGATTTTTTTAGATGGGTTAATACAAATAATATACAGGTAATCCTTACATAACCGTTTAGTAACTGTTCAAAGTTACAACAGCACTGAAAAAGTAACTTTATGACCGGTCATCACAGTTATGATCCTCATGGTGTTCCCCACAGTCACATTATTGCCATTCACAGCCAGCTTCTAACAAGCCAAGTCAATGGAGAAGATGTAATAAAGTTGAAATTTGCAGTCACATGATGTCTTGTTGAACAACCATGGCCCTTACTGATGGAGTTGGCAGTCTCAATTGTAATTGTTAAGTGAATACTACTTGAATATTATATATTTCTCTGATAATTAAAGGTGGGAGGGAGGAAGGGAGGGAGGGAGGAAGGAAGGAAGGAAGATCAGAGAACACTGCTCAGTGTTAATATATTAGAAAAGAAAGGTCCAATATCAGTATCTTGTTTTAAAGAAAAGATTGTACATTTAAATACTTGGCATTTGCAGGGACCGTAGGGGAGCTCTGGAGAATCACTGGCAGTAGATAGTATTAAGAAACAAATATTTGGACTGTCTATGAAGCAAGGTTTGAGGGGGAAGTATTTTTATAGCACTGTCCTTTGCTCCTTGCTTCATCAGAGCAATTTCATGCATTGTAATTAATCCAGCTTCTTTCTATTATATTTTACAGATGTCTGTACATCTGGAGGAAATGTTTTCCCTATAGGACTACAGCTGGCCAAATTTGAGAACTTATCACATATTTTCAGAAGCAAGGAAAGTATGGTAAAATGGAAGGAATCAACCAGAGAACATCTAAAAATATTCATTTATTCTAAAACCCCACATAGAAATGAGGGGGAACACATTCCATTCTACCTCAACTAGATTTTGTGGAACAAAAATATAGGATGCTATGCTACTTTAATCCAAACCGTTCTAGGTTGCCACAAGAATGGGAGGGGGTGTGGAGGATTTCTACTAGTCTAAACATTTTATTGTCCTGTGGGAACCAAGTTCATTTCTGTCTGTTAGATGGGGGGGGCGTGAGCATTTGGTTAGAAAGCCGCCAAAGTCTTCCATTGCATAGCATTGGGATGGAAAGTTCAACTTTGTAATATTGTCTCTCTTTGAAAGGAATTTCAGACTTGGTTTCACTTTTGATGGTGCTGATACTATGTAATCTATAAACATGTCCTTTGAGGAAGTCTCAAGCCTCGGAGTTCTGATTTATTTGGTCTTCTGTATCAGAACCTTGACATTGATCCTAGGCAGCTCATCTAATTTCACATTCACCAACCTGATACTTGGATCCAAATATGAAGGTGGCAAAACTATGTAACCTCAAGCTAGGTTTTTCCACTGAATCTGATAACCATCGGTTCAACATCATCTCAAGGTTTGCTTGTTTCTATTAAATTAATTAATTTAAATTGCATTCCATGCTATTGGCTTTATTAAGCATTTTAAACATGCTAACCTCCAGTGGGTTCTAATTCCCTAAAGTTTCCACATAGGCATTAGGTATGTTCAGCCATCTAGATCTGAAGGGCAAAATGTTTACTGGAGCACATGTTGTCAAAGATCTAGCATCTGCTAGAAGCCACAGTTTGTGTTCTAACCTCAAAAAATGACACTTAGGTAGTCCTCAGGTTATGACTATTCATTCAGCAACCATTCAAAGTTATGACAGTCCTGAACAAGGAAAACGTACAACTGGTTCTTAAAGTTGCGGCCATCACATCCCTTTGGCCGCATGATCACAATCCGGGCACTTGGCAACTGACTTGCATTCACAATAATTGCAGCATCTTGCAGTCACATGACCACCACTTTTGACCTTCCCTAGCAGCTTCCCACAAACAAAATCAATAGGACAAGAGGTTGCAAGTTGCTTCAATAGGTTTTTCTTGTTCCTGCCAGTTTTTCTCCCAAGATGTGTATGCACTTATACCATGTTACAGCATCCAGTCTTTGCCTACACACATGCTGTAGCACTCACTTGCCCACCAACCTGTTTGCAAGTTGATTAATTAAACTTGATGTGTCCAGAACTTGCAACTTCTTGCATCTTGTTCACACTTAATGACCTCATGATCGCTTAACGCTGGCAACAGGGATTGCCCGGATTGCTATTGCTAAAGTCACATGATGTTGTGCTTTATGACTGCATTGTTTAGCGACAGAAATTATTATGACCCTAATTATTGTCATAATCCATCTGCTTTGTTCCCAACAGATGCTACAGGAGCAGCCACAAATGCCCAAATTCTATTTGCCTTCAGACATGATTAGTCTCTGTGCTTTTCTAGGCAATCTTTTCAGAAATGTGTTTCAAGGACTAAGAAAGAGTGACTGACCAAAGGTCACACAGTTGGCAGAATTATTACTCATTTTTCCCTGTTCCTGGTCCAATAATGTAAGCACCAAACTGGCCCTTCCTAATATACATACCATTAATCTTTTTAAAAAGCCATCTGAACTTGTGGTTAAAAGAGTATTAAACAGTTTTCAGAGATAATTTATAAATTCTCATGCTAAATAAAACAATATTTGATAAACTTTGATGTTTGATTTGCTCAAAAGTGACATAATAAAATGAAACCTAATGTGTGAATTGCAAACCCAAAGTTACTCCTGCCTTTCACCTGTGAGATCAGGTGTTCAGATCTCCATCAGTTATGATGAATAATTCTGTACAGTGCTATGAGGTGGCTAAAACTGAAAACAAGGAACTAGCATGATATATTATAATAGGAGCCTTAGTAGAAGGCAGGATGTCTTCAAATTAAGTGACATTTGGCAGTCTGCTTCTCATTTTAAAAGTACCATTTATGCAACCTTACATCACAGAATCACATTCAACTGCCAAATTATCCAGGTCACCCAAACTGAAAGATTTTTTTTTTTTTTAAAGGTAGGGAATGATTTGGTCAGTATAGCAGCTTCAATTTGTATTGTAGCTTGAAAACATCAAGTGGGAGACATACAAAGCAAAATAAAATTGAAAGATCAAACTCAGGCAAAGCACATTAAAAGCAGGATGCTAAGATGCTTTCCAGCCTGGTAAGGATAACTAACAATTGTCCCAGTTAATTTAAGTAGAAGCTGCAGATGGGTGGATTTTTTTGTTTTGTGTACATTTTTATTCCTGCAGAGCAATTGTACTTTCTAAGAAAAATGCAAGAGGAAAGGAAACAAATCTCTGTCACTCACTCTATTTTCCAACTGGCAAAAAGCTTTCCAACTTAGAAAAAGAGCAGATAACCCATAGAAGCCCAGATCAAAAGAGCACAACGAAGCTGGAAACTATCCTATATAAAAATCTGATTTCCTTTAGTAATTGACAAGGTTCTGCACTAACAAGCAAGCAGGGCAACTTCAGCCTAATTTATCAGAGAGGGATTCTCCATATGTCTCCATCAATCTTTAAAAGTACCTGTAGAAGCTATTGACTTTGGAAAAGGAAAGGGAAATAGTAAGATGAAGTCCCTCCAAGATAATATCCTAGAAAAAATTCTCTTTTTCTCTTTCTTTCTCTCTCTCTCTTTCCCTCTTTCTCTCCTTCTCCTTCTCTTTCTGTCCTCTACCCAAAAGACCCCAAACAAGACAAAAAATAGGGGGGAAATCAAGGAAGAGAGATGTTCCTGGCTATGCATACATCTAGCCAGATCTGCCTGAACAGAAAAGGCTGGTTTTGTTTAGGCTGGGTTTGGTTTGGGGTACCGTCTTCTCCTCTCCTGAAAAGTTCTAACCATTTGATTATAGAGGAAATACCTGCATCCACAGTGAATTATATTGCTTATCTCATTAATGTGGAAGAGCCATAACTCAAAGCTACTGAAAAAGCTATAGGGGGAGGAAGATAGAGAGCAAGAGAGAAGGACTTGTGCACTGTATAGTTTAAGATTAATCCTGAACTGCTCACCATGAAATACAGCCTTTATTTGGGGAATCATGCATGCAAGAACAGATTGGTGCAAAAGATGAGTGCTTTAAAAATAAAAGTTGGTTTTGCTTCTTCCTGTAAGTAAGCAGTAGTGCCATGAATTGTACATAAGTCAAAGAGAAAGGGAATTAGGGAAAAATACATCAGTGTCAATTTATTTATTTATTTTTATTAATTTGTTAACCTGGCCACATGATTGATTCATCAACCGTATGCCGGTCCCAAACCCGGATAAATGGGAAGGGTTAGGGAAAGCAATGAACTGTCTTATAAAAAAAATCGATCAAAAATTTCCTGATGACTTAAGGTGCCTAATTTAAAATTGTACTATGACACGGTGGCTTTAACACTGATTAGTGATTGGCTCAATTTAACAAATAAAAATGTCCTTTCTCTTGAGGGATGGGATTTAATATATGGATGGCATGCTTATTTAATTTATGATAAAAAAGTGGATCAGGTTTTTAAATCCCACATCTTGAGAAGTGCTTTGTTGCGTGTCTGGAAGAAGTATTATTATAGGTTAAATTATAAAATTCCAATTTGGGGAATTCCTGGACACGCAATAGAGGGAATATCTAGGGGTGTGAATTTGGATAGGATTTCTTATAAGGAATTATTTAGTTTGGTAGGGAAGGATTGGCAATTAAAGTCTTTAACTGAGCTGAAGCAAGAAAATATTGTATACTCTTGGTTTCAGTACAATCAATTGTTAGTGAGGTGGAGTCTAGATCAAAAGGTTGGTATTACCTTAGAGGATGTGAATTTGGTAAAACAGATTAAAGATCAAACTCGAGCCCAAATAAAGAGAATTTATAATGTTTTAATAGAATTAGATTCCGAAACAGAGTTAGTTAAAGATTGTATGGTTAAATGGGCTCAAAATATTCAAGAACCGATTGTATTGGATACATGGGAGACAATTTGGGTTAGAAATGTAAAATTTACCCAAGTGCAAAATTTAAGAGAAAATTTTTATAAAATGTATTATAGATGGCATTTAGATCCCCAAAAGTTGTCCTGCATGTATCCTAATTTACAGCCCAAATGTTGGAGATGTGGAAGCTTAGATGCAACCTATTTTCATATTTGGTGGACTTGTAGAGATATAAAAGCTTTTTGGATTAAGATTTGGTGGAATATTCAAAAGATTTTTAAGAGAAAGATAAAGTTTACTCCGCAATTATTTTTGTTGAGTATCATGGTTGATTTTGATGTTAAAGAAATTAATTTGATGCTGAATCTTATAACAGCTGCAAGATTATTGGTGGGCAATATTGGAAGAAAAACTCTTTGCCTACTATGGAAGAATGGATACTTAAGGTGTCTAACTTAGCAGAAATGGCGAAAATTTCCGCTTATTTGAAGGATCATTCACAAGAAAAATACATTTCAATCTGGAGAAGATGGATTGATTATATTCAAAAGAAATATATTATCTGAAAAGCATTACCTTGCTTATGAGTAGATTTTAGGTTATTATTAATAGTTTAATATGATTGAATTTATATTATTTTTAGTGTTATGGTTTAATTATATTATTATCTTTGTTTTTAATTTGTTAATATTTGTTTTGGAAAGGAGTTAAAGTATGTTATGGTTTGATTGATAGTACAGGTGGGTAATGTTAGTTAGATTATGATTGTTTATTTGTTACCCTGTAATCAGCTCTGGGAAGTGGGGGAGGGGGGGGAAGGGGTGGGAGGGGTTTGGGTTATATTGTATTAAATTTGTAAAACCTTTAATAAAAAAAAAAGAATTTCCTGATGTACAAGCTGGCTTTAGAAAGGGGTGTGGCACTGGAGATCACTTTGCCAATGGATTACAGAAAAGGCACACAAATATCAAAAGGGACTATATATGTGTCTTATCTATTACAGAAAAGCTTTTGACTATATAGAACATAATAAGCTATGGGTGGTTTGTGTGATCTTGGTGTCCCAATCCACCTGATCAGACTTATCAAATCACTATAGACATGCAATAGTGAGAACACTTTATGGTGACACTGATTGGTTAAGGAAGTCACAGATCAGTAAGGGAAGTCAGACAGGGATATATTTTATCACCATTTTTGTTCATTTTTGTATGCTGAGGTAATCATGCAGAAATTAGACCTGGAACTGTGCCTGATTTGGAAGTGAACATTGGAGGAAGAACCATAAATAATCTGAAATACGCTGATGATGCAACACTATTGGCTGAAAATAAAGAAGACGTGAAAACAATGATCTGAAAAATCAAGCATGAAAGTGAAAAAGTAGGATTGAATCTTAACTTCAGGAAAACAAAGATAATGACAACAGCTGCAGATGGACGCGAAGTGTTTAAAATCAAGAAAGAGGAAATTGAAATAGTTTGAGAATTTGTCTTCCTTGGATCAAAAATTGTTCACAATGCCAGTTTTACATCTGAAATCAAATGCAGAATAATCTTAGAAAAGCAGATATATTGATATAAATACAAAAAGCAGGCACGTTAAAGCGATAGTCTTCTCTATAATGATGTACGGATGTGAGAGTTGGATACTAAGAATGGCTGTTCGAAGAAGAATTGATGCCTTTGAACTGTAGTGCTGGCATAAATTATTGCGTATACCATGGACAGCCAGAGCAATCAACAGAGAGGTGTTGAATTATACAAAATCAGAAACATCACTAGAAATCAAAATCACAAGACTACATCTGATTTACTTTGGCCTTGTCATGTGTGAAATTCATTGGAGAAGTTGGTAATGCTAGGAATGGTTAGTGGATCAAGAAAAAGGGGTAAGCAAAGAACTCGCTGGCTTGATACCATCATATCTGATTCAAAGATGAACATTCAATAACTACAAGAAGCTGTGCTTGACAGGCTAGCATGGATTGCACTTGCTTATAGAGTCAGACATGATTGAAGGGTTAAAAAACTACTATTAATTTATTTAATTTGTTTGCTGCCCATCTTGCTCCAAGGCAACTCTTGGTGGCTTATAACATCAAATTGTCAATGCTACTGATATATGTCTTTTTAAGAGCTAAATCCAATTTATCTGAAGTATGCAGGTATGCAACAGGTGATCATCTGTAGTTACAAATGTTCAACAACCCAGGATAAGACTAGGTTAGAATCTAAGCCTCAGAGCCCTAAACCATGATGCTAAATATTTAATCATTCAGTGACCTATCAGGGAAGTTGATTTTTTACAGGAAAGACCCATATCTTTCAACAATTGAACAGTTAGAACAATTAATCAGTGGAACAACCTGCCTCCAGAAACTGTGAATGCTCCAACACTGGAAATTTTTAAGAAGAGACTGGACAGCCATTTGTCTGAAATGGTATAGGGTTTCCTGCCTGAGCAGGGGGTTGGACTAGATGATCTCCAAGGTTCCTCCCAACATCATCATCATCACCATCATCATTATTATTATTATTATTATTGTTGTTGTTGTTGTTGTTGTTACATATATCAATCCTTACATAAGAATTATGAATAAGTCCTAGATGTTGTTTTGTAAGAAAAAAGGGATCCTCAAATGAAGTAGCAGAAACAAAAGACCTCTGTACCTATCATTAGTTTAGAGCAGTGGTTCTCAACCTGTGGGTCAGGACCCCATTTGGGGTCAAACGACCATTTCAGGGGGGGTCGCCAAACAATGAAATCCGCCATTTTTTCCCCCTTTTCCTTAGCTGTGCTACTCTCTTTTATTCTATTAGCTTTTGAAAGCCAATAGAATAGACTCTCTTGAATAGAGTCTAATTATATTGGCTTTCAAAAGCCAATAGGAATTGTCCAGGCTGTCTCCGCCAAAAGTCCCATTCTGCAAACAGTGCTGCACCAGTTGAGTAGTCCTCGACTTACGACCGGTTGGGGGTCGTGGCATTAAAAAGGTTGAGAACCACTGGTTTAGAGAGCTTTCAGAATTGACTTTTTTAAAACTCCCCACATGCCAACATTTCTCTGTAAAATTTATGAGAGCAATCACAGATTGAATATCATTCCTATACTTGTAGTAATTTACTGACTTATTCTTCAGTTCTATCTCAAAGCCCTTCCTGGCCTCCTTCAAACTGTAGTCCAGAGGCTCACTATGACATAGAGTTAGATTTAGGTCGTAACTGCAGAATTGAGCTTTCTAGATTCAACAGACAAAAACATAATGCTCAAGAGAACGAATGAATATATGAATAAAGATATAAAAATATTCCAAAACAGTTTCTCTAAAAGATAACTCAGAAATGGAAAAAAGGAGGATAATAAATGCCTCATAATACTTGACTGAAGAATGGAGCTATTATTCCAACATAAGTACCTATATTCTGTTTTCTTGTGTGCCCACACACAGAGTGCCAATTGTTCCTCAGCTGGGAAATGAGCCTTGGTAACCCAAGCTGTCCATAGTTACATCTCAACAGTAATGAGAAAAGGAACTCATGCTGTACCAAAAGAAATGTAACAACTGATTTGATCCCACATTTATCATAATCTTGAGAATGAAGAGAAAATCGTATGATGTTTCTTTCAGTATATATATCAGTAATTAACCGTTAAGATTTATCAGTTAGGTATCATTTTTACATCCTGTATAAGAAAATGGAGGAAATAGTGAATATTAATCTAATTTTGGAATTTCATGCAACAGAATTCAGTGTCCATTTTGATTCAACTAATTTTTACACATCCTGAAGTGACCACATTTAATCTTGAATCAGAGAAGGTACAAGGTTTAGCATAATTGTTTATTAATTATGACCATAATAGTATCATGCATTTGACTAACTGATTATTGTTCTCTTTCTATATTACTCCTCCTAATTCAATCCCATCTTGGGAATACAATGGCAGATTTTTTTTATCTAGAACAGGTGGTCTCCAACCCATGACAAATGGGCCACATGCAGCTCTGATCAGCTAGTAATGTGGCCCCATAAGAGCATAATAAAAAATGTAAAATAAAGGAAGTTTTTATTTATATAAATGAAATATAATAACAACAACAACAACAATAATAAAGTTGGAAGGGACCTTGGAGGTCATCAAGTCCAATCCCCTGTTCAGGCAGATAACCCTATACCATTTCGGACAAATGGCTGTCCAGTCTCTTTTTTAAAACTTCCAGTGTTTGAGCATCCACAACTTCTGGAGGCAGGTTGTTCCACTGGTTAATTGTTCTAACTGTAAGGAAATTTCTCCTTAGTTCTAGGTTGCTTCTCTCTTTGGTTAGTTTCCATCCATTGCTTCTAGTCCTGCCTTCAGGTGCTTTGGAGAATAGCTTGAATCCCTCTTCTTTGTGGCAACCCCTGAGATATTGGAACACTGCTATCATGTCACCCCTAGTCCTTCTCTTCATTAAACTAGACATACCCAATTCCAGGCAATAGAAGAACGGGACGACAGAGAATGAGATGGCTGGATGGAATCACTGAAGCAGTAGGTGTGAACTTAAATGGACTCCAGAAGATGGTAGAGGACAGGAAGACCTGGAGGAACATTGTCCATGGAGTCGCGATAGGTCGGACACGACTTCGCAATTGGCAGCTGCAGCACACTGCTGGCTCATATTGATTGTCAATTGTCATATTGTCAAATTGATTGTGATTGTCAACTAGGACTCTGAGATCCCTCTCACATTTACTACTATTGAGCAAGGTGTCACCTATACTATACCTATGCATTTGGTTTTTCTTGCCTAAATGTAGAACTTTCACCACTGAATTTCATTTTGTTAGATAGTGACCAA
Organism: Crotalus tigris; assembly: GCF_016545835.1. Classification (NCBI taxonomy): domain Eukaryota; kingdom Metazoa; phylum Chordata; class Lepidosauria; order Squamata; family Viperidae; genus Crotalus; species Crotalus tigris. Next base: position 1,850,306 of record NW_024096464.1, on the reverse strand, counting down.
TGTTCAAGTCTGTCAAGATCCTTCTATATCTTAAGTCTATCTTCTGGGTGTTGGCTATTCCTGCCAGCTTGGTGTCGTCTGCAAATTTGATGAGTTCCCCATCTATCTCCTCATCCAAATCGCTGATGAAAATGTTGAAGAGCACTGGGTCCAGAACAGAGCCCTGGGGCACCCCACTACACACTTCCCTCCAAGTAGATGCAGATCCAATGAGGACTACACACTGAGTATGGCCAGTCAGCCAGCTACGAATCCATCTGGTGGTGATGCTGTCTAACCCACATTTTTCTATCTTATCAAGTAGTAGGTTGTGGTCTACTTATCAAATGCCTTACTGAAGTCCAAGTAAATTATATCCACAGCATTCCTCTAATTTTGTCACCTGGTCAAAGAATGCAATAAGATTTATCTGGCATGATATGTTTTTGATAAACCCATGTTGGCTTTTGATAATGGCTTTGTTTGCCTCTAGGTGTTCACTGATTCATTGCTTGATTATCTTTTCCAGAATCTTCCCAGGTATTGAGGTCAGGCTGATAGATCTGTAGTTTCCTGAATCCATTTTTTTCTCTCTTTTGAAGATGGGAACGACATCAGCTTTTTCTAGTCCTCTGGTAGTTTCCCAGTGCTCCAGGATCTTTGAAAGATATAGTTCAGTGGTTCTGAGATCTCATCTGCCAGTTCCTTCAGAACCCTGGGTGTAATCCATCTGGTCCTGGTGATTTGAACTTGTCTAGGGTGGACAGGTGCTCACTTACCACTTTCCTGCCTATCTTAACTTGTGTTTCTAATCTGTTTTTTACAGTACTATTTTTGATAGGTTGGACTGTTTTTTCCCTTTGTGTAAAGACGGATGCAAAAAACAAGTTAAATAGTTCTGCTTTCTCCCTGTTGCTTGTCACCTTCTTTCCACTTTCTCCCACTAATGGATCAATCATTTCCTTAAGCCTTAGTTCATTTTGAGCCTTAGCTTTCCTCACTTCATCTTTGCAGGCTCAGGCTATTTGCTGATATTCTGCCTTAGTTATGTGCCCCTCTTTCCACTTTTTATACTTGTCCTTTTTGTCTTTCAACTTATCAGAGAGTTCTTTATGCAGCCATGCTGATTTCTTTTGAGAGCTGTTATTTTTCTTCTTCATTGGTATTGTGCTAGACTGGGTTTTCATAATCTCATTTTCAAAATTTCCCAAGCTTCTTGAGTTGTTTTCCCCTTGAGGATTTTTCATCCATGGAATCCTTCCCAAGATCTTTCTAAGTTTATTGAAATTAGCTCTCTTAAAGTCCAAGACTCTAGTTTGACTATGTTTTATTGCTTGTGCTTGCATAATGTTGAATTCCAATATTGCATGAACTCCCCCCCCCCACGGTTCCTGTGGCTTCAACACCCTCTATCATTTCATCGCTGTTAGTGAGAATTAGGTCCAATATGGCTGATCCCCTGGTTCCCCTCTCTACTTTTTGGGAAACAAAGTTGTCTACTAGGTTTGTCAGGAATCTGTTTGATCTTCCACTTGGTGCAGAGTTTGTCTCCCAGTTGATGTCAGGGTAATTAAAGTCCCCCATTACTATTGTGATGTGCTTCCTACATATCCTAGTTTAGAATAGAATAGAGCTGGAAGGGACCTTGGGGTCTTCTAGTCCAGCCCCCTGCTCAAGCAAGAGAACATATACCATCTCAGATAAGTGACTGTCTAGCCTCTTCTTAAAAATCTCCAGTGATGAAGCACCCACGACTTCTAGAGGCAAGCTGTTCCACTGGTTAATTGTCCTTACTGTCAGAAAGTTTCTCCTTTCAAAGGTTGCTTCTCTCTTTGTTCAGTTTCCAACCATTGTTTCTTGTCTTGCCCTCTGGTGCTTTGGTAAATAATGTGACCCCCTGTTCTTTGTGGCAGCCCCTCAAGTACTGGAATACTGCTATCATGTCTCCCCTATTTTTTCTTTTCTTTAGACTAGCCAGACCCAAATCCCACAGCCGTTCTTCCTATGTTTTAGTTTCCAGGCCTTTGATCATCATAGTTGCTCTTCTCTGAATTTTTTTCCAAACTCTCAACATCTTTTTTGTGATATGATGACCAAAATTGGTTGCAGTATTCCAAGTGTGGTCTTACTAGGGTTTTATAAAGAGTTACTAATACTTTGCGACATCTTGATTCTATGGCTCTGTTGTATTAGCTTTTTTGGCTGCTGCTGCACACTGCTGGCTCATGGTCAAGTGATCATCTACTAGGACTCCAAGGTCCCTCTCACAGTTACTATTTTTAAGCCAGGTTTCACCCAGTCTGTACTTGTACCTTTAATTTTAACCTGCCTAAATGTAAAACTTTCCTTTTCTCCACATTGAAACTCATTTTGTTGGAAAGGGCCCATTGTTCAAATTTGTCAAGATCTTTTTGGATTCTGAATTTGTCTTCTGGGGTGTTGGCTACTCCTGCCAGTTTGCCATCATCTGCAAATTTGATGAGTTCCCCTTCAATTCTCTCATCTAAGTCATTGATGAAGATATTGAAGAGTACTGGACCTAAGATGGAATCTTGTGGTACTCCATTGCTTACTTCTCTCCATGTGGATGTGGTGCCATTGAGGACTATTCATTGAGTACAATTTGCCAGCCAACTACAGATCCATCTGGTGGTGATATTGTCTATTCCATCTTTTTCTAGCTTACCAAGAAGTAAGTTGTGGTCTACTTTATCAAATGCCTTACTGAAGTCTAAGTACACTATATGCACAGTATTTCCCTGGTCTATTAGTTTAGTCTGGACCATAAGAAAGACTGAGCACAAAAGAATTTAAGCCTTTGAACTACGGTGCTGGAGAATACTCCTGTGAATCCCCTGGACTGCAAGGCAATCAAACCGGTCAGTCCTAGAGAAGATCAACTATGACTGATCTTTAGAAGACCAGATCCTGAAGTTGAAACTCAAGTATTTTGGCCACCTAATGAGAAGGAATGACTCACTGGAGAAGATTGAGGGCAATAGAAGAACGGGACGACAGAGAATGAGGTGGCTGGATGGAGTCACTGAAGCAGTAGGCATGGACTCCAGAAGATGGCAGAGGACAAGAAGGCCTGGAGGAATGTTGTCCATGGGGTCGCGATGGGTCGGACATGATTTCGCAACTAACAACAACAAATTAGTTTAGTCACTTTATTGAAGAATGAAATAAGATTGGTTTGGCATGATCTGTTTTTAACAAACCCATGCTGGCTACTAGTTATAACTTTGTTTGCTTCTAGTTGTTCGCAGACCTGTTTTTTAATTGACTAGCAAAAAGTTCATCTATTTCCTCTGTTTGGTTGGGTGGCCTATAGTATACACCTATGATAATGTCATTTTTTCCCCTTTTACATTGACTCAAATGCATTCAAGACAGTTTTCATCATTGTTGTGCTCTATTTCTGTAGAGATGTAATTACTTCTTATATAGAGAGGAACTCCACCTCCTCTATCTTTCTTCTTCTCTGTGCATATTTCTTAATTTTCTTATGCAGTGGAAGAAAGGGAAAGACAAATATTGTTTAATTTCTTATTCTTCAGTTCATCTACTACAAGGTTTTTTTATTATCTAGTCAGGTAAGCAACTAAACCAATATCTCTGTGTCTTCAGTAGATTTTTCATTTGGAAATTAAAAGGCAGAAAAGCCCATATTACAATTTCTTTTTAAAATAGAGGGGGGAGAAGTCAAGGATATCTGTACCTCATTGTCTCCCACTCAGAAACAGTTTGCATTGCTTACACACACACACACACACACACACACACACACACACACACACACACACTAAGAGGAAACCATAGAATTCCATATAATACATCACTTTATTTTTACATTATAGTTGCAGGTCAAGCTCTTTGTCAAACTGAATGTCATTCAAAATAGTTAATGGATTTGTGGATTAGTGGATATGATGGTCATTTGTGGATTTTTCTTTTGAAAAATAATTTCCATTATTCTCAGGTGTCTCAATAATAACATAAAAAAGTCTTTTTCTCTCAGCTCTGTTTAATACAGTTAAACTTTTGATTTAAGGAACTAAACAAAGAAAGGTGTCCATTATAGCTGAATGTCTGTTAAATATGAAAATATCCCATTCATCAATTTATAATGTTGATGTAATGATGTCATTACACAAATCATGTAAATTGATGTGTAATGACATCACTACATCAACAATATGAATTGCTCATTAAAAAAAAGAAAATAAACTGAACATCCAGACTACTTTTGATGCACAAGATTGTGTATGATTTGGGGAAGGTGTCCAGAGTTAAAATTGGTCCATTGCATCCAAAGTCTGCTAAATATGGTTTGTTCAATAAACGTTTTACTGAATTGTCAATTCTCTTAGGTATTGCTTTTCCATTGCACAGAAATAAAGAAACTGAAGTGATATAAGTTGGGGAAGGGGCAAAATTTGCCTGTACACTGACAGAGAATGCAACTGGGAGAATAACCGAGACTTACTCATCTTCTGTGGCGACCAAAGGCCCCCTTTCAAGTCAGCCATTTTAGGCTGGTCCTTCAAAAAGTGGCTACTCAGAACTTTAACATTCCTAGTAAAGGAAACCCACATGGCTTCCCACAGGCCGTATTTGTACCTGGTCCTCGATGCCTCTTTTCCATCCATATGTAACAGTTATTCTGAGCAACACCAGTCTGTGAGTCCAGGAACGGAAGACGAACACTGCGCTCAGCACAGAGACGGGAATTGTAGCTGCGGCAGTGCTCTATGGCTTCTTTGTAGAACTGGTCCCCAAGACTGCAGAGGAGAGAAAAAAGACAGAGCACCTGTAAAGTAACTCCATCTACCCCAAGAATGAGCTAGCACAAATAGGGGAAAGTGTATGGAATAACATGCAAAGGATAAAGATAAATGAAAATGTATGTGCATAATGGATTGTTGATTTACAAAGGTGAGATTATTTTTCAGTTTATGACCAGCCCAAAACTTGACATGAGTAATATTGGCCAGACTAGCCTACAAAGGACTGGGAGGGAGGGAGGGAGGGAGGGAGGAGGGAGGAGGGAGGGAGGGAGGGAGGAAAGAAGGAAGGAAGGAAGGAAGGAAGGAAGGAAGGAAGGAAGGAAGGAAGGAAGGAAGGAAGGAAGATCCCTCTCTCATCTCCCTATTTTTCTTATCTCCTTGATTAGTAAACTGATAGAAAGACAAGGCATAAATCCAATAAATAAACCAAATGGGTTGGGGTTGACATTGACAGGGGCAGTCTAGAATATTGTTTGTGTATTGCCTACCATATAACCACAGTGAACCATTAAGATAAATTATGATTTCATCACAAGAACCAGATCTGAGGATCAGATGACATTTTTAGCTGTTTTCAAAACTGGATATTCTCATACTAAGTGAAAATGCAACCCAAATCCCCCTGCTGTGTCACCGAGGATTCTGTGGTCCAGGTGGCACAGAAGGCAGCCATGCCAAATGACGCACATGAAGGAAAAACAGCAGTGGTCCAAACTGCTTGAATCCAGAGCTGGCACAAAAGAAGATGCTGCCTGAAATGATGGGTTATATACCACCCTCTCCAGAGTTCCATATGCAAAGCTGAATTTTATTCTGAAGCAGATGACAGTATAGCCAAGATCTATCAGCTACTGGAAGGCTGTATGACATACATGAGTCTCCCCACCCCCCCAACACTTTTCTATATTTCTCCACTCCACCACCCCCATTGCTTCCAGCATATGCAATCTGATGCACCTCTCTCTGTTCAGTAGAGATATCCTTGAGAGGGCTCCTGAATGAACTACATCTAAAAAAATGCCCGTTCAGAACCTTTTCAGGAAAAAGAGGAGAGAAATCAAAACTGGTTTTAAACAACAGTGCCCATTTCACCATTATCTCTCATTCCTTTAACAATTTCCACTTGACAGGCAATTATATAATTTAGCTGAAGACAAGTACACTTTTTGTGGACAATTATTTGTGCTGACACAGACATCAGTCAGCAAGCTGAAAGCTTGTCATTTGAACTAATGGCTATCTTATGCCTGCGCATTCCTCTCCTAATGGAAGGAAGGAAGGAAGGAAGGAAGGAAGGAAGGAAGGAAGGAAGGAAGGAAGGAAGGAAGGAAGGAAGGAAGGAAGGAAGGAAGGAAGGGTGGGACTTCTTTCTGAGCAACCAGTCTGCTTCAAGCTGAGTTTATACTTCAGTCTTTCCTCAGAATTAAGAATAATTACATAATATCAGCTCCAGACCTGTTAAGTTTCAGGGTTCACAATTTCCATTCAGTAAGTCTTTCCCACCAGATCTGGGAATTACCTGTTAGATAATTGGAGCTGTATTTCATGAATATATGCTGCAAAACAATGTGGCTTGCATGATTTCTTAATTGTCAACAAGTTTCAAACTAAGTGGGCCTGGAATTCCTGCAATGTTGTGCTGCTGCTGCGCTCCTTTTTGAAAATCATGAAAAAAGGAAGTGCATGATGCATTTGGATTATTACAAAGCAAGGTAATCTAACATGGGGGAGGAACAACCAGGGCTTTTTTTTGTCATAGAATGCCCAGAACGGAGTTCTGGCACCTTTTTTGGATGGAACCTTATAGGGTAGGCAAGGCGGGTTATATGACATGTGTGAGTTCCGGCACCTTTTTTTATTACAAAAAAAGCACTGGGAACAACTAAGAGAAAGTTCCACGAGGGCTTGGGAACTGAATCAAGACTGAAAGTCTTACGGAGAGAAATCCACACCTAGGTAGAAGACTGACCCTAACATCAATTGTATTGTATTCTCCGTGCAGGAAAGAGGAAGTAATGTTTACAACCTTCTCTTCTGCTATGGTACTGTAACAAATCTCTGAATCCAAAAGGAAGAGCTGCAAGGGATCCTGCTGCCATCTTATCTGAGCCAATTCTCTTCCGTGGATGAAAGCCAGAAAGCCACCCCTGCAGTGAAAAGCATGGAATGGCTGAAGAAGAGGCTTTCTGACAAGAGTATCTCAAGAGCCTTTCTTATCAAATTCAACCACATTTGCCATCTGTGCTTTCTCTGATGAACGTGGGAGATGGTTGAAACAAAGCCGCGTATGTTACACTCTAGCTGGAATCCATGAGCACTGCAGTAGCCAACTTCTGTCATGCCTTGCTTCCCTTTTCCAAAAAAAAGAAAGAAAGAAAAAATGTGAGGATCTGTTTTGATCCAGCTGGGGTATGATAAACTCTCAGCACTGTATAGTAGAAGAGGGGTGCTATGAAATCCTGCTACTTTAACCCAGCCCTGCAATGGAATTAGGCTAATTTACTACTCAGAATGAGATGGTAGCCAACAGATATCTCTACCCAGATGCCTTTAATAGCGATGAAAAACCTCTTAATTGGATACTGCAATAGTTATGTGGGAATGACCTTGGGAGAGAGGAGGAAGAGCCACAGAGTGGTCACCCACCATGCAAAAGTTATTATCTCGGCCCACATAAGCAAAAGGAGAGTGGGAAGTGTCTCAGAAAGGACCCTCCCTAGTTTTCTGGTGAGTAAAAGTACAGGAGGGGACAAAAGCTTTCAGACTTGCAAGGTTCTGTTATACCAGTGGTTCTCAACTTGTGGGTCGGGACCCCATTTGGGGTCGAACGACCATTTCACGGGGGTCGCCAAACAACGCAGTCTGCCATTTTTTCCCCTTTTCCTTAGCTGTGCTACTCCCTTTTATTCTATTGGCTTTTGAAAGCCAATAGAATAGACTCTCTTGAATAGAGTCTAATTCTATTGGCTTTCAAAAGCCAATAGGAATTGTCCAGGCTGTCTCTGCCCTGCTGAGCCTGCCAAAAGTCCCATTCTGTAAACTAGTTGAGTAGTCCTCAACTTACGACTGGTTGGGGGTCGCGGCATTAAAAAGGTTGAGAACCACTGTGTTATACAATCTCACAATAATGGTAGTGTCAGCATTCATGGTTAGTGCTTCTTATCTGGACTACTTTAAAGGGCTCATAGATACCTGGTTCTGTTGTCTCCTTATGTTTACCAGTTAGAAGCTCAGAGAAGGGAACTAAGCAGAGATACACTTTACCCACATCAGTCTCATTGTTAAGGAAAATGTTGGACTGGGCGACCCAACTATGCCTTGGAGGAAGGAGGAAGGTGAGTTACGTGCAGCCCCTTGAGCTCTTGGAGGACAGACTGGATATAATTCTAACAAACAAATAAGAGGAAAAACTGAAACTGAAAAAGGAAGGAAGCGGTGTGGGGAAAGGTATGTTGGCTATGGAAAGTGGTGCTGAAAAGACGCAATAGGAGAAAGCAACCGATGAAGAACTACAATTTAGTCTTGCCTTGTCGGCATCAGTAAAAAGCTCCCCTCCATGATCTCTAAACAGACAGGTTGTGTACAATGAAACAAAGCAAAAAAATAAATAAATCCATATGCTGTAGAACATTCTAGAAGAGAGAAGTGACTAGTTAGCTATGTGGGGATAAAGTGCCTTTGTATGTGTAAAAATGTAAAATTTAATCATACAACTCAAAAGTACAAGTTAAACCAATAAGAAAGAGACACATAATGCTATGAATCTTTATGAATAATGTAAGCATCCTGATACTGAATCTATTCTTGGGATACAGATCCAATTATCATTACACATTAAAGACTTTTCTCTTTACCTATGAGCCATGGTGGCGCAGTGGTTAGATTGCAGTATTGCAGGCTAATTCAGCTCACTGTCAGGAGTTCGATCCTCAAGGTTGACTCAGCCTCCCATCCTTCTGAGGTCAGTAAAATGAGGACCCAGATTGTTGAGGAAAATATGCTGACTCTGTAAACCACTTAGAGAGGGCTATAAAGCACTGTGAAGCGGTATATAAGTCTAAGTGCTATTGGTATTTACTCATGAAGCACAGATTCATTTTACAGCACAATACAGGTCAGATGATCTGTAGAAATATCTGTAGACATATCTGTTGGCTACCAAGCAGGACAAGAAGCAACGGATGGAAACTAACCAAAGAGAGAAGCAACCTAGAACTAAGGAGAAATTTTTTGACAATTAGAACAATTAATCAGTGGAACAACCTGCCTCCAGAAGCTATGAATGCTCCAACAGTGGAAGTTTTTAAGAAGAGACTGGACAGCCATTTGTCTGAAATGGTATAGGGCATTGATGGTGAACCTTTTAGAGACCGAGTGCCCAAAAACCGCACCGCCCCCTGGCCCATCCCTGCTCCACCCCCCCTGGCCCATCCCCGCTCCCTGCTCTGCCCACACTCTGCCCTGCCCCACCTGTCCCGCAGGGCCACCCACCGTCTCCATGGCCCCCAGCAAATCACCCAGGGGCCTAGCAGTGCCATGGCAGCCACACCCTCCACCCATGCCCCACAGCATCAACTGCGCGTGACGGGGTGTGAGGGCAGAGTCTTGTCCCCGCTGTCCGGCTGCCATGTCCTTGGCTGCGCTCCTCCGCACGGGCCGCGCCTGGGAGCGACTCTCCTCTGGGGGGGCTGCTGGTGAGGAGGGAGCCACAGGGGAGGCTGGGGCAACAGCACACGTGCTGTTCCGAGTGCCCCCTTTGGCATGCGTGCCATAGGTTCGCCACCACTAGTATAGGGTTTCCTGCTGAGCAAGAGGTTGGACTAGATGACCTCCAAGATCCCTTCCAACTTAATATTATTATTATTATTATTATTATTATTATTATCTCATTCTGAGTAGTAAATTAGCCTAATTCCATTGCAGATTGATCCACCTTTTCCACATCAGAAACATAGTACTATATATGAAAATCCAGATGCAACGGTAATCTTTTCAACAGCTGGGAAGTAAATTACCACTACTATTTTTTAAGGCCACAGAACAATTACACATAAATACAACCTTCTTCTCCTTTCCTTCTTCCCCCTCCCTGCTTAAACTAAGACCACCATTTGTGGCAAGTTCCATCAAAAACTGCATGATAAACAAGGTAACTAACCAACTGGAGTTCAGTGACAACTAAAGCCAAGGGACAGGGAAGATTAAAGATTAATATCTACTGTTGAATTTGTCTGTGGTATAAAGCAAGAAAGGCACACAAATGTCACTAGAAATTGTGGTAATAATTCTTGGGATTTTCCAGCAGTCAAAATTGCTCCTGCTCCCACAAAATGTGCCAATGGACTCAATTCCTAGTGGAACTACTAGCAAAGGAACCCAGTTAGGACAGGGATAGTAAGGGAAGACGGATGGCGCGAGGGAAATGCAAGCTGTGTAAGGCAATTCCAGCCTCCCAAGACAGTTCACTACACAGAACTTCCAGGGTGCCTCTTTAGGCCCCTGTTTTCAATTAAAAAGTTGTGGTGGGGAGTGGGTGAAAAGGAAAGCAATAAAACTCAAGCCCGACTACAAAGCCATGACTCCAAATCAAAGCTATAATTAAAGCCTATTTTAAATCTAACTCACAAGGAAACCGAACCTTTATTCCTCCTCCCACCTTCATAGTACATTCCACTTATCAGAATTATTTCAAATTTCTTTTCCTGCTGAAATGAAGATGCACAATAAAACTCAAAGAAAGCGTGCTGAATGAAAACAAAATAAACTCTCCCCCTTGCCTAGGTTCCCCCTTCATGGAGCATTCCTTCCAATAATGAAATATGAGCAGTGCCCATCACTTTGCATTAACAGAACCAATGAAATGATAAACTACAGCACTCCCTTCAAGGGATTATTTTTAGTTGAATGCCTAAAAATAAAAGTACGTTTTTGAAACTAAATGTTTTCTTTAAACTGGCAGCGCTGAGGATTGTTTAAAGTCCAGTTTTGCTCTAGGCAGAAAAAAAAATGTTACAGAAAAATTGAAGGGCCCAGCAGCTATTACCCAATCGCTGAGAAAGCTATTGTAGGTCAGCAAATAATTTCAAGCAATTTTAAAATAATGTATTTGAAAAAAATCATATGGTCAATTGCCTCCCTGTTAGAACTGTAAGCAAAATTCAAAAAAAGTCACAAAAAAGAATGTGCTACATTTTAATACTTGTGTTTGAAACCAAACAGGACATTCAAAGAAGCATGCCATCTATGAGTGTGCCAAGCAGGAGTGCTTGTGCATGCACACTTGCACAAGCAACTGGAGAGGGCTGCCTGTGAAGCAGCTGTGCAAGTCATCCAAACAACGGTCTGGAGTCCTCAGTGAAGCATCTCTCTCAAATGCCTTGCGCAGCCTTGGGATGACCATGACAGATAGCTGGGGGATGTCAACAGACTAGGACAGTATTACTCAACTTTGGCAAGTTTAAGATGGATGGACTTTGAGATAATTCTCCTTGCTGGCTCGGGGTTTCTGGGAGTTGAAGTCTCCTTATCGTAAGGTTGCCAAGTTTGAGAAACATTGCTATAGGCAAAGTCAAGTGGTTGAACATGGCTGGCATTCTGTTGAAGCCAAACTGGGACCATTGTTATGGGTCTTATCTGTTTTCCAAACTAATCAGAACTATTTTAAAAAAGAATCCCCATAAAAATACTTGCCCTCATGATTATTTACTGACATCACGAAAGAATATTTACAGAGCAAGCAGCAAAATAGATAATTGTGAAATAACTGATCTATTTGATAAGTGCTCAGGGATTGTAGGCTGCAAACAGTGAATATAATTTATTTAGGCTAATATGCAGCTATTGCTTAAATGCTTGCTAGACTAATGTTTTTTACTCAATCAGAATGAATGAGCTAAAGATATCTAGTATATATACCAGTACTATAAAGACAGAAGTTAACATGAACTTAAGAGAGCTTGCTGTAACTACAGGACTTTTGGATAAATGCCATTCCTACAGCTGTTCTTCCCCCCCCTTTTTTTTTTTCCAGTCCTGATATCTATTATTACGGCAAAGTTTCAAGTACACTGTATTATAATATTATTAGCATCTTGGCGGAATTGCCACAAAAGATAAGAGGATCAAATCTTTCTCATGGACTTACTATCTGACCTTAAGCAAATGACAATATTTTACCTTCAGATTTTGGTCAGCAAAGCAACAGGAATGATAATTAGCATAGCAGTTTACCAGGGCAGGCCAAGATTGTGGCTGCTACTGCACAGTCAAAGACCCATCTCTTTTTGTAAGCATTGTATGCAGAAGACTTGTGGGGGGGGGGGGGAAGAGAGGATAAAGGTTCAATCATGCAGTCATAGCTGTCATCTTGACTTTTAGAGACCCCTCCTTATAGATGTTCCTGATTAAAAAATTATCTGCAAATCCAGTACCAGGGTCTCTCTCTCTCTCTCTCTCTCTCTCTCTCTCTCTCTCTCTCTCTCTTTTAATGCCATTAATTTACAGACAGGGAAAAATGACTTCAACTCCTTCATCAAATGATTTGTTCTTTTACTCCCAACTTTAATCTATTGCAGAAATTTGTTGGGAGGGCGCAGAGAGGATGAACACACAAAGACTTTAAGTTTTTAAAATGTTCCGTATAATATGAATAACTATAAATCAAAATGGATCAAGAATTCAGAGCCCCAGCCTTTAACTGAGTTTCAAAATTCTTTCTTTAGCAGACAAATCAAATAAGGTTGGCAAGCTAACTCAAGTGCAACATCATCTAGCTTTCCTCGTACATTTCATATCCAGAAGCAAGCAGTAGTGACACATTCAACAGAAGGAAAGCCAACCAAGCTGCTGCCTTGTGCTAACAGCCATGAAGCAGGGCCAACGTAGAGAGATACTGCCAATATAGTCAATGCTAGAAAAATGGTGACACTCATTCCTTTCTAAAAAACACTAACAGACTCATAAGGGTCAGCTGCTTTTCCTCTTCCAGTAGCATTTGTGGGTTAAGAAAAAGAACTGTGGGGTTCAGTCCCACCAAACCTTTTAAACATCTGATTAGAAGAAATCCCCAGTTTATTCACACATTAAGTTAAATCAAGATTGCAAAGATTTCCACCAGAAGGCACGTCCCTTAAATAATATGAGAACTATAACCTTTATTGGCCAACTTTGAAGTCACAAAAAATGGCAAAGATACGTTCACCAGACAAGCTATTACCAGTAAGCTGCAGCTGGGAAGGAAAAGAAACTGAAACCATAACACAGCAAGGAAGAGTTAATCAAAAAGCTGTACATTCCTCTCACATCTAGCTATAGAGGTAGCAAGTTCCTTCCCTCTTCCTTTTTCCCTGCTTTTCAACAGTAATCTTTTTTTTAAATCTATCCTGAAGAAAATTGAAAATTCAAAAGCTGGCACTTTTTTGTAATCTTTGTTGAATCTATGAACTGGAACAAAGGAATTGAATTAATATGGATGTTTAAACATGATTATTCCATGCCTTTGGAAGTGATGGATCACCCATTGACAAGTGAAATCATTATTGACAGGACAACTCAATAATAGCAATCTTTGAGGACATCTATTCTAGTAAAGGGAAAATATCACATTTGGTATACAGAGTTCTTCCTATTTAATAGACAGTCATTATTAATAGTCATTATTATACAATTCTACTGATTAGTTGAACTTCCAGAGAAGGTTTGGTGAACCAAAGATATCTCTGTGAAAGGAAAGTTAACGAATCGGTGAGTAGACCACTTTCTTGAAAGCTCTTTGGATAGGGAGAGGATGGGAAATTGCCCACATGTGCTGCTCACCAAAAGACCACAGGACAGTGGTTTTCAGCAGGTTTGAGCACTTGAGAACAATGGGATTAGCTATCTTGCTTGAAATTGCAAATCTTACTTTCTATCTTTCAGAAATTGCCTATTCATAATTTTCACAAACCTGACTTTCTAATAACTGTTGGAAATTCCCTATTCATCATTTAAAGGTTATTAGAAACCTTTGGAATGACAAGACTGAAAAGTCATCCAGTGTGATGGATGGTGCCTGTGATGGGGGCATTCAGGCTAAGCTCAAGGAATGCAGAGAGCAATTCTGCCAGAATTCAGTTCTTCCTTTGTTTACACACAATAGACAGAATCTTCCCTAACTAAACCTTTACACCCTAACAGATATACCTTGGAAATTCTAAGGAGTAGCTTTCCTTACTTCCTTCTTCTATCTCCTATGCAGGTCCAGGCTGTGCTGCATCTTGTCTGGTTTCTCCAGACAAGACATCCCCAATCTGGAATATATGCTCCTTCCTTCTTGGAAAATTGCCGGTTTACTGTAGTCCATCACATCAACCCCCCTCCTCTGGGCATCATGTCTCACATTGGGAGTGGTGTGATAAAGATGTTGGATTAACAATATTGGGTTAAAATGTTGGACTAAGATTAGGGAGACCCATATTCAAATCCATTCTCAACCATGGATGACTTTGGGCCAGTCATTCTTTCTTAACTCAACCAGCATTTCAGGAATATCATAGAGAGAAAAATGAGAAGAAAGAGCACAGTGTATGCCGCCTTAAGCTCCTGTTGAAGGTAATAGGCAATTAATCTAGTCAATAATGAATACCAGTGCTGGGCAAACATGAACCTGACCAGTTTATCATTAACCAGACCAGTTCACTAGCTTATCATATACAATCCATCATTCATATTGCATTTTTGCCATGTCTCTCTTTCATAAGGACCAAACTTATAAGAGCATGGTATTCCTATTTTATATATATATAAGTTTCATTACTGATTTACAGCACCCTTATAATGACTCCAGAGGCATCTGTATCAAGGACATCAAAAGACAGTGAAATTGCTATGATAGTACAATTAAATGGTGCAATTTAATTACGTTAAATGATGTAATGACATCATGATATGTAATGCAAGTACATAATTCATATTATTTACATGCTGACATTATAATGCATATTTCATCATTTCCCCTTCCCCACTTGTTCTCCTCTACGGATGTCTGCATGTGGTAGTCAATGTACAAAATGGATTAATTCATTGCATTTCTTTGGATTTGTCTAGCATGCCAGAACTAAAGGCATAATCCAGACTTATAACTGCAGAATTTGTCTGTCACACTGCAAGTCTGCAAAACTGAAAAGAAAAGAAATTTGTTTAAATTATGTAATTCTGTCCTCAAATGACTAGCTTCATGCAGTGAAATAATTTTGGCTTTGCAATATGATTCTCGTAAGCTACAATTATATTTAACAACTCTATAATAAAGTTACATTAGTGTAATAATTAGATTTTATTTTGCTCCGGAGTCTAGACTTCAACAAAACAAATACAAAGATCTAGTTAAGCATCTACCTTCCTTGAATAGATTTGCAGTAATAGAATTTGATAATACATAAGAAATACAATCATGAAAGGCTAAAATCAATTTTACCAGTCTCATCCAATACATTATTATCACTTTAAAAAAAATACACAGGACTGAAAATTAAAATTTCTGCTCTTTTAAAGAGATTCGCTTTAGCAAGAAAATGTTATTTTAAATTCACCTGTCTCTTGTCTATCAAACTAAGATTATTGAAGAAACTACACTAATAATATCTGCCCACAAATATAAGGCCATCTCCAATTCTACAATCATACAATAAAAACTGCATTCAGTTTATTTCTATTCATTAGTCACATCTATATATCTGTGAAAAGTAAACTGGGCTCACTGATGGGAAAATTCCATGGAAAAGGACCAATATTTTCATCCAAGATATTGGCCTTATTTAGAATTCTTTAAAGGATGAGTGGATTGCAAACTCCTCGGAAGATAAGTGCACAGAATGCTGTGTTTTTATCAGAATTAATAGGTCAGGATTTTCATGAAAATTTGTGTGGGTAGGACTAGTTTTGTATAAAGTCTAACCCAAACTGCATGAACCTGCTTTGGGATTTTTTTTACATCCATGTCTTGTTGAAATTTTCAAAAAAGGATTAAAGAGCTAGATGCTGTTCAGAAACCATGGTGAATAATACTACCTCTACCAATAGTCTGAAATCAAGTTATCTCCAGAAGTATTTATTTCTGAAACCAATAGCATAGATCAGCCTTATCAGCCTGATGTCTCTAGTGTGTCAACTGAGGAAAGCTGGTGGTATAAATGACAATCTGATTTCACAGATATCCAAAAGTCAACTGGGTGACCCAAATATTCCCAATGGAGTCCTTTACTCCCCCCCTCCATTGAGAAGCCTGATACTGAGATGTAGACATGAATATAAGAATTCCATCAGGCTGGGCGCAATATTGCTAATTCTCTAACATTTGACCCAACTTGAGTTTTAATCATTCATTGAAATTACTGGGATAAATTTTACTGCTGGAGGAATTTGAAGAGGACAGTCAGGATTAAAGATGAATGTTAAGATAGAAATATATGTTATTTTAGAACAAGTATTGTATATACAACTTAGATGTATATGTAGAGATGAAGAATTGATTGTAAAAAGTGGAATAATCTGATAAGAATGTATATACTGGAATGTCACGTCAAATCCAATGTTTGTTTGTTTTTAACTGTATTATAAATAAAATTTGAAAAAAAAAATTACTGTTGTTGTAGCATATGATTTTTGCTGCATTGTGGTATGCATCAGAAACTAAATGCAAATGTAAGTCCTCAACCTACAAGTTCATTTAGTGACTGTTCAAAGTTACAAAGGCACTGAAAAAGTGACTTTTGACCATTTTTCACACTTACGACCGTTGCAACATCCCCATGGTCACATGATCAAAATTTAGATGCTTTATAACTGATGGTTGCAATGTCCTGGGGTCATGTGATCGCTTTTTGTAACCTTCTGACAAGCAAAGTCAATGGGGAAGCCAGATTCACTTAATAGCCATGTTACTAACTTAACTGCAGTGATTTATTTAATAACTGTGACAAGAAAGGTCATAAAATGGGGCAAAATTCACTTAACAAATAAATATCTTACTTAACAACAGAAATTTTGGGCTCAATTGTGGTAAGTTGAGGACTACCTGTACTAGAAACTGAGAAAATAAATTAAATATATATACTTAGATTCAGATGACTCTGTTGTATTTTTTATTTTATATTGGCTTATATATGCAGTCCTATTGTGGTTTGATGAGGAAAATCCATAAGGAGGATAAGCTGGGATCTTGAAATTATACATACTTAGCCCTGGTATGCTGGCTAAGTAGAAAGGAAGGTTCCATAATCATGGGGTGTCCCATCATATGCAAGTATAACATTGCTGTTTAAAGTTCTGTAACTATTTCCAAATTAATAACTTTAAAACTGACAAGTGCTAATTTTATGCAACTTCATGGCACCTTTTGAGGTGTGAGTGCTTTGTTTCCTTTCCTTTTTTTGTTTTTTTCTTTGGCAATGTGCAATGGTAATCTAGTTGAACTCCAATCTTAAAAGTATAATGAAACGTTGATTTAACTGAACACATAGGGGAAAGTTTGCCTTCTTCCTGAATGTGTGTCAACCTGGAAATTACATATTTGTCAATTATTTATGTGATTTATTTAGTGTCTGGACATTGTCAAGCCTTGTACTATGGGGTACAATCAAGAAAGTCAGAATCTCAGAGACTTCAAAGGAATTTTAATGAAAGAATTAGAGGTAGGGCAGTGCAGAATCTTGAATACTGTAAAGGGAGTCTCAACCTTCTTTTAATTAGTGAGTTCATTAAGTCAAGTCTCCTTGAATTAGGAGCTCTGAAAGGCTAAAATTTAGAAAACTCATTTGAAAGCCCCCAAATTTTCTTCTCACTGTATGGTAGGTCAATATATATTTTTTTCTTCCTTTTTATTCACTGAAATCAACAAACCAGTAAACTGAGAATAGAGGAGAAACTGAAAAAAATAGGTGAAATTGCATTATTGTGTGAATGGAGGACACACGATAAGAGTAATCCTATACAAAGGATTATAGAGCATTTGTGTCACTCCTGGATTGGCTCCATGCTCATCTGATCTCTAAGTGCAGGCAGTGGAACCAATTTATTACCATCTCAACTTGTAATTCAAAGCGCAATCAAGTTAAAGCTTCTGGGGCAGGAATCTCAAATGAAATTATGGGCAGGATGCGCATAACATGTTAGTCTACAATAGGGTTGGGTAGGTTGTGAATCAAACTGCAGTGGATGATATATATATATTCATGAACTGGCAGTTTTCATGTTTTCAGAACATGGGCGTCCAGATGCTAAGAAACACAACCTAAAATTCTCTAACTTTACCTCACTTTCTAATAAACGTGGTTTCTGAAGAAAGATTGTAGTTTCCACAAACCTCCGGGCTGCCTCCTTGCTAGAAACATCTGTCTGTAGTCTTTGGATGCTGTTTCCTGTCTTAGGCCAGGATCAGAAGCCCCCAGCAATCCCAACAAAGCAGGAGTATTTCTCCTCTTGGGTTGCTATGCTCAGTAGAAACCGCCATTGCAATCCTAATCATCTGTATTATGAAAATCGCAGTTTAGGAAAACAAAGCTGGGATATCCCAGATAACATACTTCCACTTGGGGTCCATTGTAACTTCAAATAGTCACTAAGCAACTGCTTGTAAATCAAGGACTACTTGTACTATGAATTTACTAGCTATTAGATGTGAAGGTATCATTAACCTTATGTGCCTGCACATCACATGCTTTTGCTTTTCTTTCTCCAGTCCTGATGCAGCAGTTAGGAAGAAATGGAACACTGACCAAAATTCCCAGTAAAATTCAATTTAATTTAAGCTATTTTTATGAGGTACCAGTTTCTTTCAACCACTGTTAACTTTAAAAGAATCTCCCTCAGTGAAAATTCCTTTATTTGTTTTTTATTTATTTAAAAGCATATTTTTTAACTGTTACTCTCAGATCTGATAACAACCAGACTATTTTTTGGAAAAATAGAAGAGCTCTTTCCAAATTCATAAGTGTGGCTTCTACTGACTAAGACTCTATGGTTTTGCTTTCAAAGTATAATCAGAATTTTTATTCTAACATATGTAATTAAATTATCAAAGAATGGAAAAGTGTAAAATTCTATGCATCATTATTGCTGTGTAAAATAGAACTTACTCTCATGTAAATATACACAGTACTGAACTCATTTTTTTCTTAAAGATTCTGTTCATTGGATACCAAATATTTTAATGACAAGAAATCATAGCTGATTTTCTATTCCAAAACACATATAAAGCAAATATATTCTTATCTGATAATTCTTTTCTGGTATGCCCGTGTGCTTAATGCAAAAATTGTGTTAAAAATACTTATTTCTATCGTGCAGGACAGTAGCATGACAAATTATAGTACAAGTTTTCCAACTTTTGATAAATCAACAACAACCTAGCTATCCCTGTAGAATAAAAATCATAATTTAATAGTAAACTGTAAAGCCTATTTTAACTGTCAGCTTTATAGTAATTTACTATATGTGGGAGGAAGGGAGGGAGAAAGCCCATGTGAACATGTTATCTTTCAAACTTTGCTTACATTTATTGTAGACAAAACTTGGTGAGCAGCTCACAATCACTTTTATCTGCCTTGCATCCAAGGAGGACAATTTCATAGGCTCCTGATATCACATGAAACTACAGCCCGACCTGGAATATATTTGCTGGGTCTCTTCTCCAATCTGACATCTTCCAGGAGTGTCAGGGCTGCAGTTCCTATGTAAACTGGGAATTCTGGGAACTGCAGACTTAACACAGCTGGGGAGGGGGGGGGGGACAGATGGTAGAAGGCTGTCCTAGACTGAAAGGATTAAGTTAACCATAAGTTAACCTGACAAGATAAGGGCAAAGGTGGTTTACCAAGATGCCAATACTATGACTGATACTGTATCACTAACTCCCTGATAGAGTTGACAATATCAAAATTTTATCATAGCGAGGAACAAACATTCTTTATCTGGGGGATTGGAGTAGCTAGAAAATAACTGTAGACATGAAAATGAAAAAGAGAACCCTTCTTGGACTGTGATTTATCTTGCAGTGACAACACAGATTTAAAACCTACTTGTTCATTTTGAACAGTAGAAGAAAAGTAATAACTAAATGGTTAGATGCGTCATGGGGATCATTTCTTTGCCTTGAACATTTACCTATCAAGTCATTTAGTTTCTGAAAAGGAACAGACTGGGGGGAAAGAAAATATTTCTATAATACGGTATTAGTAATAGTCTTCTAACAAATATCTGCAATGCCAATGGCATAGGCAAAGGAAGTAAAATTTAATGTTTAAATAATATTGAATTACTGTCATTTCTCTAAAATAAAACAGTGGAGGGGGGAAATGTCGTAATAGCTGATACTCCAAATGTGATGCCACCCTCTCTAAAGTTCCTAGAAAGCTTTCAGATAGTATCAGCTGTAAATGAACTCCTGAAAGTCTTGGCTGTTATTCCAAAGAAAATCAAAAATAGTTATCAACTTGCATATTTTAATATGGCAAGAAAGAGTAAATATCAAACAAATGATATACAGATAGAATGGTGGTTATATGCCATTTTGATTAGATGTAAATGAAATAATAACCATTTAGTTCTTGTCCTGGTCAGTTCTTGGGGGGGTGGGGGCAGCCCTGCTATGCTGCTGACAAGTCAGATTAAGGTGGCCCTTAGCTTCTAAAGAAGTAGCGAACTATTTTTTTGCTGAAATACCACCACAAGTGGTATTCTGGAGTTATCTTTTAGGAAGCTTCCGGAAAGCTATCATTGGGTCTTCAATCTCAGCTAACTAGCTGGAAATATTTGCACTGTGATTCCCATTCTTTAATACTAGATCAGTTGTGACTGGCTCTTGACAAACTCCAGATTTTATTTATTAATTATTTTAGCCACATATCTCCCCTCCTCTGATCAACATCAATTAAAAAAAAACATCCTACTGCCAAAAAGTAATTTGGAATCAAAGAGCAATGTAAAGTGATGGCTAAGAAACAAGAGACTACAGCAACCATCATTCTTTACCATACTGAAGGAAAAAGAAAGGCTGAAAAGAACTCACTTAACATTCTTTTTAAAATGGGAAGATCAAAGCTAAAACCTGAAGCATCCATATGTGGGAATGAAATACAGAAATATTGTCAAGACAATAATAAACTGCAGTATGGAAAAACAAAGGGAAAATGTTCTGGAATTACTCCAGATGAAACTATCCACTTTTGCCTGGAATGCATCTGTGAATTTCTGCTTTAGGTCCTAGAGGGGAAAAAAGCCAGAACAATGAAAGGCAGGTTGAAAGTTTTTTTGAAGGAAGATAGCCATGTGCAAAGCAATCAGCACAAGTCTTCGTCATGACATGTAAGTCCATTGGGGATATAATTATCCAGAAACCAAATATTCAAAATTCCTTAGGAATCCCAAACAACTTTTCTCCTAAAAAGTTTACACCACTGAAATAGCATTAGAGCTTTAATATTTATTGCCTGCCTTGAAGCTTTTGCATCTGTTTCTGTTCTTTTATTTCCATTACACATCTCCAGAAATAATCTTGTGAGAAATAAAAGACTTCTAAAGTTCTCCACTGCCAAGATGCATAGTTACTAAACAAGGTGCAAAATAAGATATTCCACCCAGTGCCTTCATCTTGTGTGACAAATTACACAACATCAGTAATTAACAGGGATATCATATTTATCATGAAAGTAAGTTTGGTGTAATGGTTAGGATATAGGCTACAAACCAGGAAATAGTGAGTTCTAGTCCTATTTTAGGCATGAAGCCAACTGGGGGGACTTTAAGCCAGTCACTCTCTCATGACCATAGGAAGGATGCAATGACCAATCACTATTCAAAATATTGCCAAGAAAACTACAAGGATTTGTCCGGGCAGTTGCCAGGAGTCAGCCCTGACTTGAAGACAAAAAGTAAAAATAAATGTATTTGTCAGCTATCACAGAAAAGATGGTAGACGGATCTGGTTTTTATACCAAGTATAGGAAGAATTTGATTGCTTAATGTACTATAAATTAGACCATGACTGGCTAATTTTATATTCTGTTCATAAGGCCATTCAGCTTCATGTATTTTCACCTGAACAGCATACATTTACTTTGGTTCTACATATGAAATCAAAATGTAGAGCTAGAGAGAGATGAATAAAGAGGGTAATGGAAAGATACAGAAGTTGTAGGATAATATAAACCAGGGATGTCTGACCTTGGCAACTTTGATTTGTGGACTTAATTCCCAGAATTCCCTAGCTGGCTGAGGAATTTGGGGAGTTGAAGTCCACAGGTCTTAAAATTGCCAAGGTTGGACACCCCTGTTACAGATTGTACCTGGATTCATGTCTCTGAATGCTTCTCTACATACAAAATATCTCAATTGGGAAAATAGCATAACAATGAACATGCTTTGTTTTATTCTGTGTGGGCTTCTTTTTTGATTTTTAGTTTTTTAATGCACATAATATCTAAATAAATGAGCAATATTTATCCAGATCTGAAATATTTTAAAGAACATTTCCTCAAAGCTGGGCAACATAGCTTCTGGTACAATGAAAGCCACATACATATTTGTTACAGTGGCATTTGATTCTCCTCCAAGACCACTCAAAATAGAATTTTAGTGTTGTAATATCTTGGTGATATAGGTCAAATTGAGAGATTGCCATTTGTCAGGAGCAATTACTTCTATGTTTCAGCTTCAGAGAAGATTTTGTCACAGAGGAATAGGAAAACTGGCTCTTTGTTTCCTCAAACCACTTCATAGTTTCATTTGCTTAGAGAAGCTTTTGACAATTTCCAGCAACAGATATTCAGGCTAAGGAATCCTGCAAGTTGCAATTCACACATTAGGAGGGCTTCCAGACTGGAGAAGATGGCTAAAAGAGATCCAGATGCCTTGCACACTTGGAAAAGAAGTTTTATTCTTTGTAGAAGCCCCACTGTGTCCTAAATCTAATTCCATTGGCAAAGCTACCAAACTCTGGAATATTTGTTGGAATGATGAAAATTGACCAAAAGCCAACTATGGTGATCAGAGTTTGTTGAGCAAGGACTATTTGGAGGTAAAACCAAGCAAAACTTCCCACTATTTTTAAATCAGTTATATCAAATTTATAAAATAATTTGATTTATATCAAATCAGGAACCATAATACCCTCTAAGCTTCAGTTCGATCTCTGTCATAACTTGTTGAACAGAACTTCAATTTTAAGCCCATGTTG
Organism: Crotalus tigris; assembly: GCF_016545835.1. NCBI lineage: Eukaryota > Metazoa > Chordata > Lepidosauria > Squamata > Viperidae > Crotalus > Crotalus tigris. The sequence goes on along the minus strand of NW_024096464.1, from coordinate 1,827,329 downwards.
TATAATATAGCTCTGAGTCCTTTACCTTATCTAAATAAATAGGTTCATAATAAATATTGATATTTTTAAAAAAATACATAGAACCAATACATAATCAGTCAGTCAATTAAGAAATTAAATTGATTTTGTTCATTTTATTCTAGCATATGTAATAATAACTATTTATGCTCACTCCTCCTTACCATTTCAACTATCAATTTTAGCCTATAACTTACTATTTTAATCAGTGCTCAGGCTTACTGTGGTGAACATCAACCCACATCTTGCCATTTCTACAGCATGTCCTTCAACTTCTCATTTGATCAATATCATTTTTTAGTGATCTCCATCTTTTTCAACCTCTTTTAGGATGAGTAGAAAGACATCACTCATGTTTCAGTGCTTCATTATAGACGCACTTTTCCTTTTTCTTCCTTTCATACTATTTGTGCCTTTGTATATATATTTTTTAAATGAATTTTAAGCTAGCATTTTCTGAATTTCAGTGATTGCTTTAGTTAATTATTCCACATTTTGAAGTGATTATTTGTCTATTAGGGAAACATATTTGAATATAACAGTTGCCTGTTTCAGTTGATGGAACTCCCTGTATAAGTCTATAAGTACATGTGAATGAAGGACTCCTTGTAAGAATTTTTAATTGTATTAAAAATCTTGACAGCTTGCCAATATTTCTTTCCTATATTATTATGAAAGTATACACTGAATCTGGACATCAAAGTCATATCAGTTAGGCCAATGCACTTTGAGTTCTCCTTCAGCCTAAGACAGCTTTCTCCAACAAATGTCTGTTTGAATGGAATTTGTGGTACAGTATGGCCCTCCTGGCTGAAGAAGATGAAAGTTGATCACCACCTGTTAGTAATTCAGACATTAATGAAGAAAATCCTCTTTCATTAAAGTGCTTGATACAAAGGGGAGAAAAATAAGATGTTTTATAAAGAAAGCATTATTATGTTCAATCTTGAAAGCCTGAGTTCGCATAATATATTTAAACTCAGGTTAACAGGACCTACCTGCTATGTTCACCTCAACTACTGCAGCCAGAGAAATAATCTATAATTACCAAGATGATCCGGTTCCAAGAGCACTTTAAAGCACAAAGTATTCAATTTTATTTAGTCCCTGATCAAATTGCAATCAATGTAGCTCTTGCTTTCATTGCTCTTGCTCCTCTATTTCTAACCACTGCTGAAATGCTTTGGGGTTATTTTCAATATGATGAGCCCGCTTGATCTCCCATTGAAAAAAAACTAAGAAGGTTGAATGAATGCAGTTCCAAAAACCAAGTCCAACTTCAGAGCATCTGCAGGAGTACTGACAGCCATCCAAGGGCAGGCTATTTGGAAACAATATGCTCCTTCCTTGTGTGAACCTTCCATTGCCTTTGTAAGCCTGTTACAAAGACAACCACATCCTACACCCTGACTTATCTATATAGAGTGAGTGAACCAATGTGGTTCATAGGAAGAAGTAGTGAAGAAGGCTGCTTGACACATCTGCAGTGGTATCAGCCAATAAGCAAGAACAAACAGGCCAGGAAAAGAGTAGAATTTGGCCTCTCAAGCAGGAAAGCCTAAGAAGGAAGAGGCAAAAGCAGCATGCTAATTAGCAGCACAGTGTGGCTGCAAAAGGCACAGAGTGATTCTCTCATCTTCCCACCCCAGCCATCTAAATGACAGCAAGGCTTTGTAGAACAGAACAATAGCTACATTATACAAACCTATAATTATCCCAAGAAGAGTGATAGCTAATTCAGGGCTTTACAGAGGGTTGGAATATTGGATACAGTCCTGCAAGAAGCAAGCAATGAAATGGGGGGGGGGGGGAACCGAAGGACAAAAGGCTTAAGGAAAGGCAGAAAGCTACACCTGGCACAAAACACAAGAGTCACTTCTAGTTAGATGGGCAGCTGTATAAATTTGATAAAGAAATAAATAAAACATCAAAGATGTTTCAGATGTTTCAGGTTTGAATCACATTTGCTTGAATTCCTCTCCATAACCCTCTCTATAACCTCCATAATTCCTCTCCATTATGCTGAAACATAATGATTAAAAGCCCAGTTTCTTCCTTCGTGAATTTCTTGGCCAGTGATGGAAGATCCCTTTTTAAAAAAAATTGGAGGAAGTTTTCATTACAAGGCCATATTTGATGAAAATCTCATTAAAAATATCCCGATCTTTGTTTGACACCTGCAAAAATTGGAGAAAACAAAAAGGCAGAGGGATAGAAACAAATTAAAGAAAGGATTTACAGCAGGCATGTCAAACTCGCGACATCACGTGACATTGCGCAATGTATCGGGACTTTTCCCCATTGCTGGCAATGGGGTGGACGGGCTTTTGGTGACGCATCCAGCTCGCGGGCCGACACTTTGACCTGCTTGATTTACAGGATCACATCAGATCCCCAGGAACAAAGTAGGAAAAACCTCTGAACCTTCAATCTGCTTTCACTCACATGGGACTACCTGCCACCAAACTCAGGGAGAAGAATTAAATAAGAATGGACTATCCATGGTTGCCCAAAACAAGACTCTTGCCCCTCAATATATTAATTAAGTTGCAGAATAATTCATAATGAGGGCAAGAATATTCTTTCAGAATTAGACAGATGGCTTATTCTCTTTGTAGCAAATGCTTATTGCTTTATCATAATTTACCATAAGAACTTGCCTTGATCTCTCAATAGCATTCCAATTAAGAACCATGAGAAATTGTCTCATTAGGCCTAATCAGATGGTTAATCTGTCCTGCTCAAGTTGTTGATACCAAAGATAGACAATCTGTTGCGTTTTAGATGGTGACAATGGAAGTCAAGATTACCTCCCTGTGATTTATACTAATGTTTCTCAACACTTGGCCATTTTAATTTTCATCAAGGTTGAGAAACACTAATCTACACTAGTGTTTGGTAGCACATTTCAGTCAGTTGCAGGAATCTTTTTTCTGGAGACAGCAAGAATTGAATCTCAAATTCTCTGCATGCAAAACATGGGGTTTGTACTGCAATCCTTTCATAGTTAATATCTACAGTTTTATATGTATTAAAAAAAGAAAGCTAAATCACATTGAAAGCAATGGGCCTTAAAAACCTGCTTACACTTTTTAAAAATGGAACTGTCTTATCAATGTCCTTTTCACTGAGCTATACATACAACAGCTGAACCTACACAACTCTTTACAATTTGATTAATCTACTTTTCCACCATATGATCCATATTACATGTAATCTTATCCAAATACTGTTTCCATTTATCCAACTGCTTACTTGAAGGTCTTTCATGTGCCTCCCTGTACCCTCACCCCAATTGGATTCATATGGATAAGTAAAATTGGTTTTCCACATGAAATAAAGCCTGTGCAAAACTGAGGGTTGTGTGGGGGCACTGTAAAACTCATAAAACTAAAACAATTGATTAACAGCCAAACACAGATTGATGTAAGATCAGCTTTGTTTCTTCCATTCACTCGTATCCAATTCTCAGAGACTGCCTGGACAAGTCTCTACAGGTTTTTTGGCAAGGTTTTTTCAAAAGCGTTTGTGACCAGCCCAAGATTACCTACCTGGCTTTGTGCCCAAGCAAAGACTAGAACTCGTGGTCTTCTGATTACTAACCAGTGTCTTAACCACTACACCAGTGTTTCCCAAACTTGACAATTTTAAGGCATGTGGACTTCAACTCCCAGAATTCCACAGCCAGCAATGCTGGCTGTGGAATTCTGGGAGTTGAAGTCCACATGCCTTTAAATTGTCAAGTTTGGGAAACACTGCACTACACCAAACTGGCTCTCAAAGTCAATTACATTTAGTGCCAATTATTAAAGTCAATTATTAAAGTTACTAGTAGAACCTGATCACTTCAGGGAAGAATGTTACTATCTGATAGTAGCCTACAGAGGTCTTGGGATTGCTGTTAATCCTGACTAGGGTTCTCAGAGTTGTGACTTAACCTGGGGTGGAAGGGATCAGGTTGAAGAATACTAATGTATTGTGTTTCAGATTGGAGGAACTGTTATCAATCTTAAGATTAGAACCCACCAGTCTACAAACCTAATAATCATACAGAACAGATGTATTTCCTCCCTAAAACACTTAGTGCTGTGGAGAGTCCTCTGCCCTCTACTTTAGGTATTCAATAAATATTTCCATAATAAAACTTTTCCAAAAGAGAAAACAAATGCCTGCTGTCAGGTAGAAAAATTTTGCCGAAGTTAATATGCAGAAGTGTAGTAACCCCTGGTCAAATTGTATGTTTCAATGAATCCATAAGGAGACTAAAGCAGATACAACCTGTACACAGAATAATATTAAACATGAGATATTTCTGTAAACTAGAATGTGTGTTTATTATTTATGTACAATTCTTAACAGATTCAAAAAAAGAAAACCAAGAAAACTATGAGTATGGCAGGTGCGCACTTTCAGTCAGTACTCCGTCACATCTCTTTTCCATAGACAGCTAAAGAGTCTGCCTGTTCTTGCTCTTGGAATGTTTCCACCACTCTTCCTTGCAGAACTCATCTAGCTGAAAAATATTTTTAGGTCTCCTTATATGTGCTGCTTCTCTGAAACTTTCCCACGAATATTCAATAATTGTTCAAATCTGGAAACTGTGAAAGCCATCCCAAAACTTCATTTTCCCCCCTTTTTTGTATACATACTGCATGGTTTATTTGCAGGTATGTTTCATATTGCTCTTTGCTGCAATATCCAAACATTTTTTTTTTTAGCATTGGTTTTTTTCAATGCATCTGGAAGACATCAAAACTAGGAAGTATGCCCTTTCCTGTTAGTGTCAGTAACTAGTCTAAAATGCAATTTTATATCTGTTTTGTTAAAATCATATCCGTATTATATTTCATACTGCTGAAGGCCAAGTAATTGTGTGTATGAGTGAAGACATGTACAGCTAGTCTTTGACTTACCGCCATTCATTCAGCAACCATCTGAAGTTACGATGCGTGGAACAAATTAACTTAAGTCAGTGTTTCCCAAACTTGACAATTTTAAGGCATGAGGACTTCAACTCGCTGGCTGTGGAATTCTGGGAGTTGAAGTCCACATGCCTTAAAATTGTCAAGTTTGGGAAACACTGACTTAAGACAATGTAACAGCCATTGCAGCGTCCCTGAAGTCATGTGATCAAAATTCAGGTGCTTGACAGCCTGCCCACACATACAACCACAGGAACACAGCAATTCCCCTGCTCACCTTTCTCTCCCCCCCCCCCCATCTATGGCCTTTTGGCCACATACCATCCTGCACTCCAGTGGCCCAGATGACTTTTGCCATCTTCTTGCTCCTGCTGCTGACAAGATGTGCCTGGCCTGGCTGCCGGGTTGAGTTGAAGCTGGCTTTGCATTGCAGAAAAAGTAGGGGGGGGGGAGAGACTCTTTTGGCTTTTTTTTTCTTTTTTTTTTTTCCAGAACAAAGTCAGGCATGCTTGGTCAGGAGCAGGAACAAGAAAAAAGCAAAGGTGAGCTAGGGCAGCAGATGCAAAGTGGCAAGGGTCTCAGAGTACATGGTAGCAAGGATGAGGGGGGCTGGGCTGGCTGCAGCCTCCCAGAGCATGGCAAGCAGCCTCAGAGCAGCACAATTTGCAAGATGTAGGGTGCAAGGAGGTCAAAAGGGCTCAAATGAGGGGAAGACAGGCAGGTGAGGGGAGCTGGAGGCATTCTCTTACCTTACTGAGGTTTGGGACAGAGATCAAGCCCGAAATGGCTTGGATTGGGGGTGGGTTCTCAGGTAAATGACCAGTAAATTTCACTTAAGGACAGCAGTGGTGAATGCTGGGATTGCGGTCACTAAACAATAGGGTCGCGTGATGTCTCACTTTTCAACCATATTGCCTAGTGACCGGAAGAATACCAGTTCCAATTATGGTTGTGGATTACCTGTCCATATAAGAAACTTGAAGCTGTACCCAAACTAACAGCCATACGTCTGTCGTTTGTCTCTGTGGCAACTACCTAGGCTAAAGCTTACCCATCTCCTCCTCACAAGGAGGAAGCACTGAGAGAAAAGAACTGGAAGGGCACATTTCTGCATTCTCACCTGGTCTCTTGCTGAAGCAAAACAAATGCACAGATGTCTGCAGGGGAGATAAGAGGCTGTCAGACTCTGTTCAGCTGTTTGGGAAGTGTTTTGTGAGCTCACTGAGCAGCAGTATTTTGAGCTCAGCGGCAAGCCCATTTCTACACTGAGTTGCAGCAGTGTAAAGGCAGAGACATTCCACTGAACTGAGAAGGACCCACAACGATGAAACTTTTACTCTAGAAAGAGTGCAGAGAAGAGCAACAAAGATGATTAGGGGCCTGGAGGCTAAAACGTATGAAGAACAGTTGCAGGAACTGGCCATGGCTACTCTAGTGAAGAGAAGGACCAAAGGAGACATGATAACAATTTTCCAATATTTGAGAGGCTGTCACAGAGAGGGGGGGGTCAACCTGTTTTCCAAAGCACCTGAAGGGCAGACAAGAAACATTAGATGGAAACTGATCAAGAAGAGATTCAACCTAGAAATAAGGAGAAATCTTCTGACAGTGGGAACCATCAACCAATGGAACAGTTTGCCTTCACATATTGTGGGTGCTTCATCACTGGAAGCTTTCAAGAAGAGACTGGACAGCCATCTGTCAGAAATGGTATAGGGTCCCCTGCTTCAGCACGGGGTTGGACTAGATGACCTACAAGGTCCCTTCCAATTCTGTTATTCTAAGTTTTACCCATGAGAGTCCAGATCATGGAATCAGCGTGAAAAACAATTATAATAATGTGGAGGATCACTTGGAGCATTATCCTGGGCATCTGGGGTGACAAGGCATAAATATTTCACATTAAAGCACAAAAAAGTACAGCTCAGCAAAAATGCTCTTCTTCAGGTGCATAGAAACCATAGTAATGACTTTTTTCTCTTTACTGAACAGTAAACAGGGGAAACCTTAGCCAGCCAGATTGTATTTCCCTCACCCCCAACATAGTCAAATGGATCTTATAATCTTCTCTGTGCTCCTGCAGACTTAGGTCATCCCATCCTCCCCATGTAAGAGCAGCAGTAACTCATATTTCACCTGAAATGGATGCTTCCTGCATTTGTAATCCTGCCATTGAGTACTACTAAAAAAAAAAAAAAAAAAAAACACCATCTGGAAAGCATCCTAGAAAGAAATCTATGCCCTTCTTCAGTCTTCAAAACTATGCAAGTCGACTGGGATAAGTAAACCTGTTAATCTGCTAAGCATTTCTGACCAATTCGGTATGCTGTGTTGGTATTTTAGCAGCAGGTAAAGTCTGAAATAAGCTTTTTTTTTTTTTTACTAGACACATATTACTTAGACCAAGGGTGCCCAACCCCTGGTCCGTGGACCAGTACCGGGCCGCAGCATGCCAGCAACCAGTCCGCAACAAACAAGCAAAGTCCCATCCACAGGATGCAGGCAGCACACAAAACCACGCCCCCCCCCTCCGGTCCACAGAAAAACCTCTTTCCACGTATCCGGACCTGGTGCCCAAAAGGTTGGGGACCTCTGACTTAGACCAAGTTCCTATCTATTACAGAAAGCTATATCAATGTATCCTAGGTTTATGAAATAAGATAATGAGGATAGTCGATATGATGCTCTTCACCCTTCTTTTTCTTAATATAGTTATTAGTTTTAAATTATATACTTTCCTGTGTCTTGAAGATGTTCCCTTCTTCAAGGACAGCAGAAAAACAAGAAGAAACTTCTTGTCCTATAGTTATGCAATATACTGTAGTTTCTGCATATCATGCCTCATTTTAGGCTTTGCTTTCTAAACCTTTCCCCACTCAACTGCAGCTGAACTCCTACTCCCAGCATCCCTCACCACTAATCAAGGTGGCTTGGGTTGCCAAATATGTCCAGGGATTGCAGGAAACCCACCCTCACAAAAACACTTGGAGATATGCCCAGTCTGAAAACTCCGCTCCCCTTCCTTAACATGTGTTTTGTTATGCCATCATTTCACTGTAGTTTATTGTCAAAAGTTGACATAACAAATATTTTGTTTTAATCCCGTCTTTGTTATTTTTATAAATAACTCAAGGCAGTGAACATACTTAATGCCCCTACCTCTTCCTATATTTACTACAACAATCTGAGATGAGAGAGAATGACTGGCTCAAAGTCAACTAGCAGGCATTCATGCCTATGGCGGGACTAGAACTCATGGTCTTCTACTTTCTAGCTGGGTGCTAGACCAGGGTAGGCAACCTTGGCTCTTTTATGACTCATGGACTTCAACTCCCAGAATTCCTGAGGAATTCTGGGAGTTGAAGTCCATGAGTCATAAAAGAGCAAGGTTGCCTACCCCTGTACTAGACCAAACCAGTCTATATTATTAAGAACCTGTGAATCCAGCCAATAATTGAGAAAGGAGGATTTGTCTGTCTGCCTATTTCTTTCCTTCCTTCCTTCTTTCTTTCTTTCTTTCTTTCTTTCTTTCTTTCTTTCTTTCTTTCTTTCTTTCTTTCTTTCTTTCTTTCCTTCTTTATCTATCATCTATCAAATTTAGGTACCGTCTATCCGGATGAAGAATGGATGAAGAAGCATAGGGAAGACAATGATAAGGCAATAATAGTAATGCTGTTAGTGACCTTGTTTGATGAAACTATAGGTCAATGTTAACTCTGACATGTGCAGAAAGAAAAACATTCACTAGGCATTTCTATTTTAAACAAAGGATCCAACCACACAAAAGTAGAAAGACCACAGCCAAAGAACATGGCAATTCTGCAGCCTGAAACAGTAATCAGTGCTAAGCTAACAAGGACAAATAAGCTGATGTAGGAAGTCAGCACCCATCCCCCCCCAGAGAAGGAAATATTTTGGGGGATATTAAAAAGGCAGAATATTATATTTTTCCAAAAGGAGAAATGGGAAAAATATTAGGAAGAAACCAGCCCCCCAGTCTCCCTTTCCCCAAGCAGAAACCAGCTTTTAGAAATGCAGATTTGGTGATTCATTCAGGAAGACTGGGGCCAGGAAGCTTGGAGCTGATGGGATTAAAAAAACAAAGACTTGTAAAATCTACATTCCCCACCCAGCTCCAAGGACAGGAACATGACCTTTAGGACATAATAGGATTAACCCAACACCATTAGACTAGCAAAAGACACAAAAGCCCACCTCATAGCAAAACCCAGACACATTTCTATTTCAAAGTCTCAGAGCCCTATAAAGATTGATCCAGTCACTCAGCCAGTTGGTCAGCTGTCCCAGAACTGCATACTGTTGTTGTTCTGCTCTTCAATAAAACAACCTTCTTTCCTAAGCAGCCTTCATTTTTATTTCCACTATCTTATTTACTCCCAGCTTGGAACTGGACTTGATGATTTTTCTTTCAACACTGATCTGATATAATACACTCTTTTCATGATCCTATTCTTTTGCCCTTGCAATTTTTCCACTGGGTAGCAATCATGTTTATCCTTTCAGGAAAAATCTAAGGAAATATATGTCCCAATTCCACCACAACCACAGTCAACATTTAAAACCTAGGAACTAGGATCAACTGGAAGGTCATCTCCTCATCCTATTCAGCAATAAGAAATGTTATTACTTGAGAGTTTGTTCAATTCCTGTCCTACATATATCCTACCAGCAATTCTTTATAATTTACCTATGACAAAGATTGTTTTAAATTGGTATATCTTACGCTTTTTATCTTTAAGTGTCATAAGGTAACCAACTTTTTTTACAATGAAAAGGAGGACACAAATAAATTGAAGAAAAAAATATCATAAATAAAAGAAACATTTTATTCATTGCAACAATAATACAGAATATACTATAATATGATAAATGCATAATAAAAACATTTGTAATAATAACATTTTATATTGTAATTATGCTTACATGCCGCGTCCCCGCCCGCAGCCGCCCCGCCAGCACTGCTGCCCCGCCGTGTAGAGTGGGCCCCGCGGCTCCCAAAGCACCAGCTGTGCCGGTTCCGGCCCTGGGGGGCAGCCCACCATCGACACACTCCACCTGCAGCCACCCCACCAGCACCACCACCCACCCTGTGCAGCCCCGTGTAGAGCAGGCCCCACAGCTCCCACAGCACGGGGGGCAGCCGGCCACTGCCGCCCCTAATACCCCCACCCGCAGCAGCCCCGCCGCCCCTGCCATTATTGCCCTAGCAGGGCCGAAGATCAAGAGAAAGTTACCATGGTGTCGCTGCTCCAGTCTCCTCCAGGTATCTTCGGGACTAACTAGGAGATGGTGTTGTTGGGTAGCAGGGAGGGCTGCAAAGTTCCTGCCAATTTGCCTTCGCTGCAGACAACTTACATGTGCAAAGTTTGCTGGCCGGGTGTTTTGGCACGCTCAGCAGCAATTCCTATTGACTTTCGAAAGCCAATAGGGGGAGTACCACAGCTCATGCAAAAGTTGAAAAAAAAACCCTCAAAAAAAGGTGCCGGAACGCCGTTCTGAGGATTCCATGAGGAAAAAAAAGCCCTGCAGATTAGTCTTCAAATATCGAAAAGGAGGACATGTAGGAGGACACTTTTTGAGGGAGGACAGAACTCACAAAGGGAGGATTGTCCTCCCTAAAGGAGGATGCTTGGTCACCTTAAGTGTCAGCACTATGGCTAGAGAAAAAAAAAATCAGCAACAGTGGTTTTTTTACACCTGATTGTTCATAAAATACTTCCATCCTCATAATATTTCATGTATTGTTCTGCTAACATGATCAAGTGCAGAGTAATACCACAAAAGAAAATCCATCAGTCCCAAATTCCCAAGTGCTATAAATACAATAATTTAATAAGAAAGATTTTGCCCTGGGTCTTGGATTTGGTTTATCAGTAGCCTTTTCAACATAGCAGAGCGTCAAACCAGTGATTCCAAAAAAAGCATAGTTGAATCATTTTTTTACAACACAAAGATTTCAAAAGGTGTAAGTAACATGGATATGCACTGGGATGGTTAAATCACTTTTTTTGCCTTATTTTAATGAAAAGCTTCTAGATTCTACATGGTGCAGGACTAGATCTGGACTAAAGAGATTGAAGATCTATAAAGATGCTTAAGGAACAATTTAATATGTTGATGGCAGATCAAGTGGCTACCAACCTGTCGTATATGAGACATAATACTTTCTGTAACGCGAATAAGCCTGGGAGGTGGTTGGCTTATCAGTTACGAAAGAAACAGAGAGCTAGAATTATAGAGAAAGTAAAATATAAAGGTACTGAGGTTTTTCAGCAAAATTTGATTCAAAAGAGTTTTTTAGATTTTTATACAAAATTATATTCAAGTGATAACATAAAGGGTGTGGATATAGACCAGTGATTCTCAACCTGTGGGTCGGGATCCCATTTGGGGTCAAACGACCATTTCACGGGGGTCGCCAAACAAGGCTGTCCACCATTTTCCCCCTTTTCTTTGGCCACACCCCTGGCACCCGGTGATGTATAAGTGGTTGGGGGGTCACCACAACATGGGGAACTGTATTATGGGGTCGCGGCATTAGAAAGGTTGAGAACCACTGATATAGACAAATACTTACAATCTGTGCATTTTCCTAAACTTTCAGAGGAACAACAAAATGGGATGAATAGATTAATTACTGTGGAGGAAATTGGTTTAGCTATTAAGCAGTTAAAGGTTGGAAAATCTCCGGGAACAGATGGATTGACTTCGAGGTATTATAAGACTTTATCTGAAGAAATGATGGAGCCTCTAAAGGAACTTTTTAATAGTATTATGTTGGGTACACAAGTGCCTCCTTCTTGGAAAAGAGCCTTTATATCACTGATTCCAAAGGAAGATCAGGATCTTACAGAGCCTAAGAATTATAGGCCAATTTCATTATTAAATGTTGATTATAAGATTTTTACAAAAATTTGGCAAACAGATTAATGCAGGTTATGAAGGACTTGATTCATAATGACCAAGCAGGATTTATAACAGGACGATATATGAAATATAATGTTAGACAAATTATAAATTTAATTGAATACTTGGATAAGAATAATCAGATTCCTGTGGCTTTTATCTTTTTGGATGCTGAAAAAGCCTTTGATCAATTAGATTGGAAATTTCTATTTTCATTGGTAGAGAAAATGAATTTTGGGGATAATTTTTTACATGCACTTAAAGCTATATATCAGCAACAATCCGCACAAATCGTTGTAAATGGGGGATTGACTGAGAATTTTAATATTGAAAAAGGGACAAGACAAGGATGCCCATTATCCCCATTGTTATTTGTTTTAACGTTGGAAATTTTATTGATTCAGATTCGAGAATCAAAGGTAGTTAAGGGCGTAAAGATAAGGAAGAATGAGTATAAATTGCGGGCCTTTGCGGATGATTTGGTTTTAATTTTGGAACAACCGAATCAAGCGATTGATTGTTTATTAGAACTTATAACACAGTATGGGAATGTCTCTGGTTTTAAAGTCAATAATTATAAGACTAAGATATTATCTAAGAATATGTTAGTTAAGGATAGGGAAAGTTTGGTCAAAGCCACAGGTTTTCAGATGGTAAAAAAGGTTAAATATTTGGGAGTATATTTAACTGCTTCAAATGGAAAATTGTATAAGAATAATTATGAACCATTATGGGGAAAAGTACAAAAGGACTTAAAAGACTGCAAAAAATTGCAATTGTCATTGTTGGGGAGAATTTCAGTTGTAAAAATGAATGTTCTACCAAAGTTCCTTTTTTTGTTTCAGATGATACCTATTTTAAAAAAAGAGGCAAATTTGGATGAATGGCAAAGGGGTATCAACAATTTTATATGGGCCGGAAAGAAACCAAGGGTTAAGTTTAAGATTTTGCAGGATGCTCGAGAAAGAGGAGGACTTAAGGCACCCAACTTGAAATTATATTATGACGCAGCCGCTTTAACTTGGTTAAGCGATTGGTTCAACTTAACAAATAAGGATATTCTTTTTTTGGAACGTTGGGACTTAATATATGGTTGGCATGCATACCTGATTTTCAATAAGAAAGTTGATCGGATTTTTAAATTACATATTTTGAGGAATGCCTTACTTCGTGTTTGGAAAAAGTATTATTATAGATTGAATTAAAAAAATACCTATCTGGGGGATTCCCAGACATGCAATTGAGGGAATTTCTAAGGGGACAAATTTCGATAAAATCTCGTATAAAGAATTGTTAATTTGGTCTGGTTCGAATTGGCATTTGAAATCCCTAGATGTATTAAGGCAAGAAAATACTCTACAGTCATGGTTTCAATACTTACAAATAGTGGATAGATGGACTGTAGATAAGAAAGAGGGAATAACATTAGAAGATAAACAATTGGTTATTCAGATTAAAAATCAGAGTCAGGCCCATATAAAAAGAATTTACAATGTTTTATTAGAGTTAGACTCGGAAACAGAATTGGTTAAAGACTGTATGATTAAATGGGCTCAAAATATACAGGAACCGATTTCATTGGATTTATGGGAGACAATTTGGACTAGAAATGTTAAATTTACACAAGCTCAAAATTTGAGAGAAAATTTTTATAAAATGTTTTACAGATGGCATTTAGATCCTAAAAAATTATCTTGTATGTATCCTAACATACAGCCCAAATGTTGGAGATGTGGCAATAAAGATGCGACATATTTTCATATTTGGTGGAATTGTAAAAAGGTAAAGGCATTTTGGATTATGATTTGGTGGAACATTCAAAAGATTTTTAGAAGGAAGATAAAGTTTACTCCTCAACTATTTTTATTGGGTATCTTTGTGGATTTAAATGATAAAGAAACTATTTTGATGTTGAATTTATTAACTGCTGCAAGGTTATTAATAGGTTTATATTGGAAGAAAGATTCTTTGCCTACTTTAGAAGAATGGGTATTTAAAGTATCTAGTTTTGCAGAGATGGCAAAAATTTCTGCTTATTTAAAGGATCACACACAAGAAAGATATATCACTGTATGGAGAAGATGGATAGATTATATTCAGAAAAAGTATGGAATTAAAAAGTTTCACTTATTTTATGAATGAATATTATAGTAAATACTACAGAGAATTGTCTTATAGGCTATTGGAGTTAAAGGTTAAGTATGATATTTTTTTTCCTTTTTTATTATTATTTTTTTTCTTTTTTCTTTTTTTTTCTTTTTCTTTTCTTTTTTCTTCTTATTATAAATTCTTTCAATTATTAACCCTGTATTCTGCTCTGGGAAGTGAAGGGAGGGGGGTTGGGGGTGGGAGGGAGGAAATGTGTGGGGGGGTAAGTGTAATATAGATAATGGTTGCTTATAGGGGTGCGGCCTGGGCACTCCCCTTATGCTGCGTTCATGGGTTTGATAGGGATGAGAGGTGAGCAAGTGTAGAGAGGAACTAGGGTAGTGAGAGGAGAAGGGGAGGGGAAGAGAGTAGGATGGGAGGTGAGAAAGAGGAGGGAAGTAGGGAATGTCTTAAGAGAAGGTGGACGCGGCCTGGGGGGAGTGCGCAGGTCGTAATAATGTTTATTTTATCTTAAAATTGTATTGTATATATATTTTTTTCACAATGTTTATATGGAAAAAATAAAAAAATTTCAATAAAAAAAAGAGATTGAAGATCAAGTTTGAGAAGGGAATTATACAGTAAAGCATACTAAAGTAAAGCATATTCACACTGCATACTTAAGCTTCACTTATCTTGTGCTTGGGTCAACTTGACTCTGAGCTATCTTCAGAAAATCTGTCTGGTTTTCGACACTTTGGCTGAAAAATATTCAGTCTGAATGTCAGGCTATCACCTCCTCCTTCAGCTGCTGTGCTCTTCCAATTTCTGTCCAGGGAAAACAGTTGCCAGCTGTGGGTGGGTCTTACTGGACATATGTATTTTATATCTGTGTTTTACACATATGCACATACACACACACACACATACTTAAATTGAATTTATATATCCAAGATTAAAGCATCCAAAAGTACATATATGCAGTCTCAAAAACCAGATTTGTTTCAGCTCTGTAATTTTTAAATCATTCTAAAGTTATCTTAACCAGAAATGCTACAATAGTTCAATGGTTACAATGATTGCCGTGTAAATAGAAGGTTGCTAATTCAAAACCTGGCAAATTTTTTTATTATTATTTTCCTTTCCGTGGGTTAGCTACTTTTTCTATGGCTTTTTTTAGAGTCACAGGATAATTAAGTCCAGCGGTACACCATTTCATCTTTTTCCCACTAAAAACCTTCTACATCAAATGACTGAAAATCCTCTTAAAAACATCACATTTCTGGCCGGTTTCAAATCACCAAATTTCTGCTTGCAAGGCAGGCATTTCAGCTATTGTGCAACTGTAGTCTTACTGATAAAAGCAATACAGGTGGTCCTTAACTTATAACCAGCAGTTTAACAATTGTTTGAATATCCTGTTTGAATGGTGTTTCATAGTTCATAAAACACTTCAGGCCATTGTAAAATGTCTCCCCCCCCCCCTTATGATCACATGATTGTGATCTGGATGCTTGGTAACCTGTTTCCACTTGTGACTACTTGCTAAGCTCACTGCAGTCATGAGATTGCCATTTGCAATCTCTACTGGGTCCCCAGAAACTCAACAGAGGGAGAAGTTGACAGGGAAGGTTGCATGCTGCTGTCTGCCAAAGGATTTTCCCTCTCTTCAATGCACTGGGGACAGGGAGCCTTTTGTTGGGCTTCAGGAATGAAGCTCAGGTCTTGGGGAATCTAAGCTTTGTTTTCTGCAGCCCAACAAAGGATCCTTCCGTGCACAGAGAAGAGGGAAAATCCTACAGCGGAGCACAGAAATAGAGCTCAGATCTTCAGGATCCCTCCTCCTCCTCCTCCTCCTCTTCCTCCCCCTCCTCCTCCCCTCCCTCCTCCTCCTCCTCCTCCTTCTTCTTCTTCATGCATTGCAATAATCTAAATGCTTGACCATATTAGTCATTTTGTTAGAGTTATATCCTTTATCCAGGAACAAACGACAACATATCTATCAATCCATCTTCTGATTTTACCACATTTTAAAAAGTACAAAATCCAGCAAAGAATTCTTTTGCAAATCAGGATTATCAAGACTAAATTCTTCAGGCAACTCTATCATGTGGGCCAGGGAAATCCTTTATCTGAATTAATGCCATCAAAATATATTTACTGAGCACCGAAAAAATATTTTGTACCCTTGACCTAAAATTATGAAATCCATGTTTTTTCCTGATTTGCTATTTTATTTTTGATAGGCAAAAACTGCTGGTACAACCCTAACATTTTTTCTTTAGTCCCAGTAAAGTGTAACATATATTTTATGAGTCTGAGATTAAAGGGAGAAGGGTAAGGAACCATGAAAGGATGACAGTGTCCCAATCTAGGAGTTATACTCACCTATTTTAAAGGTACCATACTACCACAACTTTATAAATTTATCAACCCAAGATTCAATTACGGCAACCAAGCATTGAAACAAATCCTAATAAAAGCTTGACAGTCAAGTTGCAAAGGCACTTCTCTTCTATAGGTAACATTTAGTGCTAAATCACAAGTACTGAAAAATAAAGCCTAATAAAATAATTTGGACCTATAGCTGGGTAAACATAGTTAAGCTATTATGGCACAAGATAAAAAGTGATCCTACAGAATGAACTACGAAATCAAAAGCCAAAAGGAAAGAAATGAAAGTACTTTCATTTCAATTTTGGAATAAAAATATTTTTAAATTATTTTGACTGCCATATTGCAATACTTTTTAAATCCAAATATAAACAGAATAGTGGAAGGCAGGTAGAAAAAAGCTGTCCTAAGTAGTTTGCAATGGGAAAAAAAATACATAAAAGAATAGCAATACACAAAGGTACAAATGCAGACTACAGTGGAAGGTTACATTCCTTTTATAAGAAAGATCATCCTAGTACAGTGTTTCTCAACCTTGACAATTTTAAGGCATGTGGACTTCAACTCCCAGAATTCCACAGCCAGCAATGCTGGCTGTGGAATTCTGGGAGTTGAAGTCCACATGCCTTAAAATTGTCACGGTTGAGAAACACTGTCCTAGTAGGATCTCTACTTTCCTAAATAGAAGATAACAATGCTAAGCACTCTCTTCTCAAAAGGCAAGAGGGCATTTCTATAGTACAGGAAGGGCCCAGGTAGAGCAGCCTCAAATGCATCCCCATCTCACAATGGGCATAATCACCATCTGCTATACAACTGCAGGAAAATTGAGAAAGAAGGTGGAGGGAGGAGAACACAGTAAATGCAGAATCCCAGATTCCAAGAAGGAATTGCTTTAGGGAGCTGAATAAACACTGAGAGAAAAACTCCAGAGTTTTCTATACCAAAGAATTCTCCCACCTTTTTTTTTTTTTCTCCCTAGTCATTCAGGTGCAGAACTAGGTCAACTGAATATAGCATTGCCAGCTTTGAAGCCATTTCCTGTAGCTGTCCTTTCACAATAAATTGATAGTGACAAGACTTCCTGTGCTAAATGTTGGACATCGAATCTCTGTTACAGTCACAAGATCCTGTCAGATCACTGGTCTTCTACCAAGTGACAACTCTAATTCAAGATATAATAGTACTGTAAGATTAGGAGCCCTACATTCATATGCGTACCTCCGCAACTGACTGGCACATAATTAGTGTGAGTATATACTATGAATGAGTTGCCATAGGGAGATATTAAAGGCCACAGATTCCCATCATGAATAGCCAGGCACATGGGCACATGCCACTTTGAGGATATATCATCAAGGAAAGAGGCAGGGAGGCAGGGAGGGGATAGAACCAATCTTATGAGAGGGCCCAACCTTTGCTTTCACAAAGCCCCCTGCTCTGAAACGGTTGCCCACCCTTGCTTTGAGATGACGTCTGTGAGACCACCAATAGGTAGAAAACATCAACAAGCTTCTACCAATAGCCAGGAGGACACCACAAATAGTTCTACTGAGTTTTTCATAAACGATGCAAGTGACTCAGATTAGATCTAAAGGTAAAGGTTTCCACTGTCCAGTCGTGCTCAAATCAAGGGGACAGTGCTCATCTCTGTTTCCTAGCCAAGGGAGCCAGCATTGTCTGATGATGCTTGTGGTCACGTGGTCAGCATGACTATACGCCAAGGCACACAGAACACTGTTACCTTCCCACTGAGGTGGCACCTATTTGTCTACTCACACTTGCATGCTTTCGAATTGCTAGGTTTGCAGAAGCTGGTGCAAGTAATGGGAGCTCACCTCATCATGCGGTACTTGAATCTCAAACTGCCAACATTTTGATTGACAGCCCAGTGTCTTAAGCACTGGACCACCGCACCCCTTCCAGAATAGATTTAGTGATATCCTTATAGATGGGAAAAGATCACATTTACTGCCAGAATGTAAAATCTTAAAAATCAAGAAATTGTGTCCTATTGTGGAATAAAAATGAGATAAAGAAAGAGGCTAAATGATATTTCCCTACACAAACCTGCAAATTGAAGCTGTTGGCAGACACAATTTCTTAGGAAAGATTAAAAAATGGAAAGCTATAGGCAGTGATGCCTATGGCAAATGCCAGCCTTTCTCAGCCTGAGGTCTTCCAATGTGCCCACCACCCTGGCTAGGAATTTAGGATTTACAATCCAGCCCCTCAGACTATTTGGGGATTATGGTGATTACTTCTCCCACTGTTATCTGTGGTCCATGTTGTTTTGAACTCCACAAAATCTTGAGTATTAGCTCAGACAACAAGTTGAAATAACAACAAGGAGAATGGCACCTCTTTGATTTTGTGATCTACATTCTGAACTCTGGATCGTTTATGGGAAACACTGAATCAGGACTATTTCACAGAAAAAATGTTTTCCTTTATAAACAGAAAATAAATCACTTCAGATAACCTGTCTGACTTACCAGGATGGACCTTGACAATTTAGGTATTAATAAAACCATCTGTCTCCCATTTCACACAGAACAAGAAGAGTTTCAACACATTCAAATCACTGGCAATAGGTAATATTAAAAAATCTCCATGTACTACATGTAAAGATTGGTGACCAAGGAACAGAGCAGAAGATAGTGGACAGGCCACTTTTAACTGCTGACAACTTAACAATTGATTACCGTAGTAAAGTATCAGATTGATTTGAGAGATCTTAAAATATGAAATAAAATCAGATGTAGTTAAAAAAAAGATTGCCATCTTTCTCTTTTTCTCTCTTTTTCTCCTGCAAAAGTTTCTAATCTATTTAGAAATGCAGCTCTTTCTGCAAAAAAAAAATAATATATCACTTGTTGATGACATGAGCATTGTTGTCTTGGACGTTCAGGCAAACCATTGAAACAAATTGTCACTCCCAATCGAATAGCTCAAAGCCTATCTTTGCTTCCATCAGACTGAAAATTATTTACCAGATTTCAGTGCAGTAAACAAGTGAAACAGGATGTGGCCAAACGAGCAGAATAAATTTTATTCTGAATCTGAACTATGCCCACATTCACATTCAACACATTCACATTCAAGACAGTGCATTTCCTTTGCAGGTGCAAGAGGACTTTGGAGGACCTACCTACAAAAGTTAGCCATTAAAAGCCTCAGTGACAGCTTCCTGAAGACACAGTTCCACAAAACAATGCAGGCAAAGTCAGATGGAGAAAAATGGGTAAATGCTATTTACATCGCAGAAACATATCAAGTAGTTCCCTGCAACATAATTCCACTGCACTTGACAATTACAATGTCAGTAGGTATATGTAGGTTAAAAGTAAGAGGAAATCTTACTCTTTTTAGGTAAACTATTCCACATACAGGGCTTGGAATTCGAGGACTATATTGAATGACAACAGGTAAGCTATACATAACATAGATAAATAGTACAGGTAGACCTCAATTTACAACCATAATTGGAACCAGAATTTTCATTGCTAAGCAAGATGATTGTTAAGTAAGTCACACCTGGTTTTTTATTAAGTTAATGACACAGTCATTAAGAGATTCCAACTTCTCCCATTGATTTTATTTGTTGGAAGCTAGCTAGGAAGACAACAAATGGGGATCACATGACCCCAGGGCACTGCAAACATTGTAAATACATGTCAGTTGCCAAGCACCCAAATTTTGATCACATGACATGGGGATGCTGTGACAAAGGTAGGTGTGAAGACCAGTCAAGTCACTTTTTTCAGTCCCATTGTAATTTAGAACAGTTGCTAAACCAATGGTAGTAAGTCAAGGACTACTTACAGTATGTGTGGTCTAAATATTTACTTTTAAATCTGTCTTAGCACTTACCTGTTTTGCCATTCTGTTTGTAACTAGTTCTACAAGGGGGCTGGAGATCTCATACAAAATGATTGCCCCAAGCTAATTTCCTTGAGGAAGCATTGCAACAATTGAACTCTTGCATGTATAATGTTACTATATCATGAACCTATAACTGAAACATCATAGTCAGTCCTAATCTGCTCAACTATAAACCACAGTTGTTTGAGTTTGTACAAAGCAAAACCATGCAAACAATTCCTTCCATCAAGTCCATGACTTCTGTTACTACCAAAGAAGTAGAGGTAGTCCTTGATATACGACCAAAATTTATGTTGCTAAGTGAAACATTTGTTAAGTGAGTTTTGACCCCTTTTATGACCTTTCTTGCCCTAGTTGTTAAGTAAATATTTGCAGTTGTTAAGTTAGCAACATGGTTGTTAAGTGAATCTGGCTTTCCCATTGACTTTGCTTGTCACAAGGTCACAAAAGCTGATCATGTGACCCCAGGACACTGTGACCATCATAAACATGAACCAGCTGCCAAGCATCTCAATTTTGATCACATGTCCATGGGGATGCTACAACGGCCGTAAACATGAAAAATGGCCATAAGTCACTTTTTTCAGTGCCGTTGTAACTTTGAATGGTCACTAAATGAACTGTTGTAAGTTGAGGACTACCTGTATAACACTGTCATAGAAAAAGGAGAGTCATGCACTAAGAAATAGGGGAAAGGGAGCAATCTGATGACAGGAAAAGTAACATTTACTGCAATTTGAGAATATTTTCACAATATAGAAGTGGCCTTTGTGAAATAGGAAGTATCTTACTGATAAACTATTCCAGGCAGCACAATAGAAGATGCAAATATATAGAGCAGATAGCACCAGGAAATTTAACTTACAGTGATCTGAAAGAGAAATGCTTATATTTCTAGTGATTTTCAATTTAACAGAACATCCTTGGCAAATGCTTGCTTGAAAGAAATTACAGTAAAATAAACCTATTTTTAGAAAAGAATTGCTGAGAAAGTACTACCCATCCAGTGGCCAGATAAGATATTTATATAGACATGTCAGGACATCCTTAACTAAAGTTGACAGTTGGTACTATGTAAAATTTAATAAATAAGTACTAATTGGGAGATAACTTTATCTCATTGTAATGCTTCAATCCTAAGTAGAAAGGAAGGTGAGAATGACCCTCAGGTTTGCCTGTCCAATGCAAGAACTACTTTTTCTCTCATCTCTTCTATATATTGGGTAACCCAATAATGTTAATTGTTTCTAAAGATGTCTTTTGAGTATTCAGATCTTAGAGGGATCCACTCTTCCATGTGTGAGGCATTGGAATGGGAACACTTTCCCCAAAATGCAATGTTGGCACATAACAAAAGCAAATGAAAAAGACACAATAACTGTTATCTTTAGAAAGTGACCCTATGCCATATACCTCATAATGATGGGGTGGAAGGAGCAAAAAAATGCTATAAAGACCTGCTTTTGACTGGGAGCTTCAATTGCTGCTGCGTTCATTTCTTTCTTGGCCCGGTTTTGTGCCTATGCACAATTTTGTGCCCTTTTGGGTTATTCATCTGCATTTAATGCAGTGTTGTCCTTTCTTGTCTAGCAAGCTTGTGAGGATGAAATTAGAGGTGCTTCTTTTTCATTCTCATTCTCTGCAAGCTGCATTCATTCTCCAGCTAATAGTCAAACCTGAAGCAAATACAAAATTGTATCTAGTTGTCATCATTAGTCCTCCCTCCTCACTTTCACAATAACAAAACTCTAGAAAATGCTCTCATTTGATTTGTGCTACTTACTTACCTACGTAATAAGGAACCTTTGTGGGAGACATTTGCAGTAGTAAGAATTTCATCATGAATGATGGAATGTTTAGGGATTTTCCCCCTTTTTTGCCACAGCTCATCCAATTTAAATTTTCCTGGTCATTCTTTAGTGGGGAACTCAGAGCTGCTGAAATAGGGCCAAGGAAATTTTCTGTGAATTTTTTCCCATTAGGCTGATGTAGGAAACAACCCTTGGATGTGGCAAACAAGAACAGAAAAGGTCTGACTTTATGTAAATTAAATATGAGAAGCTGCTTTGACTATTCAAACATCACAACTGGTCATCAAAGTGCTCCAAAATGATACAGTACATACTAAATATTGCTTAGGTATTTTTTCCCATTGCCTTAATTATTTTACATTATTTTTACTAGAAGGTGTTTGCTTTCTTATCCTTGAATATTCTAGAAATAGAAAAGTAGGGTAAATATGGAGCCAATAAACAAATTAATAAATACAATCGTTGAGATCCAGGTTACATTAAATTTACCTCAGTCTCATTGAAATCAGTTCCATAAATTAGTTATCATTACACAACAATGACCCCCAACCTTGCTGGAATTTCATTAAGGCTTTAAAAATTTGACTGTGTACTGACTCTGGGGCTCTGAATGTGCTAAGGGCCCCACTTTTGAGCTTTACTGTTAATTGGTTAATTATCTCAGCTGCCATATGTATATATTTATTTTGGATGTTTCTATTGTTTTTATAGTTTTAGACTTGTAAACCACCCACAGTCATTACCTGAGATGGGTAACTATAGAAATTGAATGAATGAATGGGTGAATGGATGGATGGATGAATGAATGAATGAATGAAATTAACAGTTTTTCCCAAAGCAGTGTTCTCCAGGTGTGTTAAGATTATAGCATCCAGAATTCCCAGCAGCTTGATTAATGAATTCTAAGAACTGTACTCCCAACACATCTGGAGGGCACCAGGCTGCTAAAAGATGGATTAAAATGTGGCTTAGTCTGGATTTCGGCTGGTTTGATCTATATACATACTTACCTAAAACATATGTTTCTGATCTTTGTTCAGGGTGTTTCTGCATTGCAGATGTGCTGATTTAATAACCATTCCCTTTCCCCAGGGAACTTTGAGAATGGTAGATATATGAGCATAGGGACCTTCAGAAGTTACATTGGAAGAAGCCATGGCAATTGTTAAGCAGTACATCTGAAGATTAATCTTGATATATTTTTTGGCTTCCATACCATTTCACCGATTCATGAACCATTTGTTCAGCTGTACTTTCATAATGTGTTTAGAATTTGTGAACAATGTGATGGAAGAAAAATACAGGCCAAGATTAGATGGCATAGACAAAAACAATCCAACTTGTTTACAGCAAAATCTTATGCATGTTTATTCAGAAATAAATCCAACTATGATACTTTAGACAAACATGCATAGAGTTGTAGCTTAAATACACTAACTGCTGTTGTTAAGCATTTTATTTAAAAGTAATTTGGATGTATCAGCTAGAATTATTTCCTAATATAGTCTTCAGCCAGTGAAATTTCTAAGTGACATTAGGGCACTCATGAACTTAATAAAAATAAATTAATAGATCTTCTGGACAATTCTAAATTATAGAATAAGTAGAATAGTCAGTTAAAAAGTTATAACAAGTGAATATATTGATTACTCTCTCTAACCTTGTATAAATTGAGTGCTTACAGTATGCATGCAGATTTTGTGTTGGTACAATATACTAAGAGAGTGAAGCTTGGCACCAATTTCAAACTAAACATTTTTTGAGCACACATAAAAAAAAAAGAAAAGCAAAATAGCTATATCATGATTATTACTCAAATATACTACAGTTCAAGCTTATATAATGACTTCCTGCAGTACAGTTGTGTTCCTGCTGCCTCTATGAACATATAGTTTACTTGGGAACAATAAGAAGTGTTTGCTTTGCTTTGCCTTTGACTTTTGGTAAGTAGAGGGATTTACAAAATGACACAAAAGTTATAATATTTGAAATATTCCAACAGAATTTTGAAGAATGGGGTCAGAAACTAGCAACTACAATGTCAGCAGTTATGTCTGCTTCTGTGGATATATTATGTCCAAAAGATGTTATTAAAAGATTGACAGATGTGAAACAATTTTTTTCTGATTTATAAATATTAGAACCAGAAATACTGGATAATTTTAAAAAGTATGTATTATAAGAAAGAGAAGGCAACTAATGTGGAAACATAAATGACAAGTCAAGAGATCTTTCTACTGCATATAAAAAAGAAGTTAATTAAAGCTTTTTAAAAAATAAAGTGGAAATACAATTGATAAATCAAGAAAATGACCCACATAATGATTTTTTATTGAATTTACAAAAGAGCTTTACTAAAGCTTCAAAGGGAAAAGAAAAATTGAAAAGAGACTAAAAATCTTACATCTGAATGATTGAAGGATCAAGATTGTTAGATGTTAACAGGAAAGAATATAAAGTTGGTTCGTTTGATCAAGGTTAAAATATGACATGTTTCTTTAAAATTCTTGCAACCATTTATGGACTTTTTGTTGGCACCATTTTTTTTGTATATAGATAAAGGAGGAGTTGTGGGAAGAAGAGATATTTATTTTTAATCTTCTAGGGAGTGAAGAGTTACTAAGTTTGTGATGAAGATCAGAAATAACTTCTTTATATTTTTTAATATTTATCTTACCTTTTTTTGCCTTTCATAGCACTTTTTTCTATCTTTCTTTCTCTGAGTTTTATTTGTATTTTACTACTGTAATCAAAATCTTTAATAAAATATATATATTTTTAAAAAGTGGTTGTCGTTGTCTTGTTCTGGGAATTTTTACAATTTCCTAAACTAGCTTACTGCTCTAGAATTATCTTGCAACCTTCCATCCAAATACTAACCAGGTCCAAAACTGCTTAACTTCTCAAAATCAGCCAGTCAGCTACATATTGCCACTTGTAGGCACTACGTAGAAAATCACATGGCCACAGAATATATTCAAATGTTCAATTAAACAATATCCCACTTGCTACACTGTTTGATAATTATGAATCTGCTCTCTCACAAACTTCTTTCAAAACTATTCATTGTCATACAATCCAAGCACATTTCTGAACAAAAGTAGAATTTCTTCCAGTACCTTTCTCATTCAGTTCTGGCAACAAAGGATTATGATTTTAGCATTTTGCGCAAACATTGATTAATTTTCTTCTCAACCCTTAAAGATTTCTTAGATTTTTTTTTCTAGAACAGTGCATTCAGGATTTTTGGTCTAAGCAACGTTTCTCACTCTACATTTGTGGTCTGCCATTGACTATCAAAGCCTAAACTTGAACAATAAGGAACCTGATTCTGAAACCAGCTCTTCATTTTCAATTCTAGGTGTGAAAGATATGAAAATGGTAGCATGGGGGGGGGGGAGAAGAATCCTTTGTTCTTTTTGTTGATATTCAGCACACACAAATGGTTGGAATTTATTCTTTCAGTAGAAACACTTCACAGTGGGATTTCTCTAGTTCACTCCTCACCCCCACCCTGAAAATGCATCAAAGGATATCTGGAGTTCTGCTCATGAAAGCCCTTGGCTAAGGGACTAAGACATGAAATGATTGTAGTGTACTATTCCTTCCATCATCCATTGCACTGAAGAATTTAAAAATATAAACATGGTCTCCACATGGTAAACTGGCATCTCTAAATCAAGGCAAGACTGCATAGTAATTTTGTGAGTCATCTTTGACTATCCCTATAATACAAAGACAAAGCTGCTTGTGACAAGAACATGGTGAGCCAAATGTTTGTGGATGTTACTATGAAGATCAGGTTGAATTCGATTAGATTAGATTAGATTATCTTTATTGTCATTTTTTCTTATGGGCACAATGGCACACATTAAAAAACTGAAATTTAGTTGCTTCCTCTCAAAGTGTACACATACATAACACACATTTAAAACATGCTATATACAACATATGTATGGACCTACACCCTTACATATAAGTAACATATAAATATTAATCACTATCCATCTTGAATACATAACGGAAGGAGGAAGCTTTAGAGTTCACAAGGTTAATACTGTATGGAACAAAACTATGACCAAATCTGGATGTTCTGCTTCGGATACCACAGAGCCTCCTCCCAGAAGGTAACAAGGAAAACAGATTGTGAAGAGGATGTGTAGTGTCCCAGACAATCTTGCGGACCCTGCTCAAGCAACGTTTATGTGTTATGTCCTGGATGGGAGGGAGGGAACTGCAATGATCTTTTCAGCTATCCTCACCACTCTCTGCACTGCCTTCCTGTCTGACAAGACAAGAGTCTTCTATGTACTCTTTCATCAAGGTGTGCTTAGGCAATTTAAGGGTTTTCTAAGCCAGGAACTAAGATTGGTCTTCTTGGGTACCAGCTAACATTCATTCCCTCGTAGGGGACCTATAGCCTGGTTTATTGCTCCTCCCCCTCAAATAGGGCTGGCATATTTGGAGTGCAACCTCCAGAGGTCGAGAGATACTGGAGTTTTCTGTGTCTCTTTGCTGGCTTTTAGCATGGATTATTCCAGCCCAGGTATAGTAGGCTTACCTTCCCATTCACCTGACCTTCTAAGCAAACAGGAAGAGAAGAAAAAAAAAGAAATGCTGCAGAAACACATAGTGCTATCTCAGGTGTCAAACTGATCCAGAAGTAGAGCCAAGCAAAACAGCAGCGTCAAGGAAGAGGATTACTCTCAGCATCCTGTCTAAACTGCCCTTAACTCCCCTTCTGAAAAAAAAATCTAAGAGCCATAATAATGATCAACACACAAACTACCAACCAATCCACAAAGCTTTCTTTCCCTTAGCTAAATCCTATATGTATTGTTTAAACTCATCAATGTTATTATAGGTGCCTTCTCAGGTATTGCCCCCCCCCCGCCCGCCAAAGCAGTGAGATGTGCCAGGTGTCTTCTTTGTCTTTTCAACACCAAGCCAAGTTGATTTTATTCTCCCAGGCCCTTTATGACAGTAACATGTTAATATTTTTTACACAGCAACTTTTAAAATAATATTTCTGCTGTTAGGTTTTTATCAAATGCATATTATGTTTTTAGTAATTGTTTTAGATGTCTAAGATGGCAGCAACAGAGAAAGTATGGTCACATTGCGGGAGAAAAGTTGCTATTAAATTAAGACAAAATGGGAGAAGGAGAAGGAGAGGTTCAAAGACTGGAGAAGGGAAAAGGAGAGGAAGGATTCAAGAAATTAGGAGGAAGACACCAACAAGGGCAGCAGCCTATGGCAAACTTGCCTGCTGAGAAAGGCTCAGCTGCACCCGAGAGGCCTACCAAAGGGACCGGAGGTCCATTGAAGAGGAACTGGAGCGCCCCTCCATCCCACACAGTGGTCGCACAGGATCATAAATGGGTTGTTGGAGGACTTCTAGGCTAACGGAGGCCTACCTGAAAGGTCCTATGGCCCAGCGACCCAACCGGCCCAATGAAGCAGAGACCAGCGTAGCAAACCAGGCAACAGGGTGCGCCGGCAGCTCGAACAGTAGAGAGGAGGCGACTGGCAGCAGTGCGAAGCAGTGAACCAGTGAGGTGGCTGGGGGCAGCACAGAGGAGGTGGCCGGTGGCAGCACAAAGCAGCGGACCAGTGAGGTGGCTGGGGGGCAGGGCAGAGGAAATGGCCAGCGGCAGCGGCGAACCAGAAGGCCTGCAGGTGGCAACAAGGCAGTGGTGGACCGAGAGTCCTGCCGGCAGTGACAAGGCAGCATGACAGAGGTGGCAGAGCAGCGGAAGACCAGACCGGCAGCTCGAAAGAACCTGGCTGAATGTCGAAGATGAAGCAACAGCTGAAGGCAACTGAGGGAAACTAGAAAGACCGGCTGAGCACAGAAAGGCAGTCAAAAAAGCAAGGCAGAGAGGATAGTGTTGAGTCCTCAGCGAAAGGCAATAACTTCATGAGTCATTTGGTAGTTCTCAGGAGCCTCTTTATTGGTGTTCAGCAGCCCTGTTACAACGCCGAGGCACACAAGCCTCTCACCTTCTCTTAAAGACAATGCCCGGGCCAAACGGCAACATTTGGCACGCTTTGCACTTCACGCATGTGTGCGAGTGCTGGCGCCAGCCAGTCTGGTCCCGGGCAGCTTGCAACTGCCCGGGACTGTTGCAACGTCCCGAGCCTGCCTTTGCAGGCTCAGGACACAACACCCCTTCCCCCCCCGGCTAAAACTACAACTACATGAATAGTTACACGCGACCTCAACACAAGCGTGGGAGACACACTAGCTCCATGGTACCAAGCTGTAATGTTTTGGCTTCATTTCCCATTGTTCCTTATTCCAACCTTTCACAGGAACACCCTCTTACTGTTTCTGCTTTGCCAGCAGAGTTACAAAATCTTCAAGATATTTAGGAGGTCTTTTAGCTCTCTGTGACCTCCGAATTCCCTGGCAACCTCCAAGCACATCTTGTCCAGGGGGTGCTGTGTGTTTGCCCCCTTCCTTTGACCCTGGTGGTCCCCATGGACCGTGCCCCGTTGCCTGGCCGGCTTGCTTGCCCACCGGGCTCGTCAGGCCAGGACTTTGTTCTCTCCATAACCTGGTTGACCTGCCTAGTTGCAGGCTCTCTGGCCCTTCTAGAGGGCTGCCACTGTTGGACAACTCTGTAGAGCCTCCCAGGTCTGCCCTAGACCTATCATGAGGCTGCCTTCCTCCACTTCCCAGTTCCATAGTAGGGCTGTCTGGAATGTCAGTACTGTCCCAAAACTCAGTTGCCCCCTCTGTTATGCCGGAGGTGTCAGAATCGGGATTCGGCCTTCCGACCACCTCCCTATGTAAATGCCCCTTTCTGGGAACAGTGGCAGTGTTGGGCCAACTAGACGGAGTGTGTGCCAGCTCTCTTGCAAGGTGTGAGTTATTAGGATGCTCCCGGTTATTCTCCCTGACTGGAGTGCTGAATGGTGTTGGTGTGTAAGGATTATGCCCCCGGGGTAACTCCCTGGCTGGAGTCGGCACTGGTGCCTGTGTTCTAGCTGGTTCCCACGAATTCCTGTTCGGAGCACTCGTGGAATCTTGGAATCGGCCGTCTGTGGCCTCTCTGTTGGTGTCTGGCTGCTGCCCACACCCTTCCCTTTGCCGTAGAGGTCCCCCTCCCCCCCTGGAAAAGACCCAAGAGTCTCAGCAGGTGAGTCCAGTCTCGTACGCAGCTGGTCGATATGCCGTTGCAGGATACGACCGTCATCCAGGGAAACCTCGTAAGACAAGGGACCTGTAACCTTGCATACTATGGCAGGGAGCCATAAGTGACCTGGCCCGTAATTACAGGTCCATACTGGGGCACCCACTAGCAATTGCCTTGGGGCCCTGGATTATGTAAACTTAGAAGGCAGTCTGTCCGGATGCAACTGGTCAAGCTTAGTAGTCAGTTTGCGCCCCCAGCGAAGTTCAGCCGGGCTCTTCCCAGTAGAATTAGATGGTGTGGTGCGGTAAGCAAGTAGAAAATCTGCCAACCTGTGATGCCAGTCCCCATAGGTCAGTTTCTTTAAAGCATCCTTGGTGATGCGGACCATCCGTTCAGCCATACCATTGGTGGAAGGGTGAAAAGGTGCGGAGGTGGCATGACGAATCATGTTGGCCTGTAAGAAAGCTTGGAATTCAGAAGAAGTGAATTGGGGGCCATTGTCAGACACCAAAACATCCGGAAGCCCATGTGCAGCAAAAATCCCCCTCAGTACTTGAATAGTCTTTGCAGTGGTGGTGGAAGAGACAGGTACAACCTCAAGCCATTTTGAATGGCTATCAACCAGGACCAAGAAGAATTGACCCCGAAAAGGCCCAGCGTAATCGATGTGCACCCTAGACCAAGGAGACTGTGTTTCCTCCCATCTATGCACAGGAGCCTGTGGCATTTCTGGGCGTGAGCGCTGAGAAAGGTGGCATGCGTGCACCTTAGCTTCAATTTCCTTGTCTAACCCAGGCCACCACAAATGGCTGCGCGCAAGCGCCTTCATGCGTACAATGCCAGGATGACCCTCGTGAAGGGAACCTAAGACTCTAGACCTCATTGAGGTAGGAATGACAACTCTGCTGCCCCACAGCAGACAACCCTGGAAAGTGGATAAGTCGTTCCTCTTAAGCCAGAAACTCTGAAACTCAGCGCTTGGACAACTCTCTGGCCATCCAGACACAACCCAAGATAAGACACGAGAGAGTGTGAGATCTGTGGCAGATTCAGCAGCCACATCCCTGGCATTTAATGGTGACTCAGGCAATGCCTGAATTGAAAGAATGTTGATGGCAGGGGCAGGATCAGCCTCTACTACTTGCAGGGGTAATCTACTGAGGCCATCAGCATGGCCCATTTCTTTCCCAGGTTTGTGAATTAGAGAAAAATCATAGGCTGACAGAAAGATTGACCATCTCAGCATTCTGGGGGAGATGATATGGGGAGTTTGTTTGTTTGTGGTAAACAGCCCCAACAAAGGCTTATGGTCAGTAAAGATCGTGAAATGTCTGCCATACAAAAAATCATGGAATTTTTTAATTCCAGCAACAACAGCTAAAGCCTCCCTGTCTATCTGGGCGTAGTTTCGCTCAGCAGAAGACAAGGTTCTGGAGTAATATGCAACAGGAACCTGAGTTCCATCCGGCCTAAGGTGGCTGAGAACTGCTCCCACCCCATACGGAGAAGCATCACAAGCGACGCACACAGGAAGAGTTTCATTAAAATGTGCAAGCACATTGTTAAATGTGAGTAAGGCCTTAACCTCATTGAAGCTTGCTTCATGTGTTTGCGACCACTGCCACACTGCCTGTTTATCCAGAAGCCTTTAAAGTGGTTCAGCTACATTAGCCTTGTTAGGAATGAATGAATTATAGAAATTCAAAAGGCCCAGAAAAGCCTGTAGTTCGGCCTTGGACTTAGGCCTAGGAGCATGCATGATGGCCTTTAATTTGGACTCAGCAGGATGAATCCCACTGGCATCAATTTTGAATCTCAGAAAATCTGTAGAAGGCACCCCAATTTTACATTTGTCCTTCTTGAGTTTGAGGCCCGTTTTCCGGAACCGCAGCAGGACAGCCCTCAATCTCTCAGCTAAATTTTGGGTGGAGTCTCCAGCAATTAAGACATCATCAAAATAGGGGCAAACCCCTGGTATATCCCTCAGTGTGTTTTCCATTATGCTTTGGAAAATTCCAGGAGCCACATTTACTCCAAATTGTAATCTCTTTACTTTGAATGCCCCCCTGTGGGTTACAATGGTTTGTGCTACTGCAGCAGCTTCATCAACAGGCAGCTGTTGATAAGCCTGAGCTAGGTCAAGCTTTGCAAAAACACGCCCCCCCCCCTTGAAGGAGGCCAGGATATGACTGACTACAGGTACAGGATAGGCATGTTGCTGCAATGCCTTATTCAGAGTGCATTTGTAATCTGCACAGATGCGAATGTCCCCATTAGCCTTAAGAGGTGTGACTATGGGGGTCTCCCAATGACTGGAATCAACAGGTTCTAAAACTCCTTGCTGAATCAATTTGTCCAATTCAATATCAATTTTCCCTTTTAAAGCAAAAGGAACCCTTCTTGCTTTTACTCTGACAGGAGTGACAGTGGGGTCTAGTTTTAAGGACACAGGGGGCCCTTTGTATGTGCCCAGCTGTGGGCTGAAAACATCTGCAAATTCTTTGCAGACTTCCTGTAGATCTACTGTTTGCAAGCTATTGAGCTCTGTAACATGTATTCCCAAGGCCTCAAACCAATCGAGTCCTATGAGACTCGTTCGCTCACCCCCTACTATCAATACATCTAATGGGCCTTCAAAATCCTTATACTGTACATTAAGGGTGGCCTCCCCCTTAACACACACTCTGGAGTTTTGAAAGTCTGTTAACACAATGTCAGAAGGCCTAAGCTTGGCCTGAAATCCACTACCAGAACAAATCTTTCTGAATGTGTGTATGGAAATGATTGAAAGTGCAGACCCAGTGACCAGTTCCATGACCAATGGAACTCCTTGCAACTTCACCTTAAGTGACAGTTTTTTCTTGATAGGTTTGTGTATGCCTGTCCTATAAATGCTTCTTCGTGAAGCACAGAAACCCACCCTGTTTTGGCTGGGGACCCTGGTACCTTTCAGGCGCAATTCTTCTCAGGGTTGTACCTTCTGACGGCCCAGACACACAGCTGCAATGTGGCCTTGCTTTCCACATGCTCTACAGATAACAGAGCGAAACCTGCAGTCGGTCCTCTTGTGGCGACCTCCACACCCGAAGCACTTGGGGACAGCTGAAGACTTTTCTTTGCCTTCCTTCTGCTTCCCTTCTTTTGTTGGGTAGAGACGGTCTACTTCTTCATCAGGATCCTCTTCTGAGCTCCCTTGGACTTCCTCCTGGTGCATGGACACAGCTTCTGGAGTACTTCTGATAGGCCTCATATTCTTGATTGCCCCACCTGCTGCCTCTTCTGCAGTAACCTCTCTCAAGGCATCTTGGAATGATAAGTCTTCCTTGGCAAAAAGTCTCTGCTGCAAGTCTCTGTGTCTCACTCCACATACAAATCTGTCTCTCAGCCTTTCTTCTAAGTCTTTAAACTCGCAAGGCTTAGCTGCTCTTCTCAATGCAGCAATGAACTCTTTAACTGATTCACCAGCCCGTTGATCCCTCTGTTCAAAAGTATGGCGCCAAGCAATGACAGACAACTTGGGCTGGAAATGTTCCTTTAGCAATTTCTTTAAGTCTGTGTAGGTAACAGATTCTAGAGGTGCAGGTGCTGCTAGATTTTCAGCGATCTCAAATGCATCTTGACCACAAACACACAGCAGGGTGGCAGCTTTTAAGCCATCTTCTCTCACTTGATTGACCTTGAGATAGTTTTCTACTCTGGCCACATAAGACTCCCATCTTTCCGGATGCGTAACTTCGAACTCAGAAAGTCTTCCTATCTTTGCCATCTTCAGTAGTACAGGAAGGGTCTATCAGCCAGCTTACCTCCAACGTTTGCTGTATTGGCAGGCAGTTGCTGAATTTAACGCCGTTTCCTGCTGCTTCAGGACTCCAG
The DNA here is from genome assembly GCF_016545835.1 of Crotalus tigris. NCBI lineage: Eukaryota > Metazoa > Chordata > Lepidosauria > Squamata > Viperidae > Crotalus > Crotalus tigris. Next base: position 1,794,269 of record NW_024096464.1, on the reverse strand, counting down.
GGTAAGCTTACAATTGTTTGAAGTAATTGTAAAGCATCCCATCTTCTTCGCCAGTGTTGAGTCCTCAGCGAAAGGCAATAACTTCATGAGTCATTTGGTAGTTCTCAGGAGCCTCTTTATTGGTGTTCAGCAGCCCTGTTACAACGCCGAGACACACAAGCCTCTCACCTTCTCTTAAAGACAATCCCTGGGCCAAACGGCAACATTTGGCATGCTTTGCATTTCACGCATGCGTGCAAGTGCTGGCGCCAGCCAGTCTGGTCCTGGGCAGCTTGCAACTGCCCGGGACTGTTGCAACGTCCCGAGCCTGCCTTTGCAGGCTCAGGTCACAACAGATAGAGTTAAATAAGGAATAAATTAAGAAAAGGAAGTATAGGGACGAATTTTTAGGCAGAGAGCAGAAAGCTAAAAGCAAATTCCTTGTTGAGAAGAAAGCAGCCCTTCCCTTTGTTAAATAGCCCTATCCTAACATTAACTTTTAACTTCAATATAAACTGCAGTTTACAGCTTCCGGTGGGAGGCGACGGCGATGGCGGCTAGCTTTTAGCCGTCCAGCTGGGGAAGTGTCAGAGCCGCGGAGCGCAGCGCGCATCAGCTGGCCCGCGGCTCGGAAATCCCTTCCCGGGCAAAGGGAAGGGATAGAGAACGCAAGAGTAGAGGTAGAACCCCTGAACCCCCTCTGGATTTATTTCTAGAGGGGGTGAAAGGAGTGTTCCCTCGGAGCTCTTGCTGATCTCCGCCTCCCAGCTGTTTTTGCTTCCTTGGAAGCAAAAGAAACCGCCGCTTCTATCTCCGTGTTTACAGCATTTTGGTGAGTAATTTTTAAACGGACGGAGCAGTTTAAAGGACTTTTTCTTATATTTTAGGTGTTTATTTTTTTATCTTTTGATTTTTACTATTTTTCCTCCTTTTCTTTGTTATACTAGTGAAAGGACTTAAGATGGCGTTTTGAAAGTGTCGGAGTTTTTTTTTCCTTTCTCTTTTGTTTTACTTTCCCTTTTTAAGGATTGTTTTTTGCTTTTGCTTTTGCTTTTGGCTTAGAATTTTTTTTTTTTGAATTGTTTGCTCTTTTTACTTATTCTTGGGATTTATTCTGGACTTTTAATGATTATAGTTTGTCTCTTTTTAAAAATTCTTTTTTTCTTTTTTTCCTCCTCCCTTTTTGGCTGGAGGGGAAAGGGAAGTGACAATTGTGCTTTTTAAAATGGCTTCAAAGAGGCAGCAGCCTTCCTCAGTACCCAAGGTTATTTCTTCTCCTATAACTTCCACTGCACAGCTACAACAACAATCTAAACATGCACCACCGGCTCAGCCACCACCCTCCCCTCCTCTACCTGGACTTTCAGTGCAAGAGGTTAGAGGCATAATGGGAGAGATTGTAGTTCAAATGAGAGAGGAAATGACTCAATTTGTTTCACAGATTAAATCAGAAATTAAATCTGATCTCAAAGAAGAGATAACGGGGATAAAGTCTAAATTGCAAGAAAATAATAATGAATTACGACAAGATATACTGGCAGCTGTTTCAGGTTTGGCTACTGTGGTGGTTAAGCTCGATGCAAGGCTTGAGGAAGTGGAAGACAAAGTTGACTCTTTAGATGACAAAATTCAAGACGTGGAAAGGAAGGTGGACTCCTCACAAGAAGATATTTTGATGTTTCAATACAGACAAATGGAGTATGCTCTGAGGATTAGAGGCCTCAAGGAAGATATGAATCAAGATTTGATGGAGGTGGTTCTTAGTGATCTGGCGCTGGCTTTGGATATGGATAAAGGAGAATTACAGAGAGAAGTAGAAAAAATTTATAGACTCAACTCCTGGATTGCTAAGCAGAAGAATTTGCCCAGAGATGTGGTGATTTACTTTACAAAGAAGTCCCTGCGGAATGAGATTATACAAGCTTTTTACAACAAAAGATTTCAGATTGCCGCCCAAGATGTCATCATTCTAAAGGAAATCCCATCTAAAATTTTAAGAAGTAGGAAAGACTTTGCTTTTTTAACCAATGAGCTTAAAGCTAGATCGATGCCATTCAGATGGGAAATTCCGATGGGTATCGTTTTGAGCCATGCTGGGACACGTTACAGATTGAACACAGTTGACAAAGCTAGAGATTTCTATACTTCGGTCCTGAGTGCAGGCTCAACTTCATCTGGTCGGAAATCTTTGAGTGCTAAGGAACCTGAGCAGCAATCTGAGGCACTAGATTTGGTTTCCGCAGGGATGATAGAAGTGGCAAAGCAACGCCAAAACGGAGGCTAAAGAGCAGAGGATGACTCGTGCAGCTTATAAGCGTAAAGAGAAAGAGCAACGTAAAAAAGAGCCCAAAGAGAATTCTCCTGGAAGTGCATCACCGCCGGTGGGAGGAGCAAGACCCAAGAGTTATGCAACACACGCAGCTCTGTCAGAGTTTGATGGTGTCTTCTCCAGGCTGCGTGCCAAGGGAGATGGCAAAGTTTTTGACCTGGAATGTTAATGGATTGAATTCTCCTCAGAAACGGAAAAAAATCTTTTATTATTTGAAACAACATACCAATGATGTTATTTGTTTACAGGAAACTCATATTCTACTTAAAGATCAGAAATATTTAGTTAATGCTCGTTTGGGATCTCATTTTATATCTCCTGCACCTGGGAAGAAAGGGGGAGTTGTTATATATGTCAAACAAAACCTGCCAGCTTGTCTGGTAGAATCAGATCCCCAGGGGAGATATGTGATGATTGAACTTGGTATTTATGGTAAGAAAGTACTTATAGTTGGACTTTATGCTCCAAATCAACAACAGGAACAATTTTATAAACAGTTACACCAAAAAATAACTTTGCTTGATTATAGATCGGTGGTATTAATGGGTGATTGGAATGGTGTCTTAGATACACAAAGGGATAAGAAAGGTTCCTCTCCTTTTCTTAAACAAGCAAGGCTACCTAAAGCCTTTTTTGATATGAAAGAAGACTGGGAATTAAGGGACTATTGGCGGGAACGTAATCAAGAGGAGAGAGACTTTACTTTTTTTTCTGACAGACACCAATCTTTTTCAAGAATTGACTTTTTCTTGATTACCACGGATTTGTATAATAAAGTAAAGAATGTAAAGATTTTTCCTAGATCACTGACGGATCATAGTCCAGTTTGGATGGAGTTGATTCAAGAGAAAGAGGAAAGAAGATCCTGGAGAGTTAATGAAAATTTGTTTAGACAAGAGAAGAATGTTCAAAAACTAAAGGAGTGTTTAAAGGACTATTTTGCTTTGAATATGTATAAGGGGACTTCAATGTCAATGGTATGGGATGCAGGTAAAGCATTTATGCGCGGTGTTTTGATAAAAATGAATAATTTTTATAAGCGAAATCAGACTCAGAAACGTAGAGAACTTGAAGATGAAATTAAACTAAAAGAAAGGGCTTTGATTCTAAATCCTTCTGATGAAAGTACTAAAGAATCTGTAAAGTTATTAAGGTCACAATTTAATATGTTGATAGCAGATCAAGCTGCAACCAATTTATTATTTATGAAACAAAATACATTTTGTAATGCTAATAAGCCGGGGAGATGGTTGGCTTATCAATTAAGAAAGAAACAGAGACTGAGAATAATAGAGAAAATAAATTATAAGGGTAAACTAGTTTCTCAGAAGGAATTAATTAAAAAATCTTTTTTGGATTATTATCAAAACCTATACAAATCTACTAATGTACAACTGTTAGATATAAATAAATATTTAGCTGAGGCAAGTTTTCCTAAACTGACTGAGGATCAGAAATATGAAATTAATGGTTTAATTACTAAGGAGGAAATCGCCTCAGCAATTCAACAATTGAAATTAGGGAAAGCACCGGGTACGGATGGGTTAACAGCTGTTTATTATAAAGCTTTAATGGAGGAGATGATTCAACCATTAAATGATCTTTTTAATGGTATCTTACAGGGTTTAGAGATTCCTCCTTCATGGCGTAGTGCTTTTATATCATTGATTCCAAAGGAGGATCAAGATCTTACTTTACCAAAAAACTATAGGCCTATATCTCTTTTAAACGTGGATTATAAGATATTTGTAAAAATTTTGGTAAATAGGCTTATGAGGGTGGTGCATCATCTTGTGCATAAAGATCAATCAGGGTTTATAACAGGAAGGTATATGAAAAACAATGTTAGACAAATTATTAACTTATTAGAATACTTAGATAAGAACAACCAAGTTCCTGCAGGGCTCATATTTTTAGATGCTGAAAAAGCATTTGACCAACTGAATTGGCATTTTATGCTAAGAGTAATGGAAGAAATGAATTTTGGTGAAAACATATTACAAGCCCTTAAGGTAATATATCAAAAACAAACAGCACAACTTATTGTTAATGGAGGTTTGTCGGAGGTTTTCACAATAGAGAAAGGTACTAGACAGGGGTGTCCTTTATCGCCATTGTTGTTTGTTTTAACATTGGAAATATTATTGATTAAAATTCGAGAGTCTCAGGAAATTAAAGGAATATATGTTAATAAAAAAGAATATAAGTTGAGAGCTTTTGCGGATGACTTGGTTGTTACTTTGTCGCAACCTGATTATTCTGTAGTAAACTTATTACAGTTGATTCACCATTATGGTTTGGTCTCGGGTTTTAAGATTAATGTAAATAAGACTAAAATTTTACCTAAAAATTTGTCGAGTCAGGAGAAGCAGATTTTGGTTAACTCGACGGGTTTTGAGATTGTTAATAAGGTAAAATATTTGGGGGTGATGCTGTCTGTTTCTAATGCAAAACTATTTAAAAATAATTATGAAAGGTTGTGGGTCGGGGTACAGAAAGACTTGAAGAATTGGGAAAAGCTGCAATTATCCCTCATGGGAAGAATTGCAGTGATAAAAATGAATATTCTACCCAAGTTTCTTTTTTTGTTTCAAATGTTACCAATTTTGAAAAATGAGATTAATTTAAATGAGTGGCAGAAGGGTCTCAATAAATTTATTTGGGCAGGGAAAAAACCAAGGGTTAAGTTCAAAATTATGCAAGACTTCCGTGAGAGGGGCGGACTCAAGGTACCAAATTTGAAATTATATTATGATGCGGTGGTTTTAACATTAATTAGTGACTGGGTAAATTTGACAAATTCTGAGATACTTTATCTAGAGGGATGGGATTTACTTTATGGGTGGCATGCCTATTTAATATTTAATAAAAAAATAGATTGGGCTTTTAAATCTCATATTTTAAGAATTTCTTTACTTAGGATTTGGAGAAAATATTATAAAAGTGATTTTAAAGTACCATTATGGGCTATACCTTGGCATGCGATAGAAGGAATAAAAAGAGGGGTTAAAATGGATATGGTGTCTTACAGACAGTTACTTAAATGGGATGGACAAAACTGGCAATTAAAATCACGGGAAGAATTAGCACAAGAAAATTTTACTTATTCTTGGTTCCAATATAGGCAACTACTAGATAGATGGAAGATGGATTGTAAGGTGGGTTTTCTTAGAGAAGATGAAAATCTTATTAAGCAACTGAGGGATCAAAGACAAACCCACATTAAGAGAATTTACGGGGTTTTAGTTGAATTGGACTCAGAAAAGGAACTAATTAAAGATTGTATGATTAGATGGGCGCAGAACTTTGGTGAGCCAGTTTCATTGGACACCTGGGAAACTATTTGGGTGAGAAATGTCAAATTTACTCAAGCACAGAATCTAAGGGAGAATTTTTATAAAATGTTTTATAGATGGCACCTTGATCCACAAAAAATGTCTTACATGTACCCTGACGTGCAACCTAAATGTTGGAGATGTGGTTATAAGGAGGCTTCCTATTATCATATTTGGTGGTCATGTAGAGAGATAAAAGCATTTTGGATCAAAATATGGTGGAATATCCAGAGAATTTTTAGAAGGAGGGTAAAATTTACTCCGCAATTATTTTTGTTAGGTATTGTTACAGATTGTGATACAAAGGAGGTTGTATTGATGTTAAACTTGATCACAGCCGCGAGGCTGTTAATTGGACAATATTGGAAGAAGGAATCTTTGCCTACATTGCAGGAATGGTTTTTTAAAGTAGCTTATCTGGCAGAAATGGCAAAGATTTCGGCTTTCTTAAAGCAACAAACGCAAGAGAAGTTTTTTGCTATCTGGGACAAATGGATAAAATTTATACAATTTAGATTGGGTATACAAAAATATTATATAGCTTTTTCATAAGTTTTATTTTTATATATATTATAGATATCTTTTTTATATATATAAATATAAAGTTTTTAATTTAATTTTTATTTTTTTTTTTTATTATTATTATTTCTTAAGCCTATATTCTGCTCTGGGAAGCTCAGGGGGGGGGAAGGGAGGGTTTTTGGGAGGGGTGTGGGGTGGGGGGTTTTTTTTATATGTATTGTTTAATTTTTTTTTTCTTTTGTATATGTTGTTTTTTGTTCTGTATTGTTCTTGTTTTTTTTTGTAAAATTTATAAAACTTTTAATAAAAAAAAAAAAAAAAAAAAAAAAAATATAAACTGCAGTTTTTTTTCTCTTAAAACCAAAGGGCATACTACCACATGCTTTTATCATACAAAAATAGCAAGGCACAAAAAAAGCACAAACAGGCAGAAAAGGGATAGAAAAAATAGGCATAATTACCTAGAACGTATCAGCACAATTCCACTAAAAAAGAAAAACAAGAAATTCAAAAAGAAACTAGCATGGCTGCACAAAGATCTCTCTGACAAACTAAAAGACAAAAAGGACAAATACAAAAAAATGGAAAGAGGGACACATAACTAAGGCCGATTATCAGCAGACAGCCAGAACCTGCAAAGATGAAGTCAGGAAAGCAAAAGCTCAGAACAAACAAAGATTTGCAACAGAAATCAAGGATAATTAAAAGAAAGTTTCTTCCACAACATTAATAACAAGAAAAAGTCAAGGAAACTGTAGGTCCACTAAAGAGAGAAAATGGCAAAGAAATAACAGACAACAGGGAGAAAGTAAAGCTGCTTAACTCATACTTTGTATCAGTCTTCATACAAAAAGAAACTATAGCCCAACATACCAAAAAAACCACTGCAAAAGACAAACTAGAAACAAAAATTAAAATAAGCAAGAAAATAGTAAGAGAACACCTATCCAACCTTGACAAGTATAAATCACTGTGACCAGTGGTGGGATTCAGTCAGTTCGCACTGGTTCAGGAGAACTGGTAGCTAAATTTACCTGGATTTGGAGAACCAGCTGGCTTCTGGAAGTCCAGTCTAGGCCTTGGAGGCCTCCCAGGCCAATCCCAGGCCTAGAACAGCCCACCAGAAGTACATTGATGCAACTTCTGCAAGTCTGTTCTAGGCATCGGATCCTGGAGGAGGCCTCCCAGGCCTAGAACGGCCCACTGGAAGTGCACTGATGCCACTTCTGGAAGTTTGTTCTAGGCATCAGAGGCCTGGAGGAGGCCTCCCAGGCCTAGAATGGCCCACCAGAAGTGCATGATGCCACTCCCGAAAGTCCGCTCTAGGCATCGAAGGGCCAGGCCTGCATCACATAATAGAACTGTTTGTTCAGGTATTTGAATCCCACCACTATGACCCAACAGAGTCCTGAAGGAGCTGGCAGATGTTATCTCAGAATCATTGCACCACATCTTTCATAAATCCTGGAGCACCAGGGAAGTACCTGATGATTGGAAAAGGGCTGATGTGGTTCCCATCTTCAAGAAAGGGGAAAAAAATGGACCCAGGAAACTACAGACCAATCAGTTTAATATCAATACCTGTGAAGATCCTAGAAAATATAAACAAAAAACAGATGTGCGAACAACCAGAAGAAAACAAAGTTATAACTAGTAGCCAGCACGGGTTTGTTAAAAACAGATCATGCCAAACCAATCTTACTTCATTCTTCAATAAACTGACTAAACTAATAGACCAGCAAAATGTTGTGGACGTAGTATACTTAGACTTCAGTAAGGCATTTGATAAAATAGACCACAACCTACTCCTTGGTAAGCTAGAAAAAAGTGGAATAGACAATATCACCATCAGATGGATCTGTAGCTGGCTGGCAAACTGTACTCAACGAATAGTCCTCAATGGCACCACATCCACATGGAGAGAAGTAAGCAGTGGAGTACCACAAGATTCCATCTTAGGCCCAGTACTCTTCAATATCTTCATAAATGACTTAGATGAGGGAATTGAAGGGGAACTCATCAAATTTGCAGATGACTCCAAACTAACAGGAGTGGCCAACATCCCAGAAGACAAACTCAGGATCCAAAAAGATCTTGACAAACTTGAAAAATGGGCCCTATCCAACAAAATGAGTTTCAATGTGGAGAAAAACAAAGTTTTATATTTAGGCAGGAAAAATAAAAGGTACAAGTACAGATTGGGCAAGTCTTGATTCGAAAACAGTAACTGTGAGAGGGACCTTGGAGTCCTAGTGTTAATCACTTGACTATGAGCCAGGAGTGTGTAGCAGCAATCAAAAAAGCTAATACAATCCTGGGTTGTATAAATAGAGGCATAGAATCAAGATCATGCAAAGTATTAGTACCGCTTTATAAAACCCTTGTAAGACCACACCTGGAATACTGCAGCCAATTCTGGTCACCATATCACAAAAAAGATGTTGAGAGTTTGGAGAAAATTCAGAGAAGAGCAACTAAGATGATTAAAGGCCTGGAGATTAAAACATATGAAGAACAGCTGCGGGACTTGGGTTTGGCTAGTCTAAAGAAAAGAAGAAATAGGGGAGACATGATAGCAGTATTCCAGTATTTGAGGTGCTGCCATCAAGAAGGGGAGGGGGTCATGTTATTCACCAAAGCACCAGAGGGAAGGATGAGAAACAATGGTTGGAAACTGATCAAAAGAGAGAAGCAGTCTGGAATTAAGGAGAAACTTTCTGACAGTGAGGACAATTAACCAGTGGAACAGCTTGCCTCCAGAAATCGTGGGCGCTCCATCACCGGAGATTTTTAAGAAGAGACTAGATAGTCACTTGTCTGAGATGGTATAGGTTCTCTTGCTTGAGCAGAGAGCTGGACTAGAAGACCTCCAAGGTCCCTTTCAGCTCTATTCTGTTCTGTTCCGTTCCATTCCGTTCTGTTCTGTTCCATTCTATTCGTATGCATACAAGTGGGTGCCTATACCTGTCTATGTATTGTGCAAGATAAATTGTCCTGAATTTTATTAGCCAGTTTTATTAAATTAATAAATAAAATATTATTAAATAAATAATAAATAAAATACTAACTCATATCTAAACCTTTTTAAGTACTCAAATACATTTTTGTTTGTTAAGTAAGTTTTGACATTACTAAATATATATTACCTGCCTTTTCTTGGGAAAAATTTTTAGGCCAGCTACCAGAGATACAAGTTCACAATGGGTACACCCCAGCAGTTTATGGAATTAATTCATCATTGTGAAGTAGGATAATGATATATGCACCAAAGAGTGCAGTCACACACACGTGCACGCACTTTGCACAAACCCATTATGATTTTATTTCAGGTGACTTCAGAAAATAGTAGAATGAAGTTAAGGGAGCTAATTCCTAGATAAGTATACTTTGGATTTCAAGGTAGAATCTTCAACAAAATTCAGATGATTAAAGGTAACACTTTAACTTGGCTTCAGCTCATAAAGATTGGTGGATCAGCCAAGGCCCTATATCTGTAAAAAAAAAATTAAGCCTGATTTAATTCAGTAATATCCGTGCGGTGCCATGCAAGTTATTTAACAATGTCAGTTTATTGAGTAGATATTTGCATCTCCTTATTCATAGAATTATAGAATCATAAGAGTTAGAAATCCTCTAGTCCAAGCCCCTCCTTGGTGCAGGATCCCCTAGCCACAGCAGTGTTTCTCAACCTTGACAATTTTAAGGCATGTGGACTTCAACTCCCAGAATTCCACAGCCAGAAACACTGCTATAGCAACTGCTTCTTTGCCAGAATAGTCCTGTGTGGTTGCTAGACAACTGGGAACGTACATAGGTCCAATGAACAGGATTTTATAATTGCATTGTTCACTTAGTGCATCTCTAAGAGATGACCATCCAGCTCTACTTGTAGAAGAGAACTCTCATGTCAATCTATTCCACTGGCTGACAGCTCACACAGTTAACAATGTCTATCCTGAACCTACTTCCTCTAAAATAATTTTCTTCAACATGGTGCTTTTCATATTGGAGTTAAAAGCCACTCTGAGAAAACTTTGCTTTTAAGGAAGCACACAATTTAAAAAAAAAAAAAACTTCTAGAGTCAACCACCACTCCCTGTTTGTTGTCTTTGAATTCTGGGAGCTTTAGATGATGCATACTGAGGGAACCCAGGTTGGGAGAATGTCTTAAATCATATAAACATAAGTTCTTCTAAAAGTTATTTATTGCCTGGCTTTAGTTTAAATTAACTACATCTACTCACAATAATCTAACTTCCAGAAATTTTAAAGTACATCTACAGATCCATAACTTTTTAATGGCTTGCCTTTTTCTTTTTTCTTTTCTCTTTTCTTTTTTCTTTTCTTTTCTCTATTTGACAACTAAAAATTGTCCTTATGGTGAATCTTTTTTTTTTCCCTCTGCAAAGCAGGAGCAACCCTGCAAAAAGGATCTTCTTTCAGAGGTGCCAAGTGTCAACTGATAAGTCAAGGGGATCATGTCATCCACTTTTCCTTTCTTAGGTGTCAAGTCAATGAAACAGATCCTTATTTAGTTTAAGAGCTTCGCCTTCCTGAGAAGGGTCTGTAATGAGCAGCTGCATAATGAGGGCCCACAGGATTTGGCAAAAGGGAGAAGTCCCAAGAAAATGTGCCCCTTTTCAAAATCTATAGTAGATTCTGACTGCTGTGCATTCAGCTGAACAAATATACTCTGCATTTTTCACACACTTTGATTCTAACTTCTGATCTTTCAGTTCATCTCTCCTGTCAAGTATATACTATTTCTAAAGACATATCCACAGCTATACTTGTAAAGGGGAACATGTAGATGCAGGGTATTTTGATTGCCTCCATAGCTCCACTCCCCAAATGATCCTGTGCCAGAATGGATTACAGGCTACATTGCCAGTGTTGCATTCTAGTAGGTGTCAGCAGCATTCTTGGTTGCTCTGAAACACAGCCTGAGTTTTAAAGGCCCCCAGGGTAGTTTGGAAGAGAGTGGGAAGAGATTTAATCCTCTTTTGATGGAATAGGGATTATTCTGCCTTGCCAGGAAAATGCTTATGCTTTGGGCAAGCTAACAAACATTTCAAAGTCCACCAGGTTGCAGACCTCCTGCACTTTTAATTTACTGTGCCAGGCTCAGATCACAAGCAGAGAAAGCTGTCAGACAGAAGACATTAGCTCCAATTTAATATATGTATTGCATTGTTCAGAAATAAGTTATATTTCATGATGATAATATTCATAATTCAAGAATCAGCATCTTGGTGCTCTTCAGAGATGTTTGGACTTCCCATCATCTCTCCTAGCATGGTTACTGACTTAACCAAGAAAGATTTTCTCTGCTCCTTTGTTTATCAGGCACATTGATTTGTCTTCTCTTTAATAATATGTGATGAAATTAAGAGCTACAAAGCATTTTCCCAATAAGGGAATTGAGGAGGAGTACTATTAAGAGTACTGCTAATAATAGTAGTAGACTGGGAGGCAAAATTAAGAAAGAAAAATATTTGCCACAATATTTTATTATAGAGTTCATAATAGATGCTTGAATCCTCACTAATCACATTGTGCATACACAGCAAATAAAATGTTTTCAACTCTATTTCCTCTGTCTGGCCTTCTATCCTTTAGGAGAAGGCCAGTTAGGAGAAGAATTCAGGATCTCTTTTTAACTGGAAAGGTAACATATCAACAAGACAAGCTTCTGATACCTTAAGCAGATACTTGTCTTCCCATAAAATCACATATCACTGATAGCAGCTGGCAATCCAATTGAGGGAATTTTATTGCATAATATTGGTTAGTGAGATATATAAAGATTGCTTGAAAACAATCTTGCCATCTGAAAAGGAGAAGGCCCCCTATTCCAACCACCACAAAGGCATTGGCATGCAGGCTTCTTACAGCTATGTGTCAGTATAGCAATTATGCTAATAAATAAATGAAAATGACAAAACATACTACAAACTCCAGTTGACCCAAGAGTGATGGGTTTAATAAACCAGCAGTGCTCTAGAGTAGAGGTTATCACACTTTGACAGAGGGACAGTCTGAGAAAAACACACCACAAATAACAACAGAAAATGCCAATCAAGCTTTGAAACAGAAGACCAGGAATACAAAAGAAACAAGCTGACTCAGATTCAAATGATCCCACAAATTTCAGTGGGAAGGAGAAGCTTAATCTGATACAACTTAATCTACTAAAACAGGGAGGGAAATGTACCAATCCCCTGTACCCTAACCCAGATAGTACCGCCTAAGGACTACACTGGCCAGATGGAAAGTTAACCTGCTGGATGCCTGGACAAGGAGAGAGGCACCTGAGTGTAGATAGATCATTTATTTTTTAAAAGCCATAACAATGTGTAATTAATCAAGAAAGGGCCAGGATCATCTAGAACAGACTTTTGTTACAGAGGGACTGGATCTGTAGTTCTAGCAGTTCAAAACATCAAGACTGTTTAGGTATCAGGAAGGCATCATCGTGGAGAAGACTGACCTAAGAATAGCTGAGAGGAGTTGGAAAAATATGACATATGAAATCTCAAATCTAACCCTTTTGAAATTCTGCCCATGATTTCAGCCCAGAATATCTTCTGTAGTGCCATTTTGCTGTCTCACAAAGGTGTTATCATAATTTTGCACAGAGCTAAACAATTATTCTAGGCTCCTAAATCTGAAGCAGAAAAACATTATAATGAGACATGATAAGCTTTTCTGGCATGGTTTCATTGGGAATACATCACACTAATTTGGCAAAATTTTGCCTAAGATGAGAACTTTGGAACAGTTTTCCTAGGTCAAGGTGATCAGAAAGCCAATGGGAATCATGAATCAGGTCTTCCTCCCATCATATAAATCATAAAATCAAAAGTATACAGAAGCTCCTGTAAACAACAAGGGACAGAAAACTTGTGGGTGGAGGACAAACACAGAGGAGGAGGAGGACATCTAAGGCTGTCTTGGCAACAGAAGGTTAGCATTCATGCCAGTCTGATCTGCACTTTTGTGCCTAAAATAGTAGCAAGAAAACCAGAATATTTCAAAATAACAGCTGTGAGCAAAGATCCCCTGTTCACGTCTTAGGTTAATCACAAACAGTGCCCCCACTTATCATGGAATTAGTATAAGAGGGCACAAAAGTTAAACAAATCATTTGAGAAAAGCAGTAATATTTGTTGTTATTTAATTACTTAAAAGGATCTGGATTTAAATAGCTTTAGATTGGGCATCCATGCTTAGCAGACCATTTTCGTCTGTTCTCTTGCCCTTTAAAGGAAACAGTTAAATAGCCTTCCTCATAGGATGGATGAGAGATATTCTAAATAATATACTGTAATCCTATTTTAGTGCTTAAGAGATGTATTTACCAAAAGGATTATAGAAGCACTTTGATTGTCCTGAATCTGCTTGTAGTCAATTTCAGAAAATGGATGCAAACAATGGTATTACGTTTGAATACTATTTTATAAGCTTATTAATCTACATCATATAAAAATAATTTTGTAAGCCTATATTTTATTCTGCTGTAAACTATGATTTATCAAACACATAATTTTTCCCTTTTATAGATTAACAGTCTACGCTACTGATAAATTTGAATATCCAATTCAGTACCTTTGTTTTAACTCTATGAGGTCCTTTTGGAATGAGAGAATTCTGTCCATTCAGTTTTTCAATTCTGGCTGCACGCTAGCTATGCCCATAAATAGCAGTTTTATTTCCAGTCCTTTCCCTGTTATTGTGTGCTTGTGAAATGCAAACTGTGCATTTAGTGCAATAGAATTATTATAACTATCATTTTGGGAGATGGCAAACATATGGTTGGCACGAATGCATAATACAAGTTTGCAAACGAAAAAAAATCATACAAATTTAACTAAATCTAGAAGAATGGGAAACGGTATTGAGAAACAACTCTTTAATGAAGAAAACCTCTACAGAAAGAGAAGCACAGTTCCAGTGGAAATTGAGAGGTTATGTTTGTCATAATACGACTTCCGTTCCTGGTGTACTCTGCCATCTAGAAAACGTATTCTATATTAAGAACAAGTAGTAAATGTTAGAATCTCTGAAAACACAAGCTGCCTTTGTTCTTTTAAAATATAGCGTACAGCACTGTCTTAAGGCTTTATCTCTGAGCGTGCTTAATCATTCATTTCTTAGGCCTGTAGAAGGAAAACAAAAAGAAGTTTTAATATGGGGGGGGGAGGAAAATATTGATTCTCAAAGCTGAGCAAGGTTAAAGTGCTTGTTCACATGTGTCCAGGCACATTATGCTGAATTTATACCTGATGCAATATGAACCCTGATCAGAATGGTAAAACTTTCAAGAAGTAGTTATAAATTAGAAAAATAACTTCACTACTTTACCATTCCTGTGCTCCATCACATCGCTATCCCAAAGTTCCTTCATACTATTACTATTGTAATTGAAAAGATAATGTCTCAGAAATGGGGCTAAATGCATAAAATTACTATGCATGCATAGAGGATCAAGTGTATTTCCTGTTTCATTGCACTTGTTAAACTCCATGTTTCCATCATCCCTGCAGAACAAATGACAGTATATTACTATTTTGTTAGGTGAGCAAGGAACTGACAAAAAATTCTATAGCCATAACCCTGAAACCACTTAGGGTGGTTTCCTTCCTGTACAATTTCAACATCCAGCTATTACAAATGGGATAGTTAGCCTTTTCTTACCCCAGTGCTATGAGTGAGGAGCCCCAAGGAAGAGGCAGAGAATCTCTTCCTGCTAATAGCTTGGCTAAATTCTTGCTAGCAACAAATGCACAGACACAGACAGACAAATATATACTGTTTTTTTCAGGGCTTTTTTTGGTCATAGAACGCCCAGAACGGAGTTCCGACACCTTTTTTGGATGGAACCTTGTAGGGTAGGCAAGGTGGGTTGTATGATGTGTGTGAGTTCCGGCACCTTTTTTTTTTTTTTTAACAAAAAAAGCACTGGGTATTTTCCTCAAAACAGGACCACCACACATTTTTTGATAATAGTTTTGCCATCTGTAAAGTTGGCTTTGCTTCAGTGATGAGACCAGCCACATAATACGAAGTCTGCAAATAAGAATGGAATCCAGCAGAGTAAGAGAAAGTTTTCCTTGATTGTGTTTCAGAAGTGTCCATAGGGTGTGGTCAGAAAAGACAAAATGACAGCCGCAGCCATGCCACAAAACTCATCCTGTTTTTTATGTGCATATATATCAAGCACATAAAGAGGCATGGTTATTTTGTCCACTTACTTCACAGCAAAATTAGAGAGGGAGAGCCAAAGTTTTAGACATTACATTTTAGAATTTCATCTTCCCATTTGTACAGTGTTAACAGATATTCTGCAGTAATTATGTAATCTCCCACTTCCTCTCCTTTCCCAGTATAAGAAATATAGCAGAATAAGAAAACACTAATTAACCTTATGATTTCAGAGTTCTGTAAGATATCACTAACAGTTGGGGTAAATTGAACTTTGCCGAATTATTACATGCACAGAAGACAATTCCTATCCATGTATAGGAGCTATATTTATTCATCATGAATATATTGCATTCACAATGAAATTAACCAAAAAGAATAGGTTAAATTAAGAGATTTAAGGTATTTTGTGGCATGTGAGAGAGGGAAGCCCAAGACTTAAAAATCTTGCCAACATTTTGCTGGTATTCCTCAAGCTTAACATTCTGTGCTCTGGCTATTCTACTGCACTATGTTCACCCCTCCTGTTGGTTTATTTATTCTTCAGTAAACAATGTTTAGTTTGTTTAGTATGAGATTAAAAAAACAGTAAGAAACACATTAAGATATAAAGAAATGGTACCATCAAGATGTAAGTAGTGCATATATACAACTCCATTCCACTGCTGGGGGAACTGCGGTGCCCTTTAATAGAGGATGCCTGTAAAGTTACCTCATGGACAATGTGTTAGCAGCTGTGTTAGGCAAGGCTCATTTCTGACTTTGATAAGCACATCTGTTGAGCAGGTTGTAGAAGCTAGAAACAGTTTACTCAAAAAGTATTATTTTGCTCTGTGCAGTCCTGAAACCATTTATAACCAAAGATGATTTGCAAAAGAGTGGAATATGAGGTTCCAATGCCTATGAAAAAAAGCAGCAGCACTTCTAGTTACCTTGAAGTAGAGGTTAATAAGGTAAGATTCAATGGCTGCATGCAGACCCTCCAAGTTGCCATTGAATTTTATCTTTTATGGGGAACAAGCAGGAAACTATTACCTACACAGGAGATATAGATGAGAGAGAGAGAGAGAGAGAGAGAGAGAGAGAGAGAGAGAGAGAGAGAGAGAGAGAGAGAGAGAGAGATCTGACATGAATTTAAAGGTAAATCAGTTTAAATTTATCTACTCCCACACATTTATCTGTCCCACCTTACTTAGTCCAGGCCTGACGTAAATTAAGGCAGCCTGGGTTTTCAACAAGTATGGCAACAGTCCTCCATTAAACATGCACAAGAGTTTTCACCATTAAAATGTAAGACAGCATTACTTAAAATAATATAAACAAATGCTGTAACCTTCCTCAGTTTGGTGCCCAGCAAATGCACTGGTCTTGCTGGTTAGGCATACTATATGGGAATAGAAATCAAGTCTACCTCAGGGGCAACTGGTTGAGGAATATTAAGCTGATCAATCATCTGGAATGAACAAGCTGTAGAGGAGAAGGTCACCTTGAGCAAGCCAATTTCTCCCTGGACTTTCCTTGCTCAATTTCATTTAATTTATTCAATTTAGGCACCACCCAACTCCAAAGTGACTCTGGGTAATGTACAATAAAACCACACAAAATATAGCATATAAGAAATACAACATAATAACAAAGGATAAGAAAGGAGTAAAGAACAAAAACAGATGGCAGCTCCAGCTACCAGTACCTACTCCCTCAAGCATCCATCAAACACTCCCCACCCATCTAACCCAAGGTCTGGGAGAACATTCAGGTCTTTGGAGCTTTTCAGAACACTATCAGCATAGGAGCAGGTACCATTACAGAGAAGGCATGCTTCCTGGATCTCAACAGATGACACTGTTAAATTGTCACTGCCAACTCTGTCAGCTCATACCAGCTGGATAAACAGTTCTTCAGATAATTAGGACCTATGCCATGCAGGTCATAATCAATCACATTCAGAAGCATACTAGTAACTAATGCAATTTGCAAAGCAGAGGTATTACATCAGCATATTGTGCCACTACATTCTGGACCAGTTGAAATTTCGTAGTGGCCTTCAAAGGCAGCTCCATGTACAGTACCTCAAATAACACAAGACCCACCCCTTCCCTAATGTTATGTCCTGAGCCTTGCAAGCAGGCTCGGGGCATTGCAGGTGGTCCCGGGCAGGTGCAAGCTGCCCGGGACCAGACAGGCTGTCGCCAGTACGTGTGCGCATGCGCGGGTGCTGGCCCGCCAAAAGTAGCAGATTGACCCGGGAAAGGCCTATAAAAGGAGGCCGAGAGTTTTAGGCGTTGCCGCCATTTTCCAATGTAAGCTGAACTGAAGAATAAAAGGTTTCCTGAGAACTACAACTGCTTCTCGTGTCTTACCATTTCGCGACGGACTCAACACTGGCGACGAAGGTGGGATTGCCTTACATCGAAGAAGAAAAGGTGTAAGCTTACCCGAGTGAGTCCGGAGCGGCAGGAACGGCATTGACTCGGCAGCTACCCGCCAATCCAGTGCGCATTCGGGGGTAGGCTGGCTGATAGACCCTTCCTGATTCGAAATGGCAAAGATTGGAAGGCTTTCGGAATTCGACGTCTCACATCCAGGGAGGAGGGAGTCCTACGTAGCCAGGGTGGAAAACTACCTCAAAGTGAACCAGGTGAGGGAAGAGAGCTTGAAGGCTGCCACCCTGCTGTGCGTTTGTGATCAAGACGCATTCGAAATCGCTGAGAACCTCACAGCACCTGTTCCTTTAGAGTCTGTCAGCTACGCAGATCTAAAGAAGCTACTGAAGGAGCACTTCCAGCCTAAGATGTCCATCATCGCATGGTGCCACACCTTCGAGCAGAGGGATCAACGACCCGGAGAATCGGCCAAGGAGTACATCGCCGCACTGAGGAAAGCCGCCAAACATTGCGAGTTCAAGGACCTCGAGGAACGACTAAGGGACCGGTTTGTATGCGGGTTAAGGCATTGAGAGTTGCAACAGAGACTTTTCGCCAAGGAGGACTTGTCTTTCCAAGATGCCTTGTGAGAGGTCACCGCAGAAGAAGCAGCGGGCGGCGCCATCAAGAACATGCGGCCGATCAGAAACAGTCCAGATGCTGCGTCCGTGCACCAGGAAGAAGTCCAAAGAAACTCCGAGGAGGATCCGGACGAGGAAGTGGACCGTCTCCACCCCACAAAAGAAGGAAAACCAAGAGGAAGCTCTTCAGCTCTCCCCAAGTGCATCGGTTGTGGAGGTCGCCACAAGAGAGCCGACTGCAAGTTCCGCTCCGCTATCTGCCGGGCGTGCGGAAAACAAGGACACATTGCAGCTGTGTGCCTGGGCCGTCAGAAGGTACAACCTCAGGAAGAATTGCGCCTGAAAGGTACCAGGGTCCCCAGCCAGAATAGGGTGGGGTTTTGCGCTTCGCGAAGAAGCATCTACAAGGACAGGCACACACAAGCCCATTAAGAAAAAGCTGTCACTTAAGGTGAAGCTACAAGGGGTTCCATTAACTATGGAACTGGACACGAAGCCTGCACTTTCGATCATTTCTATGCACACATTTAGGAAGATTTGTTCCGGCAGCGGAACCCAGGCCAAGTTGAGGCCTTCTGACATTGTGCTAACGGATTTTCAAAACTCCAGAGTGTGTGTTAAGGGGGAGGCCACCCTTAACGTACAGTATAAGGATTTTGAGGGTCCACTAGACCTACTAGTAGTAGAGGGTGAACGAACGAGTCTCATAGGACTCAAGTGGTTTGAGGCCTTGGGAATACACATCACAGGGCTCAACAGCCTACAAACACTCGACCTACAGGAAGTCTCCAAAGAATTTGCAGATGTTTTCAGCCCCCAGCTGGGCACATTCAAAGGACCCCCTGTGTCGTTAAAGCTAGACCCCACGGTCACTCCCATTAGAATTAAAGCAAGAAGGGTCCCTTTTGCTTTAAAGAGTAAAATTGACACTGAATTGGATAAACTGATCCAAGAAGGAATTCTAGAACCAGTTGACTCCAGTCCATGGGAGACCTCCACTGTCACGCCTCTTAAGGCAAATGGGGACATTCGCATCTGTGCTGATTACAAATGCACTCTAAATAAGGCATTGCAGCAACATGCCTATCCTGTTCTTGTGGTCAGTCATATCCTGGCCTCCCTCAAGGGGGGGCGCGTTTTTGCAAAGCTTGACCTAGCTCAAGCATATCAACAGCTGCCTGTTGATGATGACGCTGCTATAGCTCAGACTATTGTGACCCACAGAGGGGCTTTCAAGGTAAAGAGACTTCAATTTGGAGTAAATGTCGCTCCTGGGATTTTCCAAAGCGTAATGGAAAACACACTACGGGGTATACCAGGGGTTTGCCCCTATTTTGATGATGTCTTAATTGCAGGAGACTCCACACACATTCTAGCTGAAAGGCTAAGGGCTGTCCTATTAAGGTTCAGGAAAACGGGACTCAAACTCAAGAAGGACAAATGTAAAATTGGGGTGCCTTCTACTGAGTTTCTGGGGTTCAAAATTGATGCTGCTGGGATTCATCCTGCTGAATCCAAACTAAAAGCCATTATGCAAGCCCCTAGGCCAAAGTCTAAGGCCGAACTACAGGCTTTTCTGGGCCTTCTGAATTTCTACAATTCCTTTCTTCCACACAAGGCTAGTGTAGCTGAGCCTCTTCACAGGCTATTAGATAAACAGGTAGTGTGGCAGTGGTCACAAACACATGAGGCTAGTTTCAATGAGGTCAAGGCCTTGCTCACTTCTAACAGTGTACTTGCTCACTTCAATGAGTCCCTTCCTGTGTGCATCGCTTGTGATGCTTCCCCTTACGGGATGGGTGCTGTACTGAGCCACCTCAGGGCTGATGGAACTCAGGTTCCTGTTGCATATTACTCCAGGACATTGTCTTCAGCTGAGCGCAACTACGCTCAAATAGACAGGGAAGCCTTAGCTGTTGTTGCTGGAATTAAAAAATTCCATGATTTTTTATACGGTAGGCAATTCACGGTCTTCACTGACCATAAGCCTTTGTTGGGACTGTTTACCACACGTAAACAAACTCCCCAAATCATCTCCCCCAGGATGCTCAGGTGGTCTATCTTTTTGTCTGCATATGATTTTTCCCTACTTCACAAGCCTGGGAAGGAAATGGGCCATGCTGATGGCCTCAGTAGATTACCCCTGCCAGTAATAGAGGCTGACCCCATGCCAGCCATCAATATTCTCTCCATTCAAGCCTTGCCCGAGTCCTCCCTGAATGCCAGGGATGTAGCCGCTGAATCAGGCACAGATCACACACTTTCACATGTCCTTTCTTGGGTTTTGTCTGGATGGCCTGAGCACTGTCCTAGTCCTGAGTTTCAGAGTTTCTGGTCTAAAAGGAACGAGTTGTCCACCTCTCAGGGTTGTCTGCTTTGGGGAAGCAGAGTTGTCATTCCCACCTCAATGAGGACTAGGGTCTTAGATTCCCTCCACGAGGGTCATCCTGGCATTGTACGAATGAAGGCTCTTGCACGCAGCCACTTGTGGTGGCCAGGTGTAGACAAAGACATAGAAGCTAAGGTGCATGCTTGCCACCTTTGTCAACGCTCACGCCCTGAGATGCCCCAAGCTCCTGTGCATAGATGGGAGGAAACACAGTCTCCATGGTCTAGGGTGCACATTGACTATGCTGGGCCCTTTCAGGGTCAATTCTTCTTGGTCCTTGTTGACAGCCATTCAAAATGGCTTGAGGTTGTACCTGTCTCTTCCACCACCACTGCAAAGACTATTCAGGTACTGAGGGGGATTTTTGCTGCACACGGGCTCCCAGACGTCATTGTGTCTGACAACGGCCCTCAATTCACTTCCTCCGAATTCCAAGCTTTCTTGCAGGCTAACATGATTCGTCATGCCACTTCTGCACCTTTCCACCCGTCCACCAACGGTATGGCTAAACGCATGGTTCGCATCACCAAGGACGCTTTGAAGAGGCTCACCTACGGGGACTGGCATCACAGGTTGGCTGACTTCCTCCTTTCTTATCGCACCACGTCGTCCACTTCTACCGGGAGAAGCCCAGCTGAACTTCGTTGGGGGCGCAAACTGACTACCAAGCTTGACCGGTTGCATCCGGACAGGCTGCCTCCGTCTGCCTCACACCCCAGAGCACCTAGGCAACTACTTGTGGGTGCCCCGGTTTGGACTCGTAATTACGGGCCTGGTCATACATGGGTCCCCGCATCTGTATCCAGGGTCACAGGTCCTCTATCCTACGAGGTATCCCTGGACAACGGTCGTGTCCTGCGTCGGCACATTGACCAACTTCGCCCTAGACGGGACCTTCCCGCTGAGACTCCTGGGTCTTTTCCAGGGGGGGAGGGGGAGCCCTTTGGGCAAAGGGAGGGGCATGGAATGCTGCCCTTTACCAATGAGGGAGCCACAAACGGCCCATCCCAAAATTCTGCGAGTGCTCCGAACAGGAATTCTAGGAGCTTAACCAGTTATCAGGCATTCACGCCTACTCCAGCCAGGGAGTCACCCTGGGGGCATGATCACTTCTCACCCGTATCACTCAGTACTCCAGTCAGAGAGAATACCCGGGAGCATCCCAACAATCCATTCCCTGCAAGAGAGCTGGCACACACTCCTCCTACTTGGCCTGACTTCAACCTTGTCCCTAGAAGGGGGCAAACACACAGGGAGGTGGTCGAGGAACCAAATCCCGACTACAACACCTCTGACTACACTCAGGGGACAACTGAGTTTTGGGACAGTACTGAAACCCACACAAGCCCGGACACAGAACGGGATTCAGGGAATAGACAGCCTCCTGACAGATCTTGGATGGACCTAGGAGGTTCTACAGAAACGCCCAACAGTGACAGTCACTTAGAAGGGCCAGAGAGCCTACAGCTAGGCGGGACAACCAGGTCATACACTGGAAGAAGCCCTGGCCTGACGAGCCCGGTGGGCAAGCAAGCAGGCCAGGCATTGGAGCACAATCCTTGGGAGTCACCAAGGCATAACAAGGGAAACAGGCACACATCACCCCTCAGTCAGGGGGTACCTGTCAGACACCCAGAGCTTAGGAGGTCACAGAGAGCAAGGAAATCTCCTAAATACTTAGAGGATTACATAACACTATTGGCTAAACAGAGCCAGTAGAAGGGTAGAAACACTAAGGCAATGGAAACGGGGGGAACTCCGAACATCGGGGGAGCAGAGCATTGTACTAAGAGTGAGTTGTGTATTATTATGGCATTGGTCGTAGTTTTAGCCCGGGGGAAAGAGGTGTTATGTCCTGAGCCTTGCAAGCGGGCTCGGGGCATTGCAGGCGGTCCCGGGCAGGTGCAAGCTGCCCGGGACCAGACAGGCTGTCGCCAGTATGTGTGCGCATGTGCGGGTGCTGGCGCGCCAAAAGTAGCAGATTGACCCAGGAAAGGCCTATAAAAGGAGGCCGAGAGTTTTAGGCGTTGCCGCCATTTTCCAATGTAAGCTGAACTGAAGAATAAAAGGTTTCCTGAGAACTACAACTGCTTCTCGTGTCTTACCATTTCGCGACGGACTCAACACCTAGGGTCTTAGCTGATGCAGAATCCAAAATCCAAGAGGGCATAATCCTAGGAAATTAAACCCCTTCTGGGCCTTTACTTAAGCATGCCAGGTTAGCAGCCTCATCCATGATAAGATCATGAATGAAGCCAGCCTTGTTACATACCAACCTGACATTCAACAAGGATCCAATGACTAGGAATCAATTTAGCAATGGTTTGCAAACTTTTGTTTTGCTGTAAAACTGGTTTTCCATAGCATCATGCTTCAGGAAGAGCAGGTGCCGGGTCAACATGTACAGGTAATGCTCAACTTATGATCACAATTGGGCCCAACATTTCTGCTGCTAAAAAAGACAGTTGTTAAATGAGTTGTGCCCCATTTTATGACCTTTTTGCCATGGTTGTTAAGCAAATCACTACAATTGTTAAGTAAATCATGCGGCAATTAGGCGAATCTGGCTTCCCTCATTGACTTTGCTTACTAGAAGCTCCCAGGGAAGGTTGCAACTAGCAGTCCCAGGACCCTAGAATGCTGCAACCATTGTAAATACATCCTGGTTGCCAACCATCCAAAGTGTGACTGTGGGGATGCTTGCAAAACTCATAAGTGTGAGAACTGATTATAAGTCACTTTTTTCAGTGCCGCTGTAACTTTGAACATTAAAAGAATTGTTGTTAAGTCAAGGACTACCTATGAATGATATTAGGGTTTCTTAGCAAGGGAAAGATGGCTCTGAGCAGCAGAAGCTGGATGTGAGGAAAGTCCTATGACCAAAAAACCATAATCAGTTTAGCTACGTTTCGTGTAAATTTAAAATATCATAACACCATAAGGAAAATCCTTAAGGAAAGAGCATCTGAAAAGAACATTAACAAAATTCCTTCAGGGATTCTTTTTTTCCAGCTGTCTTGGAGACAAGTAAGGGAAATTTGAGATATTTACCAATATTATTTGTTGGCATCGCTAGCATAGGGAAAAATAGCCATTTTTAATGCTATATACTTGTCTAAGTATATCAATTGATACTTTATGAGCTTTATTTATTTTATTCCAACTATTTCAATTTCTTATTGAAAGCTATAGAACTCTAAATCTGTGGATCTCAGGAAATCAATCAAGTTTGGGGCATCAAAATCAACACCAGTGAAGAATCATAAAAGACCAACAGGAATAAAAGAGTAGAGGAATAAAGGAGGGCATTTAGAGTGTCTTACAACAGCATACACTAAAAAAGAGACACAGATAATTAAAATCATCCTACACTATATGTTATAGAATGGCTTCAGAGAGAGACTTTTAAAGATGCAACAAGAGAATGTGTGCTAGTGAGCTGCATTTTCTTCCAAGATAACATTAAAAATGAAAGTCACTGGGGGGAAGGGGGAGAGTGAGAGAGAAAGGGAGCTGCTCCAGATGTGGAAACAGGTTGTGCTTCCTCTCCTATAATTTCTGTAGGAATTTGAAGTTTTTCTGAGCATCTGCCAGCTGTAACAGCCCCTCATATATTACTCTCAATTTTATGTGGATCTAACATGCTTCTCTCTGGAGACATCTCCACAAAACATAACAGGCAATCAGTCTGTCTCCTGAGCCATTCAACTAAAAGCTTTCTTGAACTGTACAAGGTTTAGAAGATTCAGTTTACTGCACAATTAAAAAACATGCACATAGAAATCTTGCCGTGGCTCCAGAACTGACATCAATGAAATGTGATCAGAAGGTGTTGGATTGCTCCTGTAAGATTTTACTTCATAGAAAAATGAAATCGGGCTAAATATCTGTTTTTAAAGTTCAAGAGTGCATTATAACATTCAGAAAGTTGAATTTTCAGAGTCCAATAGAATTGGGCAGCTAATAAATTCAAATAAATAAACAACATTAAACCATTCCTACTAATACATAAGCAACTGAAAAATGACTGAGTGTATGTGGTTGCTGAAGTATTCAAAATCTGGGGTCCTTGGTGCTCTCTGGGCTTGGTTGTTTTCTTGCAGATATTTCATTACCCGAACTAGGTAACATCATCACATCCTAAACCCATTTATTGGGGATTTGGAGAAAGCTCCGATGAGCACAGAATTCAGGTCTGGACTGCTTGACACAGCTTACTTATTGTGACATAAATGAAATGGGGAACACAGAGATAAATAAATCAGGATAAGATATGGCAGTGATTTCCAATCAGTGGTGCACTATCACAGATGGGACTCAGAAGTCTTTTAGATGGGACTTCGTAAGTCACTGAAACTTTAAATTGAGTCTATAAAGGATATTCTAAATAATGTAGAGTGTAATGATGTCTGTACACATATCAATGTCCTTTTCTGAAATAGTGGACTTTGTATCATGCTGGGATCCACAAGAATAGAAAAATAGAGAGAAAGAGAGAAGGAACAGGCAAAAGACAGCAGCCTTGTATACTTTGTAAAGATAGGACTTTACAATCAGGAGGCTCACCAGGCTCACACACCTTGATTATCACTACAATTTTCAGAAGATACTATATATGTTGCCTACTAAATGAGCTGCTTTAATCACTAAGAAGCTACTGATATACTGTAAGTTATAGCCCTTCTCTGAAAGCTGCACCATCTGTTAAACTCAACTGTGCATTGGGTGCATTGTCCACCCTTTTGATATCTCTCAAAAACTTTAAAGTGTGTTAAATGTCCACTCTTGTTTTCCTCTAGCTAGCAGCTTCCCTTGTCTACCTCATGCATTCTCCCAATTCTCTGCCACACATTTGGATGAGTTCACAAAAGAAGCTATTGGGTGTAGATTTTGTACATTGCAGTTAGGCAGATACAACTCATAAGCAGAAATCCCAGTTCATGACTAACACTGGAGAACACTCCCCTGAAATTCTTAATTATTTTTTTAAAAAAATAGGTCTAGGATTCCACTCCCAATCCCTCAAAAGTGGTTTGGAATTTACCCACAATAAGAATTACCTCTGCCAAAATGTCACACTTGTATATACAGTCCAGCACAAACTCTTTGTATTTGCACTGATTCCCTGGGGAAAAGAAGTGGAAACTGACAGGATCTTGTCAATTTCATCCATAACTAGGCTAGACTGAAATCACAGGGGTGTAGATCCAAGTCATGGAGTAGCACATCTATCTGTTGAAATGCCTTCAAATTAAGCAGTTAAAGTCTTTTGATCACTTACAGTTGTCCACAATCAAATGACAATTTTTTTAAAAAAATGACCAAAATCAATCCATTTTTAGAAGAGGCAGTCTTTCCAGTTATATCTTGCACAAATATACTTATACTAACTCAAAAGCAGTGACAGCTGAGACTGTAGGCATCCACAGCTAACTGAGATGGTGTAAAAATAATGACATCCACTATGGTGACATTGTGAAAAACCCTCTCCCCTTATGCACTTATATCCTGATGTTGGAACATAAGTGCTAAGTTGTGGATTTGTCATAATGACACACATTACACACAATGTGTAATTGCCCCTGCCTCGACCTCCCACAAAGCTGAAGGCTGAGATGCTTGCATGCACAGACAAAAAAAAGAAAGAAATATTGTACTTTTCATCAAAAACAAAAACATCCTTAATTTCTGGAAAGGAACTAAGATTTATATCATTTAGTGGTGATCATAAAAGTAAATCATTAGGCTAACTCAGAGGCTAATTCAGTGAGTAGGTTTTGGTGAGAAAAATTGATGGATAAATACCAAAATAAATCAGTGTATCTTCCTCTCTGTGTATTGACACATGTATTAAAAGCTGCAGGTCTCCCCCCCCCCAGATTTCCAGATACCCAAGATATTTACCAAATTAAAAAAAAAAACAGAAAAATAATTACCACAGAAAATATCATTTTAGTGATGGTATCCTAATAAGAGAAAGTTATTTGTAAGCCGCTTGTTTGGTGTTTAGACTAATATTATTTACTGTACTTCCTGATGAAGGATTTCAGAATCTGGATTTTGATATTTTTAGGCTATGTTCATACACAATTAACAAATCTCAATGTCCATTTTCACATAATAAGCTGCTTTTTAGCCCTTCAGCGATTACAGGAGTACATAATGTTTGATGGGAGGGGCAAGAAATACATTTTGCCTTTCATGGCAGCGTGTATCTGCTGTTGTATCCCAACAACTAGGAAAAGTTGCCAAGGCAAAACCCAAGTTTGTTTCACAAGTAATTAAAATTAAATGAAACTAACTGATTATTGTCTACACCAGGGGTGTCAAACTGCCGGTCCGCGGGCCAGTTTCATCGTACCGGAGCCGCGCCCACCCCATTGCCGGCAATGGCGAAAAAGCTCCGATACGTCGCGTGACATCACATGACATCGCAAGTTTTTTTTAATTGAAAAGTTTTATAACAATTACAGTATACACCCCAAAACCCACCCACCCTAAACCCCCTCTCCCTCCCCCACTTCCCAGAGCTGAGTACAGGGTTACAAATATAATAATCAAACTCTAACTAACATTAACCAACTATATAAATAACCAAGTCCATAATGCACTTTAACTCCCCTTTAACATAAGTATAAACAAATTAAAAATAAACATAATAATATAAACAAGTTGATATTATTAAACAATACAATATCCAAATTGTTAACAATACTAATACTAAAAATAATAATAAAACTAATAAAAATTATACTATAATAAACTATTAATAATAATAATACTCTAAAATTTACTCATAAACTAGATGAAACTTTTTAGTCCCATATTTATTCTGAATATAATCTATCCATCTTCTCCAGACCGAAATGTATCTTTGTTGTGAATGATCCTTCAAGTAAGCAGAAATTTTCGCCATTTCTGCTAAATTTGACACTTTAAGCATCCATTCTTCTATAGTAGGCAAATAATCCTTCTTCCAATATTGCCCTACCAATAACCTTGCAGCTGTTATCAAATTCAACATCAAATTAATTTCTTTAACGTCACAATCTACAATAACACCCAATAAAAATAATTGTGGAGTAAACTTTATCTTTCTCCTAAAAATCTTTTGAATGTTCCACCAAATATTAATCCAAAAGGCTTTTATATTTCTACAAGTCCACCAGATATGAAAATAAGTAGCATCCAAGCTATCACATCTCCAACATTTGGGCTGTAAATTAGGATACATACAAGACAACTTTTTAGGATCCAGATGCCATCTATAAAACATTTTGTAAAAATTTTCTCTTAAATTTTGGGCCTGGGTAAATTTTATATTTCTAACCCAAATTACCTCCCATATATCCAATGGAATCGGTTCTTGAATATTTTGGGCCCATTTTACCATACAATCTTTAACTAAATCCATTTCCGAATCCAATTCTATTAAAGCATTATAAATTCTCTTTATATGTGCTCGATTTTGATCTTTAATCTGTATTAAATTTTCATCCATTAAGGTAATACCAACCTTTTGATCTAACTTCCACCTAGCCAACAATTGATTATACTGAAATCAAGACTGTACAATATTTTCTTGCTTTAACTCAACTAACAATTTTAATTGCCAATCATTCCCTACCAATCTAAGTAGTTCCTTATAAGAAATCCTATCCAAATTCACACCCATAAATACCCCTTCTATCACGTGTCCAGGAATCCCCCAGATTGGTATTTTATAATTTAACTTATAATAATACTTCTTCCAGACACGCAATAAAGCACTTCTTAAAATATGAGATTTAAAAGCTTGGTCAACGTCGCAAGTTTGACATGCCTGCTCTACACCTATATTTAATAATTTCTTTTTTGGAGCTTAAATATAACAATTTGGAGATTTCAGGGAGGCATCTCCAAAGGTCTGGATAAACACCAGCTGCACTCTTCTATGTAAGAGCTGCATCACTTAGGGAAAATGTTGGGGACAATCCAGAGGACTCAAAAATGCACCAATATGCTGGGCTGGCTGTCAAGGTAATAGCCGTAAACATTTATATTGAGAAATAAACTTCTTATGTAGGTGTGTATGGGTTTGCAGTAGCCTAAGGCACTTGCATTCTAGTTTAAGTGATATTAAAAAAGGATTAAACCAAATCCTAGAGAGAAAGTCTATCTGTGGTTACTAACCTTGATGCCTGGATGTTACCACTAGAAATGGGCCAGTTTGCCTCTACATGTTAAATGCACAGGAGCAGCGACTGGAGAGAAAGGCTACCTTGATCTTCTACTGGTGCTGGTGGCCTCTCATATGAGACAGAATGTTGCCTAGATAGGCCTAGACCTGATCCTACATGGATAGAACTATGGCTATCCGTTGTCTTCACATAAACTGAAGTCCTATTTGAAAAAGCTGAACTCAGTGAAATTCAGCAACATAACCTGCAATCTAAAGCTATGCTTCCCTGTGACTGTCCCATTGCTCCTGTGTTCACTTTGTTTAAGAACAGACATGTACAAGGTTGTTCTGTTAGCCTAGATGAAAAGTATAAGCTGCTGCCATTAATTATTCTTCCAAGTATTTAAAGAACAGAACAATCATATGCTGGTTAGCCTGGACTACTACAAAGAATGGATCTCTGTGACCAAGTAAAAATAAAAAATAAACAGGAAATTCTGATTGAGTGTTATTTATAATTTATGCTAAGTATGTTCATTAGTAACCCCTTGAAATGTTTCCAAGATATAAATATGGAATTATTCGTGATCTGTTCCAAGCAACTAAAATAGAGTTAACTTCATTGGACTTAGCCAAAATTTCTACCACAGTAAAAGATGTGAGAATAGTACTGTCTACTAATAGCAATAGCAGTAACACGTAGACTTATGTACTGTTTCACAATGCTTTACAGCCCTCTCTAAGCGGTTTACAGAGTCAGCATATTGTCCCCGCCAATCTGGATCCTCATTTTACTGACCTTGGAAGGATGGAAGACTGAGTCAATCTTGACCCGGTCAACTCCTGGAGTGAGCAGTGAATTAGTTAGCCTGTAATACTACATTCTAACCACTGCGCCAACAAGGCTCTTAATATAGGATATATATATATATATATATATCAGGTATTATTACTTTTAAAAAATCAGTCTGTTGGAAAGATTGCTGAGTCAACAGCTCTTGCTCTGTATGTGTATGTGGTGTGTGTGTGTGTGTGTGTGTGTGTGTGTGTGTGTGTGTAGATAGATAGATAGATAGATAGATAGATAGATAGACCACTGCTCTATATAAACTCTACAACCTTCCACAATCAAACCATAAACCTATTAATAATATAAAAGATGCAAAATATTTTGACCAGCTCAAAGTATTTATTTACTTCCTTTCTGGGCAGGAATCCCAGCAAAGCAGATACTTATGCATAGCCTGTCCTCATTTCATCTAATTACAAGCTTCTCTTTCAGAGAAGGAGAGGAAGAATGAGCAGAAAGGTTTGATCATCCAGTTGAAGGTCATTTAGGCAAGGAGTTTCTAAAATATTCATTGATCTAGTGAGCATTTAAAAGTCACAAGGTTCCCAGGGTTTGCTAGCAAAAAAAAAAAAAAGACCTTTCCATTACACGTTGTTAGAATCAGCCAATGATTAGAGCATTAGGAGTAGAACATGCAGTACAATAAATCAGCCCATGGTGTACAGGAATGTTTAAAGTGCTAGAACATTAACCAGCTACCCTGCTTTATTTTTCCGAGGTCTGTGGTTAATACGGCTTTCTTGGAGCGGGAACATGAATAAGTGTTGCCTTCCTTGACCTTTCTCTTTCATCCAAATGTGTTGTAGGGAAGACTGAATAATGGGAGTGTCAAAATATAGACAATGTTTTATTTTGGCCAAATGCAAAAGACTCATTTAACCCACACAGAGTTTGTTCCATGCTACAAGTGGGCACACCACAAACTGCAAACACTGAACCAGGAGACACACAGCTAAGCCCAGAGCCAACTTTATTATGTCATTCCATTATGCATGGACAGATTTTCTGTTCTTTCAGATTTTCCCATCACTTGACAAAGAATTGGGGGGGAATAAATCAATTTTGGGTTCTTTCTACAACTGGATTTGATTTGCCTAGCGCCCAAATCACCCCAATTCAGTACAGTACTGTATATAGCTAAATTCTATACATGCTGATATATATTCACACTCTTTTACTTTCCCCCATAAAAGCAAATGCAATTATATTATGTACTACTACTACTTTTTTTCTTCTTCTTCCTCTTCCTCTCCTCCTCCTCCTCCTTCTTGTATTATACAAGTAATCTTTGACTCATCACCACAATTGAGCCCAAAATTTAGGTTGATAAGTGAGACATTTGTTAAGTGAGTTTTGCCCCATGTTGTGATCTTTCTTGCCACAGTTGTTAAGTGAATCATTGCAGTTAAGTTAACAACATGGTTGTTAAGTGAATCCGGTTTTCCCATTGACTTTGCTTGTCAGAAGGTCGCAAAAGAGGATCACATGATCCCAGAACCCTACAACCATCATAAATATGCCAAACATCTGAATTTTGATCATGTGACCATGGGGATTCTGCAACAGTTGTAAGAGTGAAAAATGGTCATAAGTCACTTTTTTCAGTGGCACTGTAACTTTGAATGGTCACTAAACAAACTGCTATAAGTCGAGGACTACCTGTTCAGACTACACCTCACTGAAAGGCAGTCTCCCAAGGCATCCCAATGCCCAACATAGGGTTGCTCCTCTCATACAATAGAATATATCATCCCTCAATCTGTTATACTGTACATATCCTACTCAGAATGGTGTATGGAGGAAATCCAGACTATAACAGCTAATTTGCAATAGTGGCAAATATCTGTAGCTTGGGTGTAGGATGAAAGTGAAAGTTTGTTCTCCAAGCTTGGGATGGTTTCCGAATATTTTGTTACCAGGCTAACAAAACGTTCGGAAACCAACCCACAAGCTTCACCCTTATAACAGCCAATTCCCAATATTTCTGCCTCCCGCAGGCAGATGCTGACATTCTTCAAAGAAGAAAATTTAAAGAAATAAGGAAAATGAAAATGAAGTAAACATATTTTTAAAAGATAGAGGAATGCTTCCACACACAACAAACCATGTTGCACTATCTGGATCAGATTTATCCAAGTCTGGGGGAAGGAAGAGACATTGCATTGTCCAAATATTCATGTCTCCATGTTCTGTCCCTTCTGTGGACAAGGAGTGCCAACCAATCATTGATTGCAGCAGCTGAATCAAGGACTGTCTTGCAGTCAACCCATAGGTCCTTCCCTAATTCATCTAAGTATGCATTGGTCTCAGGACTTGGGTGGCAGGTATGAGGCAGAACAACACATTACTCTCTCATCACAGAAAGACACCAGTGGGGGGGGTTCTTGCCCTGCCACACATCTACCCATAATAAATAAAACACACATGTCCTCTGATATTAGTCAGGTATCACATGTCCTCTGGAATGTCTAGTATAGAAGTATGATTTGAATACAGTGAGTGAACACATCAAATGTGCCAGCACAGAAGATGTATCTTCTAAGAGCAGAAATTCATTTTTCTGAATCGGGGGGGGGGAGGGGGGGAATGGAAAACAAAAGAAAAACCAAAGGATGAGATCAGTAATGGTATCATCCAGATTACCAATAAATATTATATCATATATAATAGTTATAGTATATAAATATAAATTTTACATAGAATATAAAATTTTATATAGAATGTAAAATATTATATTCTAAGTAAAAAAAGTCATCTTGAAGGCCTCAAAATAGCTTTTTATTACATATCAGAAGAGAAAAAAAGAGGAAAATTGGATTTATAGATAGAATGAGCAAAAAGTAAAGTAGATATTTGTTGTTCTTCTGTTTTTGCTTTAATACAGCGGTTCTCAAGCTGTGGGTCGCGACCCCATTTGGAGTCGAACGACCATTTCACGGAGGTCGCCAAACAACGCGATCCGCCATTTTTTTTGCCAGCCGGTGCAGGGGGCAGCGCCGCGCATGCGTGCTACGCAGGGGGCGGCACATGGGGGTGCCGCCGTGCATGCGTGCCGTGCAGGGGGCGCCGCCGCGCATGCGTGCCACGCAGGGGGCGCCGCCGCGCATGCGTGCCGTGCAGGGGGCGCTGCCGCGCATGCGTGCCGCGCAGGGGGCGCCGCCACACATGCGTGCCGCGCAGGGGGGGCGCCACGCATGCGTGCCTTGTAGGGGGCGGCGCCGCACATGCGCGCCGCCTGCTTATGACCGGGGTCGCCGTATAAAAAGGTTGAGAACCACTGCTTTAGTATATAAGAATGGCAAGACTAAACTCGTGGTCTATTGATTTTTTAGATCCTGGGCACTACCTCTAAGCTATGTCTCCACTTGGATAAGCATTCTATAGAAGAAACAGTAAAATTATGGCCATTTAAACTGACAACATCACAGACCAATAAAGATAGTAGAAATTTCTTATTCTCAGGATCCCTATATTCGAGGGAATGATTGCTCTAGAAGCAATGGACTTATGAGTCCAATGCAAACATTTTAAGCAAGTAGAATAAATGTGTACTTAGGGGGAAGGAAGAAATATACTTGGCAGCAAGCCTCACCCTTCACCTTCGTGCATTTGCTAGTTGGTGTGTATGATCTCTATGCAGATAAAAACTCCATGAGCAATCAGGAACCCTGAGGGAAAAAAAACAGTTTTCTTATCCCACATAAGCAGACTGTACGGGAACTACACACTGTTTAGAAGATCTGTATGGCTGAAAGATAAGGTCTCTCACTGTGATCCACAATCAGTCCCTATCAACCTCTGTCACTCTTCTCCTAACATCAGCTTGGACTTTAGTTGCTCTCTAAAAGAAGGAATCACAGCAACAGCCTTGTTCTCCCTTACCACATCTTGACAATCAGTACTTGGCAAAATTAGCTCTTTGGAGAAGTAAAACCACCACCACCACAATAACAACAAAAATACCCAGAAGAAGGAAAGGGTAAGCGACTTCCATATTGCTGCCAAGAAAATGACATGGATGTATCCAGTATAAAATCACCAGGAGACATTTGAAGACTTTGCCTGTTACATCATTTGTATTTAAAGGAATGATGATGCTCCATCTGCTAAAGCAATTTGCCAGATCAAGTAGCAAATAGCATAGTGGTGATTGGATGTAATCCTTCCCAATCTGGTGGTCTCCAGCTGTCTATATGGCTTTGAGTCTCAAGAGATCAGAACCGCACCCAGTTGGGATAGGTTTCTCTGGCACATCTGATCACCACCATGCTATTATTTGCTTTCAAAAGTTTGATCTGGCAAGTTGCCTCATTAGAGCTTGGTTAGACTCTGGCCCAAGAACTAGATTGACTTAACAATAAAACCCATGTATTTGTGTAACCACTGTGAATTGGAAAATGTGGCCTGGGAAATGCAGACACAGTCACCAACTCTATTTCCTGATCTCAGACCTCTGTGCCTAGAACTATATGCATGAAAGCCAATCATTAGGAATGTCAACAGTTGTGTTTTCCCATCGTACATAGGTCCAATGAACAGGATTTTATAATTGCATTCTTCACTTACACCAGTGTTTCTCAACCTTGACAATTTTAAGGCATGTGGACTTCAACTCCCAGAATTCCACATGGACTTCAACTCCCAGAAGTCCACATGCCTTAAAATTGTCAAGGTTGAGAAACACTGACTTACACATTTAAACACTAAGCTATCTGGAACCCAAAATATGGAGATGATTGGTGATTGGTGCTGCTGATGATAATGATGGTGATGATACCCAACCCATCTCAAATAATTTTAAATGGCAAGTAAAACCTGCACATAACATGTGTACAACCTCACTTATACAACTATATACACACAAAAAGAAGATGAGATCTCAATGTTGGCACCTCTTGATTGACAAGGGGGTTGTAACTGTGAAAGTCTGCTGGGGAAGCTGAACTCCAAACCCTATAGCAGTGTTTCTCAACCTTGGCAACTTGAAGAGGTATGGACTTCAACACCCAGAATTCCCCAGCCAGCACAGCTGGCTGGGGAATTCTGGGAGTTGAAGTCCATACCTCTTCAAGTTGCCAAGGTTGAGAAACACTGCCCTATAGCAACTGCTCCTTTTCCAGAAGAGTCCGTGTGGTTGCTAGACAACTGGGAACGTTTAGCAGGGATGGAATTAATACAATGGGGGAGAGCTCAGGCTTCCATTACCAAGGAAAAGAACCATTCTGATGGAATTGAAATCTCTTCTCTGGCCAGAACCTTGTTCAAAGTCACAGCAACTGACTCCCTCCTCCTCCTTCGCCCAGGACTGCTGCTTCCCCCTCCCAACTCCAGTCACCCTTAACTTCATATCGGAGAGATAACCTGGGAAATGCATTGCACTTGGCTGACCAGCTTTGAACTTTGTGTGCTGGTTGCTTAGCAATGGCTAACCTTGAAGACAGTCTGTGAGACAGAAGAACCCAAAAGTGCTTTCAATGGATAAGGTTGCCAGGAAAACAAAAGCAGAAAGTAAATGTTCAGGAGAGGAAAAACTGAATGTTTCTTCGGATTCATACTCAGCCTGCACAAAAGTAGTATTCAATTAAAGATACCGTGCAAAGAGGGGAAAGGTGCTCTTCTTGCAAATACTGATATAAATATGTAAGGGAAGTGTCTCCTAGATTATATAATAGACAAACAAAATTAGTCAGACTTCTAACAAAAGAAAACTCTAAAGAGAGAAGCAGGAAACCATTTCTAAAACCAATTGACAGCAGCTCAAATGTGATGGACAATATTATAAAATAGCCTGCGACTATGTCAGAAATGCTCATTCTTAACCAGAGATAAGCCTTGCATCATGAAAATACATATGCTCAAAGATAATAAAGCTAGACAATAAAATATTTTTTCAGAGACCTTATTTAAACAAATACCAAGGCATAAGATACCATCTAGATAAACCACCTCTGTTAAAAGTTATGTTGAAATTTATTTTTCTTATATTTCACAAGGACATGTAGTACAATATGCCTGGCTTTGGTCAAACTGGAATTTGAACCCCTGCTTATAGAAAACATATGTAATCAAGATTCCCTGAAATCAAGCTAGATGTGGGGAATATATGACCAATAAAATTACATAACAACTTTGCAGAAATGGCTTGTCACTGCCTTTTATTTTACTTATTACATTCCAGACTAACTAATTGCTCTGGGATTCCCAGCTGGTCTTCCGTGCAGACCCTAACCAGATCTGGGCTTGCTTAGCTTCCAAGTCCAGGCAAAGTCTACTATCATCCATTGAGATGTTTATAGAAATATGTTCTATATGAAAAAAAAGTTCTGCACCTTGATACACTACACAGCAGCTTGATACATTACAGAGATAAGAGCTTATTTTTAATCCTAACTCTGATTTTAAATGGAGAGTCAAACAGCTGTCAGTTCTTGAATTGTGATTAATTCTAGGTATTCCTTTTCAAACCTAGTGAGTCCTATTATTACCTCTTTTCTCCTAAGGGGAAAAATCTTTAAAAAGCAAGATTTGTACAAATGATCCACAGTAAGACAAATATTAACAGTCATGACGGATAATAGAGATGATGACCATAGAAAATAGAAGATTACAACTAAGAATGATAGGATAGGATAGGATAGGATAGGATAGGATAGGAAAGGAAGGGAAAGGAAAAGAAAGGAAAGGAAAGGAAAGGGGAAGGATTCCTAGGGCTCTCTAGATTGTGATAGATCTGCAAAAAAGTATAAAAGATAGTGATAGCTGAAAGTTACATTACAGTGAATGGTGATGATGAAAGAATCAGAAATGAGTTTTGGGCGAAAAGGAGAAAACATACTGAAAGAATGTGATCTAGAGAGAAAAAATATTGTGACATGAATCGATAGATGGGAATAATAATAAAAAAAAGAAAATAACTGGGTTCTTCCGAGATCCCAGATGATAACTATCAATTTTTACTTAGAAAGAGATCTCTTCATTTCAAATGCATTATTTAAGCATATTTATTTATGCATGTACATGCAAAAGAATTAACCAAAAAGTAAAGCTGATTTAATTAAAATAATTAATAAAGGATACAAAGGTTAGAAGATGTTCTGAATGTGCGATAGAAAGCCTTTTTAAAACTGGAAGTTGTGGATATCAGAATAAAACAGAAATGGAAGAAAATAAAATAAAGGGAAGTAAAAAGACTGCAAGAAAAAAAAGATACGTCCAGTTTGAAAAAGTATCAAGAAACAGATAAATTTCCCAACAGAGAGGAGTATTTCAGAGATTGTATGGGGACAATCATGTTTGAAGAGTAGAACTGAAACATATGACATATATTAAGTGTCCACGAAAAATAATAATGAAAAGGAAGTCATTGAAATGGTTAAACTACAGATCTATATAGTGTAACAGGATAAATGTTAAAGCATGGTTTTGACTTAGTTATGTGCTTTATGAACTATAAATACCACCCAAAGAACAGCACACACTCTGATAGAGAGAAGTTCCCTGAGGATGGGGGCTCCAGCACGAATCCGAAAGCTCGGAAGATTAAACCTCTGGTCCCGGTGACCGACCCAGATTGGATCCGGCAACATTAACCTGGGACAGGTTTAATGTTTGCCCGAAGACTCAGTCAAGGCTTGATGGTAATGATGAAAAATGTTATTGTTCCTGTACAATCAAGGAAAATGTAGCAAAAGCAACTTTGATTACAAAATTACAGGATTAGTTTTGGGGAATGCCTAGGAAAGTGTTTTGCTGAACTGTGATTTAAAGGATGCAAGAAATGAAAATGAGCAAAGTTTGAAAAGCACTTTGTAGTTTTATACCAGCCAAGGGTGTGTAAATTAGGTTTTTGCTCTTCAGTAGCTCATAGAGAAATGTATAGATGTAAAAAAGCTTATGCTTGTTAATTTAGAGAAAGCATATG
The DNA here is from genome assembly GCF_016545835.1 of Crotalus tigris. Taxonomy (NCBI): domain Eukaryota; kingdom Metazoa; phylum Chordata; class Lepidosauria; order Squamata; family Viperidae; genus Crotalus; species Crotalus tigris. The sequence continues at coordinate 1,756,575 of NW_024096464.1, read as the reverse complement.
ATAAATAATAGACCTGAGTTATCAAATTGTCCAGAATGGTCTCTATTACTCCATCTTCTTTTACATGATAAAGGCCAAACCAGCTAAGACACATTGCTTAAACAATTTTTCTTCTCCATTTCTCCCCCTCAAACTTGTAACTTCAGAGAGATGGCTTTGTTATTGTTATTTCAAAAGTTTTAAAAGGTGAGGCAAGGGGTACTTTTCACATTTTCCTGAGTAACATCCAGTTTGAGTTTCTCGTAGTAACATAAATAGCACATAAGGGTTAATAAAACCATTTAAGCCTCCAGGGAAGCATTGTAAAAGAGTCCTTGTGCAGTTCATTGGCATATGTGAATACTGGTGATGTGACTAAAATAAAATCATTTACTCTCTAGCCACATAGGTTTTCCATTTGATTGATTGTTGACACCAAAACGCAAAAGTATTTTTCAGTCTTGATTGTCCTAATTGCATTATTCTACTGCAGCATTTGTCTCTTAAGAGAGCAGCATTAGTTAGCTAATCAGGAAAAAAATGCTGTACCAGCTTTTAGCTTTTTCGTCTTTAAAGTCTTTTACGCGCAAGATTCAGCAGGTAAAGCTTTAGAATACAGGTAGGCCTCACCTACGGGCTGCCTTGTTTAGCAATCCTTTGAAGTTCCAGTGGTGTTAAAAAGCAGCTTTATGGCCAATCTTCACATTTATGACTGTTGCAGCATCCCATGGTCAGAGGATTGCCATTCAGGCACTTGCAGCCAGCACGCATTTATGACTGTCGCATTTATGACTGTCGCAACATCCTATGGTCATGTGATCGCAACTTTGCAACTGGCTTGCAACAAGCAGAGTTAACCGAAAAGTAAAAGTAAAATCGTAAGTTGTGGCCACATGGTGTTTCGCTTAATGACCATGGTGATTTGCTTAATAACTGAAGAGGAAGTAGGGCGCAAGCCCATCACAGTCATATGATTGTCCACTTAGCAACCGCATCGCTATTGATGGTGTTACCAGTCCTAATTGTGGTTGCTAAGCAAGGACTACCTGTTATGTGAACACGATTCCTTACATTAAGTTGCTGTCAAAGACAGATGTTGGTTAAAAAGTAGGCAGTCTCTAAATCAGAGATGCATAATTACTATCAAGTTCAAGGCTGCTCCAGACTTCACACAGCAGGTAGAAAGCCTCATGCCAAAAGTAGGCGGGGTCATAAGCCTTTTGGAGGGATCAGAGGTTAAAGGATGAAATAGCTCCCTTAAGTCTTTACAAGGCTTACTGTGTCCAATCTTCTCTTCAAATAGCCCAATTAAAAAAAAGGATCCAAACACTCTGAAAGAGCTCTGGAGGCAACAAAAAGGCTGTGCGGTCTCAATTTTATATCCCCCTGACATCAGGATAATGCCATATTCTATGAACACTGAAAGCACCAGACCTGCAAGAAAGAATCATACTCACAAAAGGCTATATATTACTATTGTTGCCGGAGGCTCAAAAAAAGAAATATTGTAGAAATACTGAAGGAATAGCTAATCATTTTGTATGCTGCCTTGTGCGGAAGAATATGAATTTAAAAAGCAGGTCCTCATGATAGGACACTACCAGCTCCTATTGCCTCACCTTGAAAAATTTCCTCATCAAGAGAGTATCATAGATTCTGTTGAAATTGCCATTAACTTAAAAAACTCAGCCTCTGAGTTCCTCTCTAAAGGAACTGTGTATTATTAAAGCCAGCTGTTTGTACTAATTAAAGTTCTCCTCCCCACCTCCACATTCCTTACTAAGATGGTATTACAATTCTTGAGAACTAGAAGCTAAACAGTTCAATACAACCGTCTTAAAAGAACGCCTCTTCAAGAGAAAAAGCAAACTACAGGTAGTCCTCAAATTATGACAATTGAGCCCAAAGTTCATGTTAAGTGAGACATTGTTAAGTGAGTTTTGCCCCCATTTCATGACTTTTCTTGCCACATTTCTTAAGTGAATCACCGCAGTTGTTAAATTACTAAGTGAATCTGGTTTCCCATTGAGTTTGCTTGTCAGAAGGTCGCAAAAGGTGATCACATGACCCGGGACACTGCAACCATATAATTGTGAGTCAGTTGTCAAACATCTGAATCTAAATCACATGACCATGGGGATGCTGCAACGGTCATAAGTGTGAAAAATGGTCATAAGTCACTTTTTTCAGTGCCATTGTAATTTCGAACAGTCACAAAGTGAACTGTTGAAAGTCAAGGACTACCTGTGCTATGAATGCTCATGGCTAGATGAGGAATTCCAGGAGTTCACATCCATGCATCTTAAAATTGCTGAGGCTGAAAAACATTGTTCTAATCACGGATCCTGCCTGGAGGAGAAGATTGGAAATGCGACTTTTAAGAACCCCTCTAACTCAGTGATTCCATGTTTCTTTCCCTGGAGCAAGTGCCATTTTTCTAGGCTTATTAAAAGGAAGACCAATTTGCCCTTCTTTTGTTAGGGGAAAAACAGAAAGCCTGGCCCTGCTCAATTTCATTCAGACCTATGTTATAGCCCCAGGAAAAAAAAAGTTTTTTCCACTCCTGCTATTTAGCATAAACTCTAAGGACATTGGCATATAGTCTATGTAGCCACTGATGTACTCGTAGATACCATCTGTGGTTCCCTCGTGGCTCCTTGTTCCATCTGTCCACATAATGCTGATATGGTAGGGATAAAATTGTCCAAGCTAATATTCAGGAATGTACTTCATTTCTGACTACTGACTCCAGTATCTGGCTCTTTCCCAGTTGTTCCAGCATTCTCCCCTGTAGATATCAGTGTGCTAGGAAATCTATAGCAACAGATTAATGCTATTTAGCGTGGATTCTGGAATGCTTGAAAAAAACAATTAGTATGATTCAGTCTGTGGTCCTTAAGAACTGGTTCTTTCCAGCAAAGAAATGGTTGGATAAGATAATTATTTCAAATAAGATTTACAAATCTACTTGGATCTTTTTATTAGGCCAACCGAAGTTTTACAATAACTACATGCTTGCAAGTTCCCCAGACTTTTTGATCAAGCTAATTTTTTTCCAAAACAGGAGAAAGGAGAATAAGGTTATTTTTACCTTAAGGAGACAAAGCAAGAAAAATAACAATTGTTTTACACTGACAAAGCCTGGGTCCCACTGATTCAACCCAGGCCCACATCATGTTCTGAGCTAGCTTGCTTTGAAAAACAAGAACCACGGGATGGAGGAAAAAAGAAAGACACTAAGACAAACAATCCCATCCAATGGCAAAAAGGGCCAGATCAGAGAAGCCATTAGAAAGTGACACTTTTTCACCTGCATACAGTCACAAGGGAATCTTTCTTTCATCCTCATGAAAACAATGACCTTCTACTACTACCTTTCAAAACTAGCTGACCAGACCTATTCAGCTTATAAAAACATTACATTAGAAATATTTATAGGGTTGCCTGCTTGCACAGTGTCTCCAGTCAGTGTTACTTTCTCAATTGATTAGATGAGATCAATAAGAAAGTTTCTATTTTTTTACATTATCAACAACATCTGGGCTGATGTACTTCTCTTATGTCATTTTCTTCCAGACATTCTATATTTAACAACCACATCAATGACTTCCAGGAGAGCTCTTTCCACTTTTTCTCCCCTTTTCCTTTCCCCTGAAGCACTTCTTCTGTCCCACTGTTTGGAAACAAATTAGTTTAGAAATAACATTGTTGTAAAACACTGTAAGGCAGGACAGTGAAATCTATCAGCACTCTAGAAACACAAATATATATTCATTACTGATTGCTTTGAGGAAGAACCCCCCACCTCCCAGAAAATAAACATTTGCATGAGAATTCTATTCTTAAGATAATATACAAGTCTAAGGTTAAACTGAATGACCTTAATGTATCGGTGAATGTAGCTGTCACTCTCTGATCTAGAAAAGATATTTTTGCAAAGCAGAGAACCCTGTCAAAGGAATAAAAGAGTATGATGGGCTGATCCAACCTAAAGGCTATTTAAAAAAATCATTCCTGAAACTCCATGAAGCAATACATTCAATAATAAATGGCACGTGGAATAAAATTATCAACTCATGTGAATAAACAAAATTATTCCCAAGTTATCAAATACAGTAATACTGGCTAAGGAATAGGGGACACATGGCCCATTAAGCCAAGCTTTGTTCTGCAAGCTAGAATTGGCCTTATGTTCCCCATTGACTTCAGCAGGAATACTTGCAAGAAGCAATATTTGCAATATTTGGCAAATGGAGGTGGGGAAATGACATTCCCCCACCAGCTGAATGCAAGATAGGTTAACTATGTTTTAGCATCTCCATTTGTACCAAGTTTGCAAGCCTTGGAACTTAATTCTGTAGCACTGAAAAGTATTCCAGTGCATTTCAGCTTCTATGTATGAATAATTGGATAAACCAGCTTACATCAATAGCATTCTGAAGAACTGGCTCCAGGACAACTGCCTGGAGAATTCAGTGAATCAGGATTTAGCAGGAATATCCTGCTAATCACATTCCCTACCACACCATGTGGAAATCTTCCTGCCATGATGCAACAGTATTAGGCATTGCCATCAAACAATTCAGAGTGGCTACACCTGTCTGTGGTTTAAATTAAAACAGTGGAGGGAGGTAAAGTATAGCCTTCAATATATCTTGCTGAAGTTATCTGCTGTTCACATATGGAAGGCGAGTGGAGTATTTTGCTCCAGATGCACTACTTTTACATTTTTCCTTAAGGCTACTGATTAGGAATCCATGGCTTTAAAAGATTCATTTAGATTTTTTTTAAAAGCACCTTTTCAAAAATTCTTGCCGCTGTGCTCTTTCAGAAATACATTTAAAATCCGAATATATTTTCCCTCTGATAGTCTTTATTAGTTTTGCAATCAAGCAGAAAATCAAATCTTGCTTTGCAACACCATCCCACTTCCCTCATGTTTGGCTCTGAAGGTTATCACATTAGAGCTTATGTTGAAGTAAAGAAAACCAACTAGTGAGAAAGGGATTTAAGTTCTCACCATCAATGTGATTTGTACCATTATTCATAGCTCAAGCAGACCAGTAAATCATTTGAGAGATGAACATTCAATTTCCCACTATGTCTTCTATGTGTTCGTTTCTGAACAAAAAGTAAATCTAGATCCTATTATACATTTCTGAGTGATATCCAGTAAGTAGGCAATTGGGGGCTCCTTGCTGTTTAATACTAATAGTAATAAAATGACTTTTGTTCTCCTCTTTCTAAAATGAGAAAGGGTGGTTAGAAAGGAATGGAATTTGCTATTGAGCAAGTATCCTATCCAGAACTGGGGATTCATAAGAAATTCTTAATCTCAAGACTGTTACATTCTCTATATCAGTGATGGCGAACCTTTTAGAGACTGAGTGCCCAAACTGCAACCCAAAACCCACTTATTTATTGCCGGGTGCCAGGTGGGCATGGCCCACTGGATGGGCATGGCTGGGGTGGTCACGGCAGACTGGATGGGTGTGGCCAAGGTGGGTGTGATCACCTCAATGTTGCTCGTGGGGAGGGACGCCTGTGGGGGCCGGACTGAGGGAGATCCAGGGGGGGTCTCTGGCAGGTAGGCAGGAGGCTTGTCCTGTGGGGTGAGGCAGGGAGGAGGTGCCATTGTCACAGGGCAAGGTGAGGCAGGGGCCGGGGCGGCTTCTGCCTGACACCATCGGCCCCTGCACACAGAGGCCAGTGAGCGCATGGGTGCTGGGATGCATCCAGCCACATGGGACCTCGGTGAGTTAGTGGGTGGCTGGTTGAAGAGGGACGGTTGTCATCTCCGGGGCATGGCGCGCATGCCCACAGAGAGGGCTCTGAGTGCCATTTTTGGCACGCATGCCATAGGTTCGCCACCACTGCTCTATATTTTGCAACGGCATCAGTGGCAGAATGTCAACATTTCACTATGACCCATAAACCTAAGCTAGGCCCATTACAGACTTACGTTTGTTTAGTGACCATTCAAAGCTACCACAGCACTAAAACAAAAGTGACTTATGACCATTTTTTCACACATACAACCATTGCAGCATCCCCATGGTCACATGATCAAAATTTAGCTACTTGGCAACTGTCTCATATTTATGATGTTTGTATAGTCCCAGAGTCATGGGATCCCCTTTTGTGATTTTCTGACAAGCAAAGTCAATGAGGAAGCCAGATTCACAGAAACAACCGTGTGACTGACTAATTTAACAACTGCAGTGATTCACTTAACAACTGTGGCAAGAAAGGTCATCAAATGGGGCAAAACTCACTCAACAATGGTCTCACTTAACAACAGAAACTTTGGCCTCAATTGTGGTCAGGACTCAAGGCCCATACTGCTATAAATGCCCATGACTAAATGATGCAACTTTCAGATTCTGACCTGTAAATAGAATTTTCAACTTTTAAGCAGCCCCTTCCATTCATCTCTTTGACAAAGGTTTCGTAGCATTTAGGTCTATTTCATGAAAACTCTCCCCTCGTGATTTCACTATAGATCAAAAGTAATCGAAATAGAAATGGGAACATTCAAATTGTCTTCTTCTGTGCTTTCTTCTCCTTCTAAAAGTTTGAAACCTTTAACTGTATCTCCATGTGCATAATATAATGCATAGGATGAGTAAGATAATGTCTAGTAGTCTAACTGGACTTGGTTAATCTCAGAAGCCAAGTCTGATCAGCCCCGATTACCAAAACACTATTAGAAATGAAGTTAGCCACAAAAGACCAGTATTTCCCATGCAAAAGAGAAGCAATCTGCCACCCAGTGCCCACTGACTTTTGTGACCTTGATGAGAATCACCACATGTCCATTAACTAGAAAGGCAGGAGAAAAAAAAGCCCTAGAATTTAAAGCCTGTACCACTGACATATACAGAGGATTGGGTTGATGTAAACTGCGACAGGCAAATTTTCTGTTGCAGTTGGTTTCTTTCTTCTTTGCAATGAAGTAATTTACTACTGTAATCAAGTTACTACTGTAATCTGAGAATCCACCCACCAAGTAAACCAATTCCAGAATAAGGTGTGGGGAATCAGGACAACCTAGATTTAGAACTGTGACAAGCTGAAAGGTGACAACTATTTGGATGGAGGCCATCTGAAATCCCAAGGCTGCTAATTAGACTGGAAATTGGGGAAAACAAAGCCATCCTGCAAGAATGCGATGGAAAGCCATGACCATTCTTAGCTATAAAAACAGACTTTGCTAATTGTATTAATCATATTTTATAAACAGTCTCGATTTTAGAGCCTTGCTGACCTATTTCTTACCCACATGTCAGAGTTCAATCAGCAGATTTTCCTTTCCCATATGTTGAACCTGCGTAATTCAAAAACATAAGAGCCATTCAGTTATCTGGGATAGCTAGCACTACTGAGATTTGGGAGAAATTCCAGAGAATGTCAACCAGTGCACATTATAAACTATGCCTATGATTGGCAGGCAGTGCAGCCTACAGGTCTCTTCTAATTCTTTTTGCCAATTTTATCTGACAAGCTACGGATCAAGTTGTTATTAAGGGCACAGGAACACTCTGGGTCATTTTTCTTGGTCAACTGTCAACTAAAAAGATTTTATGATTATGAAAGCAAAAGCCATATTAAACTTGCTGTACCCTAAAAAGTCCCACATAGAGTTTTCATAATTTTGATTTCCAGGCTCTTAATATTTGGTTCATGTATAAATACAGTTTACTTGATTTCTTTATACTCAGTTAGTTGCAAGTTCAATGTGTAGTTGATTAAAACTATTTAAGTTAATATGAGCTCTGGTTGTGGTTCATTCACATATGTTAAAAGCAGTCATCTCAAACTTATTCCTATACTATGTAAAATAATTAATTCTGTGATATCTAAGCATCACAGGAAGGTAGAATAAGGAAAACAAAATTATTGGATGGAAAAAACTAAGTCAAAAAACAGCATATCCTTCCTTACAATGTCATCATCGTTGTCTGTATAAGTTACTGTACATGGATATGGTACGGTTCATGCCAAAAGCGTGCTTCTGCTCAGAATACAAAATCCTATTATTATCATTAGCTATTATTGTGCCATATGGTGTAAGAATGATGACAAAGTAGTCATGCTTCTTAAATTACACATTACACTATTTTACAAAAGGATAAAAGAAAACCTCTTCGACGTAGTATAATTTTAATTAGTCTCACCATTTTTCACTGCAACAGCACTACGTACCAGTATATTGGAATTACAGGCTAGAGTAATTAAGAATATACATTGCCTCCATAGAAATAATCCGATCCAGTCTGGTATTGCATTGAATTGCAAACATAAGGAAGAATATAGACTTCAGATCACGTGCTCTGGAATCATCCCACTGCAACTATGGAACTATTTAGGAATAAGTTAATTAAGGAGCAGAGCCAAAATGGGATAAAGTACTGCTCTGGGTCAGGTAAAGCTAGCCAAGTCCCATGTATGTTAATTCAAAATACATTCAATAAGTTTTTATGTTCTGTTGGGATAAGGATTGCTTCTTAAAGGAAAATAGAATGATTAACAAAGACAGACTGAATTCATATATCATATTAAGCCATGGCTTGTTCAACAGCTTGCTGAGTTCACACAGCATGTTAAACTAAAATTACAGTAACAAGCCACATTATGGCTTTATGCACTGTGTGACTCCAACCACAGAAAATTGCTGGGATGACTTTGGCTCAGCTGATTGCTGATTAATAACAGACTTAGAAATGTAATTTCTCAAGAGACCATTGTCATTCATCACCAAGAACAAGCCTGCAATATGGAAAAACCACTTCACCTTCTAAATATTGTACTTCCATCCACTGAAACTGATAGAACAAGCCAGTTCAAGCTAATTTAACTTGGTATCAGGGGAATATTCTTTGTGGATTTCTGTTTTAAAAAAAAGACTAACGCTTTAAACATTAAACAGAGTCTGGTAAGCATTCTTCAAATTATGCCCCATTACTGTGAAATGGGTGCCTTGCTATGGAATTTACAAATATGCATAAAGGGACACATTCTCGTGTCCCTTGAATGTTATCCTCCTCCAACCCTATTAATTGCTGGGGAAAGGAAAGGAATAAGTTTCAGAATTGCAGAATTTGTGAAACCCGTTTTCCACTATAACCACTGATACTTCGTCCATCCATATAACTTCAGGGATAATGACAAATCTGAATGTGGAGAAAGCAAATTTACGAAACCATTCATGCTGGAGTCCTTCATCCAATCCACATAAAGCATGATAATTGAGAACCTCTGATTCTCCAGGCTGAGCAAGATGACAGTATTTCCCTAATTCACAGCATTCTCCTTCAGCTCATGTTCAATGTCCATTTCTCCCTCACATATGCAGCTATATTTATCTAATACTTCCCCAGAAGGTTAAAACTATAAGGATCGTGGTCTTTCACTGATTATGAGGATTTGGGTTCTGAAGCAGATCATAACTGCAAACATGTGGGCTGTTTAGTAACCAAATGCACTTTTCCCAAACACACTCTCACATACCCCCCCTGCCATTTCATTTTAAAAACCCATGCTAGAAATGCTAGCCATGTATTAGTCTAAGGCAGTGTTTCCCAAACTTGACAATTTTAAGGCATGAGGACTTCAACTCCCAGAATTCCACAGCCAGCAACGCTGGCTGTGGAATTCTGGGAGTTGAAGTCCACATGCCTTAAAATTGTCAAGTTTGGGAAACACTGGTCTAAGGTATAGTTAGACTCTGAAAAAGAAGAGTATCAGTTTTCTACTGGAAAACCCACTATGGCAGAAATTTAAGCATCTATCCCCAAAGACAGCATAGTGAATTGGGCATGTTCAAAAGCCACAGAAGGCTAAAAATTAACTGAGAGGCTGCAAGTGTCCTAGAAGAAGTTTCTCTATCCAGAATATTGAACATAAAACATAGAATAACAGAGCTGGAAGGCATCTTGGAGGTCTTCTAGTCTATCCCACTGTCCGAGCAGGAGACCCTATACCATTTCAGACAAATGGTTGTCCAATCTCTTTTTTGAAAGCCTCCAGTGACGGAGCACCCTCAACTTTTGAAGACAAGCTATTCCATCGGTTGATTGTTCTCACCGTTAGGAAAATTCTCCTTAGTTCTAGGTTGCTTCTCTCCTTGGTTAGTTTCCAACCATTGTTTCGCACCTTGCCTTTTGGTGCTTTGGAAAATAGCTTGACCCCCTTGCCTTTGTAAGAGCCCCTCAAACACTGGAATATCATCTCACCTCTAGTCCTTTTCATTAGACCAGAATACGTTGTCAAAGAGTTTGTTGCAGGGCACAGTTGTGCTTGTTATGTTTTGTTTTAACTACTGTACATGATTCATCAGCAACTCCACCACAAGACATCTGTCCATTGTGACACTAAGAGTCTGATACTACAATGTGGTCCACCACTCCTTGAAGAAAATTATGCTGACATCAAATGTGCTTCCCCAATTACCAAGCCCTATCTTGCTATACTAATGGAGTTAGCAATTAAGCTTTCCTCGCTCTTTTAATGCAAGACAAATTAAGTAGAGCCGGATTGGTGATTTCCCCCAGTTTTGTTGCTCCTCCTACTGGGCTGGTTCTAGACATTTTGGCACTGTGGGCAAAGTCATATTCTGGTGCTCCCTATGATTATATTTAACTCTGAAGCAGACATTCCAGTTACTGCTTTATTGGGCATAACTTTGATAAGCTAATAGTCGATCTCTCAGTACCTTTTGTCTCGCTTCAGTAATACCTTTAGTTTCCTCAGGTCCATAGTTGTACTTTCTTTTTCTTTTCTTTTCTTTCTTTTTTTTTGTGACTTGCAAGGACTCTTAGTGTGCTGTTCATACCACTTCACCAATTTTGTGGCTGTTTTTCAAGAACCACAGAAAGAAAAAGTTCTAAAGCAACGAGGAGAAATGATCAACTTTTATACTCATGTGGTGTATTTTGGAAGTCTTTCCAATGTTGGAGCCTCCTATCATTCAGTACCCTAGGTGACTGCTTTGGGTTCCTAGACCTTGAAACAGCTCACTCCTGCCAAGGGTCACCTGCTGATTGGAAGAGAAACACCAATCACTTTTCCCGATGTTGGATGGGCAAGGATAAGCAGGTGCTTATAATGCCATGTTCATTATTTATTGATTTATGTGCCACCCATGTTGTCAGAGATGACTCTGGGCAGCTTATAAGCATTAGAACTAGTATACATTAAAACAATAAACAATATTATCGTTTACAAATAACAACAATAATAAATTCTGTTTAGCCACCCATCAAGTTGCCGAACCCACTGGGTATAGACACAGAAATGACAGGTCAGTCAGGCCACTTCTGAACTACCTCACTCGCTCTTCAGAAAGACCGGAGACAGGTAGGGTGAAGAGGGAAAAAGCAATCATTAACAAGCGAGCTCCACCCTCAGCTGTGCTTTCAAGGGAATGGCAGGGATGGCTGTTAATCGTATTTAATCCTTGTGGGCAGCAGCATCTGGAACTGGGCTGTGGATGTCCCAGGGAGCTGGAATGAGGTTGTCAAAAAGGCACTACCCCACCACCAGTATCAAAGTAATAAAACAGTAAATAAAAAAAAAAAGAACAGTCATGCAAAACCTGTTTTTGACAAAGCTGTGGAAAGCTTATTGTGCCCTCCATGATGACAGAGGCAGCAATGAGCCGTTCTTTGCCAACTGAAGGTTAACCAGTTGCGCAACACAGGACTAACTCTCTCCAGAGAGGATAGTCCTGTAATTTTTTTTTTTTAAAAAAAAAAAACAGGTCTTGTGCTCTTTTCAAAGGGCCATGAAACTCATGGCTAAATAACAAGTTTTATAAGGGACTCCGTGTTCCCAATAAGCCTTTCGGGGGACACTCAGGACAGATATCTTTGTGGAAACCAAGTATGACATGCTTTTCCTGTAGCACAAGCCAACAGGGCCATGAAGCATAGCCTCTGTCAGAAGTAAGTCTTCATCCTGGTTCATCCAAGCCGGGGATAAATAAGCAACATGGCGACTGCTTTGGGAAGAAGGTTACAGTTTATTGAAGAAGCAGAAAGATGGTCCTTGCAAGAAAGAGCAGAGGAGAGGAAAGAGGAATTGAGCACATGGGCAGTAGGTTTTTATACCCCCTCTAAGCCTTGTTTGGAATAGTTTCCTGTTCCTGTGGCATGAACCTTGAGGCTATTTCTGAGTGTTTTTCTAGGCCTTGATATCTGTGGTTTAATCCTATTATCATATCCTGCTTCCCAGGTGATGGGGCTAATGACTCCTAGAGTTTGGGTGGGGCATGCAGATTTTCTCTTTGTCTTCTTGATTGCTCTGGCTTCAACTTTCTGATGGTTTTACATCTGCACTTGTATGGGACTAGCTCTTGCTTGGGGCAGAGAGATAGATTTGGGGCCAGGTTTGACTTTAAAAAATCCTTTTAAGGAAAAATATATTTTTCTGCCCTTTTAGTATTTCCTTCTCTGGGCTAACTTCCCTCACCTCCTTAACCAGAGAGCAGGAGCCAGGCCTGCCAACCTAAATCAGTCAAAAAGAGCTAGACAGAATTCCCCCCCCCCCCAATGACTACATCAGCAACCACAGAGCAAATACTGTGACAGGATGCCAATCACTAAAATAAATAAATAAATAAATAAATGTGAAGGTGGGGAGAAGAAAATGGTATTTTACAATTGGAGCACCTAATGACAACTTTAACTTGCTTCAGGAAGGAGACAAAGGCAGCATCATGAGACTCTGGTGTTTTAAAAATCCACCACTGTATTTATGATGCAGTTAAAAGGATGCAAGGATGAGTCCCAAAACTACCCTTTTATTTTCCTTTTTTTTTGCCTCCAGTTCAAATATTTCCCTTTCATTAAATGTGATCCTGCAGCTCCCTTGTTACAATGGCATAAAAAGGTCATGTTTGCAGGAGACAGCTGAATTGGTAATTTCAGCCAACTGCTTGTCCTCCATGTGGCAGCAGCACACCAACCAGGATGATTACATCAGTCCTGCGTCAGTCATTATTCAGTTTTTCTAGCCAACGCGTCAAACTCATCGCGTCACGTGACGTATCATGACGTTTTTTGCCTTTGCGGAGCCGGGTGGGTGTGGCCTGTACATGACGCATTCAGCCCGTGGGCCACCAGTTTGACACCCCTGTAAAATCTAGCCCAGGGGTAGGCGACCTTGGCTCTTTTATGACTCGTGGACTTCAACTCCTAGAATTCCTGAGCCAGCATGGCTCAGCTTGGAAACCTCTCCCTTCCCCTCAGTATGGCTGGCTCAGGAATTCTGGGAATTGAAGTCCACAAGTCATAAAAGAACCAAGGTTGCCTACCCTGGGCTAGCCCTTTCACTAAAGGGAAACACCATAAGATGAAATGTGCATTCTATTCCTTTGCCCAACTACTCTCACTCCTATACTTACAGAATGGGGAGAAATAAAAGAAAGATAGACATAGAGTTACAATACATTTGACCAGAAAATGTTAAAATTTAGCCCTAAACAACTCTCAAGATCACTTGTCTGGGTTAAGTGAGTTAGTGTGCTTGCACAACACATGTTGACCCCAGCATTATCGTGCAAAGGTTACCAAGTAGTTTTTATTAATTTCTTGGACCAGCATCGCAGACAACACTAATGTAGAAAATCTAAGATGTAGTCATTATTTGAAAAATATATATCCTATTTCATATACAGAAGATTGATTGGGGGGCAATGAGGACTCACAACAGAGCTATCTCAGAATTTATAATGCATATATAAATATGCTAATCATGTCCAATTATTGTTTCATATTCATTTCTGTGGCCATTGATTTACAACACTGCAAAACAAAGGAGTCGTTTCCGGGCTGGAAGCTCTATTTATATTTATTGGGACAAACTCAGGGCATCCTTAGGCTTGGAGGAAGATCAAGATGGCAGATACGATCATGTGATCAAAGCTTTTTTGATGGGTATCCTGTGCAGGCTGCATGTAGAAAACAGGATGGGGCTTCATATTGCATGGCTGTCTCTACCTCCTCTACCCTCTGCCCTTTGGACATTCCTCCAGTTCTCTGGGATTGCCTACAGAGAATTGGCTACTGTACTTTCAGGAATTGCTTAACATATAGCAGTGATGGCGAACCTTTTAGAGACCGAGTGCCCAAAAACTGGCCCCGCCCCTGCTCTGCCACCCCCATCCCCCGCCCGGCCTGCCCACTCACCACCTCCAGGGCCCACTGCAGATCGCTCAGGCAGCCCAGCAGTGCTATGGCGGCCACACCCTCTGCCCATGCCCTGCAGCATCAACTGCATGATGGGGTGTGAGGGCAGAGTATTGTCTACACTGTCTGGCTGCCATGTCCTTGGCTGCGCTGCTCCGTGTGGGCCACCCTCGAGGGCGACTTTCCTTCAGGGGGGCTGCTGGAGAGGAGGGGTCACGGGGGGAGGCAAGGCTGGGGCAACGGCACGTGTGCCCACAGAGAGGGCCCCGAGTGCCGCCTCTGGCACCTATGCCATAGGTTCACCACCACTGACATATAGTAATGTAAGAACTGGATCTCTTTCCAGCATACAAACAAAATGATAGGCCACAAGTTAAAAGCTAATTTCTGATTTTAAAATATTGAAAAAGATAGCATCCCTTATTCTTTTCTCTGCCTGTGCCTGTAACCATACTTAGCCCCATACCATTGCTTCCATTTGTCAGCTGCTCCTTTTACCTGGACTGACTCAGGTCCTCCATATGTTGTGACAATGTATTGGTATCTAACTCCAAGCCCCCAAACAAATTGCTGGCAAGCTGCCTCCTAGTCTTAAGCCTGGAGAGTTGAATTTTTGTATACTGAACAGCGGCTTGCATGGCGCCAGAGCTTTGAACCAGCAAGTGGATGGGTGTTAAAAGTTGTGCAGGATCCAGTTTGGGTCAATCACTGGGCCAGAGGTTTAGTCTTCTAAGCTTTTGGAGTCATTCTGGAGCCCATGCTCAGGGAACTTCTCTCTAGTGTGCACACACCACTCTGCTAGAGAGCAGTTCCCTGAAGATGGGCTCCAGCACGAATCCGAAAGAAGATTAAACCTCTGGGCCTGGTGACGTACCCAGATTGGATCCTGCAACATTATCCTGGACACGTATTTTCGCCTTCATTCACTACAAGTTTTTCTTAAAAAAAAAAAAAAGTTGCCTTCAATTGTTTTTCAGCATACTTCAGATTTAGATCAAGGCAATGTGGTGCATCAGGCAGTGGCAGTCCCTAAAGATCGATTCTGATATGCAGAGCCTCCCCAGTGCAAAGGTCCTGGTGCTTTCCAGACTCCCTGCACTCTGTGCTATACTATGTCTGCCTTTAGTTGACATTCTTTCCTTTCAGGCTTAAGGCAGACTTTCCCTTTTGCTTTTGCTTTCCCTTTTCATGACTGTCCACTTTCTCAAGTGCCCGAGGTAGTCAGACTGATACCCACACAACCAGGTAAAGCAGACATGTAAAATACAAGGCCCGGGGGCAGGATGCGGCCCGCAAAGTGATTTTATGTGGCCCACGAAGCCATCCTGGAAACAGTGAGGGAACGGCCCCCGCTGCCTTAGCCCTGGCCCAGGCCGGCCGGGAGCCAATGTACAATTTTGTGGTGGCCATCTTGGCATTTGCCCCAGTGGACCATGCCTTGGCACTTGCCCCGGTCCCACCCCCTTCTGCCAGAGATCCTCAGCTCTGTCTCACTCCTACCCAGGCCCCCATAGGCATCCTTGACGCGAATGATGTAGAACTGGCCACGCCCACCCAGTAGGCCACACCCACTCCATCCACCCCCACCCAGTAGGCTGCACCCACTCTGGCCGCACACCCCCAGCCCCCCCAGGGCAACCGCAATGCTGATGTAGCCCTCAGTGAAATTGAGTTTGACACCCCTGAGGTAAAGGAAGGTTTATAAACTATATAATCCATGATATACAGGTAGTCCCCCAACCTACAACAATTCATTAATAACTGTTTAAAGTTACAATGGCACCGAACAAAGTGACTTATGACCATTTTTCACACTTAGGAGCATTGCAGCATCCCCATGGTCATGTGATTTACAAGCAAAGTCAATGGAGAAGCCAGATTCACTTAACAACCGTGGTTCACTTAACAAATGTGACAAGAAAAGTAAAAAATGGGGCAAAACTCACATAACAAATTTCTCACTTAGCAACATAAATTTTGGGCTTAATTGTGGTCATAAGTTGCGGACTACCTGCACTGAATTTACAGCTAAAGAACAGCTTGAGAAGTCAGAATGAGTTTAGTGACCAGGGAAGCAACTGGAAATAAAAATAGAAGCAATTTCCTGGAAATACCAGCATTTCTCACTTCAACTCTTTGTTTCAGACTTCCTTTGTATAGGTGTTTATTTAATACACACACATATTGTATTGGGGGGGGAGGAGTAACTGCCATCTCGATTCTTTGTTTGTTGGCCCTTATGCAACCCAAAGGGTATCATCTCCACATGCAAGAAGGATGTAAAAGAGGGTTGGGAGCCTCCCAAGGTTTGCAAAAGTACACAACTAACTTGAGCAAAAATTTCTTGGAGGAACTCCAAAAACAGCTCCTGGAGGACTTGAACATGTTTATTGGCCACAAAAGACTGCTGGGAGGAAAAAAAAAAAGAGGTTGAAAGGTGGACTGCAAGTGCTGGAATCCTGAATATTTCACATTATACATTATAACCATTCCACAACCCCATCAGAAGACTCAAGGAACATCCAGATTTGCTGAAGATCAAGAAAGCTTTGGGGAGAAAAAAATTGCCCTACTGGGGGGGGGGGAATGGCAATCAACAATTCATGAAGAGTGAACCATAGTAGAAGAACTGAGGCTGGGGGATGGATGTCAGAGACGTCCACAAAATGTGGAATAATCAGAATAATCCAGATGGTGTCCACAACAATGCAATCAAAATTCCATGACGCACATAACATGAAGCATTGATCACACCTTTGTGGCCATGTTAATGACATTTTTAACCACATCTTTGTAGATGCCAGGAGTGCAAAACTAGAGAAGAAAACACAAGCTGGTTACAGATGGATTATAGCAGAGATCCCCAACCTTTTGGGCACCAGGGACCGGTTATGTGGAGAGAGGCTTTTCCATGGACTGGAAAGGGCATGGTTTTGTGTGTTGACTGCATCCTGCGGATGGGGCTTTGTTTGTGTGGCCTGGTTACTGGCATACCAAGGACTGGTACCGGTCCACAGACCAGGAGTTGGGGACCCCTGGATTATAGCATATTCCATGAAGTTCTGGGAATGGGGCAAATCCACTGTACAGTAAAAACAAATCATTAGGAAGGTGCCTTAGTTGGCTCATATCACCAAGTTATGGTAAAGAAATGAAAAAGATTTAAACCTTTCCCAGCATTTTGTTGGTGTGCATAT
The DNA here is from genome assembly GCF_016545835.1 of Crotalus tigris. Lineage (NCBI taxonomy): Eukaryota > Metazoa > Chordata > Lepidosauria > Squamata > Viperidae > Crotalus > Crotalus tigris. Next base: position 1,739,210 of record NW_024096464.1, on the reverse strand, counting down.
TTTCCTCCTCCAGAATCAGAGAACATTGCCAGGCCTGGTTCTAAACCAACCACCAAGCAGTCATACAAATTTTAAAAATTCAAAACAAAAAAGTGGAGTGAGCCAAGATGATCCCTCAACTCTTGCAGGTCAAGATCCACATCAGGAAAGAAGCATAGATGAGTAGGAAACCAATGCAGGAAGTGAGTATAGCAGCACTTAAATATTTGTCCTGGGAGCTCATATTTAAAGGTGGCCTTCACCAATTTAATGCTCAGGGGATATGTTGGAGCAACTCCCAGAATTCCCAGCCAGAAGGTATAGAACGGTTTTAAGGCAGGAATACATGTCAAAGGGCAAGGTTTGGGGAAGGTGCAGGCACACTAAGATGCCTTGTAGGAGATAGAAAGAATTGGTTCCTTGCAGGAGCAAAGGTATATAGCTCTCCCTTCTTTGTGGCTGCTTCAAACCGTTTTGATACAGGTTTCGCCTTTTAATAATCAAAAGCAACTGGGAGGTGACGGGTGTGGAGGGAGAGATAGGCAAAGAAAAGGGAAGATGTACATGGAAGAGAGAGAGAGAGAGAGAGAGAGAGAGAGAGAGACGCCAAGTACTACCGGTATGTCATAAATTATAGCCTTCCCGAAACTAAAGAAGTAAGTTTGGAAAGCACTTTCTATTCCGGGAGCCGGGCATGCTAATTAAAAAAAAAAACGCATTTATTTCCTAGCCCCTCGGTGCCTAATCTTATCAATTCAGACCTCTCCTGCTTTCTCCTTTAACACCGGGTGGGCAAGGAGGTGTTTCCACGGCAGAAACAAGACAATGCGCGTTCCTGTATTGTAAAGGCAAGGAGAGCTGCAACGAAGCGCCGCGGAAGAGAGCCCCGAGTGATCCTGCGTGGCTGCTGGAACAAAAAAGGCGAATCGGGGGAAATTTAACAAAGGACCCGTTGCCTCGGATCTGGCAGTCCGAAGTACTCCTTCTGAATATTCCGGGAGGCTGGAAATGAAGCGGTCCCCAAAGAGATTCATCGCGGGAATTGGGGGGCTCCTGTCGCAAGCGCTGGAAATAAAAGGGGTCTTGTGTGATCAGAGGAAGCGGCCAAGACACAAAGAGTTTGAGAGATCACCTGATTTAGCAGGTCTAGAAAGCAGATGCCCATTTCGGGGCATCTTCAAAGCCGGCGGGGGGCAACCTTTGTGCCAGTTTCTGGAAAGTCTGGCGGGGGGAGGGGGCGGAGCGCAATCTTTAGATTATGTTTTTGAGACGGAATAAAAACGCAGACGGAGCAAATGCAAATGTCACTCGGCCCGCTTTCATTGTCAAGGAGGACACACGGGACTGAAACGCTGCACGCCATATCGCCCCCTCCCTCTCCTTTCCTTCAAAAAAACCCCCCATCATTATATGCCTGCGCCGGTTTTGCTATCATTTAACCCTCGGGGCGAATTTAAATTCTTCTTCCCGATCACCAACTTTTGGAAAAGCAACGCTCTTTAAAATAAACCAACAACTTGAGAATTGACAGATGGCCAGCAACATTACTTTAAAAAAAAAAAAAAAGAGCGAATTTGCTATGCTTGATATCTATTGTTTCCTTTCGTCTCACCCCAGTCAGACGGGGTGGGGGGAAGGGGGGCGGGGAGAAAGAGAGAGAAGAGAGAGCTAATTATATTAAAAGCCTGCCTTGGCTCCTGAAAGATTTCAGGGGGAAGAACTCTGAGCCACAAGACGAATGAAGCTTCGGCGCAGCCGAGTGAAGAAGTCGGAAATGATTGATGCGGAATGGTCTTGCTGCAAATAAATTTAACGATGTAGCGTTAAGAGGGCAGCAGCTTCCCGGCTCTTTTTGTCTGTCTCCACCCGCGCCACACTGGTTAAAGCCCCGGCGGCTCCAACAGATACACGCTTCATTTGCACCTGTGATGTAAGCAAGAATCGATTCCGGATACTCCCCCTCCCCTCCCCCAACTCCTTAATCTCACTCCGAAAATCTTGCCCTTCCTTGGAGGAAACTCAAGCGCCAGTGACTTTGCCGCAAAGAAATTCCATTCCGCCTGTCGTTTGTCTCGGCGAGGTAGAGAAATCCCTGAAGTTATTTTCATCCACAGCTCGTTCGTGTCCTGCACCGTAGCGAGCGGGCTTTCGAGTGAACCCACCTTCCCGAAAAGGCTTGTCTGTCCGGCAGCCAACTAAACCCCAAACCCCTCAGGGAGGGGCCGTGAGACTGAGCACTTCCCCCAGCAGCCCGCCACTGCTCGGGGCAAAAGGGAGGGCCGAGTGGATCATCCCCAGGGAAGAGAGCTTTCCCCACATCCACCCCGCCTCTCTCGGACAGGCCAAACCCACGGGATACTCGCAGGATGTGCAATTCCCTCCAAGCTGGCTAAGTCCTTCGGGGGAATCGAGTGTTGCATACATTGTGTACTGTAATCTAGTCCCGAGGTTGGCGGGTTTCGGGTTTCCCACGGAACTCCCCAGGTTGTTCCTCCAGCTTTTTCTCTACCTTCAGGTGCGCGGCGGGGGTTCACTGGATCCCGAAAGCCACGTGCGCCGCCCTGAGCTTCTTGAAGGAAGGGCGCGATCTGACGACGCCAATTGCAAGCTTTGAAATCGGCGGAGACCGCAGATTCCGGAGGTTCTTTAACCGACTCTTGCTCTTCATTTGTCCGCCCGGCGCCGCCACCCCCGCATCTACCCACCCGCCCGTGCAAGAAAAAGAGTTAATGCCTTGAAGAATAGCAAACGCCTCTTCCTAGATCGCGTTTGGAATTTATCACGTTTTTGGTTTTTTTTAGCCCTTATTTTGTCCCAAAACCAGGATGGGGAGGCGAGGTCACTTCTTTAAATCCGAGGGCTCTCTGCGCCACTGCCTTGAACCCCGACCCCACCCCCGCGCGCCGCCTTTCAGCTGAACGCGTCTTCTCTCTGCAGCCATTGCCCACACCAAGAAGTATGTCTGGAACACCCTGCCCAAGTGCTTGCCAACTCCGGAGGGAAGATTAAAACTGGCAGAAAACTGCAGTCGGAAGCACTCCGGAAAGAAATATGGGCTTGTGTAGAGCGAGAAGCCGCACAGCCAGACCCCCGCTGGGCCAAGTGCCCGGCTTAAAACTCGCTTCGCTTGGTTTCTGAGCCCCGCCCCGCCCCCTTTCCGCGGAAAACTCGTATGTAAAGGTAGTAGGGGCGGGGGGAGAGAGAAAGAGAGAAAAAGTGAGAGCGCTTAATCTACGCGCGAGCATGCGCGCGCGCGCGCACCCGTCCGCGATCAGCCGCCTCTGGACCCGCTGCCAAACCCCACCCTCCGTACTGCTTTAGGGGATTAACCACTGGTGCGTGCCTACAGACCACCTGGGAAATCTGGGGCTCTCTAAAGAAAGACTAACTGCCCACCTTTAATCCCGAAGGGAAGGCGAGCTTTCCCATCCGTCCATTGGAGGCTTTGGGAACCCGTCCACCTGCACCTGCGCTGGTTGGAGGATTTCTGGCCAGAAGCCAGAGTTTGCTTTCGGTTGCGTCCCCGCGACATCTAGTCTATGAAATCTATACATCCCAGGACTGCTCTCCTAGCAGCCTGACTCTAGTGGTATCGCCTACTTAGAAAAGCGAAAAGCGAACGATATGCAAAACAGATCGCCGGACTTCCTGCGCTTTATTGGAAGCAACCATCCACGAACCGGAGTTATTCATCCCGGACCACAACTCTCTCCCTTCCTGCCCAATAAATCCTGGATCCGGGCTGCCCCTTTTGCCAATAGAAAGGGAGCCAAAAGAAGCCTAGAAAAGCAAAAACTCCTTTCCTCTCGCGCGTCAAACCCTCTCCAACTACTGGAGCGTTTGCAAAAGCAAAACTCTTAAACTGCAGTCCGACTGCATGCCAAGACAACCATTATGCACCCAGTTTCCACAATCGATCTTTCTCTGCTGGACACCGGGCGGACGGCGCTGGAAGCCAAGCCGGACGCCACGCACAGGACTCTGTCAAGCACAATCACCCACTCCGGAATCCGTAAAAACCTTGCCAATTTCAGCAGCCAAGAATCCGGGGAAGCACTTATCCGTGCCTTCTTAAAGCCCCAAACTCTTGTGAGGGGTTTTTCCGTCACTACCAATAAATAAAAAAGAACGCAAAATATATTTTTCTTATTAATTTCCGAGCAAGAGATTTGTGTGTGTTGCAAAAAAAATAAAATAAATGAGGATATTGGAAAGAAAAGAAAGAGGGAGACGAGATCAGCTGGGAGTCTGGAGACACCAGCTTCGGTCTGGCAGCAAGCATCGGAAAGGCGCCCTTTTTCATATTTAAACCACGCGGAATATGTACATTTTTGATTCCTACTTACGCTTTCAGGGGGTTGTGAATGACAGTCGCCATTTTGCTACAATGTAACAGAATATTGTGTCTCAGAGTTCTAAAGGTTCGCTCAGGGGAAGCGGTTGGCCAATCGGGAAAGCGGATACCGGCCCGCTGTCCAATCAAGGAATACAGGAGGAGCCAGGATTCTGCTAGTTATTAGGGGAGCTGTCAAAGCCCAGAGGTCACTCCCTTTCTGTGCAACTGTTAAGAGAGCAGGTCTTAAAGAGACAGCAACATAAGCAAAAGGGTAATCGTCACTAAATTTTAGAGCAGTTGAAGACTTTCTGTAACCTCCGTCTTCGTTTTTTCTTCTGAAAGTACGCACAGAGACAACTATAAAACAGACTTCATTCACAATCTGTTTGCATTTCTGTGACGCTTCTCGTCCCAAGTGGCATGCCCTCACTTTTATCCCTATACAAGAAATGGGTTCATATCACTTCGGGGGGGGGGAGGGAATCTCCTTCTGCATACCTAGGCAAGTGGTTTAGGCAGCATACAGTATTTTAATTATCTCCATTTTGTTCCTTTGATCTACAGCTACTTTCCCTTTAGGTTTACTTGGAACTGTTTATAATCAGTGAGTTTAGGAGAGCACCCTTCCCCCTCCACTCGGAATTTCTGACAGCCGTCCAGCATCTGCAGCCCATGCACTAGTTATATAATGCACAGTGGTCAAACAGACCGCCTGTTTGTTTCACTCAAAGCAAGTTTACGAGGTGAGCATCTTGTTTAACATGTTGAGACTTGACCTCTCTGATCTTTCGACATGAAGGAAGGAAGAAGGAGCATTAACTATATAGCTTAAAAATAATAATAACTGCAAGGAAAAAAGTGGAGACATCACCCCATTTCTGGGAAAATCACCAAAACTCCAAGGTGACTGAGTTTACCTATAGCTAATTATACTAGTCTGTGAATTAATTATCCAGTAGGAGGAAAAAAAAGATTTTTAATGTGCTAAGACTCCAATTAAACTGATTTGAGACTAAACCTATTTAGGCTGCAATCCTATGCCACACTGTAAAACTTGCCTCGTCACGTGACGTGTCGCGACGTATCATGACTCTTTTTGCATTGCCTGCAATGGAGAGGGCATGGCTTCAGTATGATGAAACCGCCCGTGGGCCGGCAGTTTGAGACCCCTGCTGTAAAGGGTCAGTGAGACTTATTACTGATAGGAAACTTATTGCAATCATATACTAACCTATGAGGGGGTAGCTAGATAAATATAATAAGATTTACAACTGAGTGAGCTTCCCAAGGATTACATCATTAAGAATACATATAAATAAACCTGTCTCTATCACCAACACCCCTTGTAATAATGCTCCATTTTGAATATCTGTGTATCACAGGAAGTTATATTGCAACAAGTCAATTCATTGGTCCACTTAGCCCAGTGCTGAATACTCTGATTGGTAGTTGCTCCTCCATGCTGCAACCTATGACAGAGCATATTCCTTGCATACAAAGGTTTCCAGGTCAGTCTCCCTAGTTAAAACTGTTGGCTATCTCACTCTTCCATAGGAAAGTGGCTGAGTATTGAACTGTGGATTTGCAGACTAAAGGTCTCTGTGTCTCTGAACACCTTCAAGGCTTCAGAGAAAGCACATATTCTGTTGCTTACTCCCAGGGACATGTTTGGAGAGAAAGCATGTACTGTCACTTCATTTGGGTCACAGAAACTAAAGAGATCCACTTAACTGAAAAATAACCCATGATGAATGGTGTGTACCTCAAACAAATAAAGACTTGGCCAGAACTCCTGGAGGCCTATCTTGAAAAACAGTGAATACTGAGGAGAGAAGAAGGTTATGATGGCTGCTCCCCAACCATCTGCTCCCTAGAGCAGGGGTGTCAAACTCAATTTCATTGAGGGCCATATCAGCATTGCTGTTGCCCTTGGAGGGCCGGTGGGTGTGGCCAGGGTGGGTGCAGCCTACTGGGTGGGCGTGAATGGAGTGGGTGTGGCCTACTGGCTGGGCATGGCCAGCTCTACATCATTCGCGTCAAGGGTTCCTATGGGGGCCTGGGCAGGAGTGGGACAGATCTGAGGATCTCTGGCAGAAGGGGGTGGGACCGGGACAAGCGCCAATGCATGGTCCATTTCTTCATTCCTCACAAAGGGTGACACCTCCCCAGCATGCACCCAGGGGGCGGGGCTGCTTCCTCGGTGTTTCTAGACAGACTTGTGGAGCTAAGACTGAAAGCGTTTCAGCATAGATGGCCACCACAACATTGTATATTGGCTCCTGCTCAGCCTGGGCCAGGGCCAAGGCAGCGGGGGCCATTCCCTCACTGTTTCCAGGATGGTTTCACAGGCCACATGAAACCACTTCGCGGGCCGCATCCGGCCCCCGGACCTTGTGTTTGACATGTCTGCCCTAGAGTCCTCCTCTGAGTGTTATGCAGTCTGTTTAGTGCTCCCTGAACCATGCACTGTCCTCAAGTATGGAGGAAGGATGTTGTTCCATCAGCAAGGATTGAAGTAAGATCCCATCTACTGCTAATACAGCTAACCTGTACATGGTATGTGTAATGAGAAGGTTTTCTTTGTCTCAAGCATCAAAATGTCCTGGCTCCTCCTGCCAACTTCTGCAGTTATTGGTACTGGCAATGAAGCTGCTGACGATCGAGCCCTTGCTCAGGGCAGGAAGCCACTAAGCCATTCTATTAGAGCTTCCAGCTCTAATTTGAAAACATCTAGGCCAGGATGGATTGCTCTATTGATAAGCAATTCCTACCATCAGGAAATTCTGCATTATGTTCACCCTGAATTTTCTTTTAATTTCAACCAATCATCCTTGTACTGTTCTCGGTCTCAATAAAGAGGAGGTCTGCCCCTCTTGCAAATGACAGTCTCTGAGATATTTATAGACATCTATCACATCTCCCCTAGTCCTCTCTTTTGCAAATTAAACATGCCCAGCAGCTTTAAACATTCCTCATGGGGCTTGGATTTTAAACCCCTTTATCATCCTAGCGGCCCTCTTTTGAATCCACTCCAATTTCTCCGTGTCATTTTAAAGTGCAGCACAAGTGTGGCCTAATTAGCACAATGGCACTGTTGCCTTCTGTTACTTGGATGTGATCTGTTAACGCATTACTTTATTGGTCATCTGACTTTCTATTTGTTTATGTTTGTGTTATGATTGGTGGCTACTAGTAGTCTTAGTTCCTCTTCATCTGCCTCCAGTACAGTACCTTACTCAGATGAAAGACAATACTTGTCACAGCTGATCATAATCCTGAGCAATTTGGCCTACGTTTGGAGTCTGTCAGGTTAATTTTTTTATTGCATTTTGCCCTTTAATCCACCCAGTTTGGTATCATCTGCAGATCTGATAAGCAGTTCTTCTATTCCATCTTCTCTGGCAGAAGATGGCCATTTTCAAAAATGGTAGAAGCACTAGGCTGAGATCAGAAGCCAGGGAACACCACATGAGTTTCCCTCCAGAACAATGCAGAATCATTTACTCTTTGGATAAAGATGTTCTATGTCAGGGGTGTCAAACTTAATTTCATTGAGGGCCACATCAGCATTGGGTTTGCCCTTGGGGGGGCCTGTGGGTGCAGCCAGGGTGGGTGCAGCCTACTGGGTGGGCGTGGATGGAGTGGGTGTGACCTACTGGGTGGGCATGGCCAGCTCTACATCATTTGTGTCAAGGGTGCCTGTGGGGACCTGGGCAGGAGTGGGACAGATCTGAGGATCTCTGGCAGAAGGGGGTGGGACCGGAGCAAGCGCCAATGCACGGTCCATTTCTTCATTCCTCACAAAGGGTGACACCTTCCCAGCATGCACCCAGGGGGCGGGGGCAACACAGCAGGGGCTGGTTCCTTGGTGTTTCTAGATGGCCTTGTGGAGCTAAGTCTGAAAGCGTTTCAGCATAGATGGCCACCACAAAATTGTACATTGGCTCCCGCCCGGCCAGGGCCAGGGCCAGGGCCAAGGAAGCAGAGGCCATTCCCTCACTGTTTCCAGGATGGCTTTGTGGGCCACATGAAACCACTTTGCGGGCCGCATCCGGCCCCTGGGCCTTGTGTTTGACATGTCTGTTCTATGTTCTATTATAGGAAATCCACCAGACTGCTCTAGTATTTGGCTATCAGATAGGATGGCTAAACAAGGAACAATATTCTATAGCAGGGATGTCAAACTGCCGGCCTGCAGGCCAGATGCGTCACACTGAAACTGAGCCCACCCCATTGCTGGCAATGGGGAAAAAGTCACGTTGCAAGTTTGACACTCCTGTCATATAGTCTACACCAAACTAATCATTCTTTCACGATCTGTTTTTGACAGATACATGGGGGCTCCTGGTAATAGTAGCATTCTTTCCTAGTAGATTGCAGACTATCTATTCTAATTCTCTTTCCCTATATCCACTTTCCATTTGTTCTGATGAGATTAATATATTTCCTAGTATTGTTTCTTAGAAAATTCATACCTCCTGCAGCCATTTGACTTTAGTTTTTTATTTTTTCTTCCTTCCATTTTTTCCTAAATTCCATTCTTGAAACTACCAAATAATATTAAGTCCCAGGCTGTATTAAGAACTTCATACTACTCTTATATGCTTCTCTGCTTCTCAGTCATTTATCACAAACTCTTAATTATATGTTGAGATGTATTCCTTTGCATCTCTATTAACATAGAGATGTTTAATCCACCTTTCTGAGATGGGAGTTTTAACTGATATTCATCAACTATTATTCTCATTCAGTCTTCAGTCTTCAAATGGCCTGGTCATTTTCTGTATCTGTTTGTCTCATTTTCACGCATTCATCCATTCATGCCATTTAGAAGAAACGTTTTTGTCCTGAATTGAATCCTTTCAGAAAATTGCACAATTTCTCCCCAAATCTGGCTCTTTTCGTGAGCACCGTTCACTGGAGCATTGCGTATTGTGGTAGCCAAAAACCCACCTTAAGAAATAAGTTGGCGTGGTTGAAGAAGCCCAAGCTGGCTTCTTTATTAAGCTAGCCAGGTTACAGTGAGGACTGTTCTCCTAACCCACAAGAGCTAGGAGCGTAGCGGCTGATCAAAATAAATTGTACGTTAGGTTTGCTGAGAATTGAAAGGGGTGCAAGCACCATTTGATCTTGTTATGGGAAAGAGTTTACAAGTAATAAGAAATGCTGGGAAATCTGGCCATCCTCCAATCTGGTTACAGCAACATTCTGTAGTGCGAAGCACTTAGCTTAACAATAATATAGACGCCACGTTCCTTCGTTGCCATTTGTTGCTATTTTAACAGTTTGACCCTCAACCTACCTCAGGCAGAGAAGCTGTAAAGGCATTTCTTATCTGCATCCATGAGGAGATTGCAGCTGCAGAGGCATACAGTTTCTAAATCAAAACCATATAGTGTATAATTCAAGGAGAACATGACAAAGGGAGCTGGTTTGAAAGGTACAGAAAAAGCAGCAACCGTTAAGCTGTTGCAGCTGGCCTTGCATTAAGAGGAGCAGAAGACAGGACATTTTAAAAATGCAGAGGGTCAATCAATACAAGTCAGTAAACTAATATTAATAAATACATAGAAACATAAGACATGGACCAACTTATAAAATCACCTCCATAACGCAACTATTACCATGCCTTGGATTCCTCCTTTCAAATGTACTCACACTCTAAATCAGTGTTTCCCAACCTTGACAATTTTAAGGCATGTGGACTTCAACTCCCAGAATTCCACAGCCAGCATTGCTGGCTGTGGAATTCTGGGAGTTGAAGTCCACATGCCTTAAAATTGTCAAGGTTGAGAAACACTGCTCTAAATGACACCACTTCGTCTGTTTCAGCATCCATTTTAGCCCAACATCTCCCACATTTTTCACATTCAGAATGATCATTCCATTATTTCTACTCCCTTCCAAACTCAAATTAACCCAGTGAGGCCGTAGTCTTAATGTGAAAAGATCAGAATGGGAGTGTGCTAGGGCAGGAGTCCTCAACCCCCAGACTGTGGACCAGTACCAGGCCGCGGCATGCCAGCAACCAGTCCGCACAAACAAGCAAAGCCCCATTTATGGGATGCAGGCAGCACACAAAACCACACACTCTCTGGTCTATGGAAAAACCTTTCTCCACAGAACTGGCCCCTGGTGCCCAAAAGGTTGGGGACCTCTGTGCTAGGAAAGTCTCTCTGGAAGGCTATACCAGGACTTGGATGCATTTATTGCTGCTCCCACCAGGATGAAAACCTTTTCTAGGAGCCCTGGTCTCCTGTCATCTGATGAAGGAATCAAAGCCAATTGGAATTACATTGTTTAGAGCAGCAGATAAAAGTGTGTTTGTGTGTGTGTAAAAAATAAAACAAAGCTAGCATTCTTATGGTAACATTGCTAAGGTAACCCACTTCATGTTTCAAACATCTCTTTCCACCTATCTGATTCATGCTTCAAAAGTGCCTGTGGAAGTTGGATAACCTCCACAGGATAGCCAAGAACTCTTGGACGACCACAACAAATCAACAAGGATTGGGGAACATGTCATCGCCTGAGAATACCTTGTTGCTCGGGAAAGGCGGAGTTGGAACACAAAGCTCTCTTTGATGCCTTCCTTCCTGGGAAGATCCACTGACTATCCTTAAAGGCTGGAATCAATCCAAGCTCAGCGTCCTCTGATCATCGCACCCGCCAGAGAACTGGACTTCAGTTGCTAGTATTTTCAGCAATAGTCAAACTGAGGAATTTTAGAATCTGAAATCCACAGGTCTGCAGCAGATTTTGATGCTGAATCAGAATATAGGTTTTTGGTGTTGTTTTTTTTTTAATTCTGGCACTGTGCCACAATAGCAAAGAAACATAAATCATTTTAGGAGACAGGTGAGTACAGAGTACTTATTTATTTAGGCAGTTGTAGGTATTAGCTACCAGTTGCTAATGAGAGGGTTTATCTTGGATATAATTTTGAATTCCCTAAGTAATTCTATCTACATAGATTTTGATTTGTATTGGAACTATTATTCTTTTTAAAAATTGTATACAATGAGATGAGCTAAGATGTTTCCAGATAAGGCCTTTACTTTATCTCATTCATAGAATTCGTAAGAATTCTATGAATGTTTGGATGATTCATTTATAATCATTGCATGTTTTTCCACTGCTATAGTAATCTTTCTTTCAAATTACAAAAAATAGAAAGGAAGAAAAGAGTGGAATAATAGTGCATTTAGTAAACAGAAAAATATTATTGAGGATTGCTTAGTAAACAGAAAAATGTGATTGAGCATTGCTTGAAGTTGCTGTCCCCAGGAAGATGAATGATACAGTAGTGGCCAAAATTATGGAAACCTTTTGGGGAAAGTGTACACCTTTGGTTAAGTTTCCACCAATTTTTCTTCTAATTTCTTTATAACTGTAGCCTTGTTCACTTAATAATACTATTTTACATCGCTTTCTGGGCGACCAGTCAACTCTTTGCACCATTACTTTAATTTTATTATGTTTTACAAGCTCACTAAATGAAAGAACACAAAAAAACCCAACCAACTTGATAGTGATCACATAACACACTGACAAATATCCTCCTCTCAGCTTCAATACATGACATCAATAACTGGATCCTACTGTGATCTGATTGGCTCATTGCCAAAACAAGATAACATCTGATTGGCTCTCTAAACACTCATGCTCATTGGCTACCATCAGATGAAGGAAAGCTACCTGATATCAACCTAAGCAAGTTGTGCTTCCTTTTTCTGGTTATGTGGTATAACTTTTCATAGAATACAGTACAGATAATTGAACAAACTTTGTTGCATTACATTCTTGATTAAATTATCTTTCCATTGATATATAATTTTATAGTACTACTCCAAAACAAAAATGGTGTTACTAGCCATCAAACCTCAAAAATACACTTTTCCCAAAAGGTTTCCACAATTTTGGCCACTACTGTAATTTCAATAGGCCTCTTCTTTATTTCCAGTTGCAAAGCTATCTTGTGTCCAGCAAAACAATGTCCTCTCTTTTTTTTCCAGGGATTCTTCCAGGCACCTACTGTAAATTTGGAAGAAATTCCAAATTACTCAGCAATGCTCTCTTCTGTGTATGTGTCCCAGAGTAAAGCTGCAATCTTTTTAATTACACTTCAGTTTAGAAGAATTTTAATCACAATTTCACTGGGTTTATTTTAAATGATAGAATAAAATTAGCACGCATTTGGAAATTTCCACCAAAGTTTTTCGTGAAGGAAGATAGACCTGATTTTGGGAATGAGGAAGGAAAGAGCTAATCTGGAGTGTTGACCTTGGCAAGCTGCTGGGCACATCTGCAAGCAAGCGAGGGGGGGGGACTGAAAACCTCCCTACTGTCTCATCAGAGAGGCATTGGTCCTTGACCTTGGCAACAAATATGGCAACTGATCCTCAAAGCACACCTCTATCTGGGGAACAAATGGGCAAGACAATATGACAACATCAACACCATATGGATGCACAAGTAACAAAGCTGCAGAATGCCTTACAGCAGTGTTTCTCAACCTTGACAATTTTAAGGCATGTGGACTTCCACTCCCAGAATTCCACAGCCATCAATGCTGGCTGTGGAATTCTGGGAGTTGAAGTCCACATGCCTTAAAATTGTCAAGGTTGAGAAACACTGCCGTAAGGCATCTAGCACACTGATTGTGATAATCAACCAGGAGCAGCCCCACTAGTTGCTGCACAGCCAATATTGTTCTGATGTCCTAGAAGTTTACTAGAAAAGTTTCAGGTAGCACAAGATTAATTTCTAACTTTTACAAGTCAGTGTGAATTGTTTATGGCCAGTGCTGGTGCCTACAGGCCAAACCAAGATCGCCTTTCTTCTTAATCTGCTGAAAGAAAAGGCAGTGATTTATGGAAATGATTCGTGCTTAGAGAATTATCAGAATTTCATGCAAAGATTGCACTCACATATGAAAGCTCCACATTGATTATTGATTTGATTTGATTTGATTTCTGTAGCCACCAATCTTAACAAGCAACTCTGACCACAGTACATCGGTGTGGCCCAAGAGAGCACAGGTTTTTAGAAAATTACAGTTCTAAGTAGGGCCTGTTATAAATTACAGTGCAGACTAAAATTCAAACTATTACCCTTCCATAGACTGTTTTTCCATTTTGCATTTAAAAACAAATCTTACCTTGTTCAACCTTATATGTGCAGGACTAAATCCAAAAATTAGTTTAAGAATTTCATACCTGTTCTGGACAAAAAAAAAGTAGGATCAGTACCATAATACTTCAGAATACTCTAGAGATTTAAGCCTGTGATAATAAACCAACATTGAGATTGTGGGCTAATCAAGGATTGCTCAGAGAAAACTTTAACCCAGTAGGCAAGAGTTGTGAAAAAAGGACAAATATGTTTTGAATTATTTAAAGAATTAGAAATAATATCTTTATATGAATCTATAATGTGGCCATACTTGAAATATTTTACTTAGTTCCAGCTGCATCTCAAAAAAGTTAATATAGACATGCAAAAGATGTCAAACCAAAATTGGAGACCTTAAATAACTCCTCTATAAGAAAAAATATGATATGTAAAAGTGGTAATGTATTACAGATAGTCCTCGCTTAATGTCCATTTGTTCAACAACCATTCAAAGTTACAACAATAATGAAAAAATAGACTTGTGAGCTGTCCTCATAATCCATATGATTTGGCCCCACCTGTATTTTTGACTACTTCCCAAAATGTCACCCCTGCTGACCTTTGTCCATCTCCTCCTTGGCATAATCATTATGTTCACACCACAGCACACTGCTGGGAGCACATGCTCCTGCCCACCCATCCCAGGGGACTTTCCTCCTGATCTTCTTCAACTTCTCCTCTGCTAGGATCAGTGATACCTGAAGCACTCTGGTAGAGGGGCTCTATCGGCACTGTGCTCACCCCATCCCTCACTATCACCTCCTCCTCCACTGCCTGGGCCTCTAGTTCCTCATCATCATTGTCAGGAAGGCCACAAGTGAGAAGGCAGGGTGTGAGTTATGTCATTCTCATCTCTTAGAGCTTTTCAGGCATCAAGGCTCCTCCTCCATGGTAGTGCTGTGGCTGAAGTGGGATCTGGGGTGGGATGAGATTGCTGAAAGTCCCAGGTCACCATTTTGCTCCAGATCTAGGTGGCCTTGGTTCCTGAAAAATCAGCCCTGTAAAATCAAATGATTGCAAAGATATCTTTGGTACCTTGCATGAGGTTCATCTGGAAGCACTCTTTACCCATCTGGCATTCTCTACTGAAAGGTCCAAGAAATGGGGACTCCACTGTTCACACTCTGCCTGTCTCGTGGCTTTCTCTCTCTCTACTTAAGCCCCAGCATGGAGGAGGAGGGGGCAGTAAGGGACATGAGTGAGCCCAGCATCAATAGAGCTCCTCACTGTGAAGCTTGAGGTGTTAGCAAGTCCAGCAGAGGGGAAGATAAGAGATGAAGTAGAGAAAGAGGTGGAAGGTCCACTGGGGGGCAGAGGGGGAGACAGCACAAAGCCCTTCAATGATTAAACTTTTAGAAGATGATGAGGAAGAATTTTAAAAACAGTTCTTACCTGATGCTCACTTAGGGAATTTGAAGGTATGGAAGACAATAAAATTGAAGTTACCAAAATTGCAATATAAAAGACAAATCAAGAAAAGAATAGAACAGCTGTGACAAGAAATTCTGGTTTGACGCCCATTGATGGGATTTACAAAGTCGGCCATTGAACACTTTGAAAACTCGTTTTGAATGCCAAAAATTGATGAAAGATCAAATCTTGCCATGCTATTGGAATGATTTAAAGGTCAGGATTGTGAAGAAAAGAAATAATATTCAGTTGGACTATTTGATCAGGAATGAACTATTAGTTTGATATTTCTGGTGACGCCTAATGGACATTTTGCTGACCAGGGCTGAAAAGATGATGATTTGTTGATTATGCATAGATAAAAGTTAGGCTATGGGAAGAATAATTTTAAATGAGAGAGTGAAAATTACATTAGTTTACACTCTGTGTGATTAAGATTACTTCTACTTCTTTATTACTGTCTTGTTTCTTTTTTCTTTTCCCTTCTACTTTTTTTCTTTTTTCTCTGCAATTTCTGAACTTTTCTTTAACTTTTCTTTTTTCTTCTAATTTAGTTTGTATTAGTTTTTGTTGTGTTTATTAAACATTTAATAAAATTATTTTAAAAAATAGATGAGAAAGTGGATCTCTTCATGTTAAAAATCAGGATTATTTAGTGAATCTAAATTTATGACAGTCAAGTAGAAAACATTAAACAATATATAAACAAAATGTTAAAAAATAACTTCCAACCATCTGTAATGATAACAATTAAATTGAACAGCTATAGAAGGGGTTAAACGAAGTCATGGAACTTGATTATAGATGGGCCTTGACTTACAACAGTTCATTTAGTGACCATTTGAATTTACAAAGGCCTTGAAAAAAAGACTTATGACCATTTTTCACATTTGTGACTGTTGCAGCATCCCCATGGTCACGTGATTTACATTTGGATGCTTGGCAACTGACTAGTTGTGATGGTTGCAGCGTCCCGGGATCACGTGATCCTGTTTTGCGACCTTCTGACGAGCAAAATCAATGGGGAAACCAGATTCACTTAACAACCGTGTTACTAATGTAACAACTGCAATGATTCAGTTAACAAATGGGGCAAGTTGTAAAATGGGGCAAAACTCACAGCACATTTCTCACTTAACAACATAAATTTTGGGCTCAATTGTGGTCGTACATTGAGGACTATCTGTATATAACTGACTATTGGAATTCTTCCATATGGAAGTCCTGAAAAATATGGTTGGATTCCAAGTCATATGCAGCTTATCAGCCACAGATGCTATTTTTCAAGGTATCTGACATGATAATTATACTGTTCTTTGCAGTCCTAGAGAAAGAGTCTTATCAAAACCCCCACAGTGCCAGGCCTCAAGTTGTACAGGACTGATACTAAAGTATAAGTAAATAGTTTTTCACTTCATTACAATGTGGCTTACCCTGGGCTTAAAATAAATTTTGTTTAAAAATAAATACTTAATTTGTGTCTTTTAAAAATGTGAAAATAGTGATATTTTTATTATAATCTAACTAAATATCAGAATTAATAGAATGCTTCAAGCAACTTTGTTTATCTTTTATGACAGAATTTAGAAATTAGTGTATAGTATCAAAGACCTACTCCATTAAGAAAAAATAACAGCCATGGATCAATCTGTATCTTAAACTAGGTATTAAATATCAGCTCCCATAATACTGATGGATATAAAAACGTCTGCTGTAAAACTACCTCATAATTAAAGGATTTATTTTTGGCAGCTGTAAAAAGTTCTTTGAGGACTTGTTTGTCAACTAATACAAAGGAGAATCTGGAACTGGCCCAGCTTTTTTACTGAACAGAGAGGCATCAGATTAAAAATATACACATAAAGGATGCTATAAAATCCAAAAATGCTATTCTGAGAAAAGTAACTGTCACTTATCTTGTGTATTGCTGTGGTATCCAGAAGTATGAGAACTTTTCTTACAATAATTGATATTTGTCAAAGTGATTTACATTCCACATTCTCTGTTCAGATACACAAAGCTTTTAAAAAGAAATTGCAGTTCACACGATTTATAGAGTTCAATCATCTAGTAAAAGGGTTACAGTGCATTTAATTGGTTTATGGCTTGGTAACTCACAGTGGCTGTAAAGCTTTCTTGGCTCTGAAGTCTTTTTTATTAATCAATAGTGCCATGTATTATCTATCAATGATATTTGAAATAATGCAGGAAATATAAATTAGATTATTTCATATCAGAGGCCATGCAGATGCATATGTTTATATCCTGCTCAGACACAGTCTTTTTAAAAAGGTTCGTAATTAGCTGCAAATTACATTTAGTGCTACTGTATAAGAAGTACCTTTTCATGAATTAGAACAAAGGTCCAGGATCCTCTTTCCTGCAGTAGCCTGCCCAATGCTTTTATATTTCTCAGTAGTGTAGTATGAAGACAATAGAGGCTTCAATATCAGGAGTAATGGCTCTTGATAAATCTATTCTACATGAAAATATTTCATCCATATAAAAACATACAGGTAGTCTTTAATTTATAACCAGTCATTTATCAACTATTATAGCAAAGTTATAAGAGACCTCCCCAAAGCTACTTATGAACTGGATATCATTGTTGTTGTTAGTTGCGAAGTCGTGTCTGACCCATCGCGACCCCATGGACACTGTTCCTCCAGGCCTTCCTGTCCTCTACCATCTTCTGGAGTCCATTTAAGCTCACACCTACTGCTTCAGTGACTCCATCCAGCCACCTCATTCTCTGTCGTCCCCTTCTTCTATTGCCCTCAATCTTTCCCAGCATTAGGCTCTTCTCCAGTGAGTCCTTCCTTCTCATTAGGTGGCCAAAGTATTTGAGTTTCAACTTCAGGATCTGGCCTTCTAAAGAGCAGACAGGGTTGATCTCCTCTGGGACTGACCAGTTTGATCGCCTTTGCAGTCCAGGGGACTTACAGGAGTCTTCTCCAGCATCATAGTTCAAAGGCCTCAATTCTTTTGCGCTCAGCCTTTCTTATGATCCAACTTTCACAGCCATACATTGCAACTGGGAAAACCGTGCCCTTGACTATATGTACTTTTGTTGGCAGAGTGATGTCTCTGCTTTTTAGTATGCTGGATATCATAGGAGGTTTCAATGGCTGGGATCCCTTGCAATCACATGATTGCATTTTGGAAATCAGCAACTGGTCTGCATTTATGATTATTTGCAGTGTTCCATGATCATATGACCATCATTTACAACTTTTGTGTCAGAAACCAGTATTTACTTTGTTTCCCCACCCACTATGTACAATGAGTTTGCTTAACAAATGCCGCATTAGTTTAATGACCACGGTGGTTCACTTTATAACCTCTGCAGAAAAGGTTGTAAAATCAGGTTGTAATTACACTGCGGCCTGCTTAATGACCAGCACAATTTATGACCATCATTCCAGCTTTAATTATGGTCACAAACTAAGGACCACCCGTACAGTGATGGTGCAGTTGAGTTATTTTAGATTTTTCAATTCATTATCTTACATGGGATTCTCACTTTAGAGGACAATTATGTATTGCCTTGTGTTTTTAAAACAATGTTGTGCGATAAGAACCAGTTTGGATAATGATATGCAGTATTGCATTTCTTACAAAATGTAGTAAGCCAGTCCATCTACATTTAGAGCTCTTGTGCTTCTTCTGGTGAATAGAATTTTGTCTTATCCTGGCCTCGTTATCTCTTGAATTTTATAAAATTTCTAGCTCAAAGGCTTCATTTCATATATACCTTCTCACCCCTTCTAGAGAAAGAAGAAAATTAAGTAAATTTCCTGCTGGGGAATCCAAACAAATTAAGAAGTTTCCCATCTAACAGCATCCTAGAATCCTGTTCTCCACATATACAGATAATCCTCAACTTACAACAGTTCATCTAACAACTTTTCGAAGTTACAACAGCACCGAAAAAAGTGACCTATGATCATTTTTCACACTTACAAGCGTGGCAGCATCCCCATGGTCCTGTGATCAAAATGCAGACGCTTGGCAACTGACTCATATTTATGACGGTTACAGTGTCCCAGGGTCATGTGATCACCTTTTGTGACCTTTTGACAAGCAAAGTCAACGGGGAAGCCAGATTCACTTAACCACCGTGCTGATTCACTTAACAGCTGGCAAGAAAGGTCGTAAAAGGGGGAAAATTCACTTAGCAACTGTCCCGCCTAGCAACAGAAATTTTGGGCATAGTTGTAGTCGTAAGTCAAGGACTATCTGTATTAGCCCCTAAGTTTAAATCCTGGGCCCCTTTTTGAGTCAAAGAAAATGTAGCTGCTTCTTTCCTAGCCTTGATGTCTTCTCTGTTTACAAACTGTTTTTTGCTGGTATGAAAACCAGAGATTCCTGCCTCTCACGCTGCAATTCTTACTCCTCTGCTTCAGCTTAACTTCTCTTTTTATGAATGTGGAAGTGCCAAGAGCATCTCCTTCCCCGTCTCCCAATCAGAGAAGCCCCTAGAAAGCCAGAGATGATGTCTAACACCTGTGTGGACTGAAATGTGATGCTTGGGCAAGCTGTGGTTCCGGAAACTCTGTTGAATGAATAGACAAGCCTGTTTCAAGAATGGACAAGAGGTTATGGCAGGAGATTAAATGAGCCATTTTAGCGGAAGAAAGCAATCAGCTACACTGGAATGGCATCCAGGCCCTTCAAATGTAATAAAGTATAAGAGAAATAGTAAAGGTAATAAAATTCAAGGAAACTATATTTCAAGGCTCTGCAGGGGAGCAGAGGAGATGGGAAGTCCAATTCACTTGCTAATAAAAGTGCTAACATTGTGAGAGATATGGCAAGACTAAACATCGCCCTTGGTATCAGCTCTAATTGGAGGCCACCAAAGTTACAGAGAAGAAGATAGAGGGTCATTTTCAATCCTCTGAAGTATCCAGCCGGCCAATTATCGTGGCATAGGGTACTATTTCTTTCCTCAAGGAACGAGAAATGTATGTCCAGCCATTATGATGTAGTTCTCCCCATTCCAAAGAAAAAGGGAATGTGAATGATGAGAAGCATCCTGAAGATCGTTCATCCATGTTCACACATACGCTGCTGAATACAGATTCTGTCCATTACAAAACAAGTCTCCCTTGCACTCCAAGAAGGTCATGGGGGACCCAAAGCTTTCCAGCCACCAAACAGATACTGTATAAGGGGAAGGATATCAGACAAGAAATAATTGTGGCTTATCGTCATGCTTGTTCTGTGAGGTAGGAATATAAGAGATAGAAAAGTTAAAATGGAAAGAGAATTCCGCCCATCTGTCCCGATGCTATGCAAATCTGTTAAGTACCCCAACTTTTCCGCCTCTGCAGACCAGTGGAGGCAGGCGGTGGTGATGGCAGGGGGGTGGTTTTGTACACCCAACCTAATACTGCACATGCACAAATGGAGCTTTGCTCACTTGCCTGCCACTTGTGCAGCCCAGTTCCCAATGGGCTGAGGACAGATACTGAGCTGGGGACCAGAGGTTGAGGATCCATGTTAGAGGTTTATAAGTGTTCCAAATTTCTCTGTCAGTTCTGACATTGACAGGGCATTCTGTGATTTAAAAGAGATAATGCCAACATTGGCATTATCTTTGGTGGTCAAAAGCTCATTGTCAAAAAAAAGTATAACAATTTTACTCAACTAGAAGCAGCTGTCTGAAAGAAAAAGATCACAAGGAAGAAGCTGTCATCAAACTCTGGAGTAGATTGTGTAAGCATACCATACACATCCAAACTAGAATTGTCAACCTGAACCACAAAAGAGAATGTGGGGTCTAGATTAGTGGCCCCCAACCTTTTGGGCACCAGAAACTGGTTCTGTGGAGATAGGTTTTTCCACGGACTGGAGGGGGTGTGGTTTCGTGTGTTGCTTGTATTCCACAGATGGGGCTTCCTTTGTTTGCACTGCCCAGTTTTTGGCATGCTGCAGACCGGTGCCGGTCCACGAACCAGGGGTTGGGGGCCCCTGGTCTAGGTGATAAAGGCAAGATTGAGGAAGACTTATTCTTGTTAGAGATTTGTTTGGGACTTGTTAGGCTTCGGAATCTCACCTAATGGCAGTCAGCTAAACATCAGGTTTTTTTCCTTCTGTTTAATTGTGTCTGATGCTCAAAGACTGCCCGGACAAGTTCCTTCATTTTTTTTGTGGCACAGTTTTTCAGAAGTTGCTTGCCATTTCCTCCTTCCTTGAGCTGAGAGAAAGCGAGTATTCCAAAGTCACCCAGTTGGCTTTGTGTCTAAGGCAGGACTAAAACTCGCCGTCCCTCAGTTTCTAGCCTGAGACAAATTCAGCTTTACAATACGTAAATCCATAAAGTCCTGCTCAAGAAATACATTGGCACAAATAATTCAATACAAGCAGATCAAAGGTGCATTTTTCACCTTAGTGTAATGTTGCAGGGATGTCCATACCTCTTTCATTTTCAGAGTGAGATCCTCAGGTAAATTAGCCAGTTATCTAAAATAAGCAATAAGCGTCTAATAGGCCACGAAAAAAATATGATTCATGAATGTTTGAAAGAATGCTGATATTGTATTTTTAACTTTACATAATTAGAATGCAAAGCAGTTAAATATTTGTGTCCTTTTACGAAAGTTAAACTGTAAACTACACGGATACTTAATTTGATAAAGATGCAGCCTTTCTATAAATATTCCAAAAGTTTGGAAATTTATTTATTTATATAATTTATTAAATTTATACAGGTGACTCTATCAAGCAACTCTGGGTGGTAAATGAGTGGAAATGAGGAAGATAGCAGTCCCTACAAATTATAGAATTTAGAAGTTGGTAATCCACCTTTTTTAATTAAAAAAAGGTCTTATCAGGAAGGAAGGAAGAAGAACAAAGCGTTTCTGCAAATATTAATCAATAAAGATCTTTTAGAAAGCGAATTCTATCTTTGAGACTCAGTGGAGAAGTTTTGTGGGAATTTAGAATTTTAGGAACAAAAAAGAAAATAGAGTAAGCAAAATATATAACTGCCAGAGGATATACATTTTCATCTTTATTTTATTTGGATTTATGTAGCAACCCTGAGAATTTATCTGATGGAGATATAAAAGTCTTTTAATCTAAAATTGATTTTCTGCAGTTGGATTCTTCACAACAACAATTACTTCTGACCATGGAAATGATTTTTTTAAATGATTTTTTTCATATGAGTAATTAAAGCAACCACGATTGCATGGCTTTCCTGTGGAATGTTATAAAGCATTTATTGATATCTAGTGAGATCTTTGAGAATGGAATTTTATATTTTTCATCAATGAAGTATATATTACAGTCATATCAAAGCATGATAATCATCATATATCTGAGACGGATGGGCAGTACCTAAATTAGATAGATAGATAGATAGATAGATAGATAGATAGATAGATAGATAGATAGATAGATAGATAGATAGATAGATAGATAGACAAACTGACTGACTGACTGACTGACTGACTGATTATCAATCTATTTCATTCATTAATGTAGATATTAAAATTTTAGTTGTTTAACAAATAGACTTTAGTAAGTAATCTGTTCAATAGTTAAGTACAAGCATGTTTTATTAAAACTAGACACAGAACAGATATTTAGCTGGTAATATATTTGACTGACTTGAATAAACAGTCAACAGCTGCATTTTTATAATATATGGGGAAAAAATCTTTGATAAAATTTACAGACAATATATGTACATTATCTGAATCAAAAATGGATATTCTAAATATGATGCATAATTATAAGGATGCATATTCATAAGTTGGAATTTTATGATGCAAGCCTTAAGACCAAATAAGGTCTCTCTTCCTTGTTTCTGTTCACTTGAGACAGCTACATCCATGAAATGCAAACTTTTTATTAATAGAAAATTAGACACAAAAACACCCTCTGGAAAAATCTTTTCACTTAATAATATATCAAATTCTCATGTCTAGGTTCTACATTGCCTAGTGTGGTGAACAGAGGAGACTATTCAGAATTTTCCACAGAACAGAGCACTAATAAGGTTCTGATAACCTTATTATATGTGATATCACTACTTGTGATTGTATGTGATGTTACTATTATATGGACATATTACTTTGTTGATATTAGAACTATCTGTATTAAAAACTTAACATTAAGTGTCTTATTAAATATAATTATCAGTTTTATGGGTTATAAAAAGACGTCCAGTAGGAATTTTTATAAAAATATAATTTTAATTGGTGGCCATCAGCTAATCCATACTATTCCTCAACAGAATCCTATAATGTTAAATATTTCAGATAGGAGAACAACCTCTTTCGCATAGCTATCCTTCATGATTACTTCAGTGGACCCATGGAGTCCATTATGTCAACTTCAATACTGGTACCTTGTTCAATATACAACATTACTCTAAAAAAACAGGGAATAAATTTATAAGGCAAGGAAGAAATTGGGGGACATTGTTTATTTCTTTCATTCCCTCATCTCAGCCATTGCCCTAAATTTTATATAATTTAACAGGATGGTGGGATTGCCCAGAGAAAATATAAAACTAATTGTTAACAAGCACCCAAATTTGGAAAACACATCCCAATGTGATTAATTACTACTTGTCCATTGGCATTCCTTAACATATCAATCTTGAGGTTAGAAGGAGCCCTGGTGCTACAGTGGTTAAGTTCAGAATTGCAGGCAAAGTCTGCCCACAGCCTGGAGTTTGATCCTGATGGGGTTCAAGGTTGACTCAGCCTTCCATCCTTCCAAGATCAGTAAAATCAGGAGCCAAATTGTTGGGGGCAAGATGCTGACATTTATAAACTGCCTAAAGAGTGTTGTAAAGCGCTGTGGGGTGGTATATAAGTCTAAATGCTATTGTTATTGCTAGAACCTCCTTCTGATTTCAGAAATCTATTGAAAGATTTTCAAAATGATTCCTAATGTTCCTCTTGAAAATGATGGGTACATGAGCAAGACCATGTTGTGGAAACTGGTTGGTTTCTTCTGCTGTTTTACTTCAACATGGAATTTGCACTTGAAAAGCTCATGATCTGTTCCACAGCCAGCCCCTGCCCACATCATTGCTGTTCTTTATCTCCCTGGCATTTTTCACTCTTCTGTCCCAGGAACAATGCCAACCACCACCGCCCAATAAGAGGATTTTGGGGGTGAGATCTGCTTTTATCAAGAGCCAAACATCAGAATATTGATTGATTGATTGGATTTTTATCCTACCTTATTACTTTATAAGTAACCCAGGATATCGAACATACATAGTATTTTTTCCTCCTATTTTTCCTCACAACACTAACGTTATGAGGTGGGTTGGACTGAGAGTGAATGGCTCAAAATCACTCAGCCAGCTTTCATAACTAAGGTGGAACTAGAACTCACAATCTCCTGGTTTTAGCCTAGTGCCTTAATCACTAGACCAAACTGGCCATGTACTACTATTTCCTGTAGTGAAAGTTCAAGACCTTATGCCACCTTGAGCAAAAAACATCTACCAAGCAAAGAACCCAGATTCCTGAGCTGTTTTTGACTTCAACTGTGCAAATCTAAAGAAGTGGTTTATTGGCAGATACGGCAGAATCAGCCATCCATGGATTTCCTATCCCAAAATGGTAGATCGTCTACTACATGTACAAGCTTGTGGAAACATAATGCCAAGTTTCAATCACTCATATGTTTTCAAATTTGGTAAGTCATGGAGCAAGGAGAGAAGAGATAGATGCTCATTTCCTATAGCACAGGAATTAAAGCAAACAGATATTTTGGCATGCAGTCTCTTCTGCAGTATCTATGTTCTGCTGAGATGGAGAGTCATTTGAGATTGTAACTTAGACTCCTCCAAGTGAGTGGTGTTTCCCCCATTCGACCTCTCTGCCTTAGTAAGGAAATATTGCAGATGGCTTGTCAAGAATTATTATGGACTACTCAGTGATGGATGCGTCTGAAAGGACATATGCTAAAGGCTCAAGTGCTCCTTTTTGCTGCTGATCCTGAGGCAGCACTGGCAAGCTTCTGCAACGGAATCCATATTAGATCTGAAGGTGTGTTGTTCAAGAACTGAAAGATATGAGCGGCCCAGCTTCCACTCACTCAATTTATGGTACCCCAGTTACTTTCACTTGAACTCTATTATTGCTCATTTGCCTTCCAGTGGATGAAAAGCAAAAGAAAGGCTAATTGCTCATTGTTCTGAAACCATCGTTAACTTTCACTTTTACATTATATATATGATATGATATAAGCCTGAGATAATCATTTTTGTATCTACACTGATGCTGAGAAATAGTCAGAGTGACCAAATTCAGTGTAAGTTTTATTTTAAAACTATATTTTTTTCCTAAACAAATCCAGAAATTCAGAATTTATTTATAAAGACTTATTAAGACCACCCTTATATGTGAGACAGCCAAAAAAGCTAATACAATCCTTGGTTGCATACACTGAGGTATAGAATCAAAATCATGTAAAATATTAATACCACTTTATAAAATCTTAATAAGACCACACCTGGAATACTGCATCCAGTTTAGGTCACCATATTATAAAAAAAGATGTTGAGACTCTGGAAAGAGTGCAGAAAAGAGCAACAAAGATGAATAGGGGGCTGGAGGCTAAACATGAAGAACAGTTACAGGAACTGGGCATGGCTAGTCTACTGAAAAGAAGAACTAGGGGTGGCATGAGAACAGTGTTCCAATATTTGAGGGGCTGCTACAAAGAAGTCAACCTATTTTCCAAAGCACCAGAAAGCAAGACAAGAGACAATGGATGGAAACTAATCAAGGAGAGAAGCAACTCAGAACTAAGGAAAAATTTCCTAACACTAAGAACAATTGACCAGTAGAATGACTTGCCTTCAGAAGTTGTGTGTGCTCCATCACTGGAGGTTCTCAAGAAGAGACTGGACACCCCTTTGTCTAAAATGGTGCAAGGTCTCATGCTTGAGCAGGGGTTGGATTAGTAGACCTTCAAGATTCCTTCCAATCCTGTTATTCTGTTATTCTGCTAAAGTTTAAGTCCTATGAAGACCTACTTCTTAAACAAAATACATGGCAGGATCAGATCTACATCAATAAGTATTCCACATAATGATAATAAATCATATGCTGTGCATAAAAAAGCCACCAATGTAACCTACAGAAAGGAATACATAAAATAAAAACTACCAGATGCACAAGTTAAAATTCAGAAGAAGCAGAGACATCATTATTTCTATAGATAATAATGAAAAAGATAAAGCAATCCCCTCAAATGTTTATTTTTTGCTTTATTAATTACATGAGGCCTTTTTGTTTACACAGACCACAACAAATGGATAAAAAACAAAGCTATAGAGGCTACCCCATGTGTTTATTTAAGAATTTGTATAATACTCAGAAAGCAAGAGTTCAAATGGAATATGAAGCAACTAAATGGCTCAGAATATAGAAAGGAGCACACCAAGGCTGTATCACTTTGTTTAATTTATATGCAGAGTATGAGTTACTGAAGTAGAAAAAATGCATATTGGAATGAAACTTTCTGGGAGAATTATCAACAACCTCAGATACGCTGATGACACCACTTCGATGGCTGGAAGCAAAGAAGCTAAGGAACCTCTTGCTGAAGGTGAAAGAAGTAAATGCAAAGGCTTACCGTCCCAAATTTACAGGGATCATGATTAATGCTATGGAATAAAAGCTACTTGGGACAAAGATATGACACATTTAGATAAAATATAAACCAGCAGAGACATCAAAGTGACAATAACAGGATCTAAGTCAAGTTTTCTAGGTTGTAACATCCTGAGCTGAGATAACTGTCTATCAGAAAGGCTGAATGAAAAAAAAAAAGGATGCCTTTGAATTATAGTACTGGAGAAAATTGTTAATACCTTGGAGTGCAAGAACAACATACTAGATGTATCATTCCATACTAGATGAAGTAAAGCCATACTAATCTCTGGAAGCACTAATAATAAAACTGAAGTTTAGATATTCTGGGTACATACTGTGGTGGCAAATGTCATTGGTGAAGATTCTGGTGCCTGGAAAGTCAAAGGCAAAACAAATAAAAAGATGCTGGCAGGAGGCAAGATGGCTACCATTTCTGTCAGTTGAAGAAACAAATCCCTCTGCTTCTGCTCCATTGAAATGTTTGACCAGGAACAAATAAACCACTGTTCGCTAGGGTTATGGTTCAATCATACAGTTTAGAGAAAGGAAATTTGAGCATCTCCTATTCCAAACATATTGTTGCCTAAGTAGAGAGAAACAAATGCTGCCAGTAGACTAAGTTAAAGTGCATTAAGACCAAGATCAACTAAACTCGTAGTCCCTAAGGTAGAAATGTTCACGAGTGCCTTCCCTCTCAGCTGTAAAGCACAGTCATGATAACTCAATCCCCAAAGAAATGAAAGCCTTTTCATGACATCTACAAGCAGCTGACTTACTCCACCTCGGAGCAGAATCAGCTTTAGGGCTCCATTTTACTCACTGAAGTTCTAAATGGAAGCTGCTCTAAGGTAGCTTTGTCCAACTGGATGTCCTCTATATGTGGAGAATTCCCAGCTGCTGTGGTCATTATCCCTCTGGAAGCCACAAAATTAGAAAAGAGTGTCCTGGAATCATTTCCCATTCCTGACCTATATTTCATGGAGGTGGCATTCATTCATTTTATCTAAAACCACTTGAAACCAAATCCTGTGAGAATCACATATTTAATGTATCTAGTCTATGGAGTAACGTATTTGTTAGCCCAGATCCTGGCTTTTTAAATCTAGGATAGGAGCATGCCTCCTCCTCCAAAGTGAAAGGTACTTGCAAGTCATGTCTGCACTGAACATGCTGGAGACGCCTCACGCTATTTATACATTTGGAACAATTCACCACCTAATGCTTTCCCTGGTAAATAAATGCCCACGGTGCCTGAAATGGATGCCATTTTTCCAGAGGAACGAGGTTACACATTAAGGGTCAGCTTGGAAAGCCTGATGCCAAAGCTGTGCAGCTGTTTCTCTCACTCAGTCACAGCCTGCATTTATGGAACATGGGAATTTCGCTTGTACTCCAAATCCCAAAGTAAGCATATTATATTCAAAAGATCCCTGGCAATAGCCCAGTTGCCCTACATGGCCCAGCAGCATGGGTACTAGAAAGAACATCCATCTCTTCCATGCAGAGCATGTTTAACTCTTCCTTTTCCAATCATTTCCCCCAACACTCCTCCCAGCTGTTTCTACTTATGCAGCTCTCAAAGCTATTTGTCAGGTGAGCGCAGCCTGGAATACTTACAGAGGTACAACAGCTTTGAAGAGAGAGGTTTTAGGAAAAAAATTGAATGGAAGAAAGTGTTTAAGCACTCCATTCTCCTCCCCCCTCCCCTCCAACCTTTTCCCTCTTGAAAATTTGCAGAATAAGAGCAACCTAATCAGCTTGTTACATACAATTGCACTGTGCATATATATAAATTGTGATATCAAAACCTAGTGTGGAACTTTTGCTTGTTTGTCTGTGAAGAGGCATGTCTGATATGAGGCATGTCCATTGGTAAAGTATACTGCAAGAAGCCTACTAATTATATGATCTAAATCAGAGGTCCCCAACCCTGGGCCACAGCTCACTACCGGACTGCAGCCTGTTCAGAACCAGGCCACGGGAGCAGTGTGCAAATATGCGTGCATGCAACTCCACTTGCACATGCAGCAGGCATGTGAAAACACACACACACACACACACACACACACACACACACACACACACGCCTGCCGCTAGTGCAGAACCATCTCCTCCCCCCCCCAGGTCTGCAAAGCCAGGACGGTTGAAGACTGCTGATCTAAATAGTGATCTCAGGTGGCTGAAAGCTGACAGGAAGGATGGGGGGAGGAGACTTTTGAACCAGAGAGAGGGAGGGAGGGAGAGAAAGAGAGAGATCAGAATGCTCAGGAGAATTGGCTATATGAAAAACATCAAACCTATTTAACAACCCAAAAGAAGTGAACCATTCACTCAAAACCAAGCAATCAACAGGTTGATAATCGAGCACACTCAATGACTTGCAGAAGATACAGAATGCCTGTGTTTCATTTTTGGCTCACTTTTTACTATTTCTCATCACCACATTCCTGTGTACAAGTTAAATTAATATGTGGGTAATCCACAAAAACACATGCCACAATCATTATGTTAATCCTTACCTATGCAACAAGAATCCCTGACAAGATTAAAAGCTGGTTCACACATTAAGACATGACCAAAATTTTACAACACGGTGGCTGATTTTATACATCACTCTTATCTAAATCCAAAGCCCCCATAGGATGCCTTAGTAGGATATATATGAAAAGCATTTCACTGTAACAAATGGTGAATCCCTCAGAAGTAAGGTTTAACAATAAATTGTGGATGGGGGAACTCCACAAAATAAAAAACTAAGGGAGGTTAGATTTTGTCTGACTGAGTCTCTTAGATCATTATGGTTGGCAATTGTGGGTTTTATAGGCCAAAATCTCTGATATTTTGTGTTGAAATAGAATGTTATTTTTTATCATGAATAAAAACACTCCCATTGGGGGTGTCTATATATGAAAATGATTGCAATACATTATTTTAATGTAAGTCCCTCTCATTTATTTAAGATCTTATTTATCAGACAAAGGTATTCAGCTTACAAAAATTATGTGCTGAAATAAGGAGACATTAAAACAGTGATTACATCCATATTACCAATGTTAAAAGTTGACAACAGATATATGGAGCCCAACTTTTAAATAGAACCCTTTCTAAGTGGCTGTGCAGAATGTTGCCACTTTCTTTTAAAAAATATTTATTGTAATATGTTCATCCAATTCACAGTAATTTCGCTAAATCCATATACCATCATCATGAGAGACACATCTCAAAGTGGATTTATTCAGTTTGTATCTACTGGGCCATGGGACTATATCACCTGTGGAAGACAAGGTATAGACTGTCCATAAGTGACACTTCCCTATAAACAAAAGATAGATGCAGTCATTCCTGGAGCTAGCTGGGTTTTACTAGAAATTTGTGCCCAAGGGGAGTCAATTTGCAGCACCCATTAGTCCTAACCAGAAAGAATCAGAAACATAGGATATTCTTTTTCTGACTCAGATTAACGTAAATCCTTTTACCACCATCTTTTGTTCAAGAGCTCCACAAGGACCTTAGTCTGAACCTCTTGAATTAACAAAACCTCAATACTCTCCATATTTCAGGCATCAGTGATTATACATTTATTTTTTCTTCTTTTTAAATAAAGTTTGATTTTGTTAATACTAGGTGAGATTAATCTATCACCCAAGGATGGAAGGATAGGCTGAATTATCTAGCCACATGCCACTATGCTACAATTCAAGACATTGCATTATTGAAATCATTTTGGGGTTTGGCATTTTAATCATTTATGTTCCAAAAACGATTAAAGGAAAACAGATTACAATAGCCCTATTTTTCACACACTGGGGATATCAAGTGGGAATCAGGTGAGGCATTCTCTGGAAAACAGGTGGCAGCAGCAAAAACTAGCAAATAGCATATACAACTTTTTGTCAGTTTTGGTGTGTATACCTGAACAGCATCTCTACCTTCCTCTAGAGGAAGTCCAGTGACAAAATTTTACACAATTATTGGAATTAAATTTAACTTTCACTTAGGTTTGCTTCTCTTCCCCCCCCCCCCGTAATGGGAATGTTTGTTCTGTCATGTTAGCCAGAGAAGCCCAAAATATTTCCACCCCTTATTATATGCTAAGATATTGATTGTAGTGTAGACAGTGAAAGAGAAGCTCCTGAGATAGATAGCCATTATTCTATAATGGCATTTTGATAACAGCTTTTTCACAAATGTGATGAGGCTAATTTACATAATGTACCAGTGGCTGTAAAAGTTGGACCATAAGAAAGGTTGAGCGCCAAAGAATTGAGGCCTTTGAACTATGGGGCTGGAGAAGACTCCTGCGAGTCCCCTGGACTGCAAGGCGATCAAACCGGTCAGTCCTAGAGGAGATCAACCCTGACTGCTCCTTGGAAGGCCAGATCCTGAAGTTGAAACTCAAATATTTTGGCCACCTAATGAGAAGGAAGGATGCACTGGAGAAGAGCCTAATTTATTTATTTATTTATTTTATTTATTTATTTATGAGACTTATATACCGCTTTAAATGCGAGCACTCTCTAAGCGGTGTACACCAGTAAGCAATGTATATATATATTTACATTGCCCCCAACAATCTGGGTCCTCATTTTACCTACCCCGGAAGGATGGAAGGCTGAGTCAACCTTGAGCCGGTGGATTTGAACCGCTGACCTGCAGAACACAGTCAGCTAAAGTGGCCTGCATACTACACTCTAACTGCTGCGCCACCTCGGCTCATACTAATACTGAGGGCAATAGAAGAATGGGACGACAGAGAATGAGGTGGCTGGATGGAGTCACTGAAGCAGTAGGCGTGAGCTTAAATGGACTCCAGAAGATGGTAGAAGACAAAAAGGCCATGGGGTTGGGATGGGTCGGACACGACTTCTCAACTAACAACAACAACCAGTGGAACAGCTTGTGCCCAAAGTAGAAAGACTATAACAAAAGGCGTTGCAAAATGTATCTGGAACAACTGCCTACAAAGATATCTGGTGAATTGTGACTATCTAGATTAAGAATAACAATGGACATTTTGAAAACAAGGACTTGTCCAATTAGATTGACACCTTATGATCATCCTGATCAATCCACAAAACTCTAGTAGTAGCAGCATTGATATATCACCTTTCTTCTGAGACCTCAAATTTTATCCCTACAATAACCTTGCAAGTTGGGTTAAGTTATTGAGAATCCATAGTCAAAAGCCACCCATTATATTTGGGGTCACTTGGTGCCCTAAACCTGGGTCTTTAAACCTGATACCTTAAACATTGCACAAATAAACTCTCTAAATGTTGAGTAATAGCAATGGAGAATTTTATATTTTAATGGAGAGTTCTTTTTTATTAAGACGGAAGTAGATTTTCCAGAGCCAAAAGGATGAGGGAACTATGAAATATACAGTTCTACATATCATTAGACTAGCAAAAAATGGTATTTATTAAATCAAGATATTCTGGAACAATCATATCTAATACTTTGGTGTCACTTGGACTGATTGCTGAGTTATTTCTTAACATCCATTGTTCTATATAACATATAGTACAGTTGTGGTAAAATTAGTTATTAACAAGGTTAATACAGAACAACCCATTCTTTAATGTCACACATATATACTTAATTTCTTGTTCTTTTCTTAGGAACTTTGTCTTAAGCTGATTACACTTGGCAAATACCACAAAATTTTCTAGATAAAATTAACTAGATCAAAATAGAAGGTCTAGCAACTGAGAATGTGGCCAAAAAAAAAAAAAAAAATTAAACCCCTTCCACTGGAAAAATTTTGTCCTTGCTCATAGAGTTGTTAAATCCCATCTGGTGGTGTTTCAGCAAAATATGAAAGCAGAAATAGCATCGTTACATTAAAGTTAAGAAATTAACATGGGGCCCCTTCCTCTTTTTTTCTGTGATTAAATGCCTTATCTTGCACACTCTACACCCACTTGACAAAGGCTTTGTGAGTGTTCAAAAGGAAGGCAATGGAAATTTGGAAGGGTAAGCAAGTCTTGGCTAGCCCTTGGATCCTTAATTATTCACCGATAGTGATATCTAATGTACACTGCTTTGCCGGTGTCCCAGTTTTCCAGCTGTAGACATATGATATTGCCATCATTTTTCATGTCAAATGTCCTTCCTTTGCAAGATAAATGGATGTTTGTTCAGCTATCTCATGTAGGCTGCCTTTAAAAGTGGTCTTGGGGATGTCAGTGGCTCCTGCAGAGGATGGCATGATTTATTTATTTATTTGCTAACCATATTTTATGCTGCCAAACTTAAAAGATGACTCTTAGAGCCAAATGATTTCATTTTGTCACAGCAGAGGTGGATGATATGGACACGTATCCCCTTTCCCAAGATACCCACATGGGGATATACTCTCTATCCCACCCGACTTTTGAAAATAAATTAAATTTTGAAAGCAGATTAAATTAAATTGTAAGCTGCCCTGAATCATTGACTGAGATGAGCGGCTATAGAAATTGAATTAAAAAACAAATAGGAATCTAATATGCAGCAAAGCCAAGTGCTATCAATTAACACTCTCCTATCTCTATTTATAGCAAGGATATAGGGAGCCAGAAAACTCCTGGCA
Organism: Crotalus tigris; assembly: GCF_016545835.1. NCBI lineage: Eukaryota > Metazoa > Chordata > Lepidosauria > Squamata > Viperidae > Crotalus > Crotalus tigris. The sequence goes on along the minus strand of NW_024096464.1, from coordinate 1,706,098 downwards.
TGTGTTTTCTGAGTACGGTAGCTGTCAGCCCTGTGAGGTAGGCCAGCTGGAGAAACAGGCACAGCAGGGATTTCAAGAATGCTGTTTATTATTGTAGGGTACTATTGTGAGGTTATTAACAAGTTTCTCTCTGTCGCATCTTCTACTAAACAAAATCAAGGCAGGATAATTTTGAAATTTTCTCTGCCACTTCTTTGATTTCTCATCAGGATGGAGCCATCTTTTCTCAAAGACTGCTCTCCCCCTCCACCCGCCAGGCATTCATTGCAGAGTCTTAATATTTCAAATGATCCTGCAGTCCTCCCCCACCAAAAGAAATTTGTGTGGTTGAATGCTGGATGCTATCTAACAAAATGAAATTCAGTGGTGAAAAAAGGAAGGTTCTACATTTAGGCAAGAAAAACCAAATGTACAGGTATAGTACAGGGGGTAACCTTGCTCAATAGTAGTAACTGTGAGAAGGATCTCGGAGTCCTAGTGGACAATCACTTAAATATGAGCCAGCAGTGTGCAGTAGCTGCCAAAAAGGCCAACTCAGTGCTGGGCTGCATTAACAGAGAGATAGAATCAAGATCACATGAAGTATTAATACCACTTTACAATGCCTTGGTAAGGCCACACTTGGAATACTGCATCCAGTTTTGGTCACCACGACGTAAAAAAGATGCTGAGACTCTAGAAAAAGTACAGAGAAGAGCAACAAAGGTGATTAGGGGACTGGAGGCTAAAACATATGAGGAACGGTTGCTGGAATTTGGTAGGTCTAGTTTAACGAAGAGAAAGACGAGGGGGGACATGATAGCAGTGTTCCAATATTTCAGGGGCTGCCACAAAGAAGAGGGAGTCAAGCTATTTTCCAAAGTGCCTGAGGGCACGACAAGAAGTAACGGGTGGAAACTCATCAAGGAGAGAAGCAACCTAGAACTAAGGAGAAACTTCCTGACAGTTAGAACAATTAACCAGTGGAACAACCTGCCTCCAGAAGCGGTGAACGCTCCAACAATGGAAGTTTTAAAGAAGAGACTGGACAGCCATCTGTCCAAAATGGTGTAGGGTTTCCTGCCTGAGCAGGGGGTTGGACTCGATGACCTCCAAGGTCCCTTCCAACTTTATCATCATCATCATCATCACTAAAAGTAAGTTAAAATATGCACCAGATTCCAGCCCATTTTCAAGCTCAGTTGAAAGCATGGGTTTAACAATTGAAAAAGATTTAAAGTCTTTATCTTTTCCAAAAGGGAAGCAGCAAGTGACTATAGAGATTTTTTTTTAATTTTTTTTTTATTTTTAGAATTTTACAATAAACTACAGTGTTAATTAAGTACTGGCAATTTTTAAAAGCAGTTCTTAACATTCTCACAAAGAAGTGTTGTTTATCCCATCTTTTTGCTTTCTGTGGGATGGAAAGCAAAAAGATAGACTAAACAAGAAATAATGGAAGCTACTGAAAGATATATAGGATAATAACTACCTCAGTTTGCACTTGCCAAGAATCCCTCCTGCAAAAAAATTCAAGTAGACTATCCCACTGTATGCTACCATATGCTTATCATTTAAATGTTAAACTGTATATTGTTAAGAGTAGTTCTACTGCATATACAATAATATCTCTGTTTGTGACTTTCTCCAGCCAATGAAGAAAGTGCTACACTCAGTACTGTAAGATTTTCAGCTAATAGAATCATTTGTATTTGATCATACAAATAAACTATGATTGCTATGACTTATTCTATTAGCTGGCAAAGAAATATTGGAGTGGGATTCATATATTAATGGAGAAAATTCTTAACCTGAACATAAAGATTAAACCAGAAACTTCCCTTCTGGGCCTAATGGAAAGAGAACTGGGGAAAAAAAATGGAACTCAGATTTTATATATGGTGAGAGCGGCAAGATTGCTCTATGCACAAAAGTGGAAGGATGCCTCAATTCCTACCATGGACGAATGGTTACAAAAGCTGATGGAATTAGCAGAGATGGCCAAATTGACTGATAAAAGAAAAGAATATCAATACTTTTGTTTCTACTTGGAAACCGCTTCTGGACTTGGTGCCTGAGGCGGAAAAAAATGATATCATGATTTTGGGTTTTACCGATTGGACTGATTTGCCAATACAGAAATGGCTAGGGCATACTACTATAGAAATGTAAAAAGTTGAGATTTGATTTTAATATCTGTTTTTACTGCAATAGAGAGAGTCAGAAATCAATGCCTTTTGTTTCTCCCCCCCCTTTCTTCACACCTTTTTTGTTTTCCCTTTTTCTATTGTTGTCCCTTATTATTTGTGTTTGTATTTTCACATTTTATGTTATAAATGAATAAAACCTAATAAAAACATAAAAATATGATTCTGTTAGCTGAAAAACTTACCCAACAAAGAATCCATGGATATTTTAAGTATTTAGCTATTTCTGGCTATGTTGTTACAATCACATTTTAATTAGGACTTTCAAAAAATAGATAGAAAAGCTCATTTGCAATTGCTGTACTCAATTATTGAATTGTCTTTACTTACACATATTCAGTCTCTACACAAACATGAAATTCCTATCTGATTTCTAGAATAAGTAATAGGACCATAAGATTTCTTGTAAGAAACAAAGGCAGCTCTCTTTTATTTTGTCTTTTTCTAGCAGAGACCCAAAACAACTAGCAACAAGGCCCTCTCTCCTGAGTCTGGGGGGGGGGGAAGGGGGGGAGAATGAATCCTTACATTCAGGTAATTCAGTACATGTCTGGGCAAGATATGATTAAATCACATATATATTCTTGAGGCCTTTGAAATACAATCACAGCCCTTTGTAAGAAAATACAAAGCTTTAGGTTATTCACATTGCTAGCTGTACTCACAAAAATCATTTAGCACTCAAGAATTACAGAATAGAAGGGAATCCTTAAGAGATCTTTGATTCCAAACCATATCTCCAGAGTTTACTATATGACACTTACTGTCATGTAGTTTAAAACACTTATTGTGGTAATATATAGACTATAAAAGATCAAACTAAAAGACAAATCATGTAGATTTCTTATATCGCATCATTGCCTTACCTGGTGGGGACAGCATTGTGATTTTATATATTGTAACTTTAAAAACCTTCCATTATTTGTTGTAGGTGTAGTGGTTAAGGCATCAGCTTAGAAACCAGATCATAAGTTGTAGTCCCACCTTAGACAAAATGGCAGCCGGATGATCTCAGGCCATTCACTTTCTCTCAGCCCTAGAAATAAGACAATGGCAAATCATTTCTGAAAAACCTTGCCAAGAAAAAGTACAGGGACTTGTCCATACCAGGAATCCAAAAATGACTTAAAGAACCAAAAACAAAAGAAAACACCCTACCTCATGAGTGTCAAACTGCTGGCCCATGGGCCAGATGCATCATAGCGAAACCGCAGCCACAAGTCACGATATATCGCGACACATCACGTGATGTTGCGGGTTTGACACTCCTGCCCTGGCTGAATTGCTGAGGCAATATGTTTATTTACGTTTTAACTATTTTGATATTTAATTCCTGTTCAGTAATCAATGCCTAAATATAGATGAAGGTATGTGGTTATTGTGGAAAGTTAGCAATCAACAACTGAATGGGTGTGTATGTATATGAAATGTATGTGTCACATACAAGGTGAAAAGCACAGAAGAGAAAACAAAACAGAAGAAATTATTACACGTACAAGTATTGACTATATAGCAGTACCTTCATTAGAAACCAACTCTACAGCTTATGATACATTGTTCTCCTTTAGAAAACACTCCTTGTAAGAGAAGTTTGTTTTTACTATAATGCTTAGTCATTAAAATAGCTTTTTGCATTATAGATTATAAAACACAAAATATACATATTATAACATACAAAAAGAGCTGCCCTGTGATAAGATGGGTGGCCAATAAATTTACAAATATAAATAAATAAAACTGAGTTATCTATGGGTATGTGTACGTGTGTATAAAAATAATGTTGAGGAGACGGAAACCTTGTAAATGGCACAGCATTCAATGGAAAAAAAGTGTTAAATTATACAGAATGTGTGCTTAACAGAACAGAAATGGAAATACATTGTGCAACGTAGGAATCTGCCAGTTGAAGATATTCCAAGATTAGGATCAAAGAAAAGTGGTCTTATTAGATTTTACACTGAAGAAGGATCGGATCTGCTAGGCTAATCACAAAGTGTAGTTGAACCCAAGCAAGTTTCTTGCTTACACTCACAGCTCATAAGATACAATTAATTATTGGACACAGGAATATTCTACAGTGGACATACGTTGTTTTTATTGGAGATATAATTAATTATAGCCAACCTGAAACTAGTCATTCTTCCCATCCACCCCCATCCTTCTTAGACTGACTTTTAGGGAAATTTTTATATGACACAATATTTTTCCGAGGCAATATTTTTCCCCTCATACTACAAGTCATTATTTTTTGAATGTTAGTGTGCATTCCTTTTTAAAATCCTGCATTAAGTCTTAATGACAATTAAACTTAGGAACTAGGGATAGAAAGAAGCCAAAGCTACCAATGAAGTTAATTGTCCCTTCTTGTCTCATCAAATTTCCTTCTCAAAAAAAGTGAAAGCGTATGTGTTTCAACCAGTTTATGCTTCCTTAAAGTACTATTCAGTGACAAAAAGCCAAAAATCTATAAATTGGAGATTTTGTCCTGCCAATTCAAATAGAAAGCTTATTATTATTGATGTCTTTAAACACGTGGAATGGGGAGACAACTGAAGAATTCTAGTAATTAGTTAAATAGAAAAAAAAATGCTTCGGATAAGGTGCTGTGTCATGATGTAATACCAATACATTGAAGCCAATATATAAAGTAACTTAAACTGAATGCAAATCTCAAAACTCAGTAAAAATAGTACTTTGCTTTTCAGTGTTTATTTATACTAGTGGAGTAGACTTTTTTTTCACAAATCCAAAATAATGAAAACGGCAGAGGTTGAATGGAACACATTCAGAATACATCCTGAGGGGGTTTCTTCAGAATGATTTATGATCATCCATAAAAACAGCATTACGTTCACCAGCATGTGTATCCAAGGGCTTTACTAGATATCGTTTAGCTGGCTTTTTTCCTGCTGTGAACTTACATGGGATTCCTCTTTTGGAAGGGAAACTCTCCAGAGATGACATCTGCTTTAGAAGAATTGCATCCAGATGCAGACAAATGTACAGATGTAGACTCGAGCCAAATTTGTCCTCTGGAGAAGTAGGATTTGGTAACAAGATCAGGCTCTGTGGTTGTGGGGGAGAATATTCGGCTACTGCCTTTTGAAATAGGCTCCAATCCTCAAAATGTTTACCTGATAACACGCTGATTGGGGAAAATTAGAGGTCTGATTAGTATCGGGGCACCAGGGCTGGCGGTGGGGGGGGGAATTTGCTTTTGATATTACAGATCGCCTTAACTAAAGTACAGAAAACGTATTTGCTCAATGAATAAGATCAGTCCTGTAGGTTATGTCTACCAAATTAATTGCAAGATGCTAAAAACGTCCTGCATTGTTAATTTAAGGGTAGGGGGTATGCAAAACAAGTGAATATCATCCGCTGTGTTCATGGTTTAAAGATATGTTAGGAAGCAGAACATGTCAGCATACTTTCTAGAATAATACAGAGCACTCTTGGAACAATGACACTGGTGTGTTCCAGGAGAAAAACAGAACATTCTGGAAGAAAAACAGAAAATTCTTTTCTAGACCATCCTGTTTTGTCATCCTGGGTTTAAAGAAAAAAAAAAAACATTTCAGAGGCTGACAATATGGACAGAAACTGGGGACCCATGAATTCTAGTTCTGTCTTCGGCGGAAAGCCAACTGGATGACTTTGGGCCAGTCACTCTCTCCCAGTTGCTAGGAAGAAAACAAGAGGAAACCATTCTAAAAAATAATGCCAAGCAAACTGCACAGACTTGTCCATGTAAGCACCAGGAATCAAGTTCAACTCCAAGATCCATGTACACACTTATACAAAGAGCTGCTAGTAGTCCTTTTCTGACTGCAGTCACAAATGCAACCAATACAACTGAATCTATTTTTCAAACATATCTTTGAATTGCCCAGCAGACTTTTTTTTCCTATGCTTTAATTTGTAAAGGAATGTGTCAATTCATGACATCTGTTAAAAAGGGGGAAAAAAGATATGGACAACATATTTGGCAATCTTTATGTTAATGCTGCTCTCCACTGGCCACAATGGAAAATGACATTTTTATCAGAAAAGCCTTAGAAGACTTATATATTGGATATTAAACATTATGCTATTTATTTTGAGTGTAAACATTTGACAACTTAGCTCCAATATTGAAAAATACTCCAAGGGGAGAAAACAGAGCTGCTACATCAATTGTCACATAATTCATTAGACCAAAATCAACATTTTTAAAACAGCTGACAGCCTAGAACAGTGGTGGCGAACCTATGGCATGCATGCCGAAGGTGGCACTCAGAGACCTCTGTGGGCACACAGGCCGTGCCCTGGAGATGGCAACCGTCCCTCTTCAACCAGCCGCCCACTAACTCGCTGAGGTCCTACATGGCCGGATGCATCCCAGCACCCATGCGCTTGCTGGCCTCTGTGTGCAGAGGTCGATGGTGTCAGGCAGCAGCCACCCCTGCCCTTGCCACACCTTGCCCTGTGACAATGGCACCCCCATCCTGCCTCGCCTTGCCTCGCCTCACCCCAAAGGACGAGCCTCCTGCCCACCGCCCCACCTGGCAGAGACCCCCTGGATCTCCCCCAATCCTGCCCGACCCCCACAGGTGTCCGTCCCCACAAACAACATCGAGGTGATCATGCCTACTTTGGCTACTCCCACCCAATCTGCCATGACCACCACAGCCACACTCACTCAGTGGGCCACGCCCACCTGGCACCCGGCGATAAATAAGTGGGTTTTGGGTTGCAGTTTGGGCACTCAGTCTCTAAAAGGTTCACCATCACTGGCCTAGAATCATAATTTTTGACACTTATAATTAGGCTGAATATGCATTTCAGATTACTATTATTCAAGTCATGATTCACTGATGTAATCAAGGTAGTCCACACTAAGTATTTATAGAAAACAATACCAATTCCAACAATAAAAATACCAAAGTAGGTCTACAGTATGATTTTAGTTCAAAGATACTCATAGAATTATGACTGGTGCTTGCAAGAACAGATAGAGCAGAAGTAAGTGATCACAGTAAGAGTTAGGCAATTCAAGATTTTGAAGGCAAGGCAAAGGTATCTGAGGAGCACAAGTATTTGATCTAAACAACAAACAAAAATTCTCTTATAAACTCATACAGTATTTACCTGCTTCAAAACAGACATTCATTGCAAAGTTGGGGAAAATGGAGGTACGTCATTTATAAGAATATGTGCAGAGTATGAAGTTTTACAGTGAGTTATGGTGTTTTTCACATGAAACTATAGCAGCATCCCCATGGTCACATGATCAAAATTCAGATGTTTAGCAACTGGTTCACATTTATGACGGTTGCAGTGTCATGGGGTCATGTGATCAACTTTTGTCACCTTCTGACAAATAAAGTCAATAGGGAAGCAAGATTCACTTAACAACCACGTTACTAACTTAACATATGCAATGATTCACTTAACAACTGTTAAGGAAAGTCATAAAATGAGTCAAATTTCCCTTTGTATGCTTTTTTTGGTGTGATTTACTAAATATGTATGTATACAGGATTTCATTCTAAATATACAATTCATTCAATATGTGTTCCTCTGGCCAAGAGAGAAAAGGTAAAATTAAAATTCTTTACACAAAAGGAAAAAACAGTCCAACCTATCAAAACCAGTACCATAAAAAACAGATTAGGAATACAAGTTAAGATAGGCAAGAAAATGGTAAGTGAGCACCTGTCCATCCTAGATAAGCTCAAATCACCAAGACCAGATGGATTACACACCAAGGTTCTGAAGGAACTGGCAGATGTGATCTCAGAATTACTGAACTATATATTTCAAAGATATTGGAGTACCAGGGAACTACCAGAGGACTAGAAAACAGCTAATGTATTTCCCATCTTCAAAAAAGGAAAAAAAAATAGATCCAGGAAATTACAAACCTATCAGCCTGATCTCAATACCTGGGAAGATTCTAGAAAAGATAATCAAGCAACAAATCTACAAACAACTAAAGGCAAACAAATCATAACCAAAAGCCAACATGGTTTTCAAAAACAGATCCTGCCAGACAAGTCTTATTACATTCTTTGACAAAGTGACAGTATTAGTGAATCAGCAAAATACTGTGGATATAATTTACTTGGACTTCAGTAAAGCATTTGATAAAGTAGACCACAACCTACTGTACTACTAGATAAGATAGAAAAATGTGGGTTAGACAGCATCATCACCAGAGGGATTCGTAACTGGCTGACCAATCACACTCAATGTATAGTCCTCAATGGAACTGCATCTACATGGAGGGAAGTATGCGGTGGGGTACTCCAAGACTCTGTTTTAGGCCCATTACTCTTCAACGTCTTCATCAATGATTTGGATGAGAGGATAGATGGGGAACTCATCAGATTTGCAGATGACACCAAGCTGGCAAGAATAGCCAACACTCTAGAAGACAGGCTTAAGATACAGAAGGATCTTGACAGATTTGAACATTAGGCGCTATCTAACAAAATGAAATTCAATGGTGAAAAAAGTAAGGTTCTATATTTAGGCAAGAAAAAAGAAATGTACAAACCTGGCTCAATAGTAGTAACTATGAGAGGGATCTCGGAGTCCTAGTGGACAATCAATTAAATATAAGCCAGCAGTGTGCTGCAGCTGCCAAAAAAGCCAACACAATGCTAGGCTGCATTAACAAGGATAGAATCAAGATCACGTGAAGTGTTAATACCACTTTATAATGCCTTGGTATTCTCTTGTTGAGACTCTGGAAAGAGTACAGAGAAGAGCAACAAAGATAGGGTTGGTATAGGGTTTCCTGCCTAAGCAGGGGGTTGGACTAGAAGACCTCCAAGGCCCCTTCCAACTCTGTCATTCTATTCTATTCTAAAAAGCATGCAGTGCAACAAATATGGCACAATGAACAAAGTTTAAACTTTGATGTACTGCATGTCAAAAGTGCAAATCTTCATAAGTGATTCAGGTTAGGAGATAGAAGGGGAACTCATAAAATTTGCAGACAACACCAAGCCAGAGGGAATAGCCAACATTTACAAGATAGGCACCAGATCACCAGACACACTTGAACACTGGGCCCTATCCCACAAAATGCAATTCAGTGGTTAGAAAAGGAAGATTTTACATTTAGGTAAGAAAAACCAAATGCACAAGGTATAGAATAAGCAGTACCTGGGGCTCAACAGCAATAACTGTGAGAGGGATCTATGAGTCCTGGTGGACTTAAATAGGAGCCAGCAGTATGCTGCAACTGCCAAAAAAGCTAATGCAGTCATCAACAGAGAGATAGTATCAAAATCACAAGACGTGTTAGCTACTACTGTATACTATTTTGGTAAGGCTACACTTGAAATATTGTGTCCAGTTTTAATCACAATATAAAAAAGATGATGAGATCCTAGAAAGAGTGCAGAGAACAACAAGATGATTGGGGGCTGGAGGCTAAAACATATGATGAATAGTTGCAGGAACTGGGTATGTCTAGTCTAACAAAGAGATGGACTAGGGCTGACATGATAGCGGTCTTCCAATATTTGAGGGACTGTCACAGAGAGAATTGGAATCAACCTATTCTTCAAAGCATCTGAGGACAGGACAAGAAGTAATGCATGGAAACGTATCAAGGAGAGATCCAATCTAGAATTAAGAAGAAATTTCCCGTCACTGGGAACAATTAATCAGCCTCCAGAAGTTGTGGGTGCTCTATCCCTGAAGGTTTTTAACAAGAGATTGAGCAGCCACTTATCTGAAATGGTATAAGTCTCCTGCTTGAGCAAGGGGTTAGACTAGACCAGGGGCAGGCAACCTTGGCTCTTTTATGACTCGTGGACTTCAACTCCCAGAATTCCTGAGCCAGCCAAGCAAATCAAGCTGGCTCAGGAATTCTGGGAGTTGAAGTCCACGAGTCATAAAAGAGCCAAGGTTGCTTAACTCTGGACTAGACTAAGTCTCTTCCAACTCTGTTATTCTGTTAAGTGAGAACTAGTCTCACTGACTAACCATTGCCTACACAAAATAATCAAATCAAAATTATCTACTAATAATAGTTTATCATTAAGTTATTACCCGCAAAAATACAAAACTTCATGTCCTGTCGCAGCAGACTGCAATGTTAAACATTTCTGAAAAAATTCCAATGTTCTGCAAATAGCAGACTATCAAGGCAGGCAGGAGAAATTTGATTTTTTTCTTTTTCTTCCTTTCTTTTCCTTCTTGCAAAGAATAAAGTACATCAATACAGTCTAAGCATTTACAATGTTTAAGGTATGAAGGAGGATAAAGATGGCTTAAGATCCAGCTAGTCCCTTCTCAAGGTTTCCCAACTTATGAGACAGATAACCCTGATTTCAAAGATGGAAATTCAAAGAAGCTTTTCATAAGGGAAACAGGAGTTTCCCAGCATTGTGACCATCTAAACCAGGGGTGTCAAATTGCCGGCCCACGGGTCAGATGCATAATGCTGAAACTGCCCCCACCCCATTGCCGGCAATGGAGAAAAAGTCACAATACGTCGCAACATGTCACATGACATTGCAAGTTTGACACTCCTGATCTAAATCAGGCGTGTCAAACTGCCGGCCTGTGGGCCGGTTGCATCATATGGAGGCCACACCCACCCCAGCTACAGCAATGCAAAAAAAGTCACGATACATCGCGACACGTCACGTGACGCAATGAGTTTGACACCCGTGATCTAAACCATTGTTTCTCAATCTCAGCAATTTTAAAATGTGTGAAGTTCAACTCTCAGAATTCGCCAGCCAACCATGCCAGCAGGAGAATTCTGGGAGTTGAAGTCCACACATTTCAAATTGCTGGGGTTGAGGAAATCAATCTAAACCATCCAACAAATTTTGAAAGACTAGACATGTAAAATAAGATAACGTACTGAACATTACTGCATACTATGTACTAACATGAAGCCAGCAGGAAACAATCTGATTGGTCATAGCTGTGTCACATTAATAGATCTATGGGTCTATTAATGTGACACAATTAGTCCAATTTATCTGGCTTGTTCCCAGGTGCTTTATAAGTAAACGTATATCACAGAAATAGCAAGGGTCTTCCATATTATTTCTTGCAAGGAAACAGACATTATAAAAACTCTGCCACCAAGCTATTTCATAAATCCAAAATGTTTTAAGTGTCCAACAATAAATACAGCATACAGAATAAGAAGGGACATTGAAGGTCTCCTAGTCCAACCCCCTACTCAGGCAGAAAGCCTTGGCCTATACCATTTCAGACAAGTGACTGTCCTGTCTATTCTTTTTTTAAAAAAAATCTCCTAGTACCCCTTCATCAAAAGAAGGCCAGTGACATATGGATGACCATATGTTCATTCTGCAGTTTTCCTTATTCATTTGGTAGGATTTTCATTCATGGCCTTAAAACAGAAGCCATAAAAAAGAAGCCGTTCAGCAATATCTATAGCTTGCAAACTGCTCTTCTCACCTTTTTTTTTAAAGAAAATGTACATTTCAGTTCTACAATCCTGACAGGTTTGTCCTCTAACCCGGTGTTTCTCAACCTTGGCAACTTGAAGACGTGTGGACTTCAATTCCCAGAATTCCCCAACCAAGCGGGAGTTGAAATCCACCCACCCTCCCGCGGTCAAGATCGAGAAATACCGTCACACAGTTACCCTTTTTGTATGCGCATTCGCACATTCTCCTGTCACAGCCCCTTTCTCCACACAGCACACGCCCACTTCTGCACGTGTTTAGTAAGTTCCCTCCCCCTCAAGGCCGGACAATCGCGTGACCCGATTCTTTTTTTAGGGGCAAGGGAACAAGGCCACGTGACAGAGGGAATGCCTCGGAAGCTTCTGTTTCCGCATTGTGGAAAGAACGCGCAACGGGATAGGCGCCCGCTGTTGGCCAATTAAAATCTCCGGGTGGCTGAGAGGTTGCTGCAAGCGAAAACGAAGTCCTCCGCTGCGGGTTAGGCGGGTTCATGGCGAGGGTGAGATCCGTGACTTTCACGACGGGAGAAAAAGGCAGGACGGGGCCTAAATCTCCTTCCTCTGCTCGTGCCTGGTGGTAGCAGTTAGATTGAAGGAGAGCGGGAGGGCTCCTCTGCGAATTTAGAGAGGTCTGAATAAGCAGCAAAGGGCAGGCATTTAAGGATAAGACAGGGCAGGACAGACCTTACCTTGGAGGTCTTCTAGTCCAACCCCCTGCTCAGGCAGGAAACCCTATACCATTTCAGACAAGTGGGTGTCTAATCTCTTCTTAAAAACTTCCATTATTGGAGCGTTCACAACTTCTGGAGGTAGGTTGTTCTACTGATTAATTGTTCTAACTGTCAGGAAATTTCTCCTTAGTCCTAGATTGCTTCTCTCCTTGATTGGTTTCCATCCATTGCTTCTTGTCCTGCTCTCGGGTGCTTTGGAGATGGAGATTTCAGATGGTGTGGTTACCCAGGAACCGGGGAGCTCTTCAGAGATGGCTGGGCTGAAGCAGAGGGCAGCCACCATTTCTCGCGGAGGCTTTGGATTGGATTCCTGCACTGAGCAGAGGATCTAAAAGGCGAACTGCGTGACTATATGATCGTGGAAGTCACCTAGTTGATGTTAGCTGGTTTTGAGAAACTAGGCAGGGTCTGACTTGGACTTGGATGGAAGGCTGTTGAAGTCAAACAATGTTTTGTTTTTTTAAAAAAAAAAAAGTCCCAGCAGAAGACAATGGCAAACTTCCGATAGGAGACCCAAAGGTGCTTTTTTCACAAAGCAACTGGATTTTCTTGTTTTTCTTTGAAGATGTTTTGCTTCTCATCCAAGAAGCTTCCTCAGCTCTGATAGGAGAGAATATTTGTAGCTCAAGGTTGAACTGTGAGTCCCTTGGTACTCTCTGAGCTTTGTTACCTGGTAATGAAATGTCTGGAAGAAAACAACCAAGCTCAGAGGGCACCAAGGACCCCACAATAGCAAATGTTTAATGCTTAATGTTTTTCCCAAGAGAAATAGATCGATGCATCTGCAGGATTTCCAAATATTGAGCTTGTTATATCAGTGTCTTTGCTTATGTTTTTGGTACCATCTTCCTTGAACTTTGAAACACTTTGGGATAAGAGGCTAGATGTGGAGGAAATTCAGAATCAAAAAAATCTTTAAGCCCTAAAGTCTGTGGATAATTGTATGGTAATCCTTTCTGTGTGAGCTAACTAAGCAGATTGTGATAAAGACAAAATGAAGACAGGGAGGCAACATGCGACTGGGGCAGAGTAATAATGTGAAGAGAATAGCTTAAGCCTAAGTCACTGCAGATAAAAACTGCCATGCTAAACGTATATTGATGTTATACACCAGCTTGATTGTCTCCTAAAGCTAGTAGTTGCAGAAGTTCAAATTTAATAAATTCAAAAAAGGCAAATCACTATCTTTCACTTACCTGTAGCCCCTGATGTTGAGCTTATCTGGGCTCAAAACAGAGTCAGTTCTAGTTACAATAGTTCTTGGATTGAAGGCAATAGGGTCATATCAGATTGTAGGCTTGACTGAAAAGTCAAAAACACAGCAACAATTTATTTACTGACGCGGAAAAAAAAGGTTTATCTATGTCCATATAGTGACAATGAGTTAAGTTTGACTTTTCTTTCTTCCTGTACTTTTTCCTGTAAATGAAATTTATTGAAAATGAAGTGTTCCTAAGACGGACCATTTGTGTATAATTTTGGAATATGTTGCATACTTGGATTAAATTTGTACAAAGAAAGGGTCAATTTGATGAACTTGTTTACAAACTGGTGGACAATTTGTGCCTAATTATGACTCTTGTATGCACATTGGAACAAGTTCTCCTGTCCGTGTTAAATTTGCAGATCACGATGGTGGCCACCATTTATTTTTTAAAAATATTTAAGTGGACATGCTTGTTATTTATTTTTTTGATAGATTATTGAATTCCAAAGCTATTAACATTACTCAAAAAGCTTAAGTTATATTGTAAAGTACCTTTATTCATTACAGAGATGAAGAGAAATAGGTGGCAAGATAGAAGAAACCATGAACAGCATAATCATAGACGAATACGTAATACCCAGCCTTATATGGTATTCCACCATCAGCATTCTACTGAAAGGCAAGTATTTATTTTTGGCCTTTTAAAAATGTATTTCAAAGAGAGTAGATTATTTAAAAATTATGTGCTGGAAGTTGATAAAAAGCAAATCCTCATCTTGATTATGCTGTATAGGTTGCTGTTTTCTATCTACTATAAATACTTTGCTACTTTTAAGGTCATGTAGCCCATCCTTATACTGTAGTACTTGGAACATTTTATGTTTTGGTTTATTATTACTAATTGGGGTAATCCTTAAGAAATGCTTGTACATTCAGCTTGTGAACTTCAGCTCTATATTAAGGTTACTTCCTTTTTTTTTTTCACTGTAGCACCTGAAAGGAATTGCTATGCCATCATTACTCTTCTGTGATTTAAGAGGACATGGCAGAGAGGGCTTTTATTGGCACTATGGTAAAGCCACTTCTAAATGTTAGATGCTGTCATAAACATATTTGGCAGACACCAAGAATTCTATTAACTGCAGATTTCTCCTGCAGTTCCAAGATTCTTTAGTCTAATGGAGGCCATTTCTCAGTATGCTCCATGCTTTGTTAGCTGCTTCAGTAAATTAATGAAAGGCCTGAGAAACTAATTTAAAGATATAGTTCAGATGCAATATTGTGCTATATACAGTAATGGAATTTTTGACATCATTTTCTACTCTTTATAAACTTTTAGCCCTTGAGTATTTCTGTGTTCGATGGTTGTTTCATTATTTAGCTTGTCTATTATCGTCTTTCTTTTTCACATATTCATAGGCCTGAACAAAGAGAATTGCAAAGTTTGCAGAACTCAGGTAGAAGCCAAACTGAATCACCTTCTGCATCTTCCCATTCACGCCAAAGTTCTTCAGTTCCAGGTAGGTTTCTATTACTTCTATAGGTTTGATCCAAAAAAGTCATTAAACTTTTCAAAACATGATTTTCCTTCATGGTTAAAAATAAATTTTCAAAATGACAAATTATATGGATAAATAGAAAATGACTGTTTTTAGTAATAATTTATTTTTTTCCCCAAGTATTAATATAGGAAGACATTTTTTTCTCATAATTTACAGTTTACATTCGTTCCTCTTCTCTCAGATTATGATTGTTAGACAATTTTATGTAATTGCTCGGATGCAAATATTTTGCTAATTGCAGCAAATGTGTGTGATTGGCTATTTTATAACTACCATAACTAGTATCTAAAGTGCATCTAAAGTCTGAATATTTTGAGAAAAATATACAGCATAAGCACAGTATAGTTGCG
Organism: Crotalus tigris; assembly: GCF_016545835.1. Classification (NCBI taxonomy): domain Eukaryota; kingdom Metazoa; phylum Chordata; class Lepidosauria; order Squamata; family Viperidae; genus Crotalus; species Crotalus tigris. The sequence goes on along the minus strand of NW_024096464.1, from coordinate 1,690,611 downwards.
TTTTGGTGAAGATAGTGTGCTAGATAACTTTTACATAAAATTCATTTTAAAAATTTTAGAATAAACATTGCTGTTCTACTTGCTGAATTTTATTTTGAGTTATTTTAATCTTACTAGTATAAATTATTCTTATATTTTATCATGGTTTGTTGCACAATGAGCCAGATGTTCAGACTGGATTTTTATTATTATTTTAGTAGCCATGCTTATTTGTAGTACAACAAACAAAAGCAACTTCTTTGGATTGAACTGGAAGCATGAAGTTTCTTATTCCAGATCCTAAAACTGCAATACTGTGCAAGTTTTGAAGAAGTTGAAAGAGCCTTCTAATAATAGGATTTGTCGTTCTCTTTTTTAAAGAATTACCAGGATTTTATTATGATCCTGAAAAGAATCGCTATTTTCGTTTACTTCCTGGGCATAACAACTGTAATCCTCTCACCAAGGAGGGTATTCATCAGAAAGAGATGGAAAGGCAAAGGTTAAAACTTTTAAAAGAGGATGAGAAAATGGTAAAGGTACGGTTGAATTACAGTCACATAATGCTAACATTTCGTACTTGCTTTTAAACCCTTTCGTCTCATTAAAATTAGTTTTGTGATAGATTGTAGTCTTTTCTTTATTTTCATCTGAGTTTCATTATAAATCTTTATGCTAATAACAATTAGTTACAATCCTAAACTATTGGTTTGACCATAGTAAGGGGGTCTGCCATTGTACGAAATCCATTCAATTTTTGGATATTAAAATGGTAACCACACATAATTTAATCTGAATAAGAAACATTTTGTTTTTTATTGTTTTCAATAGAAAACACCTAGATCTGGGCTGAACTCTTCAATTATCTTACGCAAGAAACAATTAGGTTTCTATAGTTCTATCACTTATTGCAGGTAAGATATTTTAAAACCTGTTTATGTGGCAGAGTTTTTATGCTTATAGTGTTGACCTTAATAGTCTCGCAGAAAATAGAATCTGTTTGCTAGACTAAAACCTTATACCAGGGGGCTGTTTACTGGAGACATAGTATTTTTATGGGTTTATCCTAATTTACCTGCTTGACAGTTTTATTAAATTGCCCATTCCACATAGAATCTCAGCAGTATTCAATATTTTAAATATAATACATTAAATATAATACAATACAAATATAATACAAAAAATCAATTAAAATAGTAACATTCATAAGAAGATCATGCAAACAAAACTGTAAGTCAAAAGCACACTATAACGGTACCCTTTAACTTGCTTCCTGAAGTCAGGATGAATTGGGGCCATGTGTAAAGATAGGCATAAAATGTTTGATGCAGTAGAGTCTATCATCAAGAAGATCTTATCACTTGATCTGTGGCCCCATGAACTGTATGAAGTTGGGGGATCTTCAAAAGGCTCTTCCTGGATGGATACATTCTATTTTAGGATATTACAGAAAGAGTAAACCTACAGATATTTATCTTTTTGTTTACCTTTGATCCGTTAATGTTATTTTAATGTATATGTATATCCCATATACATCTAATATTTTAAAAATAACTTTACCCAAATAGTCTGGTTAAAACACAGGAATAAACAGAACTGGAGATTTTTGAGCAATTGAAAACTGCCTTTTAGCTAAGTAATAGCCTCTATTGACATTCAGTTTCAGTTTATTTAATTTTCTTTGTTTTGCTTTCTTATGTAGGCTAATTCATGAATTAAAGGTGAATTGCATGCAGAGAAGAAAATTAGAAATTGAGAACCTAAATTCTTCAGTTTCTGGAAGCAACAATTTTAAACTAATTGTGGTATGGTGGCAGATTTGTTGGTTTTAATTTTTTATTATATATTTAACTCAGATTACAGATTTATGGAATGGTATAATGCTTAGAGTCAGTTGAGTAGAGCAATTTATAAGCTCAATAAACAATATTTACATTAAGGCAGGGGTGTCAAACTGCCGGCCCACAGGCCAGATGCGTCATTCGGAAGCCATGCCCACCCCATTGCCGGCAATGGCAAAACTGTCCCGATACGTTGCACGACGTCACATGACGTCGTGAGTTTGACATGTCTGCATTAAGGTTATAATATGATTTTACATTAAGGATTTTTTTTCTTGCAGATATTCTCCTAAGTATTTTTACAAATTCTTTTAAGAAACATTTGGAAGAATGCAACTGTTAACTAGAATGAGACTGTGAGATGAGAGAAATGTTTGACATGTGTTACCTATGACATTTGGGGACATTAACTATTTAAAAGGAATACAAAATATTCTCCATCGTTGACTCAGTGGATGTGCCTTCAGAGAAAAACTGTGGAATATAACATTGTAGAATAATTTACATCTTTTGCAGGCAGACACTGCCTCTGAGAGAATAATCACTGTGAGTGAGGCAGAACGAGGAGGATGTAAATATGGAATTGTCGACCTCAGTGGTTTGGGAAAGAATTCTCTTACCGTAGAGATGTGTGATAACCCATGTTTCACAAATCGGAAGGTATTCTGTCCTGCAATCACTCATATCTTTTGATGACATAAATTATAATCTTGTGGTTAAGGTTTTATTTGATAAACATTATGGTTGATGATTTTAGTTACCGTAAATTATATTTGGTTGATTTTACAAAATGAAAAGTTAAATGAGTTTTAAAAAGAAACAATGCAGAATATTTAAGGATTGAAAATGGTAAATATAGCACCCAAATGGAATTCATTCAACTTTTGTGATAGAAGTTTTTGTAGAATTCAGTACAACTCCTGAGTTGGATAAATTCTTCGTAAAATAAAAAACATGTTTGGGAGTTCTCTTGGCTCATACTCCAGAATGTTTTTTACCCGTTTGAGCTGATGCACCTCAGGTATCCTACTCTAATCAGTCTAGGCCAGAGGTCCCCAACCTTTTGGGCACCAGGGTGTTCCAAGGAGAGAGGTTTTTCCACAGACCGGAGGGTGCATGGTTTTGTGTGCTGCCTGCATCCCACGGATGGGGCTTTGCTTGTGTGTGCGGACCGGTTGCTGGCATGCCATGGCTGGGTACTGGTCCAAACCCAGGTCTAAGCTATTCTAAGCATATATATGGATTGCTTCAGAATTTGTAGTTTAGATTAGAACATGTTGCTGTGTTCTAGATGCTGAGAAATCATTTCTTTCTAAGTAACTGTAGTAGCTCCTGATCGTTTTCCCAACCCCTGTTTCAAGCCCAGGGGTTTATGGCTTCACCAGGCAGAGCCGAGATATCACATGGATCTCTTCTCTCCATTTGACCTTACTGAGGTCAGTGTAGATCCTCTAGATGCCCCCACTTGTACATAAAGTGAAAGGGCTTTCCAAAATACATCTCAGTAAAGGCATCCTTTTTGCTGACATTTTGATGCTATGTAAATAATTCTATTATTTTAGGCATTTATTATCTCCATTGATGTTTCCCTTTGGGTTTTTAATTATTTTATTATATTTCTAGCCCTGGACTATTTTTAAAAGATAGGATATAAATGTCTTTTTATACAGTTTAATTTACTCAGTTTAAAATACTGGGTAAGAATTAAAAAGTATTACAAATCGTCAGGGCGTTGGTTCTTGTGTGAATAGAATGTCTGAGTTCTACTGAGTAATTAACCTGAGAACTTGTTAGAATGTGTTTTTTCCCACTTCATCAGTTGTAGTATTTTGCTTATCATAATTTAGGCTAGATGCAATGGATGTGTCCTATACATTTCTTTTTACATTGCAATCTGGCTTTTAAAAAGGAATTTCTGTTCGTGTCCATCTATATACTACTAAAACTTCCATGCCTGTTCGATACTTTATAACTTTCAATAGGGCAAAACTTGTCAACAACTGCTGGGATCCATTACTTCCCAGGGATTGAAATGTGCTTTTTGTTTGTTTGTTTGTTTGTTTGCTGCTTCAGCACTACTGATATGATTGCTGATGCTTTTATGCTCCTTGCCACCTTTCCTGCTAGTAAAGTCTTGTGGGAAACTTGCAAGGAGAAAGTCAATGGAGAAATGATCCAGTCATGCTATATTGCTGGCCATGTACACACTCCCTTGTTCCCTTCCTCACCTGGCAGCAATCACTTACTTGCCTACTGGGAAGGGAAGATTTCCAGGGCTCATTGGCAGCTTCCCACAAGGAAATCTAAGCGGGGAGCCACCAGGATATTGGAAGTCCCAATGACTTTTTTTTTTTTTTTGCCTGCCTGTCTGTCTGCAGTCAGTATGTTTCTCTGTTTAAGTAAGGACATTTCTCTGAAGCAATGACCCAACAGGTTGCAGGTTGTCTAGTAAGCAATTAAAATGAATATTAATGATTCATACCTTCAACTAATATATTCTGAAAAGTTTAGAGCAGTTCTACCCCTGCCTATAAAAATCAAATTTTCTGGTTGTCTGAATAGTCCTCATTGCAATCTGTTTTAATATGGTTTCATTTTATTTTTGTTGGTTGCTCTTTGTTTAGTTTGAAGCATATAAAAGATTTAATAAAATATTTACTGAGGCCTACATATTCCTAGTGATATATTCCTGTTTTTCTATATAGTTACTTTCATTCCAAAGTATTGTTGCCTATTGAATTCTTTGCATCTTTTTGAGCACTTGCTCCAGTCTTCTCATTTAATTTTCCCTACTGTTTGCTGTAATATGTTTATCTGCCTTTTGTTTTCCAAGGTGAATTCTGTGTGCTGGGCCTCTTTGAGTCATCTGGATTCTCATGTTTTATATCCTTGTTATTAAATAATGGATGTCTAAGTTTAGATTCATTACAAAACTATTGCACAGAGTAACTTTGTTTTTAAAAAACTAAAAATCAACTCTGTAAGGTTTCTTGATGATATTAATATTTACTGAGGCCTACATATTCCTAGTGACATATTCCTGTTTTTCTATATAGTTACTTTCATTCCAAAGTATTGTTGCCTATTGAATATTTTGCATCTTTTTTAGCACTTGCTCCAGTCTTCTCATTTAATTTTCCCTACTGTTTGCTGTAATATGCTTATCTGTCTTTTGTTTTCCAAGGTGAATTCTGTGTGCTGGGCCTCTTTGAGTCATCTGGATTCTCATGTTTTATATCCTTGTTATTAAATAACGGATGTCTAAGTTTAGATTCATTACAAAACTATTGCACAGGGTAACTTTGTTTTTAAAAAACTAAAAATCAACTCTGTAAGGTTTCTTGATGATATTAAATTCTTCTGGATTGAGACTGTAGCAAAGGGAATGGGAGAATATTTGTTGAGAATCATATGCAGCTACATTCTTGATTTGAAAGTTAAAAAGTGATTTAAAGTTACCATTTGATAAGAAGGCTTGGCCGCTGCAGACTAATATGAAGTCAAGGTCATATCTGCCACAAAGTGTAGCACTTCTGTAAAATCCTGTACTAAAAACAAAACATATTTTTGCTATTTTGTAAACCAGATTAAGAAATGCTGATTATAGCCTTTGTTGCCCTCATCCTCCTTTATGGACGAAAGAGGAAGAATATTTCTTTTTTCATTTTGTTAAAAAAAGAGGGATGGAATTTTAATGGTCAAAAACTGCCCAGAATCTTTCAAATGAACAGTGTAAAATCATTGCAATGAATCAGTAAAATCAGAAAATGGAAGCATTAGTTTCAGTGAATGAATATTTTACTGTATAGTTTAATATAATCTGAACGCTACTGTTTTCTAGTGAAAGATTTTATCGGTGTGTTCATTGCAGAGGTTGATCTATTGTGCCTCTTAGCCTGATGTTATGTGACATACTTTGTTTTTATGCACACTCTTTGCATCTTTAATATCCTTAACTGCATTTTTCAAGTTGTGCCTCATGGGTGTTGCAGAAAACTTAGGGTGTGCTAGCCTGCTCCCAGCTTCGTTCTTCAATACCTCTAACATAGGTATTTCATATTTGTTTGAGGACGAGACAAAAAGGAAGAGTTTGTTATTATATAGGCGGCTATATAAATGTTTTAAATAGATCAATAAATGCTTACTTATCTCTGAAGAGAATGTTGTGTCTGCTGCTACTCTATTAATTCCTACTCATATAGGTATATATTTTTGATCCATGAGAATATTAACAAGGAACTGAAATTTGAAAACATGTCTTATCTATAGATCAGTGATGGCGAACCTTTTAGAGACCGAGTGCCCCAAAACTGCCTTGCCCCACCCCCCACCCGGCCACTCACCGCCTCCACGGCCTGCTGCGGATTGCCTAGGTGGCCCAGCAGCGCCATGGTGGCCACGCCTTCTACACTCCATGCATCATCTGTGTGCGACGGGGCCTGAGGGCGGAGTCTTGTCCCTGCTGCCTGGCTGCCATGTCCTTGGCTGTGCTGCTCCATGTGGTCCATGCCTGGGGGCGACTCTCCTTGAGGGGGGGATGCTGGTGAGGGGGCTGCGGGGGGAGACGGGGCTGGGGCGATAGCATGTGTGCCCACAGAGAGAGCTCTGAGTGCCGCCTCTGGCACGCGTGCCATAGGTTCGCCACCATTGCTATAGATATTATAAAATAGACGTATTTTCCCTGGAAAATGCATTTAAACTATTGCTGTTGATGTGTGATAAAATACAATAATATTGGTCCAGGAGGAAAGTATGAACATTTTTTGCTACGCTATATACATTATTGTAAGAACTTGGATTTCTGTCTCAGGTTAGGGATATAGAAACTTGTGAAGTCCAATATTAGTAAAAGTCATAAACACATTAAGCAAACAAGATTTAACGAAGATATGGGACAAAAAAATTTAAGTGTCTTTAATGATGCTGAAACATATTTAGAAAAGCTAATAACTAGTTTTTTTTCAAACAACATGTTAACTATCATGAAATGTGTAATGTCGGAAGGATTTTTAATTCCACGTATTAGTATAAACACCTCTGCCTCCAAATAGAAAATTTGCCCAGATTCTAAGAATTATCACTTGCATTCTTTACAACATTATTTATTAATTAAATTTCTATACCATCCTTTTTCCTACAAAGTGACTCTGGGCAGCTTACAAATTACAAACAATGAAATTGCTTCATTTTTAAAACATTGTTTCACGTATTGCCATATTTTTCTCCTGAAATAATTATATTATGTTCAGAAATGACAGGACATAGATTTGTATGGAGCATATTTCCAACTTCATGGTGGCATTTAATATCTTCCTATTTGTTTTAGGAGATCAGTGTGGAATATCATGGAGGTTCAACATCTCCACAGCCTGGTCTTGTGCCTGGTGTCATAACCCTCAGGCGAATAACTGCTTTAGCACAGGTTAGTAATTCAAATTTCCATTATGGTGTCTTCTTATTATACACTTGTCACTTAACTTTTTTTTTTTGTCTTAGGTTTAAGTCGACGAATCGTTGTTACTAATGCAGTGACTGGTCATCATCAAACATTTAATACCAACAGTGATGTTCTAGCACAGCAATTTGCCACCCAGGTGGGAGAGGCTATCAGCTTGATATACATTTATTCACCAGAACTTAATGCTGGCAGGATATAATAAGGGCACGAGAGGACAGAAGCAGATGAACTGCTATAACATAATGGCTGTTTAAATTTGTTGGAATGGCATTCTAGGAGAAAGAAATTGCAGCCTGTTATTCAGATAATCACATGATATAATGTCATTAATGCTGAATATTTGGTTACTAGAAAATCTGCTGCTAATGTCAACCACTTTTTGCCAGACAACCAGTTCGGGATATGTAATAAAGATATATGATACAGATAAACTTAAACCTTGCCCTCTTTCTTCAGCTGCTTGCATCATCACTACTTTGGCTGTCATTTGGATAAAATAGAATTACTGAGCCCATTTTTATATTATAATTTATATATTATTAGAATTAACAACTCCTTATGTGCTTCTGTAGCCTAAAAAAAAATCCAATATAAAGTGTTATTAAAGGCTGTTTTTGAGAGTGGATTTAGTTGAAAATGTTTTAATTTCTTCCTTGGCTTTTCTAGTCTCCAGTTTTATATAATGGTTGTCGTTCAGGAGAGATTTTCAGTATTGATGTCCGTCAATCCAACCATAAAGGGCAAAAATGGAAAGCTGGGCAATTCTTGCATGATTCAGCAATCACATCTCTTAATCTCCTGAAAAGTGAGCAGTATCTCCTGGCTGCAGATATGTTAGGCCAGGTAGGATTTTTTTAAATAAAATTTTCTTGATAATAACATCTTCTACTTAAAATAGAGTTATATTAGTTCTGTTGGCTTTGATCACTTGCAGATAAAGCTCTGGGACCTGAGACAACTAAAATGTGTAAAAGAATATAGCGGTCATAAAAATGAGCATACTATTCTTCCTTTGCACATCAATGAGGAGGAAGGGCTTCTTTCAGCAGGTATGGCATTCTTGGTCATAGACTGTATTATTAAATAATAAACAGGTAGGGCGCATACTGTTAGTGCAGGGGTGTCAAACTCAATTTCACTGAGGGCCACATCAGCATTGTGGTTGCCCTCGGGGGGCCGGGGTGTGTGGCCAGGGTGTGTGTGGCCTACTGGGTGGGCGTGGATGGAGTGGGTGTGGCTTACTGGGTGGGCGTGACCAGCTCTACATCATTCACATCAAGGGTGCCTGTGGGGGCCTGGGCAGGAGTGGGACAGATCTGAGGGTCTCTGGCAGAAAGGGGTGGGACCAGGGCAGAGCCCATCAAGCCAGATATGTGAAGTAGGCGAGGGCCATTTGCTGACCACTTCCAGGCAATGGTGCATTTCTTCATTCCTCACAAAGGGTGACACCTCCCCAGCATGCGGCAGGGGCTGGTTCCTCGCTGTTTCCAGACGGCCTTGTGGAGCTAAGACTGAATATATTTCAGCATAGATGGCCACCACAAAATTGTACATTGGCTCCAAGGCAGCAGGGGCCGTTTCCTCACTGTTCCAGGATGGCTTCGCAGGCCACATGAAACCACTTTGTGGGCCACATCCAGCCTCCGGGCCTTATGTTTCACATGTCTATGTTAGTGTATACAAAATGAAGTTGGCCTGAGAGCAAACCGAAGACTCTGGAAGCGGTATTTATTGTTTTCAAACTTGTAAGCAAAGTACCAAATGAAAATAGCTCCTAACTGGCTTTAATAATATGCTTGAGATACTGATCCAGATTTCAGGAAAACTACTATTCTCTAAAAGAGGTTAGTTTTTCTCTGACAAACTGGCATGCCTCTTTTCACATACATGTTCACTTTGCTCAGTTGATTGGAATTTTTATTACCCAAATTTAGCTACTAGCTCAGTGGCAGAAGACAGACTTTTCTGATCTCCATCTTGGTACCACATACAATCTCCTCCTCCTAAGTTTGTCAGTTTGTATGGCCATTTCACCCATTTTAATTACAATCAGCCACCTTTACCAAAATCTATAGCAAGCAGTCTAATTTGGGAAAGGCAGTGGATGAAGAACTTAGTTTTATTGAAATGTCTGTAAATAGCTAAGTGCTACAGTTTATGTTCGTATTTTATATTGCTTTTTTCTTCCTAGTGGGTCAAGACTGTTATACGCGAATTTGGAGTCTCCAGGATGCTCATTTGCTACGAACTATTCCATCTCCATCTCCATCCTCCAGAGATTCTATTCCAAATGTGGTGTTCTCGTCACAGCATGGAGGTGTCCGAGGTGTTCCTGGCTTGCTTATGGCAGTCAAACAAGATCTCTACTATTTCTCCTATAAGACAGATGATCCATATTGCCTGGATATTAAAAACATGGACTGTTCTACCTTGCGTAGTGACTGAAAATAAGAATGATGGGTCTAGTTGTGCTGTAGTTCCCATAGTTAACATTCGGGATTTTTACAATTATCAATATTTTTCAGTTAAAATAAAACAGTTTATAGATAGTGTGCATTTTCTTGTTTGTTTTTCTTTTCATAGTAATTACAAACTGCTGGTATTCCTATGACTTCTAATACAGTTGCTAAAACTTACAACTATGGTGAAAGCTGATATGTTTCACAATTATGAAGGGGGCAGAATATTTGAATGTTCCACAAATAGATCTCAAAATCTTAACAGAGTCCAGAGCACGGGTGTCAAACTCGCCACGTCACATGCCATGTCGCAACAAATCGCGACTCTTTGCATTGCCGGCAATGGGGTGGGCGCGGCTTCAGTATAATGAAACTGGCCTGCAGGCCAGAAGTTTGACACCCCTGGTCCAAAGTGATCTTTGCTACATTAATTAACTTGATTTTCTGAGACTTCCAAAGCCCATCATTATTTGAAGATTAAGTAAAGCAGATAATTGTACCGAAGCATATTATTTGTGTAATGTTACTTTTGAAATAGTATTAACTGATATGGAAAGCTTCTGGTTGTCAGCCTAATGCAGGATAGCTTGAAAGATATTTCCTCCAAAGCTTTTGTTGCCTTTTTTGCCACTGTTTTGCCACTGTTCTTTTTAACAATAGCTGTAAACATATTTCTGTTTGGACTGTCCTCAATTTTCCCTAGTATTCTCTGTTTCATCCTACGTAGTCTGCTCCTTCTTCCAAAAACCCTGTCCTGGTTAACCCCAGGTAGATGACGAATTGCACTCATTTTTATACACTAGAATTCTCTATTCTCTATTCATCATCAATATTGATTATTAGTTATTAAAGAAACGTACATTTCCAGAAGAAGCAGTTTCTGTTCAAAGAATAGAAGCGATAACTATCCTCTGCCTGTTACTATCTTCTTCAGAATCTTTTAGGTAACATTAAAAATGTTTTGATTTAAAACAGTTTGAGAATGAAGATTTAGAGGGGTTTTTAGGAGGAAAGTCCCATTATTTGAGTAGCATTACACACACAGCACAGAAATCTATCCAACATGCTTATTTTTAGACAAGCCTCCTTAATTCCAATATTTCAATATTTGTTTCAATAGACCTTCAGTCACATATCCACTGAAATAGATTAATACATTATTATATAATAAAAACAAGCAAGAAAGAAATCCCAATGGCCTTTAAGAATGCAAAGCCTGCAGGCGAGATTCTAATCTATACTGTATTATGTTTAAGAACAAGCTCATATTTTAAACGGGGGAAGAAAACAAAGATTTTTTGATAAATTGATTAAATCTTGCTTTATATATGTCAATTATTGACATATATAAACATGCTCTATATATGTAAATTATTGATTTACATTTCATTGGATTTGGTTTTATACTAGCTAACCCTAACAAAATTTGTCTTGTAATTGGTACAAAATCTAAAGCTATGCTTCAGTTTGATCACATAATACACTTAACAAAACTAGATAGCAGTTTGACATCTCTAATTTAGACACTTGTTGGGTTAAGTTTGACGATTTAGCTAGTTTGTGTTTTTAGCTATCTTGTATGAAAAACAATCTTGCCAGTGAGGCTGTTAGAATACAGAAACTGCCCCTTGTATTTGCCCATCCAAAACCATTTTACACTAGTTGAGTGCATCATTGGAGGAAAGATGACTATCTTTAAAGTTATCGGTGATGACTATATTTAAAGTTATATGCTGACATCAGACAGAACTATAGAATTTGTAGTATATTTTGAGGAAAGAACCATTATGTATGAGTTAAGCAATTTGGTTCTTACAGAAGAGAGAAATTTGTTCCAATTTTTTAAAAAAATATGATGAAAGTGTAGAACAAAATGATTATATTAATGTATTTTAATTACTCCAATTATTCAGTATATAAGCTGCAGAAATCATTCTGTAACTGATATAAACATATTTTGGATTCTGCAGAACATTGGTAGAAACTCTAGATTCAAGCCCTAACATGGAAACAAGGAAGGGGAGATAGATAAGATCAACTTCTTGTAAATGGGATTCATCTACAAAATAAATGCTTCCATGGAAATATGCTCTTCCATATTCATTTTGTAGTGCGTTGAACTGCATCCATTATTTCGCCACATTTATAGAGATGCAATGGGCTTCTGGCAAAGCATCACTTTTTAAAATAGAATATTTGTCCAACTCCTCTCAAAAGTTTATTATGATCCACTTAAAAGCAATTTTATCTGGATAATTCTCTGCAACCATGTTGCAGTACCTGTCTTGCAGTGAACAGGTAAAAGCTCAAACTCTACTATAGCATTATGTTTGACTTCCTATACTCTTATGTATGCTGTAATCCTGAATTTAAGAATGTTACAATTCATTTTGGAAATCCAGGAGGATTTTAAATCTATGAAGATCAAGTACAACTTGATACCTTGAACTCTTGTAAGTTTCATATGCTGAAATGTGTTAAGTCAACCTAAGCTATTTAAGGAGTGATATAAGTGTTTGCGTAACTATCTTTCAACCAATAAGACCTCATTAGCATTGTTCTCTCTCCAATTTTCATATTGATATTTAGTATTATTTGTGATTGCAAACTGAGCAGTAGTTTTTATTTTAGCAGAAAACTCTTAATTCTAGGGTATATTTGGTTCTGTTCTAAGGATGACCTTTTAAGCCCACTTAATTAGTGACATAGTGAATTAGTGCAATTTCAGTCCTTTGGCAGCATCAGTAGTATGTCGAGTTTACCATGGCTTGCATTGTAGAATGCCTAGTCACTTGGAACAATGCAATTTGAAGTTAAAATAGCTTAAAGACACCAGGATGGTGAAGACAGCATTGGCAAACATTGTGCTTCTTAGAATGAAGTTTGGTTAAAAAAAGAAAACAACTACATAAAGCAGGAGCTTACAAGTGAATATTTTATATGAGGAATGTTCAGTATTTCTGTATGTGCAGTAACATGGTGGAAGAGCTACAGGCATGAAGAACACAAGAGTTTACAAACAAATTCCATTTTTATGTTCCACCACAAGTCAATACTAAAAATCATATTGGGAGAAAACAAAACCCTCCACTAAGACTTTTCCCTTGGGGGGGATAGAAAGGCTATTCAGCTTCCAATTACAAAACACATATTAAATCATGGGTAATTCAGAAATGTATTACTATATAATCCAATTCTGTTTGATATACAGAGTCAACACTATATCTTCCCTCTAGTAAACAGTACGACTAGGCAGGCATTCAGAAAAAATGAGCACACTTGTTCAGAAGGGTTAAGTCCTTTATAGCACTTAATTTAATACAGTCCTACAACAGGATTTCAGGCATCAAGATATACAAGGGTATACTTAATAAATTGGAAAACAGTGTTAGATATCATGCCAAAGTCCAGCCATTATTAATGTAGATAATCTCCACCACAGGAATTTGCCATTTGACTCAGAAGAGGCAAAATGATAAGGGATTTGGTCATTAAAGCTTCTGAGGGTATCTTGTTCATCATTGTAACAAGATCCACAGAAAAGCCTAATCCTATCATTTTATTCAGTGATTACATCAATGCCTCAGAGTGGTTCAGTACAGGGCTGTTGTAAAAAAAATAATGCCACCGTCTCATTTGCTTGTATACTCAGAAGACTGCCCATTTTCAGTTTTGTTTATTTGAGTGCTTTGAGGGTCCTTTCAGACATTTGCCAACTTACAAAGAACTAAAGCTTATGAAGCTAAACAAATACTACACTGCTGGAAGTTTGCTTCGTACTTACCATTGCTTTCAGTCTGGACATGTCTGATGAAGAAATGAGAATATATCACAAAGAAATCCCACAACCTCACAAATTTGTAGATAAGAAGAGTAAGGATTCATCACCTCAGAATTAAACTGGAATGGCTTTAATAGGTAAGTTTTGGGTTTGTGCCACAAATTTAGCTTCTGCCCAAACTTGAACTGTTTGCTTGTTTGAACAAGGGCTTCCAATCTTGCACATCAGACCTTGCACATAGTAATAAACAGCATCCCTCCTCTTTTCTAGCTTTGACTGGGAAGACCCTACCAGCAAAAGGAAACCAGAATGGGATAAATAGGGGTGATAGAGTTGCAATGGCCAGACCAAAGGCCTGGTACTCTGTATCCAAAACCAAGGCTCATGAATGGTGGTTATTTCAAGTGACCAACTTGTAGAATCACAGTTATTGAAATTCATGAGGCTGTAAGTAGCAGAACGCTTCAAGCAAATGAATCCCAAGGCACTCAAGAGGTTGTGCTTGATCCATTACACTTAAAAAAAAAAATCCAATTTCTATTTACGTTTCAATGTTAACAGTAAATTACCAATGCTTTATCAGCCAGCTGCATTATACATTATAGGGATATAGAAATACATACAGTTGACTGGTATATACTGGATTTGGGATTCCTCAACTTATTGCAAGCTTCTGCACATACTCCAATCCCCAACTTCCATGATCACAACTGGCAATCAAGCCTTATCCGGGCTATTGATTATTTCACGTTACTGAAATCTACACATGTAAAGAAGGCTAGACATGAGCAGCATGCATTCTGCCTAGTTTTTCTTTTTCTTTTCTTTTTATCTAACCCTGAGAAGCTATGGTGTTACTGCGTACCCAGAAGGAAAGTTAGGGTTAAAGATCACCAGGCTTTTTATTGCAATTAAAACAGACTCTAACTGGATGATCCCAACCACGGGAAGGGACAGCTCTGCGCTCATGGGAGCATTCATCACAGAAGCCCTGGCCACAAGCACGACAGTGATGCTTTGACAATTTGATGTTGAATTCCTTCCGGCAATTGTGGCAGTGTAAGATTTCGTGGTCAGGTACCCAGTAGGCAGGCCTAGCGGCATCCTTCATGAGACCTATAAATGATCAGAAAAATCCCACAAAGCTAGTTTGTTATCAGCAAAGTAGGGCAAAGGTTACGTAATCTCTTCTGTTTGTTTACAAAAAACTATTTAAAGTTTGTGTGTGCATATACCTTAATTATGTTAAGCTCTGTCTGTTAGTCCCTCTTTATGTTGGCTCTGCCTATTGATACATAGAGTACAGCTAGGGGGAAAAAAAACACTACTGGGAAATGTCTCTGCCTCCAACTGAGATTCGAAAATACCTGGCCATAATCACGTGAGGGTAACTCAGAATACTTAATTCATAAACCCATCAATTAAAAAAATTCAGCTGCCTCAGAGGTAAGTTCTGCTCATTCCCCCGCGTGTTGCTTTCCCCCGTCCCAACCTCCCCCTCCTCATTTTTGTATCACTTACCCAGTGGGATGTCAATGGCGGTTACCACAGCCCCAAGGGTATTCTGCACAGCTTCACCAACTTTCCTGGCGATCACTGTCCCTCCTTCCTCATCTGTTGATACCTCAGCCACTTCTGCAAAACAAATGTTAGGGCTCAAAAACCAAAAAGCACAATCCCAAAGGAATCCCCTAACTCTTATTTTAAAAACATCACAATGTAAGAATACTTGTCTTATGTTAGCCAAAGCAGATTGTGATTGAATGTTAGGACAAACCTCCTCACAAGACTACATCTTATCAAGGTGATAAACTTCCCATTAGAAGATATGCTTCAACAGAGATGGGTCAGGTACCAGTCAGAGATTCTTTAATTTGGATTCAGTAGGCTAAGTGGTTTCTTCTAATCATGATTTTATAAAGCTCCCACAGTTATTCTGACCTAGCCAGTCTACAGTGGAGGCCAAAATCCATTCAGGGTTAAATATTAAGAGCTTCAACCAAATTTGTGTGACTTTTCCGGATGAATGCGTTCATAGGTAAACTCCAGGATTATTTCTCACCTTTCTGTTGGAAAGTCATGAAATATTCATGGCTTCCAGATGCTATCAAATGAACAAGTGACACTTTGAAGCGACATCCTCACAGCAGCATATTAAGCTAGCAGTATTGTGTCATATTGTGATTATCTCACTTATCTCCAACTGTTTCTGCTTTCCCAATATAATCCAGCCGAACAGATGCGCTCCAGGTCCTTTCCATTTAGCTTTGCCAGTTTGTGGGATCTAAGAAGTACGGCTTCTCTTTTGCCGCTCACACCCACTGGAACAGCCCTCCCCCCCCCGATAAGGACAGCATTCATTCTCCTGAAGTTCCAGAAAACTTCAAAAAAAAACCTTCGGTCTGGGGTTGACCCCCGTTTTGTGTTGTTATTTTTGCCTCAATTGCCTGTGGGATTCAAAGTTTTTAGCCATTTCTTTAGTTTTCCTAGTTTTGTACACTGCTCAGAGTCCACTGGAGTTGGGCAGCCAATACATTTAAATATATAAATAACCTTAAATGGTTTGTTTTTTAAGCCAACAAGGGATGCAGCTGGCAACGACACCAACTAAATAAGATAAATTACTGAAAAAAATCCCTCATGTTTTAACAATTTATTATGAATATGAAAAATGTGCATGAACAGTAAACTGAACAATATGCATGTTGCTTATGTGATTACTTGCCCTAATAACTGCTTATATTTTCTTTAATGCAACACCGTCAAAATACTTAGTAAAGCTATATTACTATACTATGATACCCCTCCTCTTTCCTATTACCTATCCTTGTCTTCTTATGACTATAACTTTGCTGCTTGTATCTTACAATTTATATTGGGTTTTTTTTTAGTATCCTAGTATGATTTATGTTGTTTGCTTAGCTAGTCCTCTATGACTATCACTAAGTGTTGCATCTTATGATTTATGATGAATTATTATATTTCATGATTTATGATGAATATATTTTCATGTTGTATATGATCATGATTATCACTATTATTTGTATGTACACTGACAGCTTATGCACCGGCGACAAATTCCTTGTGTGTCCAACCACACTTGGCCAATAAAGAATTCTATTCTATTCTATTCTATTCTATTCTATTCTATTCTATTCTGTTCTGTTCTGTTCTGTTCTGTTCTGTTCTGTTCTGCTCTGCTCTGCTCTGCTCTGCTCTGCTCTGCTCTACTCTACTCTACTCCTCACTTTTTCTCAGGAACTTTAATATGGCATGTATTGGCATCTCCCTTAATTTTATCTCCATAGCAATAACCTGAGAAGGAGTGAGTAGCCTAGAATTATCTAATGAGCTCCACATGAAGTGGGATTGAAACCCGGGGTTCCTTGGGTGAAGTCCAACAACTTAGACATTGTATATAATAGCATTAACATCAAAAGTGACTGAAATGAGC
Organism: Crotalus tigris; assembly: GCF_016545835.1. Lineage (NCBI taxonomy): Eukaryota > Metazoa > Chordata > Lepidosauria > Squamata > Viperidae > Crotalus > Crotalus tigris. The sequence goes on along the minus strand of NW_024096464.1, from coordinate 1,673,639 downwards.
TGCATATAATGGAAAGAGATTCCAAAAGTTAAGGGTTATGTCCAAGTCATATGTCAACTGAATTTATATAGCACATTAACCTTATTATCACTTGTATTTAGGCTGTTTTATTCATTGAATCACAGTTAAGCAAACCATTAATATTTATCTTGTGCAAATTCAGCCTTGGAGAAGACCCAGTGAAATTAACAAGACTATGTTAGTTACAAGTAGCTGAACGCAGGTATGGTTTAGTTTGCTTTCATTTTCAGACATCACAAGATTTACATTATCACAATACAGTATTACTAAAAAAAAACCCACTGTTAATTCCTCACTTTGATTCACACACATAATATTATCAAGACAAGATTACCTAACTGAAAGCCCCTGTTGTCATAACAGTTGTCGCATACTCGCACAGGTGTGGGTCCCCAACCACGTTCCGGGACAGGGCGAGTCTTGGACGAACAACCATCACAGAAACCTTCTCCACAAGCCCGACAATGGTGCTTTGTATCATTATCTTTAAAAGATATGCCACATTTCCTACAATTCTGAACAAGAAAGGATGAGCGAAGTTAAAACACTGCAGGTTTTTTTTTCCTGTTTAATGAAAATGAAGGAAAAAAGGTATATGAAGAAGTATTTAAGCCACTCAATTGGCTTTGGCTAAACTAGCTTTCCTCAACTTAAGGTCCTCCAAAAACACTCAAATTCAATTCTCGTTCTCATAAGAAACAATGTTGTTTGTCAACTTGCATCTTCTATTGACCTATCTAGCTTAGCATCTGTGCTGACTTTTTTAGATAGGAGCTTTTCCAGTTCTATTTAGAAATACGTAGGTCCTTTCCAAGCAAAATACACGCTCTGCCATTGGACAGTGGCTCTTGGTGAAAATTGTAATTAAATATATTTCAACCGCAGATCAGGGAAGAATAGATTAAAGCAGTGGTTCTCAACCTTTTTAATGCCGTGACCCCCAACCGGTCGTAAGTAGAGGACTACTCAACCGGTCGTAAGTAGAGGACTACTCAGCTGGTGCAGCACCGTTTGCAGAATGGGACTTTTGGCGGGCTCAGCAGGGCAGAGACAGCCTGGACAATTCCTATTGGCTTTTGAAAGCCAATAGAATTAGACTCCATTCAAGAGAGTCTATTCTATTGGCTTTCAAAAGCCAATAGAATAAAAGGAAGTAGCACAGCTAAGGAAAAGGGGAAAAAAATGGCGGATTGCGTTGTTTGGCGACCCCCGTGAAATGGTTGTTCGACCCCAAATGGGGTCCCGACCCACAGGTTGAGAACCACTGGATTAAAGCAATATGGCTACCTCCCTCATTAATATGGATGTCTTCACTAAGCTGGCTTCCTGGGAGAATCTTGGTAGCTGCATAGGGATTACTAGGCACAGTATTGGTGTCTTATCCAAGGAGCTTGTGGGCTAGCTTTTAGCCTTGAAAAGAGAGAAGGAGAAACTCAAAATTACCAACCATTGGTTACTGACAGGAATTTTGTCTCATTCTGACTTTAAAGGAGCAAAAAAAAAAAAAAATGATAGGCTTGGTCAGTTAGCATATAATATGTAGAAACAAATCTTGTTGAAATGTAAACTACATCCTGGAAATGAAAGTAGTGCATTGCTCTTCTACATTTCAAGAGGAGAGAAAACAGAAAACCCAGCTGATGCTTCAGACCAGGGGTCTTCAAACCTGGCCCTTTCATGACTTGTGGACTTCAACTCCCAGAATTCCTCAGCCAGGTATGCTGGCTGCGGAATTCTGGGAATTGAAGTCCACAAGTCATAAAAGGGCCAAGTTTGAAGACCCTTGCTTCAGACAGTCTACCCAACACACCCCATAGGTTTTCTTTTCTTCTTACAACTCCTAGGAACAATTTATACTCATGAAAGAGAATGTTTATAGCTCAGGGTTGAAATGAGGGGTCTTTGGTGCTCTCTGAGCGTACTTGGTTTTTTTGCAGATGTTTCATTACCCTAATTAGGTAACATCATCAGTGCTAGTAGGAGTGCTGTTTGCTCTTAGACAGCAAACAGCACTCCTTAGTAGCACTGATGATGTTGCCTAGTTAATGAAACATCTGCAAGAAAACAAGCAAGCTCAGAGAGCACCAAGGACCCCTAAGTTATACTCATTCCAAGGGGAGTAGCTATTTGCAATTTTGAAAACAACAACAACCCTTAAGTCTATAGATTTGTACATTGTAATAAGTGCATTTAAACAAATCGTAAACCGTTTGTTCAGCTCTTCAGAAAAAGCAAAGTGAAGAAAAACAAGAAACATTTGCAAATAATTTTGCTGGTGCTGGGTACCAGAATCTGGGAATTGGGTTTCCAGTAAGCCGGAGCAATTTGATCTGTCAACCACGAGGTTACAGCTTTGGTAGGTCCCAAGCTCAGTTCAGACACTGACTGTGCCATGAAATTCATTCCATCGATCAGGCGTTGAGCAGCATTGTTGTTGTCCTTCAGGCTGCAATCAGTCTGAAATGAAACAGTAATGTGCACATCTTATTTTGTTTGACTGCTGCTGCCAAGCTGTTTTCATCAAACACATTCAGATGTTTCCCTTTATGCAAAGAATAGCAATATATATTGCTATATATATATATATTTTCTGAGGTTTTCGCGGGTGTTTGTATGTAGGTCTTTGGTTGTTCGGGTTTTCTCCTGCGTAAAATTGGAAGTGTCTTGGCGACATTTCGACGAAGTCCCATTCGTCATCTTAAGATGACGAATGGGACTTCGTCGAAACGTCGCCAAGACACTTCCAATTCTACGCAGGAGAAAACCCGAACAACCAAAGACCTACACATATATATTAATACCACCAAAATAATTGGGGGAATGATCAGTCCTGACCATGACACATTTGAGTAGATTGCAGTGGCTTTAGAATATGCTGCCAAGAGCTGCTAAATTCAAAGGACAGAACATCGGAAATGGCACAAGTTCCATACACTTGTCTTTGGAAGAACTTTAAACATCCAGTCACTGAAAATTGTTTCCTACATGTCAAATCCGGGGAAGGAGTTAGCATCACAGAATAAAGAACAGCTATCATCAATTATAATCATATTGAGATTAGTTTAATTCAACTCAGTGGCCTAAACTGGGTGAGTACCAATAGCTTGGATGTGCCTCCTTGGCACCAGTCAAAATCTTGGGGGAAGGATTTAAGGGTGTGAATGGGAATGGCTTACCTCTTCTTTCCATCTGCACCTTCAAAATCCTCCCCAAAAGTTAAAAAACAGGCCAAATCACTTTGTGCAGGCCTGGAGCACTGGACATCATTGGATAGCTTTCTGTTCCTGACACACACACACACATGTGCACACGCACGCACACATACCCTGTTCAAAGTTTGTCCATCCTTTATCTAAGTGGCCCTTTCCAATCCTTACGGTTCTAAAAAAAACTGGAAAGCAATCATCGCCAGCAGACTTACTCCTGGCCAGACGTGTACAATCTCCGTCCTCACCACAGTATCCACAGGATCTTGGTTCCCAAACCAATATTGTCGGCTACGGTACACAACTCCACAATTGGGGCACTCAATTACATATCTGCAAGTAGGGAAGAAAAGAGCTGCTCACTTCAGCCTCTGGAAGTGATAAGACTAGGAGAGCAGAAAGGGAAGGGATGGACTTTATACTTACCCTGACCAGGCATACTTAGCAAGGCCCATCCAAGGGGAATCTGTAGAAGCAGAAGTTTTGGGCACTACCCTAACCTCTTGACCATGTTCATAACAGCCCTGAAAAGCAGTATATCAGTTAAAAAGCTTTTCTCTTCAAATATCAATGTTCAAGCCAACAAATTTTTGCACACAAATTTTTCTTTTTAGAAAAGGAGTAGTAAGAAATCCCATGAGCTGAACATTTTTATGACAACATAAGTATATATATAAAACTTATCATGATTTTAAGCAAGAGTATAGAAACCCCAACATTAGGAAAACCATCATCATTTCTAGCTGAAAACTACCATCTGGGATCTACCAAAATGAATTCCCAGTTCCTAGTTCATGTTGTTTCTATTATTTAGGACTGCTAGAATTAGTTACATCATATAATATACACAGAAAGAAGGAAAGGACGGCTTACAGCAGTGTTTCCCAAACTTGACAATTTTAAGGCATGTGGACTTCAACTTCAACTTCAACAGTTGAAGTCCACATGCCTTAAAATTGTCAAGTTTGGGAAACACTGGCTTACAGGGACAATCTTTACTCTATCTGTCCCACCTTATTGCTCTTCGTATAAATTAAAACATTTTTTAAAGGTTAAAAAAAATGTTTTCATTCTGTACATTGCCAGAAATACCCAGAGAGAGGTTTTTAAAAAAAAAATTAAAAAAGAACTTCAATTTTAAAACAGGAAATCCAAAAACGTGACTAATGCAAATTGGATTGTAGTTGAGAAAGTCTAAAGAAAAAAAGAAACAGGGGCAACATGATAGCAGTATTCCAGTATTTGAGGGGCTGCCACAAAGAAGAGGGCATCAACCCATTCTCCAAAGCACCAGAGGGCAGGACAAGAAGCAACCTGGAATTAAGGAGAAACTTCCTGACAGTGAGGACAATTAACCAATGGAACAACTTGCCTCCAGAAATCGCAGGCGCTCCATCACTGGAGGTTTTTAAGAAGAGACTAGACCAGTGGTTCTCAACCTTTTTAATGCCGCGACCCCCAACCGGTCGTAAGTCGAGGACTACTCAACTGGTCATAAATCGAGGACTACTCAACTGGTGCAGCACCGTTTGCAGAATGGGACTTTTGGCGGGCTCAGCAGGGCAGAGACAGCCTGGACAATTCCTATTAGTTTTTGAAAGCCAATAGAATTAGACTCTATTCAAGAGAGTCTATTCTATTGGCTTTCAAAAGCCAATAGAATAAAAGGGAGTAGCACAGCTAAGGAAAAGGGGGAAAAAAGTCGTTGTTTGGCGACCCCTGTGAAATGGTCGTTCGACCCCAAAGGGGTCCCGACCCACAAGCTGAGAACCACTGGACTAGACAGTCACTTGTCTGAAATGGTATAGGTCCTCCTGCTTGAGCGGGGGGCTGGACTAGAAGACCTCCAAGGTCCCTTCCAGCTCTATTCTATTCTATTCTATTCTATTCTATTCTATTCTATTCTATTCTATTCTATTCTACTCTACTCTATTCTATTCTACTCTACCCTACCCTACCCTACCCTACTCTACTCTACTCTACTGCATATGAATTTTGGATCACCTTCACCTTAGAGGCTTATGGTCTTCAGTATAAGAAATGCCACTTTCCTTGCTCCACTCACCTTGCAAGTGAATACTCGATTATCATACTGATGAGTGTATCTACAGCGATTCTTAGCTTCATGGGGGATTCCTTCTTTCGCATGGTTCATGCTGTTCTTACACCCATTTCTAAAATTGCAAAGAAAAGCAAAAAAAAAAAAAAAAAGGATCAGGGTCAAACAGCTGGCCTGACATCTCAGTACAGTAAAATAATAATTCAATTTTACAAGCTTGTCCTAAGTAACATTAGAATCAAACTCTTTTTACATATTTCATGTCAAAAAAAATGAGTTTTCCAAAAAACCAAATTGGAATGGGGGGGGGGGAGGAAGAACTGGAAAAACAGACAAAATTAAATTGTGTCCCTTCATCAAAAGGTAAGGTGCTCCTCGCGTTCTTTCTATATTAGACTTATGATATTGTAGTATAACAACATGATTGGATAATATGACCTTGCAGTAATATATTGCTGGCAGATCTTCACAGGAAAAAAGTAGCCCCATTTGAAGGGGGAAAATGGCATTGCAATAGTTATTCAAAGGCAGTCAGCAAAAGGAGGAAGGAGACATTTACTTACCATTCTGCACTTTTGGTCTGTACTGACAATTGTTAAAATTGAATATTTGATGTATTTGGGGTCCTACTGTCTTATATTTATATACAGCTTGTTTTTCCCTAGTAATTTTATAACCATCAAATCCTAATGCTTACTTGATTAACTTGAAACAGTCACAACAGTACACAGAGAAATTATTCATCTATACAACAACAAAATGAAAGAAAAGGAAAAAGGACAACAAAAATGTTACACAAAAAAAAGACATATCCATCAATAGCAAACTGTTCTTACAATAAATACTACAATTTTAGAACTAATCAGCATGATTAAAGGTGGGGATTTTAGCCAGTCTCTAGTTCCATTTGATGAGGGTCAATATGTCATTCTAATACGAGAGAATTATTTATTGAACTCAAATTGGAAATATGAAATTACAACAAATGGAACTTCCATTTCTAATTTATTGAGTGTTATCCAGAAGCAAATATAGTCACTTTAGATTTGTTAGTTTTTATGATACCCCAAATCCTATCTTCATAATGTAGAAATCTTAATGATTATCTAAAATAGCACCAAGGCCATTAAAAAGGAATGTGTCAGGTGATATACAACATCTTAACAAACAAAGCAAATAAAAAATCCAATTTGAAAGTGTACAGTAAGTATATGTAAGTGTATGAACCACACTTCAGTGTTTTAGTAGCAGACTTGATCTGCAGTGTATACTAGAAGAAACTATAGTAGGCATCTCTTCAACAAAACCAAATGATGCTTTGCTATTTTTAGAATCACTCCAACATTACAACATAATGTACATTTTTTAGGGCTGGATAAACTTTATTCAAATATAGGCCTTCATATCTACTTACCCGCAGCTAAGACATACAGAGGAGCAGGTAAAATACTCATCTGGAAAGAAGGAGCTATGAGCCATTTGATCATCTGGAATTTCACCACAGAACCGATCACTTAATGCCTGGATGACAAGAGAAGGAGAAAAATCATTAATAAGCATAGAATGGTAAGCATGTTGAATACACAGCAAGTTTATGGAAAGGTATAGGTCTAAAGAAAAAAAGAAACAGGGGCAACATGATAGCAGTATTCCAGTATTTGAGGGACTGCCACAAAGAAAAGGGCATTAAACCATTCTCCAACGCACCAGAGGGTAAGACAAGAAACAATGGTTGGAAACTGATCAAAGAGAGAAGCAACCTGGAATTAAGAGAAACTTCCTAACAGTGAGGACAACTAACCAGTGGAAATTGTGGGCACTCCATCACTGGAGGTTTTTAAGAAGAGACTGGACAGTCACTTGCCTGAGATAGTATAGGTTCTCCTGCTTGAGCAGGCGGCTGTCCCTTCTAGCTCCTATTCTATTCTATTCTATTCTATTCTATTCTATTCTATTCTATTCTATTCTATTCTATTCTATTCTATTCTATTCTATTTGCTATTCTATTCTATTCTATTCTATTCTATTCTATTCTATTCTATTCTATTCTATTCTATTCATCAATGCCTCTGAATGCACCACTGAATTTCAGGTGTACACTTGCTGAAAGAGGTGAAAAAAAATAGTACTTGGGAATTTAGGATTGGATTCATTTCCTCACACAAATCCCTGTTTAACAATGGTTTATGAATGAACCATCAGTGGTTCGATTCAAACAACACATTATGCAAAAATCAAACAAACTACTTTGTGCCTTGGTGTAGAAACTATTAGTTTCTCCATTATTGTTTTGTTAGTTGTCTTTTAACATCACATGCAGAATAATCTGTTATTCCTTCTCCATTTTCCATTATAAATTTTTAGCCCAGAGCATTAAAAACAATAGTTTAGGGAGCATCCCAATAGTTATGAATGAAGAAGTTAACCATCAGCTGAGATATAAGCATAAAAAAGGGTAAAAAAATAAAATCTAGTTCCCCAAAAGAAATGTATTAATAGCAAAATCAAAAGTTTTGAAAGTATGTGAAATTTGTAGATGTTAGCCCTAAGCAAGCATAAAGAAGCCACTAATTTCTTAACCTCTTAGAAATTTTTAGCCAGGATGGGCATTTTTTTCAGGAAATCTTATAGGGGAAAGTTTCCCTGAGGGATTGCTATTTTTATTTATTTATCTCTCCAATGTCACTTCTTTTTCATACATTTTAATCTGGAAATAAACCCTAAATAAATAAATCTTAAAGCTAATGCCTGGGTAAACATGCATAGCCGTTATCCTGAATCATGTTTAATGTTACAAAACTACAAAAGATTTGGGTGGTAAAATAATACTAAGTAGTTTAATATTATTTTTTTCATGGAATAAACAGATATGTTTCTTATTGTGTCATGCATGTTCATCAAATAGTTGTAGGGGGAGTAACAATAATCACTGACTATATCACCTACGTTTCATTTCATTTCTGCAGGAAAGGACAAAACAAAAATCCACTGCATGGGAAACGGGAGCAGAAAGTTTTAGTGAAGGAATATTTCAATGAGTCTGCACTCCGAAATTCATCCAGATGGTAAAGTTCAGAAGGATTTGTATCACTACATTTCCCTGCTACTGCTCAGAATATTACATTGCTCCCTGAAGAGCCATGGTTCTAGCCTCTATTTGTTCTAGGTGCCACATCTTTGGTATCTATCAATGAAAATCTAGCTTCTTGCTTAAGAAAATTGAGGAAAGTCAAGGCAAACCAATGAATGAGTTGTTGCCTAGAGACCATGTCCTGTCAGTTACCCTGGTAACAATATGGACCTTTCCATTGCACTACAATAGCTCAGTTCTGATAGCTTATGTATTTATAGTGCTCTTACACCCAGCCTGAGATGCTGAGTGTTTAGATTACAGACATTATCAAAACTAGATTTGCCAAAGCAGACACAAAAAGAATTGAATCTGCATGGGCTCTTCACTTTCTGCACATAGAGACCAAAGTTTCTTCTAGCCCAGGCTATTTAGCGTATCCAATAATAATACAATCCCTCCCTGACGCAACTGACAAAAGTGAGAAGAGCCTGTGGCCTAGAGGTTAATACAGCTGCCTAACGTGCAAGCAGCCCAGGTTCGAATCTCAAGGGTACAACTAGCTGATGAGAGCCAAACAGCTCAAAATAGCTATACTAGTCTCCCCTTTAACTCTTTGTTGGCAATCCAAATTTAACATAGAAATGATCTGTCACTATAGCGACTGCTGCCTGGGATAGCTCCTAGATTGGGGCTGAAAAAGCTGAAAAAGCTTCCTTCCCATATTTGGGTAGACCGGGTGTTCCCAAAAAATACTCAATATACATATACATATAACACACACACACACACACACACACACACGTGCATGCATGCATACACACACACACACACACACACACACATATAAAACAAATTTATTGGCCACCACTCTTACCCTAGGCTAGGGTAACTCTGTGGCTTACAGTTACATCTAAGTCGGGGGTCCCAACGCCCAGTCCGTGGACCAGTACCAGGCCACGGCATGCCAGCAACCAGTCCGCACACACACACACAAAACCCCATCCACGGGATGCAGGCAGCACACAAAACCATGCCCCCGCTGGTCTGTGGAAAAACCTCTCTCCATGTAACCGGTCCCTGGTGCCCAAAAGGTTGGGGGCCTCTGATCTAAAGTTACCACATAAAATGTCACACTCAATCATTTATTTATTTCACTAACAGAAGAGGGCAAATTGAACTGTCAGGAGGAAGAGTTCTGAACTAATTGTTGATTGGCAAAGGTTCTGGCCCATGTTTCCTAGACAGTTGAGGAAGTTGAGATTCTCTTTACTCCTGAGGCTTGACTCATTTGCTGTACCATTTTGGGCTTGCCCATTCTTGAGAAGCGATTGCTGTAGATTACTTTTTGAATGCAGGGCCTTATCAACGGGCTGAGAAGCTAGGCATATCATTTGAAAAGAATTATACCAAATTATACCATGAATTGAAACGGGACAACTATAAGTTTTGGACGATAGGCTCCTGCTACAGGACATAAACTGGAGAACATTAGAATTACTGTTCCAATTATAGATCTGGACTTATTACTATAGAGCAAATTCTACTTACTTTGAGTGCTTTGTAGATAACTCCAGGAGGACGTGGAGAACGGGTGGTATTATTTTCTAGCTGCTGCTCCATAGCGTGCCTGAGGCTAGAAAAATCTGTTGGCGGGTTTTGTGTCCTTATTCCTTTGTAATGGATTGAGCTGAAGGATTCCGGGAAGAGACCAAGTTTGCGGAATCGATCCTGAATTAATTTCTCAGGCACCTCAGAAGGATTATCTGAATGGATTTAACATGCAGTTGTTAGTATGCTGGTGAACCACAAAATTCTGAATGTTTTTGGCAATCCCGAAATATATCCTGAGTGTCATATATTTCTGGAGAGCAGGGTAAAATAACAGCAATGGGATAGCCAAAATTACACAACAAATGGGTTATGCTAGACCTTTTAAGGATTTCTGCACGTTATACTGTATTTGTGGAAACACTGAAGAAAGAAAATCTCTGTGCAATGCATCTTTGCCATGTCTAGATGGATGTCTGGTGTAATCACATTTCTGTCTAAACCACATCTTCAAATAATCAGAGGCAATACAGACAGACTCATACACCTAAACATGGGCCATTATCAACTCATAAAAAAATAAAATGGGATAAAAATTATTTAAGCTTTTAAGGGTTTAATCATCTTATTCTCACCCAGAAATAAGCTCCCTTAAGAGCATAAACAGTATCCAGCTACAATGGACTCCTGGCCCATGTAGTCCAGCAGTCGGTTCTCACAGCAGCCAACCTACTATACAAGGAAGCCGACAGTCTCCCAGAAAAATTTGGGAGTCTTCGTGGACTCACTGCTCCTGCTTGGAGAGCAGATGGCAGCCATGCCTGGTGGGGAGGACTTTGCACAGATTCATCTGGTGCACCAATTTCCTGGACCGGATGGCCTTGCTCATGGTTACCCATGCCTTGGTCACCTCCCATTTGTATTACTGCAGTGTGTTCTACCTGGGGCTGCTCTTGAAGACTTCCCAGAAAGTTCAACTGGTCCACAACACAGTAATGGTGGGGGGCAGCTAGGTTTGCCCATGTTAACATCTCTGTTGTGTGAGATGCACTGACTTCCAGTATTTTTCTGGGTACAATTCCAAGTGCTGTTCATCACCTTCAAAGCTCTACGTGAGACTATCTATGAGACAGCCTCTCCCTAAAGACATTTACTTGTCCTACTATGTCAGATAGAGTGGGCACCCTCCTGGTTTTGTCATCTAATGGGAGCTAGGAAGCATGCCTTTTCCATGGCAGTTCGTGCCCTATGGAACATTTTGCCCGCTGAAGTTCAGCAGATCTCCATCCTTTTACTCTTCTGTAAAGCTTTAAAGATCTGCTTTTTTTCTCCCAAGCATTGGGAGATTAGATGATGATACATTTGCATGGATTGACATCAGCTTTTTCTTTTTATTGTTTTTATTATTTTATGTTTCGAATATTTTTTACAGTTTTCAAAATAATTTTATTGGGAGCCACCCAAGGTTGCCTGAAAGATGGGCAGATATATAAGTGTGTGTGTGTGTGTGTGTGTAATATTTACAGTAGTCATTTTGATGATCAATTCAATCCAAGGGGGAGCAATACTTTGATTCAGCACTTTGTTGGAAAAGAGTGCTTCACCTGAAGATATGCTACATCAATGCATCCTGCCAAAGTTTCATGCAGCCCTAATGCACAATATATTTCCACTGGATTCTACTCACCAGCACCCAATAACTGTGTGTACACAGTTTCATGAAAGATAATGACTCCAGGACCCAAAGTGGACAATGGAACATCCAGTCCACAACGGGCTGTGGTTGCTTTCAGTTCTTTGGTGAAGTGTTTTAGGTATGCTTCCGAAGCATCTCCAAGAAATTTGAAGAGATCATTGTGGAGTCTGTCAGCATGTGTGCGGTAGATGATGAGATCTGAAATAGCCAAGACCTTCAGAAGCAGCCGGGTCCTCTGACTTAGATTCTCCGTGGCACCAAGAAGACCCTCTGTGTCAATCACTACCATTTTATGAACAGGGTCATAGGCAGCCCAAACACCTACTGTACAAGACTCCTGTGCTGGAGATGTTTTAAAGACTTCACGGCCATAAAAGAAGGTGTGGTTAAGGGTATGAGATTTCCCATCCCCTGTGTTCCCAAAAATAGACACCACCTTTACATGTTGGTCAGCCTTGCAGTTCAGTTTCCTGATAAATTCTTCTTCATTCTCCACCTTCCAACAAAAAAGTTAACATTTTATGAGAACATTAAAGCTGCTAAACTCTGCTACTACATAAACCTAACATGTAATCAAGCTGCCGACTACCACGTTAAATCTGCAATGCTCAGAGTTGATCAGACTTGTATCAAAGAGACCCCCATATTTTAATAATCTCTTCCAAGAATGCTACTATTTATATATCTTTATACTACCAGTCCCCAAATAGGTGGGGATATCTATCAATTTCAAAAGGCTAAGCCAACTGAATTTGGTACGCCATTCTAATCCTAGAAGGACTTTAAAAACCTTATAGCCTCTCTTAGAATAGGATTATAAATAGTCAAAGCAGCATGACAATGATTAAATTACAAATACAAAAAACTTGGCATTCAAAACAAAACACACACACAAAATCTATAAAAGAGTGGTTCACGTCTCATAATAATTCTACAATACTTAGTATATCAGCCTATATCAGGACTGGAGAGAATTAGGTCCAATGTGCAAACTTAAATCGGTCACCTACTCAACCGGATTAAATTTATATTGTTGTTATAAGGATAAAACTAGGAAAGAAATGAATGGAAAAATTGATACATCTTGAAAAGAAAATTCATTTTTGTTCAACAAATAATGTTGTTTTTTAAATGGGTATTTCTTTTCCTTATGCCTTCAAGTCAGTATTGACTCCTAGAACAGGGGTCCCCAACCCCCGGTCTGTGGACAAGTACCGGGCTGCAGCATGACAGCAACCGGTCCACAAAACAAGCAAAAACCCATCTGTGGGGTGCAGGTGGCATACAAAACCAGCCCCCTCCAGTCCGCAGAAAAACCTCTCTCCACGTAACCGGTCCCTAATGTCCAAAAGGTTGGGGACCTCTGTTCTAGAGAGTACCTGGAAGTTTCCCTGCAAATTTCTTGGCAAAGTTTTTTCAGAAGTGGTTTGCCATTGCCTTCTTCCTAGAACTGAGAGAGAGTGAATGGCTGGCTTGTGCCTAAGGCTGGACTACAAGTCATAGTCTCCCAGTTTCTAGCTTAGTGCCTTAACCACTAGACCAAACTGGCTCTTAAGATCTATCATTTCTCTTATGATATTTTCCAATTGTGTCAGCCAGCACTTAAATAATAGGATCTTGGATTACCAAATTTAACTATGAAATTTATTTCTGGGAGAACAAAAAGTGGGTATTTGTTCAACTCTTATTAAAGGATACCTTTAAATTAAATAGACATATAAAGGATCAATTTTAATCCTTGCCTTAAACCCTTAAATTTATATTTTTTATCATATTCATTTCTAAGCAAAATTTGCAATGTACAGAAAAGGGATCCTAGGTCTACATGTGGAATGAAATGAAGTAAAGTCCTACAGAGATAGAATTAAATTTATAACTTCATACTGTGTGGGACAGAGCGAATTTTAGTGTTCCTTCATATGAAACACTTACTAAAAGTAAAAAATGTTGTGCCAGAACAACCTTTCATGCAGATACCTCAAATTTTGTGAATTCTAGCACAAAATGGCTGCAGGCAGGGCTTAATTATTCCTCAAATGGCAGCCATGGCTAGTCAGAAAAGTCAGACAGAGAGTGGACCATTTCAATTTATAGCTGCTTAAGAAGTTGCAGATAGGCATAGTCTCATTATACTCTGAAGCACTATTTTCCCTTGAACCTGAAATACCGTATAGCCCAATCAGAAATGAAGGGAGAAAAAAACAGGCAAAAAAATTAATCATGTTTTCTTAATTTAGGATCTTTTTCTAACTTAATCTTTTTTATGTATTGTTTAAATATTGTATAAAGGCGTTGACAATAGTAAAGTTAAAGTTGCATATTTGCTAAATGCTTACATGGTATTGTCTTATTTTGTTCATCATTTCAGTTCAACAAATTGCTACTATAGGTGGGAGATGAATAATATGATTAAGGAGAATTATTTGCCATGATCTTCACTTGTTCAAAAAACAACAATAAGTCTAATTAAATTTACATTTTCCCCAATCTGGTACCCTATAGATGTGTTGAAATTATAGTCAATTGGCCATGATGATCAATTAAATTACAATTAATTGGTTGTGCTTGTTACCATCTTTTTAAGGAAGGCTACAAATTAAAGGGAGAAAAACAAAATTATTGTTTTTATTAAAGATATTGGTCAAAGGTTTAAACTGAGCATCCAATAAATAGCAGCTTATGCCACTGAAAACTTTCATGATGACTCATTCAATCTGTAATCATTGGGTACAAATGATTACACAGTACAGTTTTGCAAAAGTTGCTTATGGACTTTGGAATTAAAATGCTAGTTTCCCAGAAGTCAGCCCAAGTTTTTTCTCCATAATCTCAAAAGAGTAACAGCAATATAAATAACGATGCCTCTGCCTCCTACAGTATCAGAAGAAATCAACTGCTTGGTTTCTATATACAATTTATCCTGATTTTTTATGTATATGGAAACACTGCAGAAAAGCTCTGTTAAGGCAAATGGGATAGGAACCCATGAAAAAAATCATTTGGGTAAGTGTCCAAACATTAACATAATTGATAAATTGTGCTAAACTATAATTTAACTTCTTTAATTTTGGTTCAGCACATTGACAGGGTACTCATATTAGATTATTAAGAAATGGTTGGCCTATACACAGTTTACTGAATAAGCCACAATTGTCTAGATAGACATGCTGTACTAAGCCATAAATTATAAATTATATTACTTGAATTTTCATCAAGCTATGCTAAAACCAAATCAACTCTACTATGACTTAGTGTGATGCTTGCAGATAGTAGGATAATGGTATAAACTACTTATCACAGGGGTGGGCAACAAATTTTTCCAAGGGGCCAAATGAGAAACTGAGACTGTTGTGGAGGATCAAACCAATAGGGCTGTGAAAGTACGTGAGCAGGCAGGCACACATGCATATAAATTGAAAAAAAAAATAGCAGTCACCTTTGAAATAAAAGCAATCCACACAGGCCAGACAGGGGCTGCCAAAGGGCCGGATGTGACCCAGCGGCCATCAAATGCCCAGGTCTAACTTATCATGTGTCTTGTCAAATCATAAGGAGAGTATCACTTGAATATGAACTGAAGGGAAACCCTTAGAGTGATAACTGAGTTTATTTTTTTCCAAAATAGCACCATCCTGAACCAAATAAGACATTCTTATTGATCTCTATTCATTTTCAAAGCTTAAAACAATTCTTACCTGAATCGCCTCTGTTTCATCCACCAGCAGGAAGCTTATTACATGTTCTGTCATCTTCTTCCTCTTGGTCTCCTCATCCATTCCTTCCTCCTCTTGCTGCTCATGATGTTTGCCACTATGGTATATGGTAATGGGATGTTTCCTCTTATTTCCCCCAGCATGAGTTCTCTTCTGACACTCTAAACATAAGTTTATTTTGCACGCTTGGCACCTTACGGTTGCCCTTTGTCTAGAGCTTATGATATTGTTCTGCAGGATGCTGCCACTTGTGACTTTGCAGCTGTCACAGTAGGGGACATGGCCAGATTTGATTCGAGTCCGTTCGTGATTTCGAAGTCTTTCTTGTCTGTGCAGTTCTTCTTCGCAACGCTGACACTGCAAACTTCCACATTCGTCACATTCAAAGACTGCTTCATCTGTGCCACTGCAAGCATAGCTTTCCTGACACAAAAGTGTGGTATTCAGTCCTTTATCTACAGATGGAGGTTGAGCACTCATCTTCCACAAATTATTACTTTATAAAACTGGGTCTTTTTATCAGATACATACATTGGTTTGCCAAAGGACTAAAATTAGTACTTATCTTAAGAGAGAGGAAACTCTAAAAGTTGGGATATATGTATCAGTTTTGATTCTTCACCTCTATGATGCTTTCATGAAAGGCATAAAAAAGTCCCACTTGGCTTAAGAATTGTAAACACAAGTTTCCATAATGACTGAGGGGGCTGTAAAATTCCACACTTAAAGTCACAATAAACTTGGATACATGTGAGAAAAACAATCTGTCGCCAAAATGTAAGCTAAGTTTTTTCTTTGCAATGTCTAAAACATAAGGGAAAATATTGATTTAATGTATACATATAAAAACATACACATAAACATAAGTGCAATAATATTAAAAAGCCTGTTACTTTCTTTACATGATTTATTTCGCCTTCAAAATGAAAAACACTTATGGATATAGTTTAAAACTTTTGCATAACAAAAGATATCTCTGATTAAATTAGTTATATACAAAATCTCCACTGGAGCTTCAAATGTGATTAAAAACAACCTGGGGATTCTCATAACAGATTGGCAAGGACAATTTTATCAAACAAGTATAGGACTTAACACCATTCAACTGAGAGGCCCATGTAGGTCGTTTTAAACAAGTCACTTTCCATTCAAACTGTGTGGCACCTAATCTTAAGTAAAAGTGCTTTGGACTGTACTTTTCCAAGCAACGATAGCATCTTTCATAAACACACACCAAGTAAACCACATCAAAGTTGGCCATATTGTTAAGCCCTACAAACAAACAATATGTCATATAGTGATGAATTAGTTACTTAAAGTAAAGCATTAAAAAATTAACTTTAAACTGCTTTAAAACAGCCCAAGAAAGCCGGGAGGGGGAGGGGAAAAGAATGGTTACAAAAACACATCAGTTCGGTGTTTACTTGTGACTCACTCGCTACCATGAGAAGATCTTGACTTAATCTTATCCGCTAATCTAAAGAACATAATATATAACTCGCGGTTTGGTTGAGTTACTTGAAAGCAGCACATCCAGATAATCTCTGGATTAATTAATTAATTTCTCGTGAGGCGCTATATCTCCCTGCATAAACAAGAACAAGCGAGAGGAAGCGGAGTAAAATAAGACGACAAAAACAAACCGTACAGAACAATGCAGCCCGATCTATTGTTTATTAAACAATAGGCATCTTCTTCTTCCTCCTCCTCCTCCTCCTTTTCCTCCTTGCAAGTCTCAGTGACTAAGTAATCAAACGGTTGTCTCCTCCTCCAGCTCCTCTTTTTAGCTACTAAACCGGGCGGTGGACAGGGAGAGATCCCTTTCTCCCCCAATAGAAGGATTTAACTATCTGGGTCCCAGCGTGTGAACCTGGCGCCCCGGTAGGTATAAGGGCCAGTCCCAAGATCGTCTGTTTTCCCCCTTGTTGTCAGTGTTGATCAGCTGATCTCAGGGAACTTTTTTTTTTTTTTTTAGGCAGGAAGGTAAGTGGTCAAATGGGAAGGAGAAAGGGCGGACAGGTGCATTGTGGGAATTGCAGTATTTTTGTGTGCAGCTTTGCTGCGTTGGAAAGGAGACAGCGCCTCAGAAGCAGTAAAAGAGAATCGCACAGCATACAGAGACACGTAGTTTCCGAAGTCGTACTAAGTCGTACTAAGGCTCATAATTAAGGAAAAAGAAAGTGCGTCGGCCAAATAGAATATACACTATGCGGAATATTCAAAGAATTGTGAGCCTTAAACATTTACATCATATTAGTGTTTACTGGAGATGTTCAAACTGTTTTCAGAAAATGTTAAAGCATAAGAGACATTATAGCTAATACACATGGCATAACTGAGAAAGCAATAAATACCTCCCAAAAGTCAATTTGAGCTTTATTGACTATAGAAAGGTACCATATTACAGTAAGTCAGCCATGTCAAACAAGGCAATCTCCTTACGGAATAGGGAATCCCAGAATATCTCATTTTCCTATTGTGAAATCCAGTCACATGAAGCCTGGACACAAATTAGGCTCAGCATGGTGAAGGAATGAGGTAAGGCTTTTTATTTGTTGAACCTACAGACCAAATATATACTGAGGGAGCTGGATTGGAAGATAAGCATGGTTTTAAAATTGGAGAAAAAAAATATCAACACCCTGCAGGTGATACTCCTCCGCTACTTGAAATGCAAATGATATCAGTATCTAGGAATGAATGTCAAAGATCACAGGGAAAAAAGGATTACAATTAAATATCAAGAATATCAACTGATCATAATAGGGATAGCTATCAGAATCTACATTGAATATATTTAAATGGTGATTGGCTATCAACAGTAAAGGAGCCAGCAGTCATGAAATATACAACAATTTAGCACTTGCTAAGCCGATCTCAAGATAGGATTCCACACTAATTACTCTTAAGGAATATTGATGCCTCACAACATGTACAGGAGACAAAATTCTTGCATCATTCTTTTGCACTCTCCAAACTTTATATAGTACTTACAACCACAATTGAGCCCAAAATTTGTTGCTAAGTGAGACATTTGTTAAATGAGTTTTGCCCCATTTTACGAACTTTTTTGCTAGTTATTAAGTGAATCACTGCAATTGTTAGTAATACAGTTAAGTGACTCTGACTTCCCCATTGACTTTGCTTGACAGAAGAGCACAAAAAGGGGATTGCATGACCTGCAACCATCATAAATGTGAACCAGTTGCTAAGCATCCGAATTTTGATCAAATGATCATGGAGATGCTGGAAAGGTTGTAACTATGAAAAATGGTCATAAGTCACTTTTTTCATTGCTGTTGTAATGAAATAGTCACTAAATGAACTGTTGTAAGTCGAGGACCAGATCCTGAAGTTGGAATTCAAATACTTTGGCCACCTAATGAGAAGGAAGGACTCACTGGAGAAGAGCCTAATGCTGGGAAAGATTGAGGGCAATAGAAGAACAGGACGACAGAGAATGAGGTGGCTGGATGGAGTCACTGAAGCAGTAGGCGTTAAGTTTAAATGGACTCCAGAAGATAGTAGAGGACAGGAAGGCCTGGAGGAACTTTGTCCATGGGGTCGCGATGGGTCGGACACGACTTCGCAACTAACAACAACAAAGTCGAGAACTACCTGTACAAAACACAGGAATGCAGTTATCATTTTACTGTTCTTTTGCCACCATTTGTCCTAATTGTTTAAAACAAAAATATGATTCAAGAGTAGAACATAGAGGGAGGAAAAGTAACAACTGTGAGACAGTGAAAAAGTAAAAACTTCCAGCGTTGGAGCATTCACAACTTCTGAAAGCAAATTGTTCCACTGATTGTTCGGTCAGGAAATTTCTTCTTAGTTCTAGTTCTAGTTTGCTTCTCTCCGTGATCAGTTTCCATCGTTTCTTGTTCTGCCCTCAGGTGCTTTGGAGAATAGCTTGACTCTCCTCTGTGGCAACCTGAGATATTGGAGCACTATCATGTCACTCCTAGTCCTTCTTTTCATTAAACTAGACATACCCAATCCCAGCAACCATTCTTTATATGTTTTAGCCTCCAGTCCCCTAATCATTTTTGTTGCTCTTCTCTGCACTTTTGTCTAGAGTGTAAGATCTAGTCTGGAAAAAACACCAACACCAGACCGATTTAAGAATTTTCTGTATCTCTTTGCCAGTATTTATTGCTGGCCCAGATTTTTCCAGTTCAGATTTGTTAACATTACAGATTCTTTTAAACCCGAGAGAAATTTCCTAAGTCAACAAGAATCAGAGTTTTGCCCAAGACCAATTCTTCCAGCGGAACAACTACAGGCCGGGAGAGAGGACGGAAGTCGGCGAACCGTACGCATGCGCAGACCCAAAACAATTCCTAGAGGTGTCCGTGTCTTGAAATATCTCTAGGACTATTCATTCGCCTCTCCATGATCAAAACGAACGCGAAGTTGGGCGGTCTTTGGCCGAAGGCCGAGTAGGGGTGGTTGTTCACGTGACCAGCCGCGTAACGCGACGGCGCCTGTGGCTCGGAGTGGCGCGTTTGCGGCCTAGTTTCTTTTGCCGGGTCGAGGAGAGTGGAGACTGTCGGGCCTGTTTTTCTTCGGCCGCTGCTTTCGGTGAGAGCGGGGCAATGCCCGTGCAGCTTATCCTCTGGATAAAGAGGAGGGACCGAGGAGTGATGGGGGTTTGACGACTTGGGGCACCTGTGTCGGGGCCCTTCAGGAATGGGGCGGGCTGAAGGTGGCCCTTTTGGAGGTTTTGAGGGAGGGTTATGACGCTTTGGGCGGGGGGGGGAGAGACAAGGGTTTGGATGCTTCCCTTTTTCTTTCAAAGCATCATGCTCCGAAAGGGATAGAGGGCGACGAAGTATAGGGGCGATACGGAAAGCCCTCGCAGAGGCCTGAGAGCCGGCCCATTCAGACTAGATGTCCCCCGAGCCCATCCTTGTTGGCTTGCATGCAATAACCTCAGCGCTTGATGAGCGCAGCATAGAGAGGTGAATTGCATGTGTGAGGGGGGCCATTGCGAAGCAACCCTCGGCGCGCAAAAAGATCGTTGAAATCTCAGAGATCCAGAAGAATCCTTGGAGGAGGCTTTTGCGCCTGGCAGTAGTTTTTCTGAAAGCAGGTCGTTTGGGCGGTTTTAGGGCTCGTTTTTTATCACCTTCAGCGCTTCTTGAAATGGAAGGTTTTGTAGAACTGTACAAGTGGTACTGGATTATCTCACGGTATATAGGATTCATCACGACCGTTTTAAATAGCAATTAATCCATTCCTGAAAAGCGCACAGGGCCATGCATTTTATTTTTATGGATCTGCCATCTTCTGTGGACATTTTTAAATAGAGCTTGTAGTCTTATATTCGCTGATCTTGAAATTAAGCCAAACTGACTTTTTTTAAAAGGGGGATTGCCCTGTAAATGATATTAAAAATGTACTCTAAGCCCCAAAATATTTACCTGAAATGAAATCTAAATGAATTAAGTTTGTAATCCAGAAAAGAGAAGGTAATCTCAGAAAGACAAGGTGGTAAGTTGACTTTGAGGGCATCTTTTGTGTTTGGCTTAAAATGTGGTTATCCATACATAGCCTGTTAGCTGCTTTATTGTACTTCAAGTTTTAGGTAGTGGATGTAGTTTCCCTTGCTTTTCTCTCCTTGCTTCAGTCAAAATGCCATCAGTTAAAGAAGAGAAGATGTCAGTTGTGGTTAGGAGGGCCTTTGCACAGCCTTGTGTGCCAGTTCTTAGATCAGGAGATTCTGTCCAAATCACTCATGCCTCCCTATTGGACTTCTGTAGAGTAACACACTCTACAATGGGCTACCCTCAAAGAGTATCTGGAAGTTCAAGTGCAGAATATGTTTCCAGAAAAATAATATGCTGCGCCTCTGTTCGGCAAGCTGCATATGTTGCCACTTTGCTTCTGGGTCCAATTCAAGCTGCTGGTATTATCTTTTAAAGCCCTTTGTGGTGTGTGACCAGTTATCTGAGACACCGTCTCCCCCCTATTGCATCTGCCCTGTCCCTCTGAGTACAGTAGAGAATGCAGGCTGTGGGTTCCGTCCTCTAGGGATTTACACTTGATGGGTATCAGGAGGCAGGCATTCTCCCTGTCCCAAAAAGTGAGGTGAGGCTCCATCCCTGTTGATGTTCAAGAGGTCCCTCAAGACCTGGCTTTGTTACCAGGCTTTCTCTCAGGGGACCAGTGAAATCTTATAATGGGGTATAATGGCTGCAGCTGATAATTACCTTGCAATACAGTTTTTCATTTGTTAATCTTTTAAATTTTAAGGATGGCTATTTTATCAATAAACAAAGTAACCAAACCAGAACAATTGTACTACCTGTACTTGAAAATGCCACCTGACACTAACTTCTGTTATTTCCTCATATAGTTACAAAAATTATTTGGGAACAGATTCTGAGAGGAACAACTGATGAATATAGTTGAATCAACTGAATTATTTCAGAAGTATTTTGCTCTTTAATAAGACCATAATGATATATTAAATAATGTTCTATATTGCTTAATATAGTTTTTGGATAAGCATGTCGTGGGTCATTGTTTGGTTTAATCCAGCTGTTCGGATTTCTTCTTTTTTTTAACACAGTTAGAAGAAGAATTATCTTAACATTTTCCTTTTGTTTTCTGCTGTTTTTCTGTTTGCTGCATATTCTTCATTTTGCATATTCTCATCTGCAGAAATTTTTTTATTTCCTATTTTTACATTTTTTAAAATATTATTTAGTCAGCCCTTTCTTCTTTGCTTGTGAAATGACCCCTTCTGTTTCTGAATTAAGCTGATTCCCTCAGCAATCTTTCATGGATCAGAAATTGTTCTGCATCTCTTTGTTATTGGTTAGCCTTCATTTAATCAGTCTTATTTTGCTTGTTTACATTATTAATTTCTGAACTAAAACCATTTAGATTTTCCTCTTGAAATTTTGCTTTGGAAATACCATAATTAGAAAAACTAGAATAGGACTGTAAATCATGCTCCACAACTGACATCTACAATCACAAAATAATGAGTATGCTTTCATTTTTATATTCTTAAACATTGGCATTTTAATTATCTGCCTTCAGCTTTTTATGTGAAAATAAATTAAGTGAAAGATGCTTTCAAATAAATATAGAATCATAGCTAAAACTAATCTGCAGTTCATTTAATGACCATTTGAAATTACAGCGGCACTGATAAAAGTGACTTATGGCCATTTTTCACACGACCATTGCAGTATCTCCATGGTCACACAATCAAAATTCCGATGCTTGACAATTGGTTGATATGACGGTTGTAGTGTTCCGGGGTCATGTGATCACCTTTTGTACTTTCTGACAAGCAAAGTCAATGGGGAAGCCAGATTCACTTAACCGTGTTACTGACTTAACAACTGCAGTGATTCACTTAACAACTGTGGCAAGAAAGGTTGTAAAATGGAGCAAAACTCACATAACAAATGTCTCACTTAACAGAGATTGTGGGCTCAATTGTGGTCGTAAGTCGAGGACTACCTTTTATTACGGAAGATTGTCTCCTGTATCTTTAGGCCACTGTATTTTGTTAACTAATGATAACACTTTAAACTGTAACAAGAGTTCTCCAGGTATTTTTCTAAGAGCTTTTGGAACACCTCTACTGAACTAGTAATTTACATAATCAGCTTTTATGAGTACCGAGTTAAATACATTTCTAAAATGTGGGCTGTTCAATCAAAAATACAATTTTAATTAAAATGGTTTAAACCGATTTGACTGAATTTAATAGAAATTCTATTGCTACACAATGGTATATATAGCTATAAATGTGCCTTCCTATTTAAACAATTGTAATGTCATCTGTGTAACTGCCTGGAACTATTGTTTTAACCCAGTAATAGAATAATGTCATCCTAAAAGGGGAAGCAAGCTATGGATCTTAATGAAGTTCTTTTTTGTTTGAGACCAATAAAATTAGATTTGATAGAATTAAATATAACATTATTGGTTACTGGCCCTAACTAGTTTAGAATAAATAATTTTTACAGAAATTTGAGATTTTATAACAGGCAGAGACATTTTCTAGTACAGTCAAAAAGCTACATTAGTTGATAAGAATGCTTAAAGAGAGATTATTTTTCAATTGTGTGAAGAAGTATCTGGTTATGTCCCGTGAGCCACTTTGAATTAAACTCTAAAGAGACAGCTCAAAATAACAATCTGTATGAACTTTTATTAAATGCATCTTCCACTAAACTGTTGGAATTACTCTGGATATTTTATTACAATGATAAAGAGCATTAGAAGAAGTTTTAGATGGCTGAAGTTTTGTAAATTTTAAATAAGTTATATGTTGCTTTAATTTCTTTATGTTTTATATTTCCAAAATACTTGGTTGTCTGTTCAAGTGATCCCACTTTTATTATATAAAAATATAAATATAAACTCTTTTTATATTTAATCTTTGGCACCTTGGGAAGGTCTTTTTAAGGATACATTTCAGTTCTGTTTGTTATTTTATTCTGTAATATACTAAACTCTCCCTTTATTGTGGAGTTTCAGATTAGATCAGATTCCTTTGTTACCATCATGGCTTGTTTGACAGGAATCAAAAATGAACATTAGAACAAAAATGTTTTTCCTTGATGTCAGTTTGAGGTAATTATGATGAGAAAGACCTCTGTCAATATTCTGCAAGTGAGATGGGTTAGTTGTGTCACTCCATCCTTGCCTTATAGTACTAGATTGAGTGAAGAAAAACTCCTTTCTAGAAACTGGAGACTCAGCAGGCCTCATAGAGAGCATTTGGAAGTATAATTTGTGCTCCAGATGGCCCATCTGTGCACCATATTATGAACTTTATGAAAGTATAAATATTTGAGGCAATACATATCTTGATCCAAGCTACTATTTTAATATATACATTTTATGAATGTTATCATTCATAGAAAATAGCTAAGTCCTGAATTTAATTTCTTAGGATTCTCTTGATTTATTTTTTAGTGAATAAGCCCAGAAGAGCTGTTATTTCTGTTTATCTTATCTAAATTAATATTTCTTCATGCATTAGTACCCTCAAAGGAGGAATATAGAGGCAACTTTCAGAGGAGATTCTCAGTAAGTGCTCAGTAATGGATGTCTCAAAAGATTCATATTTCTGAATCTGATTGTTCTGTGCTTTCTTTCTTTTTTAGGTTATTGTTAAAATGTCTTTTCCACCTCACTTAAACCGTCCTCCAATGGGAATCCCAACACTTCCACCTGGAATTCCACCTCCACAGTTCCCAGGTTTTCCTCCACCTGTACCTCCTGGTAAGTTACATCAGAAACTCATCAAATTAGCCTCATTTTTCCATCACTGATTAATAAATCTTTTTTAAGGTAAGTTAATAAGGAAAATATTCTTCTTTATAAATATAGTTTTCTTGCATTTCTATTTAGTAAGGTGTTTTAAAATTGTGGTTGATTCTTGAACAAAAACTGTTAATATAATCTCTTTTCACAGGGACACCAATGATTCCTGTGCCAATGGGTATTATGGCTCCTGCACCAACGGTAAGCATAATATAAAATACAACTTGTGTAAACTTTATTTATAGAAATAATTGCAAGATTTGATTACTTTTATATCATCTTCCAAAATGTCATTAGTGTCTGACAGAAATAATAGCAATTAATAGTAATTACAAAAATATTGAACACTACTCGCCAGCTGGTGCAAAGCTAGTTCACCCACTGTAGTATACCTTGGATGTGTAAACAAAATGAATTACCAATCTTAGGCTGCTAAAACTATTCTTTTGGTAAAAGCATTGTAGACTTCTATGGCTATGTATGGACATATAACCCCCCCCCCCCAAATTGAAAGTGATCATCAAAGATTGATTAGAATAATAGTTGTTGCTTATATTTTGCAAAATTAGAGTCATATTCAGGAACATAGGACTCCCCTTTCTTTGATAAACAGCTTCTACCCTTTGTCTTATATTTGAAACTAGGTTAAATCTAAATATGACTTTGATTATTGTTTGCAAAATGTCTTGAAATCATTGCTAAATTAGAACTATCATTACCATTGTCCCAGTAATCATGGTTGAAACCAAGAAGGAAAGCGTTTTACAATAAAGAGAAAGAATTGGAGTTTTTTAATAGGCATGCTCCAAAAATTAAAGAAAAATCACTTGTAAAGAATCAATATTGTACTTGCACTGATCTCCATTTCCAAAATATCATTCAGTTGTTTTAACAGAGGGTTGGGCAATTTTATGGCTGTTGGAGCACTCCCCAATCCTGTACCCAAATTCGGGAGCAAAACTTTGTATCAAAAAGTGCATGGCAAAGATTTCGGCTTTCTTAAAGGAGCAATCTCAAGAGAAATTTTTTGTTATATGGGAAAAATGGACAAATTTTATACAATATAATTTGGATATGGAAAAATATCATTTAGCTTTTTCATAGTTTGTATAGATTGTTTTCTCTTTTCTTTTCCCGTCTTTTGTTTTCTTTCTTCTTTTTTTTATTTTTTTCTTTTTCTTTCTTTTTCTTTCTCTCTCTCTTTCCTCTTTTTTATTTCTTTTTAAGTACTTCTTTTTTAATGTTTATGTTATGTATATCTTATTATTAATTATTTTATAAGTTGTAAAAGGTTTTTTAAAATTTTAAATAAGCCTATATTCAGTTCTGGGAAGTTTGGGGAGGGGGGAGGGGGGTGGGTTTGGGAGGGATTGGGTGAGGGTTGATTTGTAAAACTTTTAAAAAATTTTCAATAAAAAAAAAAGTGCATAATAGATGCACTAACTTTAAAATACACTACTTGGTACTTTAAACATTTCAAATCCCCAAAATGGAGGGGAAAAGCAAATACTGAACCTATTATATGATTGGGTACAGTCCAGGGAGCCAAATAATTGTTTTTAATAAAGTCGCTGCCAAATTTCAAAAAATGTCCATCTCTATTTTAATTAATATTTCCCAAGTTTAAGGAAAGTTATTCCTCTCAGGGTGGTATTTTAAATATGAAGAAATATAATATGTAGATTATTAAAATATATAAATTTAAATAGAAATATTCTGAATTTCTGTATAATTTCCTGTTTGGATTACTTTGTGCGCAGTTTGATTCTTACAGAATCACCTGAAAAAAATGCATGAAATAATCTTTGTTGTAGAGAAAGCTACTCAGACAAAATTAATTAATACTGAAATCTTCAAAGTAAATGTGTCTCAGCACATTTATTTTCAGTAATGTATTGTTTAAGTTATTTGACCATTTTGTTATAATGTTAAATAATGTGGTTGTTCTGTATCTCTGGACTTTTTCTTCTAATGAAGATCCTATAAGGGTTTTTCCTCTTTGAAATTTAACAATAGGAATCTTTTTATTTTCAGGTATTGGTTCCAACTACAGTGTCAATGGTTGGAAAACACATGGGTGTTAGAAAGGAACATCCAGGTCTAAAGAATAAAGAAAATGATGAAAACAGTGGACCCACCACCACTGTCTTTGTAGGCAACATATCTGAAAAGGCGTCCGACATGCTTATACGACAGCTTCTTGCTGTAAGTAACATAACAGTATTGGAACTTAGTCCTGCAGATCTTAATTAGGATGATGATGATATAATAATAATGATGATGATGATGATGTTGGAAGGGATCTTGGAGGTCATCGAGTCCAACCCCCTGCTTAGGCAGGAAATCCTACACCTTTTCGGACAAATGGCTGTCCAGTCTCTTCTTAAAAACCTTCAGTGTTGGAGCATTCACTGCTTCTGGAGGCAAGTTGTTATACTTGTATACTGATTTAAAATGTTCTGTTGGCCAAGATTTAAACTTGCAACTTATGGCACTTGCAATTTGCCACGCAGAATATTTAATCTCGCTGTTTGTCGGTATTTTCATATGGTAGTGAAAAATACCTCTCATTTTCTATACTCGTACAAAGAATCAACCTCAACTGACTTAGCCGTTGAAAAGTGATAGTAGTAATTGCAGTCCAAAATATATGGAATACCCAAAATTATCTCTTGCTGCATTTAGCCAATTGAATTTCCATTCCACTACTCCTGCCATCTTGCTTGGCCCTGGATCCAATTAAGCATCCTTCATTGGAGCTAGAAATATTGCTCAGCCACGGTTTATGAAATCAGACCTTGTATAATTTTGCAATAGAGTGGATAATTGTTACATGCTGTCAAGACAGAATTGTTTCCTGATGACTGCATGTATAAATGTTTTAGCAATAAGATTTGGCTATTCCAAGGATAGTCCTGCAATTCACCTTATCTTTTGTTGTCTTTTTTCTTTCTATCTTTCCAATTATACTCATTTTTCCTACATCAGCCTATACACTATATTCCCTAAATTTATGTGAGTTTTTGCTTGCTGATCATTTAGAAAGAGCATTAGTCTTTATTTGGACCAGGATTGACTGATTCTTGCAGTTCATGCTACTCTTAGTAACTGTCCAAATCCATAATTCAAGGAACTCTTATCTTCTTTGTACAATAATTAAATGTATTATTCGTTAACAGGAATTAACCTAAGAGGCATTCTTTAAATAAAAATAAAACTACTTAGGGTATTTCTTTATGATGCATATTCAGCCATTGTCCACTAACATTTATGCCTTTTTAATCAATATTTTTCAGAAATGTGGGTTGGTTTTGAGTTGGAAGAGAGTTCAAGGAGCATCTGGAAAACTCCAAGGTATGTGTATTTTCTTTATTTATTTTTGTATACACAAACATATCTATCTATCTGTCTGTCTGTCTGTCTATCTATCTATCTATCTATCTATCTATTTATCTATTCATATGTATGAACATACAAGCTTTGTTAATAAATCTTCCCATATTTATTTATTTTATTTGTCATATTTAGGAAGTGCCCATCTCTCTCACAGAGGAATTCCTGAGCAGTGTACAATAAAATATTGGAAGCATAGAAATCAGTATGCAAAATTTGAAAGAAGCAGGGAATGTTAAAAATTGATTAAAAGGGGGAGAGGAGGGCTTTTCAGTTCGCACTGTCAGCAGTAGTGAGAAAAGAAACACGATAATAGGAGGTCTTACTTGATCATTGTAGTTGGCTTACTGAACTGTTGTTGCACAATATGGTGGTCTTCAGTGGATTGCCTTACTACCATCAGATTGGTGACAACATTCCAGCTGGTCCAATTCCTATCTTATGCAACAACATAAATTAACACATCATTTTTGAAATTATTATTGCAGTTGATTGGCTATTTGGGGGCTTTACTTAAGAGACAGTAACATAGAATATATGCTCCTAATTTAAAACACTTGAATGTATAGCATTGACCAGACATTTTTTCTAAATATTTAAAAAAGGTACTTTATAGAGGTCTTGATAAGACACAATTTACATTGAAAAACTGTCTTGTGATTGTTGATACATCATTTGCCTATATGGCTTTTAAATTTATATTCTAAATTCTCAATTATTTCTAGCTTTTGGATTTTGTGAATATAAAGAACCTGAATCCACACTACGTGCACTGAGATTGCTACATGATCTCCAGATTGGAGAAAAGAAGCTACTTGTTAAAGTTGATGCCAAAACAAAGGCTCAGCTGGATGAATGGAAAGCAAAAAAGAGGGCATCCAATGGGGTATGTATACAAATTAAGAAATATACAAAATAGAAAATAATTGATAGGCATACTTTCCCTATACCTCTTTTGTTGCATGGTTTCTGTTCAGTCTGTTGTGTTGAATTTATGGTTCTTTTGTAGATTAGCTCCACACTACTCCTTTGGCACAATCAGCCAGGCACAATCAAAATGATAATCTGAATAATAGTCATAATTTTGAGCTTGTGCCCTTATGACAAAGAAGTTAATAAATTTTCTGTTTGGAAGTTGTGAGCTGTAGAATAGAGAAAGCTCATACAGTAAGTCCTTGTTTAGCAACTGCCTTGCTATGTGACCATCCACAAATTATGTAATAAATGATAGTTTAAAAATCATTTTCTGAGCTATGTATACTTACATTCAAAATTTTGTGCCTCATAAGAGCAAATTTTTAAGAGTAATACTGGCAGAGATCCTTGAGAGAACTTTATCTAAAAGGATAGCAGCAACCAAAGATCTTTGCAGCATATCTCCTTCTCCCTCTCTGTCAAATGGGTTGCTTAGCGACCATGTTGCCAGAACCAATTGCAGTTGCTAAATGAGGACCACCTGTATTTTCATTTTTGTATCTTTAAAAACGTGCATTTCAGGTAATCCTGAATAAAAGGAAAATAATTGATATTTCGGTAAGATTTTAAGCTTTTTATTTTTATGATTTATAGCATATACTTATTTTGAAAAATATGGTAGAATTAATCAAATTAGTTCTGAATAGCACTTTCAGTTTTCAAAGTTATTTTAATGTCACTTATCCAACACACTCTGTTAGCTCTTTCCAAGCTGTTCTTAATATGACAGCTTCTCTGAATGACAGCTTCTCTGTCAGCTATAATCCCTTCCCTCCTCCTTTCCTTGCTTCTTAGCTACTGCTGCTTAGTGAGACTTTCCTTTTTCTATTCTTTGTTTCTTCACCTGGCATTTGACTGGATAAACTGTCTTGGAATTTAAGGTGAGAGTCCCTTTGATTTTCTCTCTAAAGAAAAGTTTTAGCAAGGTTTAGCACCAATCATTTGTTGCCGTTTATTTTAAAGAATTTGAGATAGCATTTAAACAATATTAAATGGGGCAAAATATTTCTTTAAAATTAATATATACATTTATCTTCATAATCATTTTTGTTTGCTATTAGATTGTGGGTAACTGAGATTGCAATTAGGGTTGCATTGTTGTCTTTAGGAATATGACCATGTGCTGGTTGTTTATGAGGAATTATGGAAAAAATGATTAATTCAGTTTTTATATTTGTAATTATTATAAGCAAACTCATTCACTGAAAATGTTAGAATGTTTTAAATGTTTTAGAAACTAAAATGTAAGTTGAAGGAAGAACTGGGGGGACTTGTTCCAGGTGTTATATAACTTTCCTGGAAATTATATTTTAGCAATGTTTAGAGCACAATATAGAATAGAATACAAATAAATTGCATGTACAATAGCAAATTTATTAATATGTGTATGATTACACATTATTATATATTCAGAAATCAGATTTTATAAATTTAAAATTAAAGCTCTTAAGACTATCATGCAAGCCACGTGACAAGGTTCATATGAAACCATTTCTCTAATTTCTGCTTTATTGAAGATAGTGTTTGACTATATAGGTCGTCCTCGAGTTAAGACCACAGTTGAGCCCAAAGTTTCTGTTGCTAATCGAGACAGTTGTTAAGTGAGTTTTGCCCCATTTTATGACCTTCCTTGCCACGGTTGTTAAGTGAATCACTGTATTTGTTAAGTTAGTAGCACGCTTGTTAAGTGAATCTGGCTTCCTCATTGACTTTGCTTGTCAGAAAATCACAAAAGGTAATCATATGACCCCGGGGACACTGTAACTGTCATAAATATGAGCCAGTTGCCAAGAGTCTGAATTTTCATCATGTGAGCATGGGGATACTGCAGGGGTTATCAGTGTGAAAAACACCCATAAGTCACTTTTTTCAGTGCCGTTGTAACTTCAAATGTAACCATTCACTAAATCAATGGTCGTAAGAGGAGGACTACCTATACTGACTTGATTATCGATATACAGAAAAGCTTAAAATTATTATATTATTTGCCACATGGAAAAATTAAGCAAATGCGCACCACTTAATCTTGTCTTCAGAGTGTATACTTTATACGAAATGAGTTTCTCTAATGAAAAGAGTTTTTGCAAAGTTTCAGTATGTGTGTCTGCTGTGAGGAAGGAGGATGAAAAACAGCATTTCCCTCACAGTACTCAAGCTGCAAAGTTAATAAGATCATCTGAGTAGTTGTGCAGCACTCCTATTAATTTCTCAGTTTTGATATTGTGAGGAATCTAGGACTTGTTTTGCAGCTGTGTGGCAAAGCAACTGAAGCACGTTAGGTTTTCATGCCCAGTTATGAACAGCTCCTCCTTTGGCCTTTCCTGCCTCACTTAACCGAAGACCACTGATGCAGTTTTTGGCAGTGGCATCTAAGGGTACATGACACACTTACAGTACTTTTCCATAGGAAAACATCCATCCCATAAAGAACTCTAAATCTGGCTTTTCGTAAAAGAAAAGCCAGTACATGAGATTGATAGATAGGGGTATGGTAACTATGTTTTTAGAAATTCCAGCAAAATATTATCACCCTGCCCCCCCCCCCGTTTATAATATATCAGTGTTTTCTATTCTAACCTTTAGTATAGATATTGTTTCATTCATGTTCATTGCTTGATGGTTTTGATGCAATAATGGCAATGATTATGTTGCCTTAGCTGTGTAGGGGAAGTCAGAGGGTGAAAATATAAAAGTTTTGTTTGTTTGCCCTTTCCATTATGACATTGTTGTTCATATTGTTTCTTAGAACTCCAGGCCAGAATCTGCAGCCGATGATGATGAAGCCCTTGATGAAGAAGCAAAGAGAAGAGACCAGCTAATTAAAGGGGCAATTGAAGTGTTAATTCGGGAATATTCCAGCGAGCTCAATGCCCCCTCTCAAGAGTCTGATTCTCATCCCAGGAAGAAGAAAAAAGAAAAGAAGGAGGACGTATGTGTTTTGATTTTGGACACAAACAGATTTACTTCATCTCTCCTTATAATAAGGGCCAAACCTTGTGCCATACATTAGCTCAAAGCATCTGATGAAACCACAAACCAACAAGCCTTGATGTTAGCAGCACTTACATGTTTCATACTGAAATTAAATCAGTTCTAAATGCCAAACCCTGTGGATGATGTAGGTCTGTATACACAAGGGTTGAATTCCCAGACTTGGAGCTGCAGGTTTGATTCAGCCTTTCATCCCTTCAAAATTCATTTATTGAAATTATTGAAGTTTGTTCTTTGTGATGGAGAGGTGTTTTGACATCTTAAAAGTAAAAGTCCTGCCTATTAATATTTGTTATTTTAAAAGGCCAAAAGCTCTGGGCCATAGGGGTTCACACTGATGTCATAACCACAACGTACCTTCTTTGCTGTCCTGTTTTGATTATGTTTGTGCACATAAGCGAGAAGCTGTTTGTTATTCTTGGGGAAAAGCTATGCTATTATAAAATGGTTTGTTATTATTTGACTATTAAGCCATCTGACTTCCATAGTTTTTAAGTGTAACGTATGGCACAGAATGCCATATCCATATTCCACCTTCTGTGGAAAAAACTAGTCATACTTGGGCTAAAAATAAAATTCACTCTGGGAGAAAGTACTTTGCAAATACTTGCATGCTTGACTGTAACTCAGTCACAGTTAGAGTTAACTGGTGGGTTTTGGCTTGAGTTTTCAGCCTTCCTGCTAAGTTTAATTTTCTTTTACCACTATTGGGTTTGAAAATCAGTACCAAAAAACAATCAGAGTTGTTACACATTTCCTCTTGCTTTCATGCTTAGCCTCCAGTTAATCTGAGTAAGCCTTGTGCTGAAGTTTTTGTTTATCTTAGTTCCTTAATGATGTTCATTCCCCTAAAATTTATCCAGATGATGGATTATCTTCTGAATATACAGCAACTCTTATAATGGTACTGAGACAGATAAGTGTTTAAAAAATCACTTCTTGTTAGCCCACTTTACATTAATTGAATATTGAATTTCCTAATGTTTAGATTAGGATTATTTCAAATTACACATTGCTTACATAGCTGAACTTTAAATAAGTGTGCTCTGTTCTTTTCACCTGTTGAGAAGATGGGAGTGCATCCTTCTCCCTTAGCAAGTGGAACTAAAGCTCTGTATATGGTGGGGGGAGGATAAATTGAGGTGTGTGCCATGTAACACTGGGTTAGAGGCACTTTTGTCTCTTTTATGAATGCTTATGATCACATTTGGTTCCCTTGCCCGTTCTGTGGTTGAAAAGATGAGATGAGGGATAATGTGGGAGAATAATGTGAGTGTGGGGAAACAAATGGCAAATCAAATCTGACTCTTGATTTCAGATGTGGGGAACCTCGCTAATTTGCAGTAACTTGGGAACCCCCTTGAGATCATTAAATTTTGCGAATTAGCGAGTAAAGTACAAAATGAAGCTTAAAATATTGCAAAAGGCACTGGCCACTTGTAAACAAGCAGAGTTAGCTTGCAAGATTTCTTTAGTATGATAATACAAAAATTGTATCCTACAATTTTAAATGGAGACATACTGGGTGAGGTGGCACCCAATAAACCTTTGCTGAAAAGTAGATCAGTAAAAGGAGAATTAGCGAGGTTCTTCGTAATTTTGCTGAGTCAGACCAAAATTCACAGCAATACAATATTGCTTGTTCTACCAACATACAGAACATTGTTTTTTTTCCAGAGTAGTGTGCAATCTATTTTTTAAAAAAAAAATCTCCGTGGATTTTTCCGCAGATTTTCCGCAGATTTCCAGTGGCCCCACTGATACCTTATCCACTCATCACCAAGGTTCGTTTACATTGTAGGCTTTGACAATGACTATGTTTACTGCTAGTTACCAGATTTGTGACTCGTGTCCATCTAATTTTTTTTCATTCATTTAACATCAGACTGTGAGGTTTGGTACTGCAGAAGCCCTTTATTTATCTCTTACAAGACTGGTACAAAACATCTAACCTTCAGTTTTTCTTTTGGTTCTCCCATTCCTTTGTGCATGGATTTTAATATTTTATTTCTTGTTCTGTCCCCCACCTCTTTTTTCCTTTACAGGAGGATATAAATGCTATAGAAATGGAAGAAGATAAAAGGGACCTGATATCCCGAGAGATTAGTAAATTCAGAGATACACACAAGGTAATATACTTCTTTTTGCAGTTTATGCAAACTTAGGTTATTATAAAACCCAGTTTCAATTCCTTCACCCTTTAGAAAATTTGCAAGGACATTACATATCATTTGTTCATCTTTATAGCAGGAATAATGTGTATCTAAAAATTCTCACTGAAGGTCTAATATTTTAGTTAGCATTTTCATATTATTGCATTGCAATCTTCTCTCTTAACACAAATACATTTTTAAAAAAATACCCTTCTACTCTGCTTGTTTTAAAATTAACCCAAAGTGGCTAAAATGACACATAAGACCAAATAACTAAATTGGGCTGCCCTTTGAAACACACTTTGATTCCCATAATAGTCAGGTAATTGTAAAACATAATTCATACTGTATTACTAAGCCCTATTGCTTAGTTTAAATTTAAGATTAAATTTAGTAGCTGAATTGAGAATGGGGGTGAAATAAACTAGGTATTATTTATCAGACTTTACCAAAATATAGATGCATGGAAGAACTGTAAATTCCCATAAAGCTAATCTATTCATTGACCCCCACCATTATGATAGAGATCATATGGTGACTAATGCAAGATGAAAAACACAGCTTGGAAAGTAACATGGAATAGGATGTAAGTATGAGCTTCTGCTTTTTTTTTATTATTTATGGATGCCCCCTCAGAAAAATATGCAAAGGGGTAACTGGCTTGGAAATGTGTTTGCACAGCAAATTCTACCTCAGGATTCCCACCTAGAGAAGTTTCTGTAATGTGAATTTATTAATGTGTTCTGGTTGGGGAGGGTGGTGCAAGGGTGGAGAAATGCAAGCTATGCATGCAGTGTATATCTTGATGTTTAGCTTTCCTGGAATAATAACTGTGCATAAAAGCTGGATTACTCCATGCCAGCAAATATATTCACTCCTGACATGAGAATTCTGTTGGCTAATGGCATTGAATGGTATGAAGGTACAAAATGGTAATGTACATTCTGGTTACAGGTCACGCTTATTTGCATTTCTAACGTTTAAGTAAAAAGTAGTTATATGTTGCTGGCAATGCACAATATTCCAATATTACTTGGGAATGAGAACCTGAGGATAAGTATTCCGAAGATGTGTGAAACTGGTCATAGTGAAATATGGTCTTATTTCCAAGCCCCAACAAGTAACTAAAATGCAATTAAATGATGTGGTTCAAAAACAAAAGCAAAATGTGCTTCCAGTTTCAGAAGCAATTGGGCATATTTATTGCCTGTGATCTATCTTATTGGAAAACATTTTAATTTACTTTTTGAAATAGATGAAATTAATGCTAAGATAAAGTGGTCATTTTATATATTGGGTGGGATGATTAAAAAGGGGCTGGCTAGCGAGCACAGTGAACCTTTGCATGTTTTTTGGTTAGAGTTTACAAAATAATAATCAGACTGTTAGGGTGTCAGTATTGCAGGGGGCGTCCATTTACAGCACAGATGAGTCTGAAGAGAACTTCAGGTAAGATTTTATTATTGTTCTGTCTATACTCTTTGCTCATTACTTTAGCATATCCTTAATTCTTTCTCCATTTCATTTTTACCTCCTTATTTTTTGTTTACATGGAAGCAGCCTATTCAAATTTGTATGAAATAACTCTGTTGATTTACTATCTGGCATCTTAAAGGCCTTCATTTAAAGTTGCTCTTTTTCTTAAGAGCATTTTAAGTACAGATAAATTTTGATGATAATTTTATGGCAACCAGCAGCATAACCAATAGCATTTTATTGGAACAACTAAAATAATCTAAAATATTGGAACAGCTAAAAATAAAGTAAGTATTGCCCATTCCAGTATCTAAACTTTTCTGTAAAAAGTATATAAAATTTGAGGTAAGTTCTACTTTGGAAATTTGATACAGCATATATAAATATGCCCTAATTGATGAAATTATATAAGAGCACTTCATTTAGAAATTAGATAGTAATGTTCCCACATGTTGCGCACTTTCATCTTTTCTCTCCTTATAATGGCTGTTTTCTATCATTCTTAAATATCCTTTCATTTGTGAGTTCAATGTATCTAACACCATTTTGCCAGCATTTTATGTTTAGTACTATTTAGCATCATGGTTAGATATATTGATCTCTTGTTTCTTAGTTTTATTACTATGATCTTGTTTGGGTTCTCTGGTCCATGGGTGTGCCCCAGAACACTATCTGACAGGTAAGATTGTTTTTCAAATTGTCTTAAATTATTTGTTGAAAGAGAGAAATATATGCACATTTTGTTGTCCTAATTTATATGGTATTTTGCTGATGGTAAAGTTGATGCCAAAAGGAATGAATTTGCTCTTTCCATTATTTAAAGTGCATCAGTTACAGGTAGGGTTTGATCTCTCCTTATACCAGTGCTGGGTCCCTGTACAGAGGGCTCTCCAGAAAGAATAGCAAAGCT
The DNA here is from genome assembly GCF_016545835.1 of Crotalus tigris. Taxonomy (NCBI): domain Eukaryota; kingdom Metazoa; phylum Chordata; class Lepidosauria; order Squamata; family Viperidae; genus Crotalus; species Crotalus tigris. Next base: position 1,637,122 of record NW_024096464.1, on the reverse strand, counting down.
CAATTACTCTTTCCTTGGCACATGCAGGGGTTGAGCAGGCCATTCCTCAAAATGGGAAATTTATATATTCCTCTTATCTTCCCATCCATTTTCTTCAATTGTTCAGAGAATACAAATTGAATATTTCCTTTGCCAAGTGTTGAGGGCAGACTGGATGGAAATATGAGAGCCATATGCAAGCCTTCCGTTCTGAAAATAGCTTGTATGTTAAATGTGTGTACCAAGGAGAGAACAAGTGGGAAAAGGATATTGTGGTGCTCTCTGTGGCATCCTTCTAGGCACAACACTTGTACAAGGAAGAATCATGCCCTTAAAGTTCTGGCATCCATTAGGCTGATTATTGGTTTATGGGGTTTTTTGGGGTGGGGTTTTTTTTTTTTTTTTTTTGGTTTACTTGTGAACCATGTACTTGCTCTTCCTCCCAGAAATATAGCTTGTAGGCAAGGTTAATCCAGTGTTGGCGGTCCATGTCCTAGCACAGCATCTGTAAGTTAACACACACCAATTGCTTCCAAGGATGGATTTATCTATTAATGAGATTTAATTTTTCTGTTATCTTCATGGGAGTTTTAGTGATAGTTGTGACTTTTTCAATAAAATGTACTTTTATAGAAATTCAGTGACATAATAATCTTTTAATCTTTGTGATTTCCAACCTTTTCCTTCCTGCAGACCCTTTGAATGAGAATCATACCAGTGAATTAAAAAAAAACCAGTAGAAGTATTGTGATTGTAAAGATGTTTGAAACTATACAGTCATATTCTCCACTATAAAATTAGAAATTGCTTTATTCTCCAAGTTTAGAGAGAATAAACTTAATTTAACTAGATGTGACATAATCCTCTATTAAGCTTCTGTTAATATCACTAAATTGTCTATGTGAATTGGATGAATTTTGCTGCATAAAAATGTAGTCTTGTTTAGGGTCAAAGTATTTTTCATTCTCTGAACTATTATAGGCAATGCATTCATGTAATAATCAGTACGGAGGGGACAAGCATTGCTTTTCTATTCAAGGTTGGAGATTGCTGGCCTGCTAGGTAAATAACTTGCACGAAATCTATCTTATGAATGCAAAACTTTGTTTTCATCACTATGAGTTGAAAGCAAACTATAGTGTTGAATTATCAGTGATCTTGATATTCTTGTTAGCAGATTTTGGTATTGTGGGGTGGGGTTTCCAAATCTAGTTACAAACTAACTTGGAAAATCCTCTTGGTTTCTAGAAATTGGAGGAGGAAAAAGGCAAAAAGGAGAAAGAAAGACAAGAAATTGAAAAAGAACGGCGTGAAAGAGAGAGGGAACGGGAACGCGAAAGAGAAAGAAGGGAGCGTGAAAGAGAGAGGGAGAGGGAGCGTGAACGAGAGAAGGAGAAGGAACGGGAGCGGGAACGGGATAGAGATCGGGATCGCACTAAAGACAGAGACCGAGACAGGGAAAGAGATCGAGACAGAGACCGTGAAAGAAGCTCAGACCGGAATAAAGATCGGAGCAGGTCTAGGTAAATATTGCAATATAATAAATACTTAATAATTTGGTAATGTCTTTTTAAAGCAACTATTCTAAATGTATACAGTAAATGGCATCGTTTTATTGTTTTTAACACTGTAGGCTACCCAGAGTCACCTCGTGATGAAATGGGCAGAAAACAAATTTAATAAATAAATAATAACAGATTATGTATAAAGTATTATAACTTGAGCCCCACTTTGACACTTTATCTCTTTGGTACCATCACAGAATTAATTGATAAAGCCATATAATGAGGAACTGTTGATTTTCCTGTGGGAATGCAATTTCAGCAGATTTCTATGCACTTCTGTTGTTCAGAGATTATTTGCCCAATGTCTACCTTTTTGTGGAAAAATGGAAAAGAAATAATGGAGATGCTGGTCAATCCCTGATTTCTTTAAAAAGGGGAACGGGTGGGGAATCCTACCACTTTGTGGAGAGAAATATCCTCCCCTGTTCCTGACACAGGAAAAAAAAATCCCCTCTTTTAAAATAAATATTCTTTATCATGATTTTACTCTTTTTATCTTGGGTACTGACTTGGGAATGGGGCAGAATTTAAGAATCAGAAAGATAAGTATCTATAGTTTGTTACCAAAAAGAATGCAAATTAAAGGCGCAAAATCACTATAGAAAACATTCACTTTAAAAGAGAGATTCTGCATGAGGTACAGGGTTGCAATTTCTCGTCTCCTAGACTTTTCTTTCCCATGAAATGGAGGATCTGCCAGTATCTCCCTTTCCAGGTTTTCCAGCTTTCCATAACATATAGTCAAACATAAAGTGGATATACAAGACAGAATCAAAATAGCCAGAAATGTACAAATCTATATTTCAGATCTGGACTAGATGTTCTTCCCACCTCCATCAGGTATGCACAACTTTTTTCCAGGTCAAGAGCTGAACTAGGCCTGCAAAGATATCCTGTAGTTATATTCCAAAAATAGTGCAGGTGTACAAAACCTTCATTTGATTTAGTTAAGTTACATCTTACACTTAATTAAAATATAGCTAATTGGGTTATTGTTTGTTATATATTTAATAAGTTTCTATTCCTACCATGTTAAAAATTACAGTAGCAGCTCTTATAGGCTTCAATTTGTAGCTTTAGGTTCTGGATCTTTATTATAAAGCATGGTTTACACACTAGGAGTTGGGTTCACATAGTTCTACTCTAGAGCTTCTTTAGATTCTAAATTGACTTATGGCTTTACCTGTTCCAAACCGCACTGCTTCCCATGATCTGTTCATGTTGACAGTTCACAGCTATTTCCCCCTAAATTTAACTTTTTCTTCCTTAAATCTTCTTTCTTCCAATTCTTCTGATGATCTGTTCCTAATAGTCTGACATGTCTCTCATCTGTGTCCCCTTTGATTCAATTTTCTTTCCAATTCACAGTTTATTGGTGATACATTTTGGGAACTTCCTCTTAATTGGCTTTTAGGTTGGCCATTTCAGTCATCCCTAAGCTCACGCAGAGACAAATGCTCAATGTGTTAGTTAACAGGGATATTTATTGACTGAAACTTCCAAGCGTATCTGAGAGAGAATGTAAAACTGTTCAGCTAGTATGTCTCTCCTCAACAGTTTTGTCTCTGTGAATTGACACTTGAACCTCTTATTTAACCTAAATATTTCCATGCAAATGCCAACTCTAAAAGGTGAAATTGCTGCAATCTGAGTGATCCTGTGCTATGTATAGATGGGTTTAATAGAAGTTTGAGTTTCTTATTAGTGACAGGGCTCTCTAAATCATTAATTGTGACATTTAAGGCTACTTTGGGGGCTTTTTGTGTAAACTAATCAGACCCAAGTATTCCTTTGTTGCTGTGTTTCTACAGAGAGAAAAGCAGAGACAGAGAGAGAGAACGGGAAAGAGAACGGGAGAGGGAACGGGAGAGAGAGCGGGAGAGGGAAAGAGAACGGGAACGGGAACGAGAAAAGGACAAGAAAAGAGATAGAGAAGAAGATGAAGAAGATGCCTACGAACGGCGGAAACTGGAAAGGAAACTACGGGAAAAGGAAGCAGCTTATCAAGAGGTATCTACAGGAGTTGCTGAAAGGTTCCTAATTCAAATGGAAGGAGGGATTGTAGAATATAATACCATTTCCCATGTAGCCTGTTTTCCAGGATAATGTTCCTTTTCAATGGGAAACTCCACTTATGAATGAGGTCTAACATAAATATTAGATATCATTTCCATTCAGACCTATATATTAGATACCATTAAATATTATTTTCCTTGAATGAATTTCTGCATATTTCCTGCATATGCTGTCAATATTCTTCTAATAATTTGTATGTTCTTTTTCTGCTGGAATACAAAGTTGAGGCTGATATAATTACTTGATTTGAATTAAATATGATTGATTTTGCTGTTCTCAAAATGAAATATGGAACTATTCAATTCCTGGGTGAACGGTGAAATAATGGAAAAGTTGTGTGGTTTCAGCGTCTTAAAAACTGGGAAATCAGAGAACGGAAGAAAGCTAGAGAATATGAAAAGGAATCTGAGAGGGAAGAAGAAAGAAGACGGGAAATGGTAAGGGATTTATTACATTACCAGGGTTCTTATTAGATATTAAAACACAGAATTTCTCTGCTGGATATGAAAATATTATAATGAATGTCTTATTTGTCTAAAGCAGCAATATCATAAATTAGGAGTTTTTAAGTATACATGGTGTTGAAAGCTTTACTAGTGCATATATTTATTTAGGCTTTATTTAAGAAAAGGCTCACAAATATCAATCTATTCAAAATTGTGGGCAATTTGAGGACCCTTAATACTTTAGGACAGGGGTGTCAAACTGTCGGCCTGCGGTCCAGATGCATCATAGCAAAACTGCGCCCACCCCATTGCCAGCAATGGCAAAAAAGTCATGATACGTCGCGACACATCACGTGACGTTGCGAGTTTGACACCCTGCTTTAGGACATCTAGAGTATTTCCCATTGCTTTATGGGAAACAAACAAATCTTCCCTGGTACACTTAAATTTCCAGGGAACAATTTTCTAGAGAACAAAAGAAATGTGGATCATTTTGGTTTGCACTTGAGTATTGCTTTAACCTATCCTTTCCCAACTTAATGCTCTCTAGATATGCTGGATAAGAATTTCCATTAACTGCAGCGAGGATAATATTGGCTATAGTGGCAGGTTATAATCCAGCTATTGTCTTACACATATGAAGAATGCCAGGCTGAGGAAGGCAACTTTATCCCTTTGTCATCGTTTGCAGTGACTGCATATAATCTGATTACTCCCCAAAAGTTTTTTTTTTTTTATATGATCGGTTTAAGATTGAAAATATTACCTAGCTCAAAGATTCCAACCCCTGCTCTGTGGACCGGCACTAGTCTGCAGCATGCCAGCAACCGGGTTATGCAAACAAGCAAAGCCTCATCTGCAGGATGCAGGCAGCACGCAAAACCTCACCCCCTCTGGTTCGCGGTGCCCAAAAGTTTGGGGGCTGCTGACTTAGATAGCTTTTCTAAATAAGCGTGCCTAGCATTGCACTTTAAAATTTAAAAGCTCTCCTCTTAGCTGCACAGGTAATTAACAGCATAAATATATTTATCTGCATATCATTACTATGGTAATATGCATTATCAAAATAAAGCAGGTAGTTCAGTAGATTAATTTTTTGGCAAAACAGGAGAAAAAAGCAAGCTGCAGAAAGGAGACTCACATGATTAAGGATTAAAATGAACAAGCCTTTACTTAATCAAATGGAGAAATAGAATGTAAGATTACCAGATTGTAATTGCTCTTGTATTAATCAGTTTTGCTTTGTTATGGTTTCTCCCATAATTTTGGAAAAATCTACCTACCTTCTTTAAAAAAAAAAAAAGTGGAAGTTCTTCAGGAAATATAGCTAGCCATAGAAATATTTTTGTCTTGATCTTTGAAGATTAAGATTTGGATGGTTAAAGAAATATGGAAGTAAACATAGGTGTGCTCCTAGATATTTTGTGTAGCAGCAAATGTAGATTACTTAGATGGCTTAAAGTACCTGCTTTTATATTCAATAACCTTTTAGATTCCTTTTCCCCCCCATATGGGCAAATTTTAAAAACAGAGCGTTCTAAAACTCAATGGTATGATGAAACCTTGATCTACCAGAATTTAGTGCAAAGGACTTTTCCAAACAGTAAATTTACATCACATACATAATGATATTATCCAAATGTGTAAATCTCCACAATGCCCTACTTTCCAACTCAGTAGCCTTTCCTCCATGATGGACTCTCCTACCTTTGAATTTGTCCCTCAAAAGGTGATTTCATTGTATATGCATCAATAACTAGAAATAATCAGGTACTAAGGAAATATTGTATTCATTTCTCATAGGCAAAAGAAGCTAAACGTTTGAAAGAATTTCTAGAAGATTATGATGATGACAGAGATGATCCCAAATATTATAGGTAAGTTCATGAGGACTATTATCCTCATTAATTTTTATTGATAAATTAAGGGACTGAATAGTGAACTGATTCTGAAATACTGTAGGTTTTCCTGTTCCTTTTGAAAATGGAGATATTATTTAATATTTAAATTTATAACATAATCTTTAAATGCATTTGTTTCTCTTGATACTGTTCAACCTTTTTAAAAAGTATAATTGTTTAATTTGCTGTCAGTATAATCTTAACTGATTTTAGTGTAATCAGTTGAAGCTGGAATTTTGTAATTGTTGCAGTTGTAAGTTAAGGTACCATGTGACAAAGTTTGATTTTATGAGTTTTTACAATGGTCGTAAAGTGAGTCACTGCGTTCATTAATATTAATATGACTGCAGTGGGTGGGGCAATCATAACTTTGAGGATGTTTTTTAAATTCATTGTAATTTTAACTGGCCAGAAGCCAAGGATTACCTGTAAGAAGAAATAATTCCTTCAAAATTACAGGTAAAGGTAGATCTTGACGTATCATCATTCATTCAAAGACTCATCAAAGTTATGATGGAGCTGAATAAATCGTGGTTGATTAGTCCTTGGAGTTCTGTACATTCTAGCACTCCTGTGGTCGTGTGATTTTGATATGGGCACTTGGCCACTAGCTCACACATAAAACCAGTTGCACACCCCCACAGTCAAGTGATTGCCATTTGCCACCTTCCCTGCTGGCTTCCCAGAAAGTCAAGGGGATGCCTAAAGGGAAGGTTGTAAGTTATTGAGATAAGTTTCCCCCAACTGTACAGTCTCCCCCAGCCCCAGCTTCTGCTACACTAGCCTCAAGCATCCCATACACCTCTGAGTCTCACTGCACCTCCCTTGTGCACCTTCCCTGGGCTTTGCTGCACCACCCCTATGCATCCTATCTGAGCCTTGCCACCCTTACACATTCCCCGTACCCTCCCCGATCCTCATTGCACCACCCTTGTGCACCATAATACATCTTTGCCAGATACCCTTCATGCACCTCCTCATGTCTTCTCTCACCCAATGGTAGCTACTTGCCTGCCTGCCAGCCTGCTTACAAGCCACATGACGCTTGCAACCTCCTGCTGGCTTCCCCACTGAGTTGATGTGGGAAGCTGGCAGAAAGTTGCATAATGGCTATTGGATTCAGTTGATAACAAAAACCAATCACCTTGCTTTGTGATGGAAATTCCAGTCCCAATTGTTACTTGTAGTCCTCAAGTTATGACCATTCATTTAGCAACCATTTAAAGTTACAGCAGTATTGAACAAATGGAAATGCATTTATGTCTTTTTGGCTGACCCTGCTGCCCTGCACTCGCTAGTCCTGCCACCCTGCAATCACTGCCCCAGCTGCCACTTGCCACTCCCAGGAAACCTTCACAGTCACGTTTCTGTCACTGCTGCTGTGGGCACCCGGACTAGTCCTTTGCTAGGCAGCAGCTGGCCATGCCAGGTCTTCTTCCTGAGGATACATTTGTCCCTTGTCCTTTTGAAAGGCTTCTGCCTCAGCCGCAGCAGGAAGAAGAGAGTGAAAGTCAGCTAAAGGCAAGAGCACAGGGCGGTGAGGATGGCAGGGCCAGTGATCATAGGGCAGCAACAGAAATTCTAATCCCAGTTGTCGTCCTAACTCGAGCACTACCTGTAAGATGAAAGATGAAAATTCGTAATGAAAGATTTGGCATCGTTGTCTTCATAGCTACATATTGCCTTCAAAATCAGAGATGGTTAAATAACTTTTGCTCTCCCCCCCCCCCCAATGTTCCACTTTGGAAGTTTTCTGCTTCAGCACTATATGCCAGTCATCAGATTCATATTTTGCACTAAGCCAACATTTGACTGCATCATGTGGAATAAAATACAATTGACTGCTACGATGCCGTAAACCATATAAATCAGGGCACGGAATGCTTGAAGAAGTAGACTTTGGGGCCTGCTCAAACAGAGCCCTCTTCATTCAGATTCTGAGTAGAGGAGTTCGATTCAGTCATCTTTTGACAAATATTAATGGAGGCGTTTGGGATTACATGAATTTGTAAATCAAAGTGAATGTGCTGTATGTTTCAGGGGAAGTGCTCTGCAGAAGCGATTGCGAGACAGGGAAAAGGAAATGGAAGCGGATGAACGGGATCGAAAGAGAGAAAAGGAAGAATTAGAAGAAATTAGACAACGTCTTCTTGCAGAAGGACATCCAGATCCCGATGCAGAGTTACAAAGGGTAAGAAATTTTTTTTGAATTAATAATACACATTGGATTCCATATATTTGCAAACAGTAGTATGTCAGTACACTGCATATATACCTCCTGCTTGGTGGGATGCAGAAAATGGTATGTTGGTTTTCAAAGTGGTCTATAGATTAGACCAGGGGTAGGCAACCTTGGCTCTTTTATGACTCGTGGACTTCAAACTCCCAGAATTCCTGAGCCAGCCAAGCTGGCTCAGGAATTCTGGGAGTTGAAGTTCACGAGTCATAAAAGAGCCAAGGTTGCCTACCCCTGGATTAGACCATTCATGTTCACCCTCCTCCCCATCCCATCAGCAGAGCAGAGAGATTGGAAGGGAAGGGATTTCAAGAGAGTAAGCTGTTTGCTCTTGTACACATCAATAGCCATGCGATTGCACTGGCTACAGGAAAGGAGACAAAGGAGAGATTGTCTATAGAAATTGCTTGTTTTTCTCTCTCCTCCCCCTCAGGCTGCCAGCAAGACCATACTGCTTTTGATGTGCACAAGACATTAAGCAGGCTCCGGAGCTAAAGGGGAAATGTTAGGAGGCAACTTCCATCCCCCTTCCCCCAGTCCGGTCGGAACCTATCCTGCCATTCCCCCACCACCCAGTCTTAACAATACCTATCCTGCCATTCCCCCCCCCCCCACCATCACAACTGATGAAGCTTCTTGGATGAGAAAGGAAATGTTTTGTTCTTCTTCCTCAAGGAAAAAAACTGTCCAGTTGCCTTTTGAAAAAGCACCTTTGGGACAACTGTGACCTGGATGACTGAGAATCTCCGCAGACAGTTAGGAGGCAAACAAAAGCTGAAGGCGTGAAACCGAGTAGTCTCTTTCCACCCATGTCATTTCCCACTTAGCGACTTCTTAGCAGTAGAGTTGCCAGTGCCAATTAAGATGGTTAAAGTGAGGACTACCTGTCTCAGCAATTCTGAAACCTTTCTGAATCTATTCTCTATATATTTCTGCCAAGTCTGCATATCTTTCCCGGGGGAGGGGGGGGCAGGGGCGCAGTCTTATCCTTTTCATTTAATTGTTGTAAGTTACTATTTTTCAAGGACTTCATGATATGAGCACTTCTACTCAGCACCAGATTTTCCTTTTGCTGACCGAATAGAACTTTTCCATCGTTGTCGTGATTTATATGGTTAATCTGACATTGATGTTGTCTGTGCCGTTCATGTGTAGCTCTGTGCTTGGAGTTGTCTTTTACAAAGTTGAAGAAAATATTTGCTGTTAATATTGAAACTGATAGAAGAGAATATTTGTAGCTCAGGGTTGAGATGAGGGGGTCCTTGGTCCTCTCTAAGCTTGGTTGTTTTCTTGCAGATGTTTCATCACCCAAACTAGGTAATACCATCAGTGCATATTGAATATTATGTAATGTAGAGATAGTAGTATTACGGTGTCCCTCTCTCGGGGGAGATATGTGGTTTAGAGATAAGAAATAAAAATAAAACAAAACATTATAATAGTGTAATATTGAGATTTCTTATCATAACTTTATTAGCTTGATTTCTGTTTCAGTTCACACCCTGAGGCTTTACATCATTCCAATCCTTGATTTTATTTTTAGCTTTAGTTTTTCAATCTCCAGTAATTAATTTGATGTCCTTTTTTGATGGAGAAGATGCCTTAGCAAAGGACTTGCAAGCATAGTCTGTGTCTTCTCCATCTGTGGCGGGAGCGTATACTTGAATCACCACTGTACTGATTACTTGCCTCAGTTTGAGATCATTTTCTTGGAGGGGCGGCAATGAGCACTGACTCTCACCCTTTGGTTAATAATAATAGTGGCTACTCAACCCCTCTGAAATGTATCACAACAGGGGAGACCGAGCGAGAATAGAGAAACATGCTTCTGATGTTAAAAGATCAGGTTTTCCATTATAACTGGTAAAGGAAAAGGCCCTTTCGGCAGTCTTCCTATTGCTTTTTAATCATTCTCTTCCATTTATATTCCATAGATGGAACAAGAAGCTGAAAGACGTCGGCAGCCACAGACCAAACAGGAACCAGAATCTGAGGAAGAGGAGGAGGAAAAGCAAGAAAAGGAGGAAAAGCGGGAAGAACCCGAAGAAGAGGAGGAGGAGCCAGAGCAAAAGCCCTGCCTTAAACCGACACTGCGGCCTATCAGTTCGGCTCCATCTGTTTCGTCAGCAAGTGGCAACGCAACTCCCAATACTCCTGGGGATGAATCTCCCTGTGGCATCATCATCCCACATGAAAACTCTCCTGATCAGCAGCAGCCAGAGGAATACAGGCCTAAAATAGGACTGAGCCTCAAATTGGGTAAGATTTTTGTTTTTTTGCAGCTTGGCATCCTCCTAAAAATGGGGAAAAAAAACAGAAAAATATAAAGCTTCTCTTAAGCGTTGCCATGAATCCTTCTTCCCCCTCTCCTTCGTAAAAAAAATTATTCATGCCCTTTTGCTTTTAATTATGCCATCTTTACCTTGATTCTGACAAAATCCTGAGAGGAATTTGTATTACATGAGAGATAAATATTTTCTTTTATATTATTATAGGTGCCTGCAATAGTCCCAACCAGCCTAATGCTGTGAAAAGAAAAAAACTCACCGTTGACAGCGTCTTCAATAAATTTGAAGATGAAGACAGTGATGACATGCCCCGAAAAAGAAAACTGGTACCTCTAGATTATGGCGATGAAGACAAAGGTTCCTCCAAAGGCAGCGTGAACACGGAAGAGAAGCGCAAACACATTAAGAGTTTAATTGAGAAAATTCCTACAGCCAAACCAGAGCTATTTGCTTATCCTCTTGACTGGTCTATTGTGGATTCAGTGAGTATTTTGACCAGCATCCCCTTCCCCATTAATATAATATTCAAAATGCTCATTGCAACAGTTCGTCGTGTCTCATTTGGGCCATCTCCAGGCAAATATCTGATCATCCCAAGGGAGGGTCATACTCTGTTTCCAGGGTACAGGGTATAAAATGAGGGATCCTTGGTGCTCTCTGAGCTTGACTGTTTTCTTGCAGACATTTCATTATGTGATGTTACCTAGTGCACATGATGTTATCTAGAAATGATAATCATAATAAATATAATCTTAAGGATCTTGATCTGTTTCACCAAGATAAGTAAATCAGGGTTTCACAATATACAAACAGGGAAGCACTGTCAACATTTGGATACCTTCTGGTGACTTGATATAGTTGTGTGTCAGTCTGTTAAATATGGGGGGGGTTCTATATTAGTCACTGACTCATTTTTTATTGTAGTGGTACATAATATGCTTAATGAATGACATTTAAAAGTAGAACAGTGTAAATAAAAAAGAGAAAAATACGAAGTGGCTTGAAGATAGACTTATAAACAAAAAAAATCCATCCAACGGACTCCATCCTCCTTTCCCAAAGCCTGGGAGAATAGTCAGGTTTTAAGTGATTTCCTAAACATTCTCAGAGTGAGGGCCATTCAGAACTCTGGGGGACCATTCCAGAGGGCAGACACCTTGACAGAAAAAAAAAATACATTTTAATTTAAAGTTTAAATTAAAGATTGCATTCCTATTTGAAGATCTTACTCCATTTAAAAGTTCTATTAGTGTATGTATGACTCTCAAAAGGATAAAAGTAACTCATAGTGGTATAGAAAAATATATTTAAAAAACTGTGTTTATTCTAGACGTTAATGGAAAGGCGAATTAGACCATGGATTAACAAGAAAATAATAGAATATATTGGTGAAGAAGAAGCTACGTTAGTTGATTTTGTTTGCTCAAAGGTAAGCTTATTTTTCTAGACATGTAAAGTTGTGTGTTTCTGTATATGAATCTTCTTTGTGCAGAATGGCTGTTCTCAGTCTGTGCCTGAACTACTTTGGGTGTGGTCAAAAATGGAGCTCTACAGGCAGAAGAGAGGAAAGAGGGACAAAACCAAAAACAACTATGATGGCAGGAGTGGGGAAAGAGGGAAGGTACTGATTACAGCCTCTCCTCAGCAGCTTCCAGGATAGCCCGTTTGACTGGCCAGCTTGTCTAGCCCAGGGTGTGTTTCAGAATGTATTCTCCAGTGTTGGCTGCACTGTACATCTGAAAGCTAATAATTGAATGAAATCTCCAAATATTTATCAGTAATAATACTTAAAATAATGCAAATACCATATTGAATGGTAAAAATAGCCTGACAAACAAATTATCCAAAAGAGTTGTGAGCTTCCCTCCATTGAAGTTGGTCAAATAGATGCTGGACAGTCTGTCTGTTGAGGATACTTTAATTTGGATTCCTGCATTGAGAGCAAGGGATGGACTCTGCAACTCAAAGCCTACATGTTTGCATTTATTGTTTGCAAAAAAACAGAATCTTGATAGCAGTTGAAAAGTTCAGTGCAAAAAAAAAAAAAAAAAGACAGAAAAAGGAAACCAGAGTTCTGTGAATACAGGTAAGTATATCATCTGCAGTACACAAAATATATTAGTATGCAAACATAAATGCTTAGCCTAGTTGTTTTAGGTATGTTTGTAATGCATATGTAAAATTACTTGCTAGTGATATCAAATGCTACTAAGGTTGTGCACAAGAGTACTAATAATATTATAGCAAGAATTTAAATTATGGAGCAACTGAACCTGGTTGTTCCAATCTGGGAAGTAAAAGTCAAGAGTATCTTTGGATACTGCAAAAGTCAAGAGTATCTTTGGATAAACATGGTGGTTTATCTTTATTGAGAATAGCTGTGCACTGAAAAATATTTCTTTATAGCAGTAGTTGTCAACTTGGAATCTTCTGGGTAAGTTTGAGGTCAAATCTGAAAATATGGCTAGACAGACTGGAGATGACGAGAGTTGTCCTCCAGTACATTTGTGAAGGCATCAGATTTTGAATGGTTGTTCTAGAGTACGATTTTAGTTTGGCATGTGCGCCAAGTCTGTTCAGTTTTATTGTTTTAAAGTAAATGGAGAGTATATTCTGGAATATGGCCAACAGTTTTCTGCACCTTTGTAAAAGGAGGAAAGAAAGAAAGGCTCTGGCAAGATCAGAGATTGGTGATCCAGCGTTCTATGCTGCAGTAGCAACTTCTCAAAAGAGAAATATCTTTGTGTGTGTGATGTACACTAATTTTACTCAATTCGTCATGTTTGGATTTTGTTTTACCTGAAAGCTGAAACAATACAAAATGGTTCAGCAGAACATGTTCTGATTAGAAACAAAGCAGTATATTTTGTGCATACCTCTTGTATGTATGTTGTTGCGAAGTCATGTCCGACCCATCGCGACCCCATGGACAACGTTCCTCCAGGCCTTCCTGTCCTCTGTCATCTTCTGGAGTCCATTTAAGCTCACGCCTACTGCTTCAGTGACTCCATCCAGCCACCTCATTCTCTCTCGTCCCCTTCTTCTATTGCCCTCAATCTTTCCCAGCATTAGGCTCTTCTCCAGTGAGTCCTTCCTTCTCATTAGGTGGCCGAAGTACTTGAGTTTCAACTTCAGGATCTGGCCTTCTGAAGAGCAGTCAGGGTTGATCTCCTCTAGGACTGACTGGTTTGATTGCCTTGCAGTCCGGGGGACTTGCAGGAGTCTTCTCCAACACCATAGTTTAAAGGCCTCAATTCTTTTGTATGTATAGTGGTGTTTAGAACTTTATGGATCCATTTGAATTTTCGGTATTTCTAAAAGAATGTAATCTAAACTGTGACCTGTTCACAGAAATCCTAAAAGAGAAGCTAGTTAAATAAATGAGTCAAAATGCAATATGTTCATTTATTTATTGAGGAAAATGATCCAAAGCTACATATTTGTGTGGCAAAATTATGTGAATCTTTGCTTTCAGTAATTGGTGTGCCCTTTTGGGCAGCAATAACTGCAACCAAATATTTTGATAACTGTTAATCTATCCTGTACTTCAGTTTGAAGGAATTTTAGCCTAGTCCTCTTTACAGAATAGCTTCAATCCAGGGATATTGGTCAGCTTTTTTTGCATGAACTGCCCACTTCATATCCTTACACACAATTTCTATAGGATTAAGGTTGGGTCTTTGACTTGGCCATTCTAAAACATTAACTGTGTTCTGAACGCTTTTCATTCAAGCCAAATGGTTGTATTTTTATCTCACCTGTCCATGGAACATTCTTCTAATACCTTTCTGGCTTATCCACATGGTATTTTAGTGGCTTTCTCCTTGCAATCCTGCCATACACACCATTGTTGTTCACTGTTTTCGCAATGGTGGTCTCATAAACACTGACATCAGCAATGCAAGAAAGGCCTTTAGTTCTTTAGATGTAACATTGCAGTTCTTTTGCAGTCTTCCTGAGTATTACATGCCTTGCTCCTGGTTAGTGAACCACTCCTGGGGAGGATAAAAAAAATTCAGAATTGCATCCATTTTTTACACGATCTGCCTGAGAGTAGGCTGGTGGTTTTGCAATCTTTTCCAGCCTACTCAACATCAACAACTATTTTTCAGAGATCCTCAGAAATCTCTTTTATTCAAGCCATGGCACACTTCCACATACCTATGTTGGGAAAAATCAGACTTTTATAGCTAATACCCAGAATTCTCTTTTTTAAATAAGGCAGGGTCTTTTATATTTATACCTGATTATCATCCATTTGATTGAAATATCTGACTCTTAAGTACCACTTCAAATGAATTGATCATCCTGATAATCCTAAAGATTTGTATAGTTTTGCAACACATAGATTGATAGCTTTGAATCAATTTCTTCAATAAATAAACCAGATAATGTTCTTGACTCATTTGTTTAACTGGATTTTCTAGTTTTAGGACCTGTTCGGATAACTGATCACATTTTAGGACATATTTATGCAGAAATTTTAAAAATTCAAATGGATTCACAAACTTTTAAGAACCACTGTGTAATGGTTGACTTAACGTTTGGGTGCTCCATTTTTCACATTTCTACTATTCTCTATTATAAAATTTATTGATAGAAGACTTGCTGGAGAAAATCAGTCAGTCAGCTTTTGGTGTTTTAATTGGTGGCTTTAGATCAGAAATCTGTTGATGAACCCATATAGCACTTTTTATTGATCATGTGTTTTGAGAACTATGGTATGCTCCTACTGAGATTGCTTGTGACATGCTGTCCACTTGTAACATCTGCCTTCTTAATAAACATTGAAATGCCTGTTAACATTACATTTAATAATTAGCATTTTGTCTGTCTGTCATATTAAGTATGGAGACTTAAAAGTGCCATATCTGCTAGACTAAAGTGCACCTGGAAAACCATTTTATTGGAAATCAGAAGTGAGACTTGTTCTTGGTAGTTTTAAGATAATTTGAGTTTTTCTGTTATACTGGTATCATTTCCAAATCTCATGTGCTTTCATTTTTCAAAGTGTTTAAAATACTAAGACAATTTCTATGTATCTCTCTTTCAGGTTATGGCTCATAGTTCACCACAAAGCATCCTGGATGATGTTGCTATGGTGAGTAAAAGCAAGAATTTACCAGTGTAAACTTGTAATACTTTATCAGAAAACAAAATAGCTGTTTTTACAAAATGAATCCAGAGTAATAATAGCAATGATCATGCCCTAAATTTGAAATTTTCTATTTCTTCTACAGGTGCTAGATGAAGAAGCAGAAGTTTTTATAGTCAAAATGTGGAGGTTATTAATATATGAAACAGAAGCCAAAAAGATTGGTCTGGTAAAATAAAGACTTCTTTTTATGGTTCCATTTCAATTTTTGTTTCACATCACTGAAGAACTGAAGTTTCTCTGTGCTCAGAGACATTTGTGAGACCTGTATTTTTTAAATGTAGAAAATGTGAATTTTTTTTCATCCTCTGTTTCATTGAGGCTATCTTTGTTCCATTTCTCTGCTTCCTTGATTGTAATTCTCCAAATCCTTCATTGGTGGTTCTCACGCGCCAGGTAAAGTAACAGGTATGATTTATAAACTACAGCTGCTGTATACAGTCTCTGACCTTCATCTTCTAGACTGCTTCTTGTAAATATTAAAGACACCCATGTTTTAGAAGACATCTCCACTTATTACATATGGAAATAATTGAGCTTTATGTAAATGCACCAGTCTCTTTCCCTCCATTTTTAAAATAGAATAAACTTTAAAATTCCAAAAATGGATGGGAGTCATTTTGCTGGAAGACAGTTTTCACCTGCACGGATGGATGTTAACTTGTTCACTTGTTGGGCTTTGTAATATTTTTAGATGGCCTGTCCTGTAGAAAAAAACAAATGGTGGACTTGCATAAACTCAGGACTTTCATTTTAACTATATCAGAACCTCTCATACTTAGTTTTGCTGTTGTCATCGTTGTTTTAATTAGGACAAATACCACACAGTTATATTTACTTTTAGCCCTTCTAATAGAAACCTGACATCTTATTTTTTTATTATTTAAAAAGAAACTGGAAATAGGCCAGTTTGGGATATTTGTGGAAAGCAATGGTATAAAGGTGTAATTTGAGCAGAACAATTTACAATATTAGATCATAACGTATTCAAAGATGAAAAAACGTTACGTAAGCCATCAAGTCAGCTGTGACTTTATTCTTTTTTGTACTGTAAAATGTCTGTCAGATTTGTAGAGGGCACCATTTCCTGCCGTCTTACAATATGGGTTTTATACATGCTGATGTGGTATAAATAATGTACTGTAAACTGCATTTTTAAAAATCTCACAAGTAAAAAAGACTATATGCCATAGGCTTCTTGATTGCAGGACAAACATTTTCCTGGAAGCAACAACTTGACTTTAAAAAAAAAAAAAAATCACTCTTCTGATATCTCTTTACCTGAAGAAATACAGATCACTTACTCAGAAGGTATAACTCTGATCCCATGTTACTGAATTCTTGCATCTGAAAATGTGTTCTTAATGGGATCCTATAAAGATTTCATCGTGTAAATATTTCAGATATTAAAAATGTATATATTTGATCTGGATTTTGATTACTCAGGTTTTAAGATAATATCAATACTTCTATTTCAGTTATGGGAGGAAGAGAATATAACTGGTTAGTTAATGTGCTCATATTGCAGTATAGAGTAATCTCAGATTTTGCCCATTTGTCAAGCCCCAACATTGTATTGGATCAAGCTAAGTTAGCTGCAAACTGATCCTACTGAGATGAATTTTAATCTTTTAAAAGATCTATATCTAATAAACTGTTGGACACAGTCATGGGAGCACTCCAAAACTAGTGCCATCTGGAAAGGATTTTTTTTCCTTTTTCCACTAGTTTATGCCCCTGTTATTTTGTGTTTTCTTATCTTAGTTAACTGGCCCTGACCCTAGTTAGTTGCTAAACTCAAACTCAGTCAGGTACCCGACATACTGGTATAAGAGAAGGTTTGTGAATTCTTTAGAATTAATTTTTAGAGCATAATTTTGCAGTACCATCACATGCAATCTGATCAAAATTCCATCTAAATCTGTAATAAACTTTGAATAAATAACAGGTCTTTACTGAGTCAACATTCATTATCTTTGTTAGCTAGGAAAACCTCATGAAGCCGTAGGATATGAGCTTTCTTAAGATAGTGTGTTGAATTAAATGTTGGAATCAATGAGATGGCAGTATAGTACAGGTTTGAGGGATCCTCCAGAGTTTGTTTTAAACTACGTATCTTGCCATCATCAGAGTCTGCTATTCACAACGTAACCTTATGCCCCAAACAGAGCTTTCTGGACCTCAGAAAAAGTTGGGGTCTGGAAAGAGTTATAAAACTTGCTAAATGTTTTGGCCTCCAGCAATCCACAATAAATCAGGGTTCCAATGGAGAAAATGGAATACCCTTGTTATTTTTCCCAGGATTGAAAGTTATAATAATTTTAACACAGGCCACGCTTGCATTACCTGACACCAATGTTCATGATCCCACCAGAAGGAAAATACTGCATAACAGGATAACTTCATGTTTCAGAGGAAAACATGATTTTTGAAAAACACATTTCCATCCATGTCAAGCTATCGGAACAATGTTTTGTGGACCAACAAAACAACAGTGGACATTATTTGGCATTGACGAGAAATATTTTTTGAAAACAAAAAATATTGCCAACAAAAGTACCTCGTCCTATCTATGAAGCATGATGGGGCGAAAAGTGGTACACTGCTTTGCAGCTTCAAGACCCAGACAACTTGCAATCATTGAGAGAAAAAGGAATGTTGTCCTGTGCAACTGCTACAGGAAGTCAGAGTACCAGTTCACGAGTGGAACCCAAAAACGTATGACATGGAACATGATAACAAAACTTAATTCAGTTGAAATATGGTACAATCTGAACTAAGCAGTTTATATAAGACAACACAAAAATATCATTGAATTCAAGCAGTTATATAAAGAGAACTAGTTCAAAATAACTCTAACCTGATGTGCAAGATTGATCTACAGATGTAAGAAACGTTTGAAGTCACTGCTGCTAAATTGTGCCATTACTACATCTAAAACTTAAAAAAAAAAATTCCAACAAGTATTGGATGTTGACTCATTATTTCAATAAAGACACAATAACTTTTTTTAATAATAGGTAAAAATGAAGCTCAGACATTGTAAGTTAAAATGCTACAGGATTACAGTTGATTCTAAATGGTTCACCAACATCACTCCTGATAAGATTCAACTTATCATTAAAATTAAATATATAATGCTATAAACAAACTTATGAGGAGACATTTTCTTATAGTGGTTGGTTATTACTAGTCATAACTGATATTTGCATTGATTAATGAAATCTAAAGTCTGACTAGGATCACAACGTATGGCAGTCTCCCCCCCCCCCTTTTTCATAAAATTGTGTTTAACTCTTCATAACCCCACAGATGTTAATTAGGAAATAAGCTCATGCTTCTTCCCCCCTCCCATATATACACAAAGGTACACTTATTTTAAAAGGTAAAGTTACTGAACAATACCAGTGCCTGCTTGCCAGTGAACATAGATGGTGAAGCTGAAGGAGTAATAAGCTATCTTCCTAGGCTCAAAAATTCACAGGGATGGTAATTGTAACCCATGACAATTGCTATTTGAGAGAGTGACAAATCTAGACAACATATTGTACAGATTAACAGCACAAGGAATACAATTAAGGCTGTAGTTTTGAGACTATTGAAGATTAAAATCATATTCCTGAACAATAATGGTGCCAATATATTACTTTCAAAACAGATTATCTGAAGTGTTTTTGTGGTGACTTTCAAACTGCAACAGATGAAGTGAATTATGCATAAAATTACAGTTACCGTGGGATTTTGTAAATAGGGATTTATTCTAATAGCTACCGGTAGATTCCCACTTTCCATTAAGACATGGCATGCTTGTATTTAATGCAATATGTGAAAATAACCATTCTGATGTATAAATAATAATTACAAGCTGAGCAAAAATTTGTTTATTTAAACCAAACTATGATGGTTTAGGGCAGGGGTAGGCAACCTTGGCTCTTTTATGACTCGTGGAGTTCAACTCCCAGAATTCCTGAGCCAGCCATGCTGAGGAGAAAGGGAGAGGTTTCCATGCTGGCTCAGGAATTCTGGGAATTGAAGTCCACGAGTCATAAAAGAGCCAAGGTTGCCTACCCCTGGTTTAGGGCAATGTGCAAACCCAGCCACTGAGATCTTGGCAAAGTAATGTCCAAAATTAGGTTTAAGGGATTAGTTCCTATTTCCTTCATTTCCTCTAAATGAAAATATCTGTGTAATGTTTTAACTATAACAAGACTTGTCTGAGATGTTATGGGTTTAGGACTGAGTTTATTCCAAAACAAAAAATCATCAGCCATCAAACCTATTGGTTTAATTCCTGAGAGGGAGGAGCTGCCGTTACTCAGCCTGAATCCTCTGCATGGTTTTATATTACAACCCTACTTTAAAACAACCATACAAACTAGCAAATGAAGGCTCAGATCTAAACCCATCTCTCAGTTAAGTAAGTAGATCTTAAGTTGATAGAGTATAATTCACTCGATGCTCTCAGAAGTTTGCCCTACAATTGAAAAGGATCCTTAATGATGGATTCTGTAGTCCAAAACTGAAGAGCATGAAGAGTGCTCGTTTCTTCTCAATTGACGGCACTCTTGGTGGCTACCCCTTTTTCAGCTAAGCAATCCTAAAATAGCTTGAACCTCAATAAGAGCGTGAAGCAACCAATGATCATCCTCGAGAAATGTCTATAAATAAAACAGCCTTTAAAAAACCGAATGATTAGATTTCTGCACCAAATTACTCTATGCAAACTTCAATTACAAAAGCATACAGCACACAAATCACGTTAAAGTTTATCCTGGTGTGCACATCCATCCAATACTGAGAAAACAAAGAAAAAGCGATTTCTTGGCAAAAAATCCACATGTTCTCAACCAAATTAGGTTCAACGACCTGGACTCCGTCAAGTAAAAATTAACCTCCAGCTGCCTCCTTCCGGCTTCCTCCACACGCCTGGGGTTGACGCGCTTGTACAGAAGCAGCAGCTGCAACTCCTTCGACGCATGCGCGCTAACTCCCTTGCTTCCTCGGCTGCAGCTGCTGTTCACAGTCAAGAGGCGAGGCGCTCCCTTTGATGGACAAGCTCGATTTGCCAAAGAAAACAAGGAGTGAGAGACGCCCCGCCTACGGGAGTCAGAGGAGGCGGGGCGAGGACTGGGCCGGAAGCGGCGGGCGAAAACGGGAAGGGGCTTTTGCCGTGGTTCGGGCCGAAGGAAAGACAATTTGGGCGCCGAGGCGGAAAGGTAAACGGGGGCTTTCGGGGAGGGCGAAAATCTTGAAGAGGGCGAGGGGCCTGTGCGGGATGAAGGTCTTGTCCCTCGGGACTCTTTCCCTTACCTCTCCCTACCCGCCCCCTTACTACACGAAGCAGAATAGCTTCGATCTATCAAAACTTCCTTCCAAGCAGCCGTGGCCTCCCTTTGCACACCTTTGTAAATCTGGAGTAGCGATTCCGTTTCCCCACTCTGGACAGGAATCGGAGTGCCTGCGAAAGAGCCGGGCTGGGTTTAAAATTCGAGTTGCCTGAGCTTGACTCCAGATCGGGCTGCGCGGGAAGGCGCGAGGCTTTGGACTGAAAGTGCCTCCCTGATATTAACCGAAATCTTCCTGCGTTAAAAGCGGAAGCCCATTGGCTGGAGCCGATCTCGTGGGGGCCATGTAGCCGGTGGATGTGCTTTGTTTTGTGAGAAGCCTGGCTCCCACGTCGTGGAAGTCAAAAGGATACAGTTGTTCCTTTGGCTCCAGGCCAAGATCCGAGGCCCATTCATAAGGATCTTGGCTCTGTTTCTCTTACTTAGATCGGAGTAAGTTCTCATCCTTTATTTAAAGCAGAGGTTCCTGAACTTTTTTGCCTTCACATCTCCTGTTGGGGTAATCTTAATGCATACACCTCCCCTAAAGATGAACACAAGAAGAGAGTAGGTGTACAATATTGAACAACGAAAACAATACCGTGAAATTTGGAAAAGAAAGATTTATTGTAACAATGGAAACAAAGGTTCTAAACACGACTCCGAAACAGGTACACCTCACGCTTTGGCAAACCCTCTTTTAGAGGGCACAATCCTGTATTTTTGGCTTTGGCTTGGAGCCTTGAAGAAGCCATTCAAACAGGAAAACAGCTGTATATTTTATGGCATCTTTAAAAAGAGATGCTCTTTTGTGGACCAGAATCCAATTTAAAAGTGAGAATTTGGTGTTGGTAAATATGCTTATTTAATCAAAGAAAAACAACAAATACGGAGAAGAAAATGCAAGACAAAATACAAAATGTATAAAATAACCATGGTGACATTCAAAAATTGTTATTGCTAAATAACTTATCACTACTAAATTATTAGGTTGTAAACTTGACTTAACCATTGTGCTAACTATGGTTTGATTTATCTGAACTATTGAACATACAATTGTGTAGACTTATATATCAGGCTAAGCAATATGAAGCATTATTTACAAAATATAGTGCTTGGATTAACACAATATGCTAAGTTAAGACCAAACAAAAACCACAATATGGCTTGGAAAAATATTTGAATGAATCATAGCATGAGCAAATCACAGATAAATTGCTATTGCATTTTAATTTACGTTTGTGTGCTTATATTGCATGGTTGATTTTTGCAGCAGTAAATAACTTGCATGTAAGTTTTCATATAGTACGATACCAATGCTTCTTGCATTATATTCTCCTCTGTCTTTGCTATACAGTAACATTTTTTTCTTCTCCCCAGGACTGCAAATATGCCAATTTAGAATTACATTCCATACACCTAATGAAGTGGGGCTTTGGCTTACAAAAAGTTAGGCATATCTGGTACAGAAGATCAAAACTTAAACAGTTGTTTGGAAAACTAAACTATGGTTCATTATTGATGAAGTAATACCAACTTTGTACTCCTATACATTGTTTGGGATGAAACTAAAGGTGAAATTCCCCTGTAAAATACTTCTGTATTTGCACTTAGAATTTTTTTTTGGGGGGGGGGGAGGAAAATGAAGAGGAATGAATGGGTGAGATGGTGCTTTTGAATCAGTTTAAAATATCCCTGCCTCAAATCCCTTATTTGGCTTTAAAACAAATATTTTATAAAGAATAAAAGTCAACTTGTATGGGATTAGGCTGTAGGTCAAAAAGTGAGGAAACTATTTTTTTTTTTTTTATTGAAATTTTTCAAAAGTTTTACAAATAAAAATCCACCCCCCCCTCCCCAACCACCCCACCCCCCCCCGACTTCCCAGAACTGAATATAGGATTATTTAACAAATATTTTAAAAATAACATTTGCAATTTATAAAATAATTAATAATAATAATAAAAATCACAGTAATAATATATATAATAATAATATACATAACATAAACTTTAAAATGAATAATATATACTAAAAAAGAAAAAAAAAAATAAAAAGAGAAGAGAGAGAGAGAAAGAAGAAAGAAGAAAGTAGACGAAGAATAAAGCATATATATATATATAAAAAAAAAATATATGAATAATAATACATAAAAAATGTATATATATAAAAAAAGAAAAAGAAGAAAGAAAGAAAGAAAAAACAATCATTACAAATTATAAAAAGGCTAAATAATATTTTTCCATATCCAAATTATGTTGTATAAAATTTATCCATTTTTCCCATACCGCAAAAAATTTTTCTTGAGATTGCTCCTTTAAGAAAGCCGAAATCTTTGCCATTTCTGCCAAATACGAAACTTTATGAAACCATTCTTGTAAAGTAGGCAAAGATTCCTTCTTCCAATATTGTCCTATTAACAACCTAGCGGCTGTAATCAAATTTAACATCAATATAACCTCCTTAGCATCACAGTCAATAACAATACCTAGTAAAAATAATTGCGGAGTAAATTTTACCCTCCTTTTAAAAATTCTTTGAATATTCCACCATATCTTAATCCAAAAAGCTTTTATATGCTTACACGTCCACCAAATATGGTAATAGGTAGCATCCAAATATCCACATCTCCAGCATTTCGGCTGTAGATTAGGGTACATAATGGACATTTTCTTTGGGTCAAGGTGCCATCTATAAAACATCTTATAAAAATTCTCTCTTAAATTTTGCGCTTGTGTGAATTTAACATTTCTTATCCAAATAAGTTCCCAAGTATCCATTGAAATCGTTTCACCAATATTCTGTGCCCATTTAATCATACAATCTTTAACTAGTTCAAGTTCTGAATCTAATTCCACTAAAACCCCATAAACTCTCTTAATATGGGTTGGCCTTTGATCTCTTACTTGTTTTAAAAAAATTTCATCTTCTCTAAGCCAGCCCATTTTACAATCCATCTTCCATCTATCCACTATTTGTCTATATTGGAACCATGAATAAGTTAAGTTTTCATGTGTTAACTCTTCCAAAGATTTTAACTGCCAGTCTTGGCCATCCCATCTTAATAACTGTACGTAAGAGACCTTGTCCATATTTACCCCTTTCCTTATACCTTCTATGGCATGCCGAGGTATAGCCCATAATGGTATTTTGAAGTCACTTTTATAATACTTTCTCCACACTCTTAGCAAAGAGTTTCTTATAATATGAGACTTAAAAACCCAATCCACTTTTTTATTAAATATTAAATAGGCATGCCATCCAAAAAATAGGTCCCAGCCTTCCAAATGAAGTATTTCTGTATTTGTTAAATTCACCCAGTCGCTAATCAATGTCAATACTACAGCATCATAATACAATTTCATATTTGGTACCTTGAGTCCACCTCTCTCACGAAAATCTTGCATTATTTTAAGTTTCACCCTTGGTTTTTTCCCTGCCCAAACAAATTTATTAATACCTTTTTGCCATTCATCTAAATTACGTTCGTTCTTTAAGATAGGTAACATTTGAAACAAAAAAATAAACTTTGGCAGGACATTCATTTTAATAACTGCAATTCTGCCCATAAGGGATAACTGTAAATTATTCCAGTTTTTTAAATCCTTCTGTACCTCCATCCACAGCTTTTCATAATTATTTTTATACAATTTTACATTAGAAGCAGATAATGTAACCCCCAAATATTTTACCTTATCAACAATTTCAAAGTCTGTTAAGTTAACTAGAGCCTGTTTATCACCATTAGTCATGTTTTTAGCTAATATTTTGGTCTTATTATTATTAATTTTAAAGCCAGAAACACGTCCATATTGTTGAATCAATTGTAATAATTTCACCACCGAAGAAACAGGTTGAGACAAAGTAACAACCAAGTCATCTGCAAAGGCTCTTAATTTATATTCTTTTTTATTAATTTCTATTCCTTTTATTTCTTGAGACTCCCGAATTTTAATCAACAAAATTTCCAGTGTTAAAACAAACAATAACGGAGACAACGGGCATCCCTGTCTTGTTCCTTTTTCTATTACAAAAGCCTCTGACAAACCCCCATTTACAATAATTTGAGCAGTCTGTTTTTGATATATATTGGATAATACTTGTAATATATTTTGTCCAAAATTCATCTCCTTGATTAAACACAGCATAAACTGCCAATTCACTTGATCAAAGGCTTTTTCAGCATCCAAAAATATCAGGCCTGCAGAGACTTGGTTATTCTTTTCTAAATACTCTAATAAATTAATAATTTGTCTAACGTTATTCTTCATATACCTTCCAGTTATAAAACCCGATTGATCCCTATGTATAAACTGCTGCAAGATCCCCATAAGCCTGTTAGCTAAAATTTTTGCAAAAATTTTATAATCCACATTTAAAAGAGATATAGGCCTATAATTTTTAGGCAAAGTAAGATCTTGACTATCTTTTGGAATCAATGATATAAATGCATTACGCCAGGATGGAGGGATCTCTAACCCCTGTAATAAATTATTAAACAGTTCACACAACGGTTGAGTCATCTCTTCTACTAAAGCTTTATAATAAATAGATGTCAACCCATCCGTACCCGGCGCTTTGCCCAATTTCAATTGTTTAATAGCTGTAACAATTTCTTCCTTAGTAATTAAACCATTAATCTTTTTTTCCTGATCTTCTGTTAATTTAGGAAAGTTAACTTTGCCTAAATAATTATTTATATCTGTAATTTGAATATTAGTACCCTTATATAATTTTTGATAGTATTCTAAAAAAGATTTCTTAATCAATTCTTTCTGATAAACCAATTTACCATTATAATTTATTTTATCTATATTCCTCTGTTTCTGTTTTTTTCTTAACTGATAAGCCAACCATCTCCCTGGTTTATTAGCATTACAAAATGTATTTTGTTTCATAAATAGCAAATTAGTTGCAGCTTGATCAGCCATCAGCATGTTAAATTGTGTTTTTAACAATTTTAAAGCTCCTTTAACCTTTTCATCTAAGGGATTTGAAATTAAAAGTTTCTCTTTTAATTTAATCTCCTCTTCCAAGTCTTTCCGTTTCTGAGTCTGTTTCTGTCTATGCAAATTATTCATTTTTATCAAAATACCACGCATAAAAGCTTTACTTGCATCCCAGACCATTGACATTGATGTTCCCTTGTTCATATTTAAAGTAAAATATTCCTTTAAACATTCCTTTAATTTATGAACATTTTTTTCTTGTTTAAATAAATTCTCATTCACCCTCCAGGATCTCCTATCTTCCTTCTCTACAAACAGTTCCATCCAAACTGGACTATGATCGGACAATGTCCTAGGAAAAATTTTTACATTCTTCACCCTGTTGTATAAATCTGTTGTGATCAAAAAGAAATCAATTCTTGAGAAAGATTGGTGTCTATCTGAGAAAAACGTAAAATCCTTTTCTTCTTGATTACGTTCACGCCAATAGTCTCTCAATTCCCAATCTTCTTTCATATCAAAAAAGGCTTTAGGTAATTTAGCCTGTTTAAAAAAGGTAGAAGAGCCTTTTTTGTCCATTTGTATATCTAAGACACCATTCCAGTCTCCCATTAAAATCACAGATCTATAGTCCAACAAAGTTATTTTCTGATGTAGTAACCTATAAAATTGCTCCTGTTGCTGGTTTGGTGCATACAACCCCACAATAAGAATTTTCTTGCCATATAAACCAAGTTCAAGCATAACATATCTTCCGTAAGGATCTGATTCTAACAAGGTAGCGGATAGATTCTGTTTAACATAGATTACCACACCCCCTTTCTTCCCAGGGGCGGGAGATACAAAATGAGATCCCAAGCGAGGATTATTTAAATATTTTTGATCTTTAGCTGTAATATGAGTTTCTTGCAAGCAAATAATATCATTGTTATGTTGTTTCAAATAGTGGTAAATTTTTTTTCTCTTTTGAGGAATGTTTAATCCATTAACATTCCAAGACAGGAGCTTTGCCATCTCCCTTGGCCTTCAGCCTGGAGAAGATCCGCTCAAATTCTGCTGCTGATGAATATGTAGCAGAGCTTTTGGGTCTTGCTCCTCCCACCGGCACTGAAGCAATTTGCTGAGTAGATTCTTCAATTTCTTTTTCTTTTTCTTTTTTCTGTTGTTCTTTTTCTTTACGTTTATGTGCTGCACGGGTCATTCTCTGTTCTTTAACCTCTGGTTGAGACATCCATACCACCTGTCCAGCAGTCATCATCCCTGTACCTTCAGATTTCTGTTCCATCTCTTTGTCACTCAAGACTTTATGCATCATGGGCAAAGGAGAGCCTGCTCCCAGGACCGTTTTATAAAATTCCTTAGCTTTAGCAACTGTATTAAGTCTATAACGTGTCCCCGCATGGCTCAAAACAATGCCCATCGGAATCTCCCATCTAAATGGCATTTGTCTTGCTTTAAGTTCATTTACTAAAAAAGCAAAATCTTTTCTGCTTCTTAAAATTTTAGGTGGAATTTCCTTTAAAATAATAATATCTTGGGCAGCAATCTGAAATCTTTTATTATAAAAAGTTTGTAGAATCTGATTTCGCAAAGACTTCTTAGCAAAATATATCACCACATCTCTAGGCAAATTCCTCTGTTTTGCAATCCAAGAATTAACTCTATAAATTCTTTCCACATCCCCACGTAACTCTTCTTTATCAATATTCAAAATAACAGCCAAGTCATTAATCACCATTTCCATCAAATCTTGAGTTTTATCTTCTTTCAGACCCCTTATTCTCAAAGCATATTCCATCTGTCTATACTGGAACATAAGAATATCATCTTGTGAAGTCTCCACTTTTTTCTCCATATCTTGAAATTTATAATCCAAAAGTTCAACTGTTTCTTCAATTTCCTCTACTCTGGAGTCCAGCTTCACAACCACTGAGGCCATTCCAGATAGAGCTAGAAGTATATCATCCCTCAAAATAGCATTATTCTGTTCTAAAAGCTCCTTCATCTCTTTCTTCATTTCCTCCTTAGTTTCAGATTTATTCTGATCCAAAAGTTGTTTCATTTCCTCCCTAAACTGTGAGACAGCACTTACCATTATTTCTTTAATGTCTTGTGCTGATGTGCCAGATGGGGGAGGTGAAGGTGGAGTGGATTTAGGTTGCTGCACTGAGGGTATTATTTTAAGTTGTTGTTGCACAGTAGAAGTAGCAGGAGAAGAAGTTACTTTAGAAGCTGCAGTAGCTGGTTGTCGTTTTGAAGCCATTTTAATTTATCTTCCTTTCTTCTTAAAAATACCGATAAAAATAAGTAATCCAAAAAAAAATTAAAAATAAGATAAAATAAAATAAAATAAGATCAATCTAAAAGTCCCCAAGAATAAAAAAGTAAAAAAAGTAAAAAAAAAGCAGTATTAAACAACAATTCAGCCGATCCGTCTTTTAAAGGAAAAAAAACTTTCAAAACGCCATTTTACTTTCACTCTCACTTTTCCGCCCGAAAAAAAAGAGAAAGCTCAAAAAAATAAAAAAAAATCAGCAGATACTAAATAAACTAAATAAACTAAAAAAAAATAAAATAAAGCTAAACTATAAATAAAATCCTTTAAACAGTTCTGTCCGGTTTAAGATTACTCACGGTTTCTTTAAGTACGGAGATGGTAGCGGCGTCTCGCTTTGTTTCCGAAGAAACAAAGACAGCTGAGAGGCGGAGAAGGCAATGAACTCCGAGGGAACCCTCTTTCTACCCCCCTAAAAATAAAAATCCAGGGAGAGTTAAGAGGTTCTACCTCTATTCATGCGATCTCTACCCCTTCCCTTCGCCCGGGAAGGGGATTGCGAGCCGCGGGCCAGCTGGTAAACGCTGTGCTCCGCGGATCTGACACCTTCTCAGGAGGACGGCTACAAAGTAGCCGCCATCTCCACCGCTTTAACCACCGGAAGTCAAAAAGTGAGGAAACTATTATCAATCAAATATTGCTGAACTATAATAGTAAGCAATGCTGAAAGGACTATTAGAAAATCACATGTTCTGATCAGCATTAGTTTTGTGAGAGTAGGAGCATTTATAGGCACTCTTGAAGGCAAATAGAATGCTACTTTGTTGTGATAATGATATTTCTTATAAAGTTATTTCTTTATATTTTCAAATTTGCTGCTTTTTATAAGTACTGTGTTAAAGACACCTAAGGGAAGTTAGAAGAACAGATGTAATTAATCACTGATATTTTTTCCATTCCAAAAAGAAATCTTAATTGGCTAAAGAGGTTCTAATGCTTTTCTGTTAGCATGGGGGGAAAAGGAAATTTTATTCACATATAGTTGTCATGACTTTTGAAGTAAACACTCTCAGTTTCTTATTAAACGATTATTAAATGGATTGTCATTTTGTTTTAATTATCTCTAGATCAAAGAATGCTTATTAACCTTATATCTGATTATAGGATACATTGACCTCAGAGCTAGCCAGTTGCATTTTAGTGTACAATGCAAATCTTGGCAATATATACAGAATATACTTTAGAATATTATGCCAATCCAGAGCACAAGATTAAGAAAACCATCATTCAATTTCCTATGAGTAAACCATGTGAACACAACCTCTTTAAAGCAATTGATTACAGTTTAGTCCTACGAAACAAATTGATACTCTGTAAATAAAAAAATACAGATCCTTTGATTTATAGCTGGATGGTAGACTTTATTAAGCATGTATCAGTAGTATGTTATCCTGTGTTGTAAAAATATTTTTTACTGAAAAAATACAGTTAAAATATATTCCACTTGAGAACAGTTTCTCTATGAATGAGGTCATACTATTTTGTACCCTACTACGAACTAGATGTGAATTTTTTCTTGGCCCAGTTTACTTCAGTCATTATAGTTTATATTTTTTGTAGATTAATTCTTATTTTTAGTTTTCTTTACATATAACATGGTATTTAGTTATAATTATTTTAATAAATACTCTTATGAGGGTACATGCAATTTCAGTTTGCTTTCCCATATTTTTCCAAAAGTTCAGTAACAATTACTTGAAAAAGATTGTATCAGAACTCCTTCTATAATATCAGCCCCACTAGTTTAGATTTAGTGTGTTCTGTATAATTAGCTTATTGTAGTTTATTTAATAAACCATGGGCAAATATAATGTGGAAATGCAAGCAATGTAAGAATGCATACAACATGCTCACATAGCATGGCTAACCAATACCATATCCATGGGTAGATAAATTAATGGATGAACAACCCCAAAAACCGGCTAGCTTCATTTTTACTGAAAATAGATTTCTTGTGATTATCATGTCCTGCTTTTTAAGGGAAAAAAGCTGATGACATTATGAGGATTAGAGCCACTGTGGACAGGACGTGGAAAGGTTTAGCCTTTTTCTGTTCTCATTTCAACCCTTGGCATAGATACGAAAAAGGGGAAGAAATAATGGAGCTGTGTGATGCTTTGGATTTGATTCCATGTAAAGATGCTTCAGAAACCCCAGGGGTGTGAATGCAACAGCTGTTTGTATCTTTAACACAGAATGCCTTTTCTTACTTTATAAAGCAGAAAACTGCTGTGATTGCACTCTACATGGTCAAAAGCAGGGGTCTTCAAATTTGGCCCTTTTATGACTTGTGGACTTCAACTTCCAGAATTCCATAGCCAGCATGCCTGGCTGAGGAATTCTAGGAGTTGAAATCCACAAGTCATAAAAGGGCCAAGTTTGAAGATCCCTGGTCAAAAGCATTCTGTGGAAGGTAAGTGTTTACCAGCCCTGGAAAACCAAATTATGGCTGAAAGATGCTTGGAAAGGAAGTTACCGCAACCTGACCATATTTTTACTCAAGAACTTGATTTGAATAGCATGCTAGTTTCTTAATTAACTGGCTTCATATGGTCTAGATTCTAGAAGCATGGCAAAAGGACAGAGGGAAGCAGTTAGGTGTGATATCAGTTACTAATCACCAGCCTCATGTTGTTTTTAAAACTGCAGCTATCCTTATTTTGTTTAACATTCAATAGTCTTTTCCTTGTAATGCAGTCTTTCTACTGTTTCTAGTACTTGTCTACCTACATGGAGAGATACAGGTAGTCCTCCACTTACGACCACAATTAAGCCCCAGACTTATGTTAGTAAATGAGAAATTTGCTAAGTGAATTTTGCCTCATTTTATGACCTTTCTTGCCAAAGTTCTTAAGTGAATCACTGCAGTTATTAAATTAGTGGCACGGTTATTAAGTAAATCTAGCTTCCCCATTGACTTGTCAGGTTACAAGATCACATGACCCCAAGAGATTACAACCGTTATAAATATGAGTCAGTTGGCAAGCTCCTGAATTTTGGTCATATGACCACAGGGTTGCTGCAATGGTCATAAATGTGAAAAAACAATCACAAATCACTTTTTTCAGAGCCATTGTAACTTTGAACGGTCATTGTAAGTCGAGAACTACCTGTACTTCTTTATCAGAACTGTAGATTAGATAGGAAGATCTGATAAATATACCAAAAACCATTTAAGTTGTTGTTAAAACAAACAAAAACCAGGGGGGAAAAACTCATATAGGGACAAACCAAGTACACATTTTTTTATCATTGTCCTTTTATCACTGTTGCTTTCCTATGTGTTTTCAATTATTTCTTCTTTGAACTTAATGGACAAAATATAGAAAACTTAAAATAGAAATTATTATATATTTTCATTTCTCTGTGATTTTTGCAATGCTATCTCAGTAAATGTGCTCCACTTGTGTTTAGACCATACAGAATCAAAGGAAATCAGATTGTTGAATGCCTCAGTTGTTTTTACTGAAATGCAAAACAGCGATCAATTCAATAAGTCCTGTACAATTTTTTTTTTATTGTAATTGTTTTCTGGGTGGAGCTTGGCTCATTTTTGTGAATAAAAGACTTTGGCTGTACTTACCAAAGTAGTCATCAGACTAGAAACTGTAGCAACTGTCATTCTTTATTACTGAACTGTGGTGGTGCAGGGGTTAAAATGCAGTATTGCAGGCTAACTCTGCTGACTGCCAGCAGTTTGGCAGTTCGAATCTCACAGGCTCAAGGTTGACTCAGCCTTCCGAGGGTAAAATAACCCAGATTGTTGGGGTCAATATGCTGACTCTGTAAACCTCTCAGAGAGAGCTGCAAAGCACTCTGAAGTGGTATATAAGTCTAAGTGCTATTGCTATTGCTAAAACACTGTCAAACATCATCTTATAAGGATAACAAAGTGTTTATGCCAGTGCCTTCTGTGGTGATTTTTTTCAGCAATAATTTATTTTTACTTATCTTTTTTATCATTTCAGTAATTGTTTAGCATGATTCAGAAACCATGTTGTTGCTCCTGTTGTTAAATAGCGAGTCAGAAAACATTACTGAGATCTAGCAGGACCTCCAGATCTACTTTCCACTCACCTTTGTCATGTCATTTTTGAAACTGTTTGATATCAGTTTCTGCTTTGTAAACTGCTGTGATTGAAGATCTCAGCCTAGAGCATCAGTGTGCCCAAAGACATCCCCATTGATACAAACCAGGATACCTGACTTTTAATAATGATATGTTTATAATAAATATATAATAAACTGGAAGTAGTGGGGCATTTCCTGGTAACAATTTAGTCTTTAGTATTCTTTAGTACCAACCCAAGGCGGGGGGAATGGAATTTTCAATTTCACCTATTCCTTTAATGTGTTATTGGACTTGCTGTATATAACCCCCGCATAGGAGGCAGATATTTTGCTCACAGGTTGAAAACGATTGCCCACACCTCTAGGCTACAGATAATCTTTTTTCTTCTCTAGTTCATTGTGTCATTTCATTATATCCTTCAAGTTTAGTCTTCAAAACCAGAACTTCAGCAGTCCGTCTTCACCCAACTTGACTCACATTATTTTCATCTTTTGCTTTTAGATTATTCTTTCATCGCCTTTCAAATATTCGTTACAGTAACTGTTTATTTGTATTCTCTTTATTGTCATCCCAGCCCTGTTCAAAATTATTTGTAAAACTGCAGTCTTCTTTCCATACAGCAGAAAATATACAGTGGCAGTGGGCAGTTACAATATTATACATGGATGTTTATATTCTAATATGTATCAATCATATTTAATTTCTTTCCAGTGCCAGAATTTATGATTAGCCTGCCTGAGAAATTTCTTTACCGTGTGGAAAATAAAATTTTTATTCTGGTTGAAATGAGTGGAAGAAGAAACCTTCAAAGGGTAGACAGCGAGTTTATTTAAGAAGGCATATTCTGAGCTACAATGCTGTTCAGTTTTTGGCATCATATTAATTTGATGCATAACATTTTGCTGCCTAATTGTGATTTATAGTCAGGAGTGTTTTATTAACGTTAAATTCATCTCACATAAGTATCCCTCTATAGCAGGGGTCCTCAACCTTGGCAACTTTAAGACTTGTGGACTTCAGCTCCCAGAATTCCTCAGCCAGCAAAGGAATTCTGGGAG
Source organism: Crotalus tigris (assembly GCF_016545835.1). Taxonomy (NCBI): domain Eukaryota; kingdom Metazoa; phylum Chordata; class Lepidosauria; order Squamata; family Viperidae; genus Crotalus; species Crotalus tigris. The sequence goes on along the minus strand of NW_024096464.1, from coordinate 1,603,738 downwards.
TTGAAGTCCACAAGTCTTAAAATTGCCACGGTTGAGGACCCCTGCTCTATAGTAGTTCTGATATTTTGTAAGTGATGTTAAAGTTCAAGTTTAGACAATCTTTGTTTTGAAACAGATTTGCCAATCACAAATCCATGCTAAGTGTGAAATCACTGAACCATACGTACTTAAGTGTCATTAATCTCTATACCAAAGTGCTTTTTCTTCACACTGATTTAGAAAGAACTGCTAAGATAGTTTTTCAGTTGAATTCATTCAAATAAATTGTAGGTTTTTAGAATTTCTTTCTTTTTTAAAAAAATTTACAGCTGCGGTAACTCAAGAAGAAAGTCCCAATGGCAGAACTATCAGCCCACTTTTCCCAGGTCCCGCGTGGGCAACTGAGAGAGAACGCTTCTGACAATCAGCTGACCAATACGGTACGTAAGAGATGACTTTATTACATGCCAAAATAGAAGCTGAATGGATTACACATGGTAGACCTGCAGAATCAGTGGCATACCAAGGATAGGTGTGAGAGCAATCTGCCCCTGATGCAGATAATAATGGGATGCATTGTATAGTGACTTGGGGACAAAGAGAACGCTGTCTAGAGAGTTGGCCGCAGGTATGGAGCCAGGTCATTGCTATTGGCACACCAGTCAGCTGTTCATGGTCAGCAGCAAGAGGAAGAGGATGTTTAAAAAATGACCTGTTTTAGTAAGTCACTGTACAGAATGCCCCTTGTTCCTTATCAGGATTTGCTTCTTATTTATTTATTTTTATTTTTTGCTGTGTAAACTTTAATGAAGGTGATTTTCTCTGATCCCTTTGTGACATGGTAAGTTTAGATTGTAGGGCTAGCACTGTTGAGGAGATCTAGGCTTAAATATCCATTCAACCATGAAGTTCACTGGGAGATCTTAGACCAGTCATCATCTTTTAGCCTAACCCTTTTTACAGGATTATTGTGAGCATATGTTGGACAGTAGAAATAGAACGATAATAGTAATAATGGAAATGCATGTGAGAAACCAGGATTATTTAATTTGATTTTCACATTTTTGGGGGCCACTTTACTCCCAAATGCCTATGGGAGCTTCAGAAACTAAAACAAATATAATGGAATACAATATAATACAACACAAAAGGGACACTATATGACAAAGTGAAACAATATATGGAGAAAAAACGTGAAAGACACTTCAGATTTTCACTTCACCCACCACTAAAATGGACCTTCTAAACAAAATACTTTTTTAAAAGATTGCCTAATGTGTAAGGTTGAAGCTCTACAGAGCTGGGGGGGGGGACTGTTCCATAAGGCAGGTGCAGCAACAGGGAAGGTCTACCTCCAGTGTCCCATTAGATGGCATTTTTTAATTGACAGGATGCAGAGTATGCCAGCCCTGTCAGAATAAATAGAATAGGCAGTCACTACAGCAATAGCACTTAGATTATCGCTTCACTGTGCTTTACAGCCCTCTCTAAGTGGTTTACAGAGTCAGCATTTTACCCCCAACAATTTGAGTCTTCATTTTACCGACCTTGGAAGGATGGAAGGCTGAGGTGGTGAGATTCAAACTGCCAAACTGCTGGCAGTCAGCAAAGTTAGCCTGCAACACTGCATTCTAACCAGGGCAGCAGATAAGTAGTTCCTGAAATACTTAGGCTGCATGCCTTGTAGCAGAGGTCCCTAACCTTTTGAACACCAGGGACTGGTTCCGTGGAGAGAGGTTTTTCTGCGGAGGGGGCGTGGTTTCATGTACTGCCTTCATCCCACAGATGGGGCTTTGCTTATTTGAGCGGACCAGTTTCTGGCATGCGGACCGGTGCCGGTCCACAGACCAGGGGTTGGGGACCCCTGCCTTATAGGGCTTTATAGGTGCTATCCAAGATGTTGAAATACACCTAGAATCCAGTTCATCTCAGTAAGCAAGAGTATTACATGGGAATAATGAAGCATGCCCATGAACTGCACTTTGGATCGGCTATAATTTTGGGATGGCCTTTCTGGCCAGCTTCATGCAGAGCATGTTGCAGTAATCCAACTGCAAGGTAAGACGCAAGTGACCATAAGGAGGGTCATGCCAGGAATGGACCAACTGGTCCACTAGCTGAACCTATAGAAAAACTTTCCAGTTCACAACCATTAACTTGCTCTTTGAGGAGGAGTTCCAAATTCAGAAAGACCCTTTCAACTTTCATGTAGAACTAGTAGGACTAAGCACACAAAACCCGTCAGCCTTACTAGGGTTTCGTCTGAGCCTGTCCTTCATATCCAGAGCCTCTTCCTCCATATCCAACAGCTTTCAGGAAAGAAAGCCCAAAAGCCTTGTTTGGATGGTTAAAAGTTGAGATATACCCATCAGTGTTACCTGACCCTATAAAGCAGGGGTTCTCAACCTTGGCAACTTTAAGACTTGTGGACTTCAACTCCCAGAATTCCTCAGCCAGCTTTTCCTCCTAGCTTTGCTGGCTGAGGAATTCTGGGAGTTGAAGTCCACAAGTCTTAAAGTTGCCAAGGTAGAGAACCCCTGCTATAAAGGATCACCTCCCCCAACAGTCTCATGTGGATGTTAAGCAAGAGAGTTGAGAGTGTTAAGCTTTAGGCACACCACAGAAAGGTTTAGGACTCAACTTCTCCCCCACCCCCCAAACACCAGATTTTAACTTGATCTTTTTAAAGTTATTTCCTAGGAAGTCTCGTTTTCCACGTAATATAATTATTATACAGATTCCGGATTTGTGATTCCTTTAATAAATAAAATCATGCTATATCAAAACAGTATGAGTCTCTACAATCTGGTGCTTGTTAGATGTGCTGCCATTAGAGTTTCAAACTTCAGGGGGCAGCAGGGGGGAATTGTAGTTCCGATATGTTCTGCAAGTATTTTGTTGTATGGCACGGTCTTGCTTGAGAGAGGCTCAGAGTAACTGCGTAGCAGATAGTTTCTATCATCCCAAAGCTTAGTCCTTAAAAATCTGCTTAGATCAGAGGTCTTCAAACTTGGCCCTTTTAGGACTTGTGGACTTCAACTCCCAGAATTCCTCAGCCAGGCACGCTGGCTGAGGAATTCTGGGAGTTGAAGTTCACAAGTCCTAAAAGGGCCAAGTTTGAAGACCCCTGGCGTAGATAGTAGCTGCCTTCATAACCTTGGATGCCTCTATACATATTTCTTGAGTCATAAGGAACCAAGAGACCAGTGGTAATATTAAAGTCAATATATTACTATTTTGAAGCCATATGCAATGCCTTGTAATGTGCTGCTGGTGCTGCTTCCTTGATTGAAAAGGTAATTGAACTACTTTCGATGTTCTGCACCTTTAAAGCGATTGCTTTGGATTTCATATTAACTATAACTTTGATAATTGCCAAGGCTGCTGTTTATCTTTGGTATTACTCATTCACCTTGAAGATATATAGTGCGTTCTTGCACACAAAGAATATAAATGGGATTAGTTCAAACTTTTTTCAAGGCTTTAGTTCCTTAATGGATAGTGAAATTGAGGAATCCATTCCTTTGCTTCTGCTAACGGTAGGCTTTCAGTTCTATTTAATGCTAATCAGGTAGGGACCTGTATTTTCTATATACTAAGGCAAAGTGCAAAAACTGTAACATGATTCCTTGCCATTTACAATGCACCTTTGCACAGACTTTACATTCTAGGCATCAGTGAGTAATCTTGTTTGAGCAGTTTCAAACTGTAGCCCAGAACATAGTTTTAAGGCTTTTATATAAATGTTCTTACAATTTTTGATATAAATATCTTTTTTCCTTTTTATTCTACTTGTGACGGTATTCTATATTCTGAGTTATCGATATGAAAATAATTTTACTTATCTATGAAAATTATTTCTGCTATAAAAGAAGCCCAAATGTTCATTGTAAATAACTTTTGGATTAGAGAATTGTTGCATTTTTATTAAATGAGTTTGATAAAAGTTTTCTTAAATCACACACTTATATTGTTCGTCAGAGACGGAAACATAGAGTCATTGTTCTGACAGCTTTTCTTGTTTGTCTGATCTATATTTGTTCTTACTTGATTTTACTTACTGGGGCATAATAATATGAAAGTTAGGAAAAATGTTGATATACAAACCCGGGCATCATGTTTTGGGGACTCTTCAAAATATCATAAACGTATTACTGCCTCTCTACTTAACTTCCTGTAAGAACGCACCATGTTGGTTTAAACTACCTGTGTGCCTGATGCTTGTAAGGAGAATGCAAAGGGTAAAGTACATGCAGCAGGTCAAAGAAGAGTCGTAGAAGCCCTGTAGAACTGGAAGAAGAGGATAGAATTAAATCTGTTTTTTACGGGATTAAAGAAATTGAGTTTCATCTCTGATTTATCTGCTTTGCGTTTTAAAAGACTGTATGCTGTTTAAGTCAGGGGTTCCCAACCCCCGATCCATGGACTGGTACCAGGCTGCAGCATGCCAGCAATGGGTCTGCACAAACAAGCAAAGCGCCATCTGTGGGATGCAGGCAGCACACAAAACCATGCACACTCTGATCCATGGAAAAATCTTTATCCACGGAACCGGTCCCTGGTGCCCAAAAGGTTGGGGACCTCTGGTTTAAGCAGTTACTGAAAGACTGAATGCTATGCTGACAACTCCACAACAAAGACACTGATTCACATGAACATAAGTAGCCCACATCTCCAGGTTTTGATTGTCATTCCCCTTCTAGGCCATCACCTGCATAGCTACAGCAGTATAGCAGCCTTTGGTGCTCCCAGATTGTTGACTTTTATAATTTACAACACAAGATGCATACAGAACATGCAAATATTTGTGGATGTGGAATTCTTAATTTCAGAATGTCAACAATGAAAGACGACAACAGGAGAGTGGTGACCAGAGAGTGAACAATCCTACTCCAGCATCTAATGGACAGCCACAGCCAAGGCCTCGACAAGTGGTGGAGCAAGAAGAGGAGGAGGAGGAAGAGCTGACACTGAAATATGGGGCCAAGCATGTGATCATGCTCTTTGTGCCTGTCACATTATGTATGGTAGTTGTGGTTGCAACCATCAAGTCTGTCAGTTTCTACACGCGCAAGGATGGGCAGCTGTACGTAACTAATTTTTTCCATAATTGCTTTTTTTTCCTGCTGTGACACTCTTATTTTTTTCTCCTCTGTATTTATTCTTTAACCAATGTTTCAAAATCTAATTATTGTCAGTATGTTTGCTTTTTTTTTTTTTAAATAGTCTTTGCCAGTCATTTGGTTTTGCTAAATCCCTTTTCCTCTAGTTCCCCAAAAGATACAGTTTTGGACAAGAAATATTCAATTTCCTTCCTTCATTCCCATTTCTCCAATTTTAAATAACTCTTCTACTTCTTTATGTTTCTTTGAACAAATACATGTAGTTATGGAATAGCATTAGATAGTTTCATTCATAAATAGGATATTGGGTGAATCCTTCTAAATTTCCTCTATCCGTGAGAAACTTATAGAAATAGGGAATCTTATAATAATAATAATAGTAGTAGTAGTAGTAAAGTTGGAAGGGACCTTGGAGGTCATCTAGTCCAACCCCCTGCTCGGGCAGGAAACCCTACACCATTTCGGACAAGTGGCTGTCCAGTCTCTTCTTAAAAACTTCCAGTGTTGAAGCATTCACTGCTTCTGGAGGCAGGTTGTTCCACTGGTTAATTGTTCTCACTGTCAGGAAGTTTCTCCTTAGTTCTAGGTTGCTTCTCTCCTTGATTAGTTTCCACCCGTTGCTTCTTGTCCTGCCTTCAGGTGCTTTGGAAAATAGCTTAATTCCCTCTTCTTTATGGCAGCCCCTGAGATATTGGAATACTGCTATCATGTCCCCCTTGTCCTTCTCTTCGTTAAACTAGACATACCCAATTCTCGCAACCGTTCCTTATATGTTTTAGCCTCCAGTCCCCTAATCATCTTTGTTGCTCTTCTCTGTACTCTTTCTAGAGTCTCAACATCTTTTTTACATCGTGGTGACCAAAACTGGATGCAGTATTCCAAGTGTGGCCTTACCAAGGCATTGAAGAGTGGTATTAATACTTCACGTGATCTTGATTCTATCCCTCTGTTAATGCAGCCTAGCACTGTGTTGGCCTTTTTGGCAGCTGCAGCACACTGCTGGCTCATATTTAGGTGATTGTCTACTAGGACTCCGAGGTCCCTCTCACAGTTACTACTATTGAGCAGGGTACCCCTATACTATACCTGTACATTTGGTGTTTTTTGCCTAAATGTAGAATCTTACTTTTTTCACCACTGAATTTCATTTTGTTAGATAGCACCCAATGTTCAAGTCTGTCCAGATCCTCCTGTATCCTAAGCCTGTCTTCTGTAGTGTTGGCTATTCCTGCCAACTTGGTGTCATCTGCAAATTTGATGAGTTCCCCATCTATCCCTTCATCCAAATCGTTGATGAAGATGTTGAAGAGTACTGGGCCCAGAACAGAGCCCTGGGGCACCCCACTACACACTTCCCTCCATATAGATGCAGTTCCATTGAGGACCACTCGCTGAGTACGGCCGGTCAGCCAGCTACGGATCCATCTGGTGGTGGTTCTGTCTACCCCACATTTTTCTATCTTGTCAAGTAGTAGGTTGTGATCTACTTTATCAAATGCCTTACTGAAGTCCAAGTAAATTATGTCCACAGCATTCCTCTGATCCACTAATTTTGTCACTTGGTCAAAGAATGCAATAAGATTTGTCTGGCATGATCTATTTTTGACAAACCCATGTTGGCTTTTAGTAATGACTTTGTTTGCCTCTAGGTGTTCGTTGATTCGTTGTTTGATTATCTTTTCCAGGATCTTCCCAGGTATTGAGGTCAGGCTGATAGGTCTGTAATTTCCTGGATCCATTTTTTTCCCTTTTTTGAGGATGGGAACTACATCAGCTCTTTTCCAGTCCTCTTCTTTCTTTTGCCCTTTTCATACCTATTCTAGAGGGCTCTCTTGATCCTTCCTAACAGATGGGGTTTTGTTAATGCCCCTTTCTCTCATTTTGCTGACAGAAGCCTCTGTCAATGCAAGCACAGTTCTTTGATTTCGCCTCTTGTATTTTCATGTAAAATCAATTTACATCTTCTTTAAGAGTTAAATATTTTTAAAACTTAAATGGTTATTACCTTTATTGTTTATCTCTTTAATGGGAAGTCCTTGAACTAAATTAAAATACACCCCATCATCCAACTTGCATTCTTTTAGAGTTTAGGTGTGGATTAATGGACCTCAAAATGGTAAATGCTATCTCGTGTATGGCACCACAAGATTTCTTTTTCGTGTGCGTTAATGGAATGTTAACTGAAATATCCGATTGGGAAAGGCATCTTGGAGTCAGGATTTATAGCTCATGATAACCCATTGCATACATATTGCAGAAACCATAGAAGTCCTATTTTGGATTCATTAAAAAGGGAACTGAAAAAGGATGATCAAATAGAGGAAATGCCAAGGCAAGATAAGTCCCTGCATGGCATGTAGCATTGATAGATAGCTGAGTTAGCTGACGTTGGGAAATCCTGAGAGTGGCTGGAAAGGACTGCATTAGAAAAAACAATGCTGATCATAGCAGCACAAGCACAGGAACTAAGCACCAGATCCTTAGAAGCAGGAGTCTACTACAGTAGACAGGACTCAAGGTTCAGACCATGCAGTGAGGCCTCAGAAACAGTCCCAACACATAGTGACAAGATGTGCGATGCAAGCAGGAACTGTGTACCCTGAAAGGCACAACTGAATAGTTGGCATTATGTAAAGGAACCTATGCACAGTGTATTGGCCTTCCAAATCAAGATGGGAGATTGCACAAAACGTGAAGAATAACAGAGTTAAGATCCTCTAGGACAGTGGTTCTCAACCTTTTTAATGCCGCGACCCCCCAACCGGTCGTAAGTCGAGGACTACTCAACTGGTGCAGCACCATTTGCAAAATGGGACTTTTGGCGGGCTCAGCAGGGCAGAGACAGCCTGGACAATTCCTATTGGCTTTTGAAAGCCAATAGAATTAGACTCTATTCAAGAGAGTCTATTCTATTGGCTTTCAAAAGCCAATAGAATAAAAGGGAGTAGCACAGCTAAGGAAAAGGGGAAAAAAATGGCGGACTGTGTTGTTTGGCGACCCCCGTGAAATGGTCTTTCGACCCCAAATGGGGTCCCGACAGGTTGAGAACCACTGCTCTAGGATTTTCAGATCCAGATGGATAAGCAGGTACTGGCCAGTCAATCAGACATTGTAGTAGATAAGGACCAGAAGACAGCAGTGGTGATTGATGTAGCAGTGCCAGGTGATAGCAACATCAGGAAGGAGTATGAGGAACTGGAGAAGTATCAGGACCCGAAGGAGGAACTAAAGGGAATATGGAAAGTAAAGGTCAAAGTGGTAGCAGTAGTAGTTAGGAGAGTTTGGGGCTGTCGTCTCTAAGCTGGGAGAGTGGCTCCAACATATCCCAGGAAAAACATCAGACTTCTCTATCCAAAAAAGTGCAGTGTTAGGAACAGCCAAGATACTATGCAGAACCCCGAAATTCCCAGGCCTCTGGAGTAGAGGACCTGAAATTGAGAAAGACATGGCACCCATGTCTTCCATGTAATATGGAATGTAGACAGATGCATGACTTTTTCTTTAATAATATGACATAACATTACTTGGGGAATTTTATTGTGTTGGGTCAGGTTTGTCTTGATCAGCATAACCTGTCTTGTATTTTATGGGACAAGGGTTGTTGTACATATTAAGCAGATTCATATTCTGCTGCTGTGTTTTTGACTTTGTTGGAAGCTTAAAATGGAGTAGTGATGTGCGTGTAATTTATCTCCTAGCCACTAGATGGTGCATGCAAAAACCTTTATAAAGTGTTCCATATCTGTTGAATTCTTTTCAGATGAATTTAATCAGAAAATGTATCCTGATTTAAAAGCATGTGACATATTTTATTTTGCTCTGCATTGCATTGTAGAATCTATACTCCATTTACAGAAGATACAGAAACTGTTGGACAAAGAGCTCTGAATTCTGTTCTCAATGCTGCCATCATGATTAGTGTCATTGTTGTCATGACTGTACTCCTGGTTGTGCTTTATAAATATAGGTGCTATAAGGTGAGCTCAAAATTATTTATATTTTCATTCAAACTCCCATTTCCATTTATTTATAATGCCATTCTAGAACTTACTCTATTCCAGTTTGTAAAGGACCGAAACAATTGTTAAATCTATGCTTCATCTGAGGATTAACTACGAAACAGCAGAACGGGACAAAACAAAATAATAACATACTTTTGTATTTTACAAAAAAAAAATTGTAATGACCGTCAGAAATTGGCAGTTAGATATTTTAAATCTTATTTAAAAATAATTTTGAAAAGGAAAAGACCCTGAAATAAATTAAAATGATTTAATTAACCTGATATTAAAATGTGTTCAAATAACTAAATATTGGCATATGTTGGGTGACTCCTTTAATTTCACCAGAGATTTATTCCTTTTTTGTTTTGTTCAAAAAAAACCCTTTATTCTGTTACATGATCTACAGATTGATGTAAGCAATTCAGGTTTTACTAACAAAAATAAAATATTCTGCAATATAAATTCAGAAAGTTTTTAAATTATATTTTAATGGGTGAATGGAATCAGTTAATGTGGATAGAATTGTCAAATGAAGCATGGTAAACCAAATTCTGAAGACCTGCCTTTATGTACTATTAAATGATACCTTTTGTAAATTTAATTTAGAAATATATATAGTTGCTTGTGTTATAGAACAATTTTTAATTTATAGATGGTGCAGTATATGTAACAGGTTTATATTATCAGAATTATCTGTTAATATTTCTGTACTGAAATTATAACCATAATGATCTTCATTTGTATATTAATTAACTGTCAGTTCTCTGATAACAGTACTGGTTAAAACACCATACTGTACATTCCAAAGAATACTACAAGTTCTGGATTATACATTCTTTTCAAATCAGATGCATCTTTAATTCTTTTTTTTCATATTTTATTAATTTTCTAATTTTTCAATCATGAGTACTTAATAAACAATGTGTTGTCTGGGTAATTGGTAATTCAGTGGTACATATTAAATTTCTACAGTCTAGTTCCAATACTACATCATCCAGTGCTTCCTTGATCCTTTCTTCTTCCGGTGGTATGCATTTTTCCACATTGGGCAAATACAATTCTTGTTACTCTTAATACATATACAATTAAATATAGACATCTTCATCACATTTTTCTGGTATTATACATAATATTGATAGTGGCAGTTTATATATGTTTCTAGCCAGAACACTATATAATTGCATCCCACAGTCCTTTAAAAAAGAAGCTTTAGGATTTTAAAAGTCTTTAAAAAGGAGCTTACAACAGAAAGAGATTGTCAGAAATCCTTGGTATCTAGATGGGGCTCTGCATACAGCCCTCAGTATTTCATAAAATGTTATATGAAGATGTTCTAAAGTTTCAAATAGCCATTTTTGAAATGGGCAATCTAATATCAAGTCTGAAAATTAAACCCATCTTTTATTTGTGTTTCAGGTGATCCATGGTTGGCTCATTGTTTCTTCTCTCTTTTTGCTTTTCTTTTTCTCATTTATTTACTTAGGGTAAGTATAGAAATATTTTGCTATTTAGATTTGTCAAAATGGGGGAAACGGGTTCAGATTAAGTATCCTTAAATCCTAGCTGCTATATTAAGGTTTACATATAGGGATTACATTGAACAATAACAAATGTTTATGATTCAAAGTTTTGTACCATTTTTAAAAATATGACCATTGGATTTCAAAGAAACAAAGCCACATAAAGATCTCCTATTCTGTTAAAAAATATAGATATTCATTCTCTCTCTCTCTCCCTCTCCCCCTCCCTCCCTCTCCCCCTCCCTCCCTCTCCCCCTCCCTCCCTCCCTCCCCCCCTCTCTCTCTCTCTCTCTCTCTCTCACACACACACACACACACACACACACATCTATCAATAAAATGAAACCTTATTTCATTGGGGACAGAGATGTCTATTATTTGTGAAAGTCATTTAAATATAACAATTTGCATCATTTATGTAATAATTTTATTATGCAAATAATACAGGCTGATGCAAACAATAATTTGTCATTTGTCCAAGCAAATAATGACATGAGCAGAGGTATGTTTATGAAGTCCATTATATCAAAGTCTACTAAATTGAGATCAAAATGTATGGCTATCTTTAGAAGAGAGAGAGAGATCCTATCCACATGGGATACTTGTACACCATGCTAGGTTCTGCATAGTTAGTTCATAGCTTGCTCCTCTAATACAGTGCTTAGCAACAGAATTTTCTCCCCACCTTTCAGTGCAAATGGGCAGATGAAAGCAAACAACCAGATTAGTTGTTGGCCAAATGATTTTGTAAGGGCTTCGTTAACTGTGCTGCAGTACATCTACTGTATTTATTAGCTCTTTGGGGTTTTTAGAAATCTATATTTGTAGTTTCTTGGCTGCCTGAGAGAATTAATACAGGTTACCACAACAATTGTAATGGTAAAATGATCTGCTGGTACTATCAGCATAGCTGAAGAAGCTTAAGTCTTCTGTAAGCTGGCCATTTTGGGATACACTTTAAACTCTGTACACAAAAGATTATTTTGAAATTGCTCCCTAATAAATTGAAAAAAAAATATCTTCAGCAACTGTTAGACTATATATTACCAAAACAGTGTTTATGTTTACATACTTTATGTCCCATGTTGATTTCTTTTTCTACAATGCTGTGCAGTCATTTTATTTTCTGTTGAATCATTTGGATTTTGAATTTTGTAACTCTATTTGGCATTGAAATTGTTGTTCACTTCTTTATTTTTTATTTATTAAATCTCTATGCACCCATCTCACCTAGAGTCGGCCCTAGATTAGCTTACAACTAATAAAAGCAACAAGATAAAACATCAGAACACTAAAACTCGTGTTTTGCATCTGTCTTTACACAAAGGGAAAAAACAGACCAACCTATTAAAAATAGTGCCATAAAAAAACAAAACAGAAACACAAGTTAAGATAGGCAAGAAAATGGTTAGGGAGCACCTGTCAAGCCTAGATGAGTTCAAATCGCCAGGACCAGATGGACTACACCCCAGAGTTCTCAAGGAACTGGCAGATGTGATATCGGAGCCACTGAACTATATTTTTCAAAGATCCTGGAACACAGGGGAACTACCAGAGGACTGGAAAAGAGCGGATGTAGTTCCCATCCTCAAAAAAGGAAAAAAAATGGATCCAGGAAATTACAGACCTATCAGCCTGACCTCAATACCTGGGAAGATCCTGGAAAAGATAATCAAACAACGAATCAACGAACACCTAGAGGCAAACAAAGTCATTACTAAAAGCCAACATGGGTTTGTCAAAAATAGATCATGCCAGACAAATCTTATTGCATTCTTTGACCAAGTGACAAAATTAGTTGATCAGAGGAATGCTGTGGACATAATTTACTTGGACTTCAGTAAGGAATTTGATAAAGTAGATCACAACCTACTACTTGACAAGATAGAAAAATGTGGGGTAGACAGAACCACCACCAGATGGATCCGTAGCTGGCTGACCGGCCATACTCAGCGAGTGGTCCTCAATGGAACTGCATCTATATGGAGGGACGTGTGTAGTGGGGTGCCCCAGGGCTCTGTTCTGGGCCCAGTACTCTTCAACATCTTCATCAACGATTTGGATGAAGGGATAGATGGGGAACTCATCAAATTTGCAGACGACACCAAGCTGGCAGGAATAGCGAACACTCCAGAAGACAGGCTTAAGATACAGAAGGATCTGGACAGACTTGAACACTGGGCAATAACTAACAAAATGAAATTCAATGGTGAAAAAAGCAAAGTTCTACATTTAGGCAAGAAAAACCAAATGCACAAGTACAGCATAGGTGGCACCATGCTCAATAGTAGTAACTGTGAGAGGGACCTCGGAGTCCTAGTAGACAATCACTTAAATATGCGCCAGCAGTGTGCTGCAGCTGCCAAAAAGGCCAACACAGTGCTAGGCTGCATTAACAGAGGGATAGAATCAAGATCACGTGAAGTATTAATACCACTCTTCAATGCCTTGGTAAGGCCACACTTGGAATACTGCATCCAGTTTTGGTCACCATGATGTAAAAAAGATGTTGAGACTCTAGAAAGAGTACAGAGAAGAGCAACAAAGATGATTAGGGACTGGAGGCTAAAACATATAAGGAACGGTTGCTAGAATTGGGTATGTCTAGTTTAACGAAGAGAAGGACAAGGGGGGACATGATAGCAGTATTCCAATATCGCAGGGGCTGCCATAAAGAAGAGGGAATCAAGCTATTTTCCAAAGCACCTGAAGGCAGGACAAGAAGCAACGGGTGGAAACTAATCAAGGAGAGAAGCAACCTAGAACTAAGGAGAAACTTCCTGACAGTGAGAACAATTAATCAGTGGAACAGCCTGCCTCCAGAAGCAGTAAATGCTCCAACACTGGAAGTTTTTAAGAAGAGACTGGCCAGCCATTTGTCCGAAATGGTGTAGGGTTTCCTGCCTGAGCAGGGGGTTGGACTAGATGACCTCCAAGGTCCCTTCCAACTTTACTATTATTATTATTATTATTATTATTATTATTATTATTATTATTATTATTAAAACAATAAATATTAACACTAAAATTGACTTTACAATTAACAAAGATGGCAAGGAAAGGAGCAAGATGCTTTATTTGAATAACACAATTTTATATTATGTACCATTGTCAAAATCACAAATATCTCTTAATATTTGTGTTTTAGGGAGGTTTTTAAGACCTATAATGTTGCCATGGATTACATTACTGTGGCACTCATGATTTGGAACTTTGGTGTGGTCGGAATGATCTGCGTTCACTGGAAAGGCCCCCTCCGTCTTCAACAGGCCTACCTCATCATGATAAGTGCTCTAATGGCTTTGGTGTTTATAAAGTATCTTCCAGAATGGACTGCTTGGCTCATTTTGGCAGTAATCTCAGTGTATGGTAAGATTCCTCTATCCCCATTTTCAGTTTTGAATAAAAACCCTTTTCAAAAAATTAGCTGGTATTCTTTTTATATTTGGGATATCTGGTTATTTTAATGATTGGGAAGTCATATTATAAATCTGGGTCACACTTTGAATAAGCTTTGCAGTGGGGGGGGGCTTTTATAGTATGTGTGCTTGGTTTTTCTCAATCTTACATAAAAGCTTTTGCTGTGGGAGAGGGAGTCTGTGTGAAATAAAGCAGATATTACTCCAGGAGATACATATAATTCCTAACCATTGAAGATAGGATTGCCTTTCAGTTTTTTGACTTCAACTTTCACAAACTTTTGCCACTGGCTAAAACTTACTACCCGTGATCTAGTATCATGTCCATTTTCCCCACTGCTCTTTGAGATGGCTATACATGAGTGTAGAATCTGGCCTGTATTTATATTGAAGCAGGTTTAGTTATCCTTTGAGGAATAGGACTGAGATCTTTTCTAACAAAGGCTGTGTCAGTTGAGTTATGCAGAATGAACCCATGCATTGTCAAGTTTAGAAATATGTCACAAATGTTGTATCATCTAGGAGCATCTTTTGCCAAAGTGTACTTTCTGCCAAATGTCTGATCAGTTTCTGATCAGTTTTCAGTGCAGATGCAAAATGTATCTGGGAAAGAGATTCTGCTGGCTGAATTACTACCATTAGAGATGGGACGTTATGTCTCTTGCAGTGTTATAGAAGTGTGGAAACAGAGTGTGCTTTATTATATACCATGTTTTTGAGCACCTTCTCCCTTTTACCACATATGTGCTAATGTTACTCTTTATAGAGAGAATTTATTGACTACAGCAGAATCCTGGTTTTCTTATTTTTATTTTAATAAACACTCATTTGTTCTACTAGTATGAAAAGTAACTAGTATTAAAAGATGAGAGTTATCTAATGTGTCCTTCATAGATTTGGTTATTATTATCTGAAAATTCGTGATCCCCCCCTTAAGCAACTGTTAGATTCCATGTTAGAGATGAATGAATGTTGATCTGGGCTGAGAGTTGATACCCTGATTCAGTGCATATGGTTAGAAAGCATAGTATCATCTTCAAATGCTACATATTGTTACTTGGAAGCTTTTGAGGTTCCCTTATGCATTTGGCTGAACAGTGTGGATAATTAGCTAGCTAAGTGTTAAGTTGCTCTTATTCTGAAAAAAAAAAAAGTCCGCTCAACTTTGATCTTGATGGGAATTGAGGTAACTGCTGCAGTACTGAATTGTAAAAGGAAACATTTATAGCATCAAAATAATCAAATAAGCAAAATAAGGTGTGCGTTTAGAATGAAAGCTTGCCTCCCAATTTGTTAGATAAAACAAAAATCCTTTTGCAATAGTGCCGAATATCTGTAGCTCGGGTATAGGATGAGGGTTGGTTTCTGAAAGTTTTCCTTACCAGGCTAGGTAACATCTTCAGCTGTCTAAACTCCTTAAAAATCCTTTTAATGTGTATGTTCCTTGTTTTCCTAGTAGTAGTAAAAGTTTTAAAAAATAAAGGAAAGTATTGTTTATACGCTTTTATGTTTTATTTTTTTAAGTACCTGCCAAAGACTTTTCACAGTGTAAAACAGCTTTAGTTTTTGAAGTATTCGTTTTCTTTCACACACACACACACACACACACACACACACACACACACACACACACACATTTTGATTTTCAAGTGGGAACAGGCAATTTGGCAGCATTTTAAGATATGCAGACAAACAAGTTTGAAATACCATATCCTTACCAAGTTGTAAGGAAACAAAATGAATTTGTAAAACATTCTTCTTCTTCTTCTATATAAGTTCAGAAACAAAGAATAGCCGTAAAAATATAGATATTACACGCCATCAAATTAAAGTGATTTAAAATACTATACTGTCTTAAAATTCCTTGCCATTATACAAGTATAGTTCTTAATATAGTGTAAGTTTAGTAAATTTACTGACTGTTAGAACAACTGCCAACTGACTCTGTAAACCTTAAAGAAAAGAAATTGTGTTTGGCAAGAGAGGTGTTTTTCCAAATTGGAGAAACTCAGGAATTTCAAACTATTGAATTTTTCCTGAGTCTGAAAATGAAGTAATGACATTTAATAGGTGTCTGTGCCTCATAACATGATGAGACTCTGTGGGTGAGTGCTGTTTCTTTGAAATAAAATAAAAATGCTGTTTTAATTGCTAGTATTTGAGCTAAACCTAAGGCCTCCCCAAGTGTTTGCATGAGGTTTCAAGTCTGAAAAAAAAAAAAACCTGCTGCAGCATTGGGTGAGGCAAGGCAGGAATGGACTCAACCTCAGAGGCCCCACTGAAATGGAGAATTGCCATGGCTTACTAACTTCCTTATGGATCCGTGCCATTAGATGTCAGGAATATCTGAGTACCTTCCATGCATAGAGTTTTGTGGACAATGGTGGAACTGGAAAATTGCTTTAACGAATAAATAATTCTGCTATTTTTTCAGACAAGGAAAGCTTGTCCTTGTTATAATGGGAGCTATACAAATGTGATTGCTACATTTTGGCTTAAAATCTGGAAGGGGACCGGTCCCTGCACATATTTAAGTGTTCTTTTAAAAAAGCTCTTGTATAGGAAAAATTGTCCTTCCCAAAAAGGGATGATGGAAGTATGTCTGCTGTTTATGTATGCCCTTGAATGACAACAAGTAACATCTAAGGTTACAAATAAGTTGGTATGTGTGTATGTACATAGATGAGATATAGAGATTGAGGATGATTTCATTCAGATTAGAGTAGGTGGCCTGTTTCATAAAGTCATACTTAATGCATCCCAAAATATTACATGGCTGTATGAATTTTGATCCAGAAGGCATAGAGGGGGATGGTGTATAATCAGAAACTGCTTCCATCTTTGTTCCATTGATAGACGCGTCTGGTAGACTAAAAAAACATATGCCATGAGAAGGGTATCAATTAGACATCATGCTTTAATTATAAAACTAAATACGGAATTCAGATAGGCTGTTTTCTTCTGTATCCTTTATTTTCTTCTCTGAATGTCATTGTGCTAAGTTTCCTTCCCAATTTTTGAAATGTCTTGTGATATTTAATTGCTAGTGGTTTCATTGATTTGGTTCCAATCCTTATCCTGTAGTACAGTAGCAATGAATTCATAATTAAAAGTAATAATGACCACGTTTCTGAATCAAGAGATTTATTGTAGCATGTATCTTCATGATTTTTTAATTAGTAACTATTCTAAAAATGTGGGGCATATTACAGGCTGGGCTATTAAATAGATTGAGCAAAACAATACTTTTCTGTTACAGTCCTTCATAGGGATGCAAAATATTGTATGGAAGTTCCACTGAGCAGTCTAATTTATTACATTCATATTACTAATTATTTCTGACCACAGAGGAGCCATTTTTGAACTTTAAAATATATCTCAATATCTATCTTTCAGATCTGATTGCAGTATTGTCTCCCAAAGGGCCTCTTCGTATGCTAGTAGAAACAGCTCAAGAAAGAAATGAAACTTTGTTCCCAGCACTCATTTACTCATGTAAGAACAGATTATCTGATGCTTGCTTTGGATTAGGGGGAAATAATTTATCTAATTTTCTGTGAGTCACAGTTTCCTTTCATAAGAAAACAAATCTTTGTTGTGTGTTCAAAAGTTTAAAACCTGGGCTGGACAAGATGCTCCAGTTAGTATAGTGGTTCTCAACCTGTGTGTCGGGACCCCATTTGGGGTCGAACGACCATTTCACGGGGGTCGCCAAACAAGGCTGTCCGCCATTTTTCCCCCCTTTTCTTTGGCCATGCCCCTGGCACCCGGTGATGTATAAGTGGTTGGGGGTCACCATAACATGGGGAACTGTATTATGGGGTCGCAGCATTAGAAAGGTTGAGAACCACTGAGTTAGTAGATTTCCTTTGACTACAGAAGCAAAAAATGAGATACAGCAAACATCTAATTTTTAAGTATACCAAACTAATGACACATTTTCCCATTGTGGTGACTTTGCAATTGAGCAGTAGTTCCCCAATATACTGTACTTTTAAATGTTTATTGTTAAAAAAGAAAAAAAATCATTCTATGTGATCCAAAATAGTTTGACTATTTCAGGGATTTTGATTGGTTTTATGGCACGGTGTATCATCTGATCCTTTAGTACAGTTTTGTACTGAAATGGGGCCATGATAGAACTACAAGATTAAAGAAGAGTACCTGTTTGGTGGATGCACGTTTTGAAGAAGATCTTTTCCTATAATATCTGTTGGGTCTGCTGTCATTTACTTATGCATTTATACTAATAAAATTAAAAAAAAACTGTTTTACAAAGCTATAATGCAAAGCTTATTTTTCAGGCAATATGTATTCAATTGTTATAGTGGTACCTCAGTGCTCATCATTAATTGGTTCCAGGAGGCATGATGAGTATCAAAAACAATAAGTAGCAATTTTATTTTCCATAAGCAATAATGTAGTGAGTCACAAGGCAGCCAGCTCTTGATTTTCTTGTTTGTGCATTGAATACCAAAGAAACAATAAGTCCCAGGACAAAATTTTCGCATCAAAATGTGTTGAGTACCAAATTTGATGAGCTTCAAAGCAGTTGAGTATCAAGGTACCATTGTATTAAGATTGTCTTTCAGTTTAATTAAAATGGGCACAAAACACAAATAGAAAAAAGAAGTTTTGCTGTTGCCTTCCCTTTTAGCAACGTCTTAGATAAATTCATTACAAGGGTCACTGCAGTTTTCTGTGTGTTCAACACAGCACAATGTTGCTAAAATACTTAAAGTGTATACATAATCATAAGGCGGTTAAATAGCATATAGCAGCAATAAATCAGATGTCTTCTTTTTTCCATTAGCAACAATGATATGGCTAGTAAATATGGCTGAACAAGATACTGAAGCCCAGAAGGGAGCATCTAAAAATGCCACTTACAGTCAGCAAGGTGAGATTTTTTTTTTTTTTATCTATGTGAAGTCGTGTGAGAAATGCAGAATGAGAATTGTCAAGCAGTTTCATGTTAACTGTCTTACATTTACAGAAAGGCTTTGCTATTTAAATACTGAATTCATGTCCATCAGTGAACAATAACAGTGCACACTGATTTGAAGCCCTCTGCCAGAAAAATGTTTCCTTACCATTTGTCCCGAGATAGTTTTACTTCCACTCACCTCCAGGAATCCTTGTGACAAGTGAAGGGAGGGAATTCTACAAGTATTGGCTTGGGTCTGTTTTTTTCTTTCAACCTTAGAATGTTGTTTTAACAACACAGCTTCTACTTTTTACACCTCAACTCCTTTTTTACAAAAAAAAAAAATCAGAGGTGGCTTCCATTTAATAATAATAAATAAATCATATAAATAAAATTTAGAAAAATCAATCTTTTACAAATCTGAAGAATAGGGAGAAAAATCTACTTCTCTACTACATATTATGCAATATGTTTAACTGAGTATAATAAACACACTTATAACTAGCGTGTTGCTGGTGCCTTAAATCAATATACCAAACTGGCTTTCAAATAAGGTTTTTAAATTTATTCCATGGTAAATTGAACATGGTATATTTTACGATCATTTTTCTAGATTTTCTAATCTGTGCATGTACACTGAAAAGTACTGTTCTATTATGTTAAAGGATACTTTTATTTCCACAGAATCGTGCGTGAAATTGAAGTACAAACTTGAAGAGCATCTTATTTTTTTAAGAAAGCAAAATAATTAGTTCCTTGGATATACATGTTTTGTCCTGAGAGCTCTTTTATTGCTCTTTCAAGTTTCTCAGCATATAGAACTATTTATAATTTAGAAAACCATATGGACCTATCTAGAAATAATAGGGACTGGTGGGAATAATAATATTCTATATTTGCCTCCAAAACAGAGATCCTAAATATATACCATCAGTCTGTTTTACTGCTCCATTCACATAAAACAATCATCTTGTTGTGATTGTTTCCTTGTTAGGCAATTAGCTCACTTGAGTTCTATCAGATTGCTTTTCAGTATCAGAATAGGATCAAATATCAGGCAGAATGGGTAGACTATTCTCAGGCATCCACTCTAAAAAGTCTAGCAGTTTGATAGCTGTTTATTTAATTGATTGTGATATTTTCACTGCCAGGCAAGAAAACAATGTACTTGTAGCATTTTCAATAAATGTGCCATCATTGGATTCTTAGCATATATGTTGGAGGCAATGGAAATTATAAGGAATTATAATAATACAACTGGAGCACCATGGGCAATATTGCTGCTGCATAGCTTAACTTGCAGGGATGTGGGGAGTAGTATTTGCTTTTCCAGCTGAGGCAACAGAATGCCTTTGGATGGCGACAGATGCTTATAATGTATGTCACTGTCCAGTTTTACTTGGTTTGCTAAAACTGATTTGCAACCATTTTTTTTCAATTCTGTTTGCACTGAAGATCACAATTATACTCTATATCTGTCAATAATTAAGTATAGGTAGTACTTGACTTATAACAGTTTGTTCAGTTGACCGTTCAAAGTTAGAAGGGCACTGAAAAATGTGACTTGTGACCATTTTTCACACTTAAGATTGTCGCGGTATCCCTGTGGTCACGTGATCAAAATTCAGATGTTTGGCAACTGACTCATATTTATGACGGTTGCAGTGTCCCAGGGTCATGTGATCGCCTTTTGCAACCTTCTGACAAGCAAAATCAATAGCCAGATTCACTTAACAACCCTGTTACTAACTTAACAACTGCAGTGATTCGCTTAACAAATGTAGCAAGAAAGATCGTAGGATGAGGCAAAATTCACTCAACAAATGTCTCACTTAGCAGCAGAAATTTTGTGCTCAGTTGTGGTCATAAGGATTACCTGTATATACAAGAATTAGGATTTGGGTGCCTTCTAACTTATTTTTCATTTGTGTAGTACTTGGTTTTTGTTAGCTCAGTGGCAACATTTTTTTTCCACCTATCAACTCTCATATAATCTAATCATGTATTGGGGTGATGATCCTATGATCCCAGAGTGTAGTAAAAATGCCTGTGTACTTCAGTTACAGTGAATCAAAATCAGAATGCAGGTCCTGAGGTAGATGATGGAGGTTTCAACCCAGAATGGGAGCAGCAACGAGACAACAGGATTGGCCCAATACAATCCACCCGTGAAACACGAGCAGTGGTTCAGGCACTTCCCACTAATTCCCTAGCAAGCGAGGATCCAGAAGAGAGTAAGTAACATGAATAAATAAATCTAAATCAGCACAGAAACTTATTGTTGATTTAGAACTGGGGATGACAAACTTTTAGTTGTTAAAATGTGTTACTTAATACTTCTGGGGTTACATGGGTTGCAAAGTGCATGTCCCACATGTAGGCAGAAGTTGGATGTTTTTTAAATAGTTTTGAAGAGATTGTTTTTTCTCTGAAAACACCCGTCTTTAGATTTAAGCTATAATTTTCATGTTTCCCATCTCTAAATGGGAATGAGCTATATTTTCAGTAATCACAGTCGGAGAGAAACTCAAGGGATTTAGAAAGGAAACTTGGGCCACAGGTTACCTATCTCATCTTTAAAATGCAATTTTCTGGCCAAATTCTGATCATTATGGAAGCAGCAGCTGTTATTTTTAACTTTTGGTATAGCACTCTTGTTATGTTATGTTCCCAAAATTTCTTATCGTCACTCTTAAAATGAACTGTAAACTTCTCTTGATGAATGATAGGATAGCAAGCATGTCTTGTGAGGAATTTGCTTTATGGAATTCAGCCAATGTTATACATGAGTGATTTTTTGGGGGACCTGTTTGAACAGGTTTGTTTGGATGCCTAAAGATTTCAGGGAAATAAGAATTTTATTTGTCTTGGGCTTTCTATTCTGCTGGTTTAAAGAAACTAAGAAAAGCAAACCTAACTACTTAAATGTCCTGCTCAAGGAATGAGAATAAAGCAAAAAAAGCTTCATTTACTCATACAGCCACAAAAAGAGAGTACTCTTTAGTACCACATGTGAGTATCCACCTGCATTATTTGCTCCTGGAAACCGTATCAAATCTTGGAATAAATGTTGTCCCTCTCCCCATTGATATAAAAACTGAGCTCTATAATGCCGTTTATAACAATCTATAGTCTAATAGAAAGTGAGAGTTTATTTGTTAACCAAAATTTTTTGTGAATGCAGAATGATCTGTATAATTATTTCCAGACTGACAGAAAATATGTCAATTTTAATGATCCCTTGCAACTGTATAGCCAGAATTCCTCTGAATAATGAGGTATTTTGGTAGAAGTAACATAAGTTGCATTTTGGCAAGCCCAAACAGATCTCTGCCATCATGTTCCCAAGAGGACTGTTGTTGCTTTTCCTCAGTTCCTTTTAATCACTGTTAAATCACTATCAGCTATTTAGCTTTTTTTTCTGTCCTTTTTGTAAGGCTTATGCTAAGTTTTGATTTTATGAAATTCGTGGTCTTCTGAAAAAGAACAGATGGCTAGTTCATATTTTCTGCATCATAATTATATCTATTTTTGGTTCATTTGTTCATATCTTTGTTCTGACAAAGATGCTTATGACTTTGAAAATGTTGTTGGGAAATGTGTTCCATGCAATCTTCAACTTTCCTTTTCAGAGGGATACTCTTTGTATAAAAAATGTGCAAATTATTCTATGCCCAAATCATAATAAAGATCCAAGATTGAACATTTCCCTTTTTCAGAACATATGCAGACATAGACAGTATCAGGGAATGGAGCAAGGAAAGAAAGACTTTAGGGAAATTAGGTGACAGACAGGCTAGTGAAATATGCTGCATTGGGATACCAGCAGTGGGAGGAACGCTGGGAACACCTGAGTAAGTGGGTGGATGAAATTAGCCATGCTGCAATCATGTCCTTATTGATTAGATCTTTGGGGTGAGGAACAAAAGACACAAACCAGTACATTTGGCAATGGTAACAGATCAAGGGAGATTCAGTATTGAATGTGTCTCTTGTTCCCTTACTGCTTGGTCAGATGAAATCTGTTGTCAGTCTTAAATTGAGAGTTTCATCTTTGGAAGACACCAAGGTCTGTAACAAATAGGTTTCACATAGAACAGTTGCTAGATGCCAATGTAGAAGGCAGGTATCCTATTTTGGCTGACAGTGACCTTGTCTCTCAAGCAATTACCATCAGAGATCTTTGTTCCAGTATTCATTCTGGAATTAACTGCATTACTATATGCTACCAAAAAAATGCCAATAAACTATTACTGTGAAGTCTAGACTGAAATTCTCAAACAGCTATAGCATTCCTATGTATATCCTTTTTTCTTACTAGAAATCTAAATCTTAATTTCAACTTTCTGGTGAAAGGTCAGGGAGATAGCTGTCAGGAAACCTGTTCTGTATCAGGTATCTAAAGGCACTAACAACTTCTCAGTATGGAATATATTCATTGAGTATCAGTTCTGAGAAGAGATGGTTCAGTTCAGTTCTAGTAAATATCAGACATCTATCCTAGGATTGCAGTAGATCTGGTAGCTTTTTTGTTGTCATGCATGGCTTCACTTTTCAAAATTAGTTGAGGTGATTATTTTTTCCATGTAAAGATAGCTAAAGTTGATCATGTAATACCACTCAGCATATAGATCTTGGTCTATATTGCCTAGTTTACTCAAGATTTCATCTTTAGAACTGTGGTGCTTCTTTTCTGCAATCTTTCTTGTGTAGTTTAGTTCTGTCAGAGGCAATGGCTACAGTATTTTTGCTCTGGACAGTTTTTTCTGGTTCTGACTGCAATTCCAAGGATACTAGTGTACCTCTTGCTTTCACAGGAGGGCCAGAGACCATGTTTGGCATTATTTTGATTATCACACACTTAGGCTGATTGCTTTTCATTTCAATCATCATGTACAGTTTTTTCTTCCACCTTTTGGAGGTTGTTGTTGTTGTTATTATTATTATGCATTAGTAAATTTTCATAATCAAAGAAGGATGTGCCTTAGAATTCCAAATATTAAAATAGTGCTTAAGAATTTAGGATGAAAATCAAGATTTCTTCTGCTTTATGTTAATTGAGTGTTTACTTCTAAGTGCTGCCAAGCTGTTCATTATTCGTACAAATAAAGGCAATAAGATCAGTTGGTAACCTATAAACACAGGTTTAATTATAAAAATGCACTGGTAAGTAGATACATATACCTTAAAACATAATAAGAATTTAGTAGGAGACATTGAAGCAGGTATATGCTATTACATATGACAAGACATTTTGAGCACAAAGTGCAATTTACCCATTTTTTTTTCTCTCTATGCAGAAAAACAGAAGTTGCTTTTCACTATAAAGTTGTAATAAATAAAAAAAAACACTCTGAAATGGCTTTGTATGCCATTTCACTGGCTTTAACAAAGACTAACCTCCTTGATAACAGCATCTAAAGGGCAAAAAGATTAATCTCGTAAGCAGTATTTAGAAGCATATTGGGTATCTTGTGTAATAAAGAGGGAAAGCAATAATAGGATTTGTCTAATATAGTTGCATTCTTTGCTTCTGAGCAACATCAGGGAGGGGGATAGGTTGCAGTTCCTGGACTGTCTTTAATTTGGGTTCAATAATCACCAACAATGTGCTGGAGCCAGCTCATAGCAGGTGGTGAGAACGAATTCTTAAATTTTCAGGAATTTTGGTTGCTGGTTGAAACAAAGGTGAGCTGTGATGCCCGTTGTGCGGATCAGCTGTTCTGTGACTAGTAATAAGGAGGTGGCACTTTTGCTGGCAGAGTTCTTAAACACTTACTGGCACACAACTGATTAGCACCATATTTTAAAATATGATTCCCAGTCAGTTGTCCTCGGCTGACAATTGAATCTCAGCTTCCTTACGGCAACATACGAAAGTAAGCTTTTTGCCAACAGTGTGCATTCATTTACTTCTTCCTTCACAGAATGACCAAATAAAACAGAAACCTTCTTGTTTAACTATGGACCCTTAACTAATTCAGACTGAAACTTAACCATAGCTTGAATTCAGTTTATCTCTGTTTCCCAGAGAAAGAAAAACTACATGCTGAACTAGAAGCTTTCTGTTTTGTTTGTGCTATGGAGACAGCAAAGGGGTTTCATAGCCAAAAGGTTGATTTATATCTTAGTTTACTTTCCAGCTTATTTTTCTTCATTAATCCATTTGAAATTTAGAAGCTAAAAATATTCCTTGAGGTTTGTTCAGGCTCCTTGGTTAGATACAAACATGCAGATATCTGGCACATTGTCAAATATCAGAACATCTCTAATTGAGCTGACAGCAAAAAAAAAAAAATAGTACCAGACTTTTATATGTCCCATTTCTTCTTGGTCTTAATAAATGCACCGTGATGAAACATAAATTGCTGCATACAGTGGTTTTAATTTCTAATTGGCAGAGTTTTTTTTTTTTTTCCTTTTACAGGAGGAGTTAAGCTTGGCTTAGGAGATTTCATTTTCTACAGTGTTCTAGTTGGCAAAGCTTCAGCAACAGCCAGTGGAGACTGGAACACAACTTTAGCCTGTTTTGTAGCCATTTTAATTGTGAGTATATTTCCCCTTCCCTTTCTTGTTGATGCCATTAGTAGTTAAATTGTGTAATAATGCTCTTCCTTAGGAATTGTTTAAACGTGTCAGCTGGACATCTTCAGGGGGGTTTTTTCTTGCAGGTTTTTCTTTCTGTTTTTTGATTATATAGTATTTCCAGCATGGATATCCAATAATTCCTCCCATTCCCTCTGAAACTTGATAGATGGATAATAGTTCTTGTATTTTATCTCCACTTTCACAAGAAAAAGGGAAGTAAAATCCTTGCCAGGTCTGATTAGAAAAATACCATTCTCTAATAAGAGGTTGTAGAAAAAGTTCAGCCTCTCAGAGAAGCATCCATCTAGAGTAGGGGTAGGCAACCTTGGCTCTTTTATGACTCGTGGACTTCAATGCTGGCTCAGGAATTCTGGGAGTTGAAGTCCACGAGTCATAAAAGAGCCAAGGTTGCCTACCTCTGATCTAGAGAGATTGCTAGTAGTTGGATTGCAATGATGCCCAGACTTGAAGGTGAAAATCAGAACTCTAACTCAGAGAAGGAGGGATGAGAGAAAGAAAGCTTTCCTTTCTCATTCTTTTCAAAAGCAAAGTCACCAGAACACACCTACGTGCAATCCTTCAGGCTGTTCACCATACAAGACCTCCCAGTGAGACAGAATTGTGGAACCTGGAACAATGTACTCGATACTCAGAGTTGGTCATAAGCTTTTAAATATTGTCAGTTATTTCTGTCAGGAATTTCTTGAAAGACATTTGGGAATAACAAGTTTGGACAGATTTTTTTTATGTGTGTCTTTCTTAATATTCTAGCTTGAGATATTGGTATTTTCCTAATAAAGGAAGCCATAAAAAACTAGACACGTCAGTGGTGTGTAGGATGTGTAGGTTCCAAGGGAAAAGCACAAGAGTTCTATTTGCAGACACCATTCGCTTGAGAGGATGGATACCAGTAGCTAGGTGCTGTGCACTTGGAACTCCAAATTATTGTCAATAAAAATAGAATTTCATAGAAGGAGCCCAATATTCTGCATGGGATAGGCTATTCTACTCTTAATGAATATGTGGTTACTAGTTGTCAGCTTATAACAGAAATGTCTACATAAGGGGTGGTAAAAGAAGTCACAATGGTAACCCTCTGTCTTTTCAATATGAGTTGTATACATCACACCCATAACTATGCCCGCCATCTTGACATACATGCAGATGTTGCCTGGCTTATATATGATAGAAACTAACCGTCCATTTTTATAAAAGGTTTGGTGGGTTGCTCCTGATATTTAAAGTGCAGAGTCTTTTTTCCCCTTATCGGGGAATTTCTTACAGTGAATTTAGGCATCTCCGTCTTGTTGGTTGAAAAAAAAGTTTTCTGCCCACTAAAGAGTCCTGTCTCTCTTCATATCCCTAGTAAAACAGGCTCTACTATTCAGCACAGTGACAGAGGTGACAGAATGGGAATGTGGTTAAAAAATGTGCCTCAGTGGCAATTTATCCATCTTGATTTTCCCACCAAATTTATGAACAATCCTTGTTGGCAGTTAATTTATCTCTGAAGCACATCCAGAGTTGATTGCTGTCCCTGGAAGCAATCAACTATCTAATAGTTTGAGATAAGAGCTCTTCCAATTAACTTATGTGTTTCTCTCTCTCTCTCTCTCTCTCTCTTTTTTTTTTTTTTTTTTTTTTTTATCCCTAGGGCCTGTGCCTTACCCTCTTGCTACTTGCCATTTTTAAAAAGGCCTTACCAGCTCTTCCAATTTCTATCACTTTCGGGCTAGTTTTCTATTTTGCCACAGATAACTTGGTGCAGCCTTTTATGGACGAATTAGCTTACCATCAATTTTATATCTAGCACCTTTTCAGCTGATCACCTGTGGACATTTTATTGAATTTAGCAAATACAGGAGGGAGAAACTATCTTCCCGTCATTTCCTAAAACAGCTGCTATGCTGGGCATTACTGGATTCTTCTTTGTAAAAATGGTCTCTTCACCAGTGGGTTTTCTGCCATTTGACTGCAGTCAGTTACATCTCTTTAAAAGAACAGTCTGTAGAAAAGATGCCAATGCCTGGGGTTCCACTTTGCACCAATCAAGAATGCTGAGGGTTCATCCACTGTTAAGCGGTATGATGATTAATCAAGCTGAACTGCCTGATAAGTGAGTGTGATGCCATAACAGGAACTATCAGCGCTTGTAGCCTGAGGCCACTCGGAGAAGAGCAATTGGAACGAAAGAATATTATCTTGTTTAAAGGGAAAAATCAAGCAAATAACGTCTTGCACTTTTTGTTAGGTTTTTTTTTCTTTCCAATTTTAATTGTCATACTTGCAGAACAGTCTATATGCTCCTTGCCAGATCAACACAGAACACACACACAGATTCTTCTGCCCAAAAATTCTGGGAATTTGGGGTACAGTAGACATATCCTGGGATTCTTTGTGTAAAAACAAAATCTCATTTCTTATTAAGCTATGTAATCTATTTCTAGACATTTCCCCTTCCCTAAAATATGTTGAATATTCATTCAGCTTTCAAGAGAGTTTTATAATTTATTCCAACAAGGAGGTAAGAAACTAAAAACTATGAAACAGCAACAGAAAATTGCAATGAAATCTTGGGGCTTTTTTAAAAAAATAAAACAAAACCCGACTTCATCTTTTGTTCTGAATTTTTTTTATATATAATTCCTTGGGACCATTTTATAAGAAATGTATATATATATATATATATGCATATGTATTGCAATATAAAATTAAAAAAGAATGATACATACTATTAACTGTCTCCCTCCCAGACTGCAATAAAGCAATCTTGTTCGAATGAAAAATACATCTCAATTGAACATACATATGAATTTGTTGAATACATTCTATAATTATTAGAACCTAGCTTAGCCTTGCTCAAAAAAACACTCAGAAAAATTGTGGGGCGGGGGAGGTGGCGCAGGAGGAGTAACTTAATTTTACTGTACATGTATTTTCTGTTCAAAATATCATTCCAGAAATTTCCTAATGGGGATCTCTGTTGAATGTACCCCTTTATTCAAACACCCAAAACAACCGTCAGCAATGGGGTGCTTCCCTTGGAACCCCATTGTATATATTACCTTTCCTTATTCATCACATGTTGAAAATGTCATCTTTTAGGATTCAGAGGAAATTGGAGCATTTCTATATACCTGCCTAGCTTGTCCTAAACCACTGAATAGTATCCAGCTACCTATTACATTCAGTCAGTGAAATGAAATTTATCCCTACACACACACACACACACACAGTTATTATTTTGTTTATACTGATACTTGAGCGTCTTTCTTTGGTTTGTGAAGCTGAGATTGTAAATATATAAGACTACCAAAGAAGTCTGCCGAAGTCTGGTACTACTGTTGAGCTCATCCAAGCACTGTTATTGGCATTACAAGTCTGCAGTGCATCTGCTGATAGTTTTATTCCAGAGATCATTTGAACCTGATAATCATACAGGTCACTTGTTATCCACCAATCTAACACTTCAGTCTGCCATTACAGAAGTCAATATAAGCTTTCCATGAATTTCAAAGACCCTTTAAAAAAACATTTATAATAAAAGTAGGAGTCTTCACTGACTTACTGAGCCATTTTTAGATCCTAATTCTTAATGTATGAAAACTGGCCATTTCCCGAACATATTGTAATGTCTTCTTTGGAATTTCTAGAACATTTCCTGGGAATTTTTAATAACTGTATTTCCAACACTTTTGAAAGGCATCAGGTAGATTGTACAGGCATCTCTGGATTGCAACAACAGCATATACTGCAAACACAGGCTCCTGTGATAGAACACTTCTTTGTGCAAATTGTTCTTTATATTTAGGAAAGTAGTCATTTAGGGCAGAATTGCCTCTTCTGGGCACATTCATTTAAGTGAAGGAATGGAGTATTCTGCCTTCCAAGCCCACACATGTCGTATCAGATTTTGCAGATGAGAGTTTGAGAATTGAATCATGGTCATAAAACGTGTAATGATTCTACAGAAATATGAACATGCGTCTGCTTTACCCCAAATTACAAGAGCCAGTGGTTCTTAATGAACGTAATCAACAATTAAATACACCAAGTATTCTCTGTGGGTTTTGAGCATGCATCTAAGAAATGCAAACAGATTCAGAAAAAAAGCATGCTTGTTGCAAGATGTTAATTAGACTAGACTCAAAAGCAACCAGTTTGGAGATTTAGCAAGCATTAACTTGGTTATAAATAATTATGACTCAATTCTAAGCTTCCTGGAAATCAGTTTAACTCTAGGCAGCTATAACTTGAACACCCTTCAATACTTTCTGAAAAGTAAACTCAATATGGAGATACTGTGTTGATCAGGCCCATAAGAGTTGCTTTAAGAATCCCTTAATACAGGATAAGTTCTGTTACCATCAAATTGATTCTGATTGTTATGGACTATTTAACGGAAGCTTGCAAGTCAAAAAGTTTAAAAAGTTATAACATGAAAGTGAAATTCTTGTACTTTTTTTTTCATTAGGCTTTAGAGAGATTGTAAATGAAAACTAAGTTACTATCTATAGCAGAATTTGAAATGTCCTAATTTTCACTAATATTTGATGTGGTGTATTCAAATGCTAGTAATTACCTAACTTCTAAGGGCTGCAGTAAGCTGAAAAAGCAGAATATTTTAGTATAAAGCATAATTTGGATGTCTTCACAAGGGATGTCCCAGCTGAGATTCTATTGTACATGTTGCTGATGCAGCATGAAAAATATTACAGTACCATTAGGAAAAGATTTTTAGCAAGGATACTCGAAGGCAGATCACTTTAATTAATAAATTATTTTTGCAGTGATGCCTAAAGATCATCTACAAGAAATCCATAGCACACGAACCTGTACAGAGGGGTGATTTTGTCTAGTATAACATGTTTACAAGTAAGAATAATGGAAATGCAATAGAATTGGATTTTTAGTCCTTTTTATTTTAGTTTTTTGAGACACTGATTTATTGATTATATAAAATGAATGTGAATAAGCTTTTTAAAAATATCTTTTCAAGATATAATTTTGACAAGTTGTTGCTATTTACCTTGTATTTATCAATTATTAATAAATAACGCATGGATCCAATGTCTCTTTTATTCATTGTGCTGAACACTAGTAGAAATGTTGCTATTTCAGAAGGTTGATATAAATCAGGGGTCTTCAAACTTGGCCCTTTTATGACTTGTGGACTTCAACTCCCAGAATTCCTGGCTGAGGAATTCTGGGAGTTGAAGTCCACAAGTCATAAAAGGGCCAAGTTTGAAGACCCCTGATATAAAGTGTAAACATCTTATTATCCATATAAAAACACCCCACCTCAAATATATATAAAACACCATGCTCAATTTCTCCCCAGATCCCCAGATAACTGTGCACCTATATGTGTTGAGATATTTGCTTCAGTTCAGGTGGATTAAAGTAAAAAAACCCTTGCTAAGTTACCAATTGCAGTAATTCACTTAACTATAGTAAGAAAGGTCATAAAAATGGAGCAAAACTCATTTAACAACTGTCTTGCTTAGCAACATAAATTTTGGGCTTAATTATGGTCATAAGTCGAGGGCTACCTGTATTGTATTGCCAGCATTGAGAATTTTACTGCCCAAAGCCAAAATTTGAAGTTCTTTATTAAACTGTTTGGCCCCTCCAACAAACAAAATTTAATTGAAAGTTTGAAATCCTAACCATAACATCAATCACTCTAGAACGGCACATATGTAGAATCTGACTTAAAAATTTGCAGCTCAGAATCCAATTACAAATGTATTTATTATATCTTATCCCAGAGGAATCATTTCCTGCTCTTTACAAAATCCATTTATGAAAGCTGCTTCTTTAGAGGCTCTGACTTAACCCATTATTCTGAAATCACAAGAGACATAATTAAGACTGAAAGCTATTTGCACTGAACAACAAAAATAGATTTATTGGGACAAAACATATAGGTCATGATAAGAAATGCTTAATATAGACTCTTAAATATCAAGAAGTATGCTTACATGTTTCCTCATATAAATAAAGTCCTAATAAAAGTAATTTTGTTATTTATATAATATGGAGTGGTTTCAGACTAGGGCAAATTTATCCTCCGCATATTCTACCATAGAAGAAAGAATCCAAACAACTTCAGGATATAATCTTCCCCTTTGAGACCAAGAAAATTGCTTCTAAAGAATGAATGGAATTAACACTGTTCAGCAGTGTAACCCTATCCATGTTGACTCAAAAATAGACCTTTTGAAGTTTGTGTGACTTACATAAGTGTGTAGCAGCGCTAAGCCAACTTTTTCTTGTAGGGAGAATGGTATGTACCATATTGATTCTTGTAAGGAGAATGGTATGTACCATATTGATCATTTATGACCTGTACAAGAAAATTTGGAAAACTCAACAGTGGCCATAGGATTGGAAAAGGTCAGCTTACATTCCAATTCCAAAGAAAGGCAATGCCAAAGAATGTTCAAACTATCGCACCATTGCACTCTTTTCACATGCAAGTAAAGTTATGCTGAAAATCCTACAAGCTAGACTCCAGCAGTATGTGGATCAAGAACTTCCAGAAGTACAGTCAGGATTTCGAAGAGGCAGAGGAACTAGAGATCAAATTGCCAACATAACGCTGGATCATGGAGAAAGCTAGGGAGTTCCAGAAAAAACATCTACTTCTGCTTCATTGACTATGCTAAAGCCTTTGATTGTGTGGATCACAACAAATTGTGGCAAGTCTTAAAGAGATAGGAGTACTAGACCATCTTATTTGTCTCTTGAGAAACCTATATGCGGATCAAGAAGCAACAGTGAGAACTGGACACGGAACCACTGATTGGTTCAAAATTGGGAAAGGAGTCCGGCAAGGCTGTATTCTGTCGCCCTGCCTATTTAACTTATATGCAGAGTACATCATGAGAAAGGCAGGGCTAGATGAATCAAAAGTTGGAATTAAGATTGCCAGGAGAAATATCAACAACCTAAGATATGCAGATGATACCACTCTAATGGCAGAAAGTGAAGAGGAACTAAAGAGCCTCTTGATGCGGGTGAAGAAGGAGAGTGCAAAAGTTGGCTTGAAATGCAATATTAAGAAAACCAAGATCATGGCATCTGGCCCTCTCAATTCCTGACAAATAGATGGGGAGGAAATGGAGGTAGTGACAGATTTTATTTTCTTGGGCTGCAAGATCACCACAGATGGGAACTGCAGCCAAGAAATTAAAAGATGCTTACTCCTGGGGAGGAAAGCTATGGCAAATCTAGACAGCATACTATAAAGCAGAGACATCACCCTGCCAACAAAAGTACATATAGTCAAGGCCATGGTTTTCCCAGTTGCAATGTATGGCTGTGAAAGTTGGACCATAAGAAAGGCTGAGCGCCAAAGAATTGAGGCCTTTGAACTATGGTGTTGGAGAAGACTCTTGCGAGTCCCCTGGACTGCAAGGCAATCAAACCGGTCAGTCCTAGAGGAGATCAACTCTGACTGCTCTTTAGAAGGCCAGATCCTGAAGTTGAAACTCAAGTACTTTGGCCACCTAATGAGAAGGAAGGACTCACTGGAGAAGGGCCTAATGCTGGGAAAGATTGAGGGCAATAGAAGAAGGGGACGACAGAGAATAAGGTGGCTGGATGGAGTCACTGAAGCAGTAGGTGTGAGCTTAAATGGACTCCAGAAGACGGTAGAGGACAGAAAGGCCTGGAGGAACGTTGTCCATGGGGTTGCAATGGGTCGGACATGACTTCACAACTAACAACAACAAGAAGAAAATGATACCCTGATTTTTCAGGATAGTGATGAGGTACAGTACTGTCCAAAACTTGACATTATAGATTTGGAAAGTTTTTTTGCTAATTTGATTTCTTGAAATCCACACAACTGGATACCATGCTGAACATAGAACATAGAGTTGGAAGGGACCTTGGAGGTCTTCTTGTCCAATTCCCTACTCAAGCAGGAGACTCTATACCATTTCAGGCAAATAGTTGTCCAATCTCTTTTTGAAAACCCCCAGTGATAGAGCGCCCACAATTTCTGAAGGCAACCCATTCCACTGGTTGATTGCTCTAACCATTAGGAATTTTCTCCTTAATTCTTCTTCTTTCCTTGGTTAGTTTCCATACATTGTTTCTTGTGTTGCCTTTTGGTGCTTTGGAAAATTTGATCATACATTGTTTCTTGTGTTGCCTTTTGGTGCTTTGGAAAATTTCCAATATTTAAGGGGTAGGAGCCCCTTAAATATTGGAACAGTGCTATCTTGTCACCCCTAGTCCTTTTCATTAGACTAAGGGTGTCAAACTCGCTGCATCACGTGACGTGTCATGAGTATCACAACTTTTTTTGCACTGCTGGAGCTGGGGTGGGCGCGGCCTCCATATGATGCAATCGGCCAGCAGTTTGACACCCCTGTACTAGACATACTCAATTCCTGTAAACGTTCTTCATATGTTTTAGCCTCCAGTATCCTAATCATTCTTGTTGCTCTTCTCTGCATTCTTTCCAGAATCTCAACATCTTTTTTATATTGTGGTGACCAGAACTGGATGCAGTATTTCAAGTCTGGTCTTACTAAGGCTTTGTAAAGTAGTACTGAAAACACACATTGGTTGGATGACTAAAGCAACTTTTCTGTTGTGATGTTTCAGTTTTGTGTTACCAAAGAATGTACATAAATTGATTGAAATTGTATCTTTTGTGGTTATAAATATTGTTTCTATGTGTCCAATTCTGCCTGGACAAGACAGACAAAAATTTTTACCATCATTTTTTTCTTATATGTTTTGTCACTCTAGCATTTTCAAATTATACTGGTTTTGAGATTTCTCTCTCTCTCTCTCTCTCTCTCTCTCTCTCTCTCACACACACACACACACACATACACGTATACTTACAATTTACATATTTAATTAATAAATCGGATTAAAAGTTGTAAAGTATTTTCATTTGCTGGATTTCTATAGAAAAAACATGGTGCATTTTCTGATTTAAGCGCAAAAATAATGCTTTGACTCCATAAATACATCATCTTACTATGTAGTAACTCTTGGCAAGAAAAACCAATAGCTGCACTTTTGTGTGACTTAAATCAAGCTTAATTGTAAATAAGTTATCTTCCTCCAAATAAGTATCTTCTTTAAAGAGAAAGCACTCACTAAACACACTTTTAGCTAGTTTTCACATTCTACTTAAGAAGCAGCTGGAAATGGTTTGTTACTAAGTAAAATGCATCAAGTGAGCAAATTAAAAATCTTTCTCTGACAGAATCATAGAGTTGGAAGGGCTATTTAGGCCACGGGTCTTCAAACTTGGCCGTTTTATGACTTGTGGACTTCAACTCCCAGAATTCCTCAACCAGCGTGCTTGGCTGAGGAATTCTGGGAGTTGAAATCCACAAGTCATAAAAGGGCCAAGTTTGAAGACCCCTGATTTAGACCATCAAGTTTAACTCTTGCTTAGTTCTGGGATTCCAGTTAAAGCAAACCCAATAGCCTCTGCCAGAACACTTTTATTGAAACGGAGTCCACACGTGCTTCGCTTGACCATTTCTAGTTGTACTGTATGCTAAGCATTGCACATTCAACTTATCTATTTTTAATGTCGATTGAGGTAATTTAATTTCCTTCTTATCCTACAAGGGAACATCCTAAGAGCTAACTATCTCTGTAAAACACTATTCAGTAATCAAATGAACCAATCGCTAGTTAGAAAGTCCCAGGAAGAATTAAAACATGTTTTGCTGCCCTAGTGTTTTTATTTCTGCTCTTCTCAGCATTTCTTTCCAAACTTAAGGTAATTATGGACTAAAACATTCATACGGAACATCAAATAAAAACCAGTGGAGAATATATGACGCCTTGTTTGACATGAGCTATAAAGCTGTAATTCTCAGGTACTGAATTCCCAGATTCTATGAGCTATATCAGTGTATAGTCACGAACTATCTAAATTATTTTAAGAGCAAAACTGGACTGTTGTCATAGCAACAGCCAATCCTTTTTATCTCACTTCCTGCAATGCCATCTTGGATAATGCACTTTGGAGTCATGTGGGCACTGGTAGGCTGAGTGAAAGGCAAGTCAGCTGTTTGATGAAAGATCTTATCTCTTCACCTAACAGAAGAATAGTAATATATTACAGCCCAAGCAAATGTGGAGGTGGGCAGGAAGATCAGGGGCTCCTCATAAAGTGATATATAGATTGCAAGATAGGAAGGAATTTTCACTTTCAGTGGTTTAGCCATAGAAACAGCTGAAAGGCTTCCTTCATCTCTCCCTGACAGCTAAAATGGAGAGAGATTGGGAGGAAAACCAGTAGGGAATATATCTTCTTTGTGTGTACTTGGAGGAGTGCAAGTTTAATCATTCTGGCATATGACTCACAGGGAGTTGTACATAATTGGCTTGGTCCCTGGAGCCATATTTTTGCTTCTGGCATCATTGTTCTCTGCAAGCGTCTGCTTTACACCCAACTCTGCTTGGGAAGTCCCTGGGTCTCAGCAAAGCAAAACCAGAGCGGAACTAATATGACTTCTTCTTAGAACATTGCTGAGACGTTTATTTTCTCACTGTCCTAGAAAAATAAAAGGCAACTGTAATCACATTGCTCTATGAGGGAAATGTCTGCGTGTTATTTTAATTAGAATCAACCAAAATGGCACACAAAGTATTCAGGTTCTATAAGACTCTTATCAGACATGGCAGTATATAAAATGGGATTTGGAAGATTTTTTTTTAAAAAAATACTCAAATTAGGCCAGGTAACTAAATTATGAGATAAGCAGTTCAAAGAATCTTGGAGTTAATGGATTGAATGCAGAGTTCATTTGAGGAGGCGGCAGTTTCAGATTCAGAAATACAGAAAATGTTTCCCTTAGCCTTGAAAGCAGGACATTTTGATCCCGTTCTATCTTTTGCCATACATACAAAAAATAAATGGCTGTTGGGTTGCCAACTCATAAAAACCAAATTTTACAAAAAAGGAAAAGAAAGCTTGTCTTTTGTCACTAATAAAGAAGAAGCTCGTTCCTGATTAACTCTTGTACAATGTTTCCTGTCGCTGAAGAAATTCAGTAATAATCCACCATTTTTTTACCCACAATCTGGTTTGGGGAACTAACGAGGAAGGTCTTTTTACAGGTATTGAATGAGCACCTGTTTAGTTCCTGGGTCCTTATCAGCCTGAGAATCTTCCCTTACATCTGCTTTGGGACCCATGGATTTTGCCTGTTTAATTTGGCCAAATGTTTAAGCTGGGATCTTGCTGGGAACTCCCTCTGAATTTGTAAATTAACTCAAACATGATACAGGAAACCAAACTTGGAAAACTCCTCCATCTCTGCAATCTCTTATTGCTTGGAGAAACATGACAAATTTAACGAGAGATTCTGATTTCACAAGTTCCAGGCCACATCTAGAAGTTGTGCTGTGTGATCAGCAATCCTGCACATTTAGGAAGGTGTGCAGCAATCAGTAAATAGAGACTGCTTATAGCAGAATATGAAGGTCAATCCTGTGCAATATTTCATTTTATTATTCCTCTTTTTGCATCATAACAAAAATGTTTGATATTGTTATTGTCAGGCTGTATTCATGCAACTTGTTTCTGTGAACCACAATTTCCTTAACCCAGTTTTCTGGGTTGACAACTCATCAGATCATAACTTAAGGTATAACATACTGGGCTAAGGTATATTGACTAATTTGTGGTTCATGCAACCATAGCCCTTGAAGAGGGCTTTTTATGTTAAACAACACACTTGTAAAGTCAACTACACAGAACTGGGTTACGACTCTGGCTATTAGTATTTTAAATGAATCTGGCACAGTTTTAGTAAAAATGTACTAAGATGTGGCTGCTCTGAGTTGCAAGTGATTACAGTACTTTAGACACTGAATATGTGAAGCTGAAGAATTGTGCAAATTAATTCTGATGGAAAACTGCCCAAAGTATCTTCTGGAGACATCATCAAACTTTCTATATGCAGTAGCTTCCATGCACGCATAAAAACTAGACCAAACTAAATGGCAACATTGCACTTCATTTGCCATGTACCTAGTTTAATTCTATGGCTTCTTTGACCAGGACTGGGTCATCCAACAGCAGTAATGTTAGCTCTGCCTTTAATGCCTCTAAGGCAGGGGTGTCAAACTCGCAACATCATGTGACATGTCGTGACGTATCGCACCTTTTTTTCCATTGCTGGCAATGGGGTTGGCACGGTTTCGCCATGATGCATCCAGTCCGCGGGCCGGCAGTTTGACACCCCTGCTCTAAGGGGTGAAAAGAAACTGAATAATAAAAAAGATGAAGAAAAGTAAGAGCCTTTTTATTATGAAAACCTGAAGCCCCCCCTAAGGACCAAGATGATTAAATCAGAGCCAATATGAGTGATCACTGATAAACAGTGTCAGATTCAGGGTGGAGTTGATGAAGATCAAATTCCTCACTTAGTGATCAAGATCACTGGGTGACTTTGCAACACTTCCTTTTTTCACAGCATGAAGAATAAAAATGGGTTGGGGGAGAGGGGAGAGCCAGGCGTGTTGACTTAAGCTTCTTGAAGAATGGATGGAAATAGATAAGATAAGATAACCTTTATTGTCATTTATTTTTACTGTGGGCACAATGGCACACGTCAAAAATGAAATTTAGTTGCCCGCTCTCAAAGTGAAACACATACATGACACACACCTAAACATACTATATACAACATATGTATAGACCCACACCCCTACATATACATAACAAATAAATATTAAATACTGTCCATCTTGAATATATAACAGAAGGAGAAAGCTTGAGAAGGTTCACAAGGTTAGTGCTGTATGGAATGAAACTATGGCTGAATCTGGATGTTCTGCTACGGATACCACAAAGCCTCCTCCCAGAAGGTAACAAGGAAAACAGGTTGTGAAGAGGATGTGTAGTGTCCCAGATAATCTTATGGACCCTGCTCAAACAACGCTTCTGTGCTATATCCTGGATGGGAGGGAGGGAACTGCCAATGATCTTTTCGGCCATTCTCACCACTCTCTGCACTGCCTTCCTGTCTGAAGCAGTGATGCTTCCAAACCAGACTGTGATGCTGTATAACAGGATGCTCTTGATCGTCCCCTGTAGAAACTGGCAAGGACAGGGGAAGGAAGATGTGCTTTTCTCATGCAATGCATGAGAAACTTCACCAGTTTCTCACTGTTGAGCGACCAAGCCAGCCTGCTCGTTAGCTGTACACCCAGGAATTTGATGCTGGTAACCATCTTCACAGGTGAATCATTAATGCACAGAGAAGTGTGGCTGTGCCTGCCTTTTTTGAAATTGACAATGGATCTCTTTGTTTTTTCCGATATTTAAAACTAGGCTATTTTCCTTACACCAGTTCATCAACTCCTCAACCTCCTTGCGGTAAGCTTCCACCTTGTCATCCTGAATAAGGCCCACTGCTGTTGTATCATCTGCAAACTTCACAATATGGTTGGTGGCAAACCTAGCACAACAGTCATGGGTCAACAGGGTGAACATCAGCGGACTTAGGATGCAGCCCTGAGGAGAACCTGTGCTCAAGAAAATGGTATTAGAGGTATTTGTTCCAACTCACACATATTGGGGCCTGTTGGTAAGAAAATCAAGAATCCAGTTGCACAAAGGAGTGTTTAAGGCCCAGTTTGTCTACTAGATGCTGGGGAATGATTGTGTTAAACACTGAACGGAAGTCAACAAACAACAAACGCACATGAGTATTTCTTTCCTCCAAGTGCTTCAAGCTCAGATGGAGAACAGTAGAAATAGAATCCTCTGTAGAGCGATTTGGTCGGTAGGCAAACTGAAGCAGGTTAAATGCTGGCAGGAGGTTAGATACAATAATGTTCTTTCTCAGCTTCTCAAAGCATTTCATAATGATGGATATCATTGGGGCCTGTAATTGTGGACTTTTTGGGCACTGGCAAAACAACATAGCAAAAACAAGTCATAAGACCTGAACCTACTAGTAATATCTATAGGACCGATTGGGCTGGCATTAGAAAAGAAACACTATTATTAAGTACTGGTGATTGGCCACTTCTTCCAGTGAGATTGTTGGTTAAAATCTTTTTGGATATTTTATAGAAACATACTGTCCTGCAAATCCTACAATTATTTAAAAAAATGACTCAAAGGGGGAGATGCAGTAATAACTGAGTTGATATATCATATTAAGCAACAATAAGGCTTGTTTACTTTTGGTTAGCATATTACGTGGATCCAACAACATGAACTCAGGAAAATGTGTGAATCTAGACAACCTAAGACAAAGCATGTTAGGATAGGCAGGCCGAGGGTGAGTGCTACAAACTGAGACTAAAAACCTCTTGATTGGTGATGCAGATCTGCTATTTTTAATAATTTAGGTGGATAACATTACTGCTATGCTAATTGAATGGCGGTTATTTGTCTTCATTTATCCAGCCTATCCCTCTTGAATTGGAGCTTAATAGCATGGTTCAGATTTCTGCTACCGCATCTCCATTACATAGCCAGGTGCATTAGGCAAAGCTGACCAACTAGCCTCTTATCCCTCCATTATAGCTGGGTGTTTTTGACAAAAGTGCTTTTGCATAGGTAACCTTGACGTTTGTGTCAGGGTCATGTTCCATGGCTATAAAAGCAAAAGGTCTTTAGAGCTGGTTTATTATTGCATAATTTTTCTAGAGGACACCCTTGAAGTCTATCTTCCCACTCTTACTAAAGAACTACTTCATTTTTGTTCTTTTTTCTCACGTTGGTAGGCATTGAATAATCAGAGCTGAAGAACAGGTATTTCTTTATTCAAGTAAAACAGAACAACAACAAAATGGCTCCACCCCTTTTTATACATTCTCCCTGGGGCGTCGCCAGCCAATTCGTTGCAACGGACTTTCCTGAGCAAATTGCATGCTAGTCATTGATTGCAGACAGCAATTCTGACCGGGCAGACCACGTGGTCTGCTGACTGATCTGGTGCAGCTCCCTGCACCTGCTCTTAATTAAGCCCAGTACATAACAATTTTATTATTTGATTCTGAGAATTGGGAGTGTGCTAAATGCTCTGTGGTGCATGTATTTCGAACATTAATTCTGACAAGTTCTACTTATATTGAAATCTCAAACGAATGGGAGATAATCTGGATAATCTCAGAAGCTTTTTATTCTTTATCTTTTATGTCAGTGGTGGCGAACCTATGGCACGGGTGCCAGAGGCGGCACTCGAAGCCCACTCTGTGGGCACGCATGCCGTCGCCCCACCCCCACCTCCCCCCGTGGCCCCCTCCTCACCAGCAGCCTCCCTGGAGGAGAATCACCCCTGGGTGCAGCCCACATGGAGCAGCGCAGCCAAGGACATAGCTAGGCAGCAGGAACACGACTCCGCCCTTGCACCCCATAGTGTGCAGATGATGCTGCGGGGTGTGGGCAGAGGGCGTGGCTGCCATAGTGCTGCAGGGCTGGCTGGGTGATCTGCTGCGGGCCATGGAGGCGGTGCGTATCCCTGCGGGTGGGTGGGGCAGGGGCGGGTGGGGCGGAGCAGGCAGGGTGGGAGATGGAGCGGGGGCGGGGGGCGGTTTTTGGGCACTTGGTCTCTAAAAGGTTCGCCATCACTGTTTTATGTTCTTCGCTGTCAGTGGATGGCATTGATAACTTTGTCACCACCATTGCCACATCTAATTTTCCACTCTAACCAATAGCCTCCTTTCCATATCTGAAACACTTAATCGGACAAAACCTCTTCAGCAAATGGTCCAAACCAAATACTGAAGCATCTGGAAAGAAATTTAAATCTTAAAACCATTACACCAAACTGGAATATCTAATCAAACCCCTTTTAGACCAATCCTCTCTTTATACAATATCATTTTAGCATCCTGCTTCAATTTAGAGAATATAATTTAGAATGTATTGGTTGATTAATTGAATGGATG
Organism: Crotalus tigris; assembly: GCF_016545835.1. Classification (NCBI taxonomy): domain Eukaryota; kingdom Metazoa; phylum Chordata; class Lepidosauria; order Squamata; family Viperidae; genus Crotalus; species Crotalus tigris. Next base: position 1,562,272 of record NW_024096464.1, on the reverse strand, counting down.
ACTAGTTAATAAACAGTGGCAGCTGATATCCCTTCCCAAATCAAAAAGAGGCAGCAATTTGAATTCTAGTTGCCCAGCTTGGCCGATCCTAGGTTACTTCTGACTTATTTGAAAGTATAATTCACTCAGAGAAGAAATTAATTACAAATATCCAGACTGTACACTTTAAAAATAACTATTTCGATTGCATTATTAATATGGCTGGTCACACAGCCAGATGCTTAGGCTGGGTATGACATTTTTATTTATCCCTGGTTTATATATTATATATTGTACATCTGTGCAAGGCAAAAATAATAAATGGCTAACCATCAGCACAGGAGACAAATGGGTGATGTCTGTAACATTTATCTTGCTTTAATTTCAATGTTTGTGATGTCAAACACAAATTTCTAGAGGAAAATGGCATGTCTATGTTTCTGAGGTCACTAAGATTCAAGTTTCCCTCAAAGGCTCATTTTTATTTAGAGGATTAACCAATGCATTTTAGTTTTATTTAGTGGAGATTTATTTTCACAAATTTGTCAGTTGGATGGTTCACAAATTATATTAAACCATAGTTTACTCAATAGCAATGTGTTAAACTGAATTGCCTTCAGAAATCGTGGGCGCTGCATCACTGTCGATTTTTAAGAAGAGACTAGGCACTCACTTGTCTGAAATGGTATAGGTTCTCCTGCTCGAGCAAGCGGCTGGACTAGAAGACCTCCAAGGTCCCTTCCAGCTCCTATTCTATTCTATTCTATTCTATTCTATTCTATTCTATTCTATTCTATTCTATTATTTAAATCACAAAGGGTGATTTAGGCATCCATTACAATATGGTTTATTAGGTTTATAATATAACATTGTAGATATACAATATATTAATACAAAATATAAAATGGCAACCAAACATTATATTCATTAGCAAACCAAAGGGAATCAAATTCACATAGACATTTTAGTGAGTTCACACTTAAACTGAAAGTTCCTGGATGCTTTCCAAACAGATCCTGTTAGCTAAATTTTATGGAAAAACATTTTAGTATGTGTATATACATATATGTATATACATATATATATCAGCGTTTCTCAACGTTTGTGTGACGGCGACCCCCGTCACACGAACGTGCCACGCATGTGCGGCGGCGCCCCCATGCGCGGCGGCGCCCCCTGAGGGGGAAAAATGGCGGATCGCATTGTTTGGCGACCCCCGTAAAATGGTCGATCGACCCCAAATGGGGTCACGACCCATAGGTTGAGAACCGCTGATATATATAAAAGCTAATGCCGCTTATAAGTTGCCAACAGATGACAACAACAACAACAACAACAACAACAACAATAATAATAATAATAATAATAATAATAATAATAATAATAATAATAATCCTGCGACGATATCTGTAATACCATCAAACATCCACATCTGCCTATCCCAGGTCCTGGGTAAGGACTTGATAGGTAGACAAAATGCCAAATCCAGTCTGAACATCCTGGCTGACTGTGCAATGATCTATAATAATAATAAAGTTGGAAGGTACCTTGGAGGTCATCTAGTCCAACCCCCTGCTCAGGCAGGAAACCCTATACTATTTCAGACAAATGGCTGTCCAGTCTCTTCTTAAAAACTTCCAGTGTTGGAGCATTCACCGCTTCTGTAGGCAGGTTATTCCACTGGTTAATAGTTCTAACTGTCAGGAAGTTTCTCCTTAGTTCTAGGTTGCTTCTCTCCTTGATTAGTTTCCATCCGTTGCTTCTTGTCCTGCCTTCAAGCGCTTTGGAAAATAGCTTGACTCCTTCTTCTTTGTGGCAGCCCCTGAGATATTGGAATACTGTGCTGATGTGCTATAAATTCTGCCATGCTCTTTAGATCTGTTCTTTCATTCCGGTTGGCAGACGTTGGTTTGGGGGAAAAGTTGTGTCATCATTGTGTGTGAAATGGAAATCATCTAAGATTAGTCCACTTTAAGCAGCATTCTGCAATTGAATTTTTGATTGCTGAAGGAGAGCTTCAAAATGTAATTTGCCACTAAATTCAGGTTGTGTTTGGTAGAGACTGTGCTAATGTGAGTACTATGTGTCGCCAAGCTGGAAAATATTAAGAAAATAACTGGGAAGAGCTGATTTGTGTGATGAAGAAAGAAGTAGACTCCCTGTGACAACTGCTGATGACTTTTACATGAGATAAATTGAGGAATTGATCAAGGACAATGGCCGATCACTCAAAGGGGAAATTGACATCAAGACTGACATTCCACAGAAATATGTGGGCCACATTGTTGATCTATGTAAAATTGGGTCCTCACATACTGACAGCACGGATCAAAGGTTCAAGAATTGATATTTGACCGCAATTGTCATGCTATAAAAAAATGAAAATTCCTTCACAGCATCATGATAGCTGACAAAGTACGGGATTTTTTTATTTTCCAGAAATGAAGCAGTGGTCCATGGAATATCATCAGAAATATTCAACTTAAAAAAAATCAAAACCAGGCTTCCACGGGAAAACCTGTACTTATCATTTTAATGCAGGAATTTCCTTGAACCTGGCATCACTACCGACTCAGAGACTGCATTGAGACCCTGACTTGAAACTGAGCAAACTTCTTAAGCACAAGAAGGAAATTTTGCTACAGCATGACAATTTTAGGCCTCATACCTGACGGGCCAAGAGGCAATTGTGTAGCTGGCTATTAACATGCTACTCCATTTGCCACAGAGTCCAGACTTGATGCCATGCAACTTCCATACCTACATGGCAGCTGTTTGGCTCAAATGAAGAGATGGAAAGGAGTCTCAGCACCTGGCTGAAAATACAGTGTCAAATCTTTCAAAGCAGCTTTAAAAAGCTTGTTCATCATTGGAAGACCTGTGTAGTGCAGGATCTGATCTGGGTCGGTCACCGGGAACAGAGATTTATCTTCCAACTTTTCGGACTTGTGCTGGAGCCCATCTTCAGGGAACTTCTCTCTAGTCTAATACACTCTGCCAGAGAGAAGTTCCTCCAGGATGGGCTCTGGCATGAGTCCAAAAGCTCGGAAGACAAAAAGCTTTGGTTCCGGTGACCAACCCAGATCGGATCCTGCAACATTATCCTGGGACATGTATATTCGCCCTCATTCATGGGACATGTGTAGTGAACGGTGGTGATTAGGAAAAAAAGTAAACACCAGCAGTCTTCGACTTCTGGCCACAATTAAGCCCAAAATGTATGTTGCTACATGAGACATTTGTTGAGTGAATTTTATGAACTTCCTTGCCACAATTGGTTTTTTTTGTTTGTTTGTTTTTTACAAATTTTATTTATAATACAGTTAAAAAGAAACAAACATTGGATTTAACGTGACATTCCAGTATATACATTCTTATCAGATTATTCCACTTTTTACAATCAATTATTCATCTCTACATATACATCTAAGTTTTATATACAATACTTTTTCTAAAATAACATATATTTCTATCTTAACATTCATCTTTAATCCCAACCGTCCTCTTCGAATTCCTCCAGCAGTAAAATTTATCCCAGGTTTCATAATAAACTGATCCACATTTGTCTTTTAATATCATTGTGAGCCTGTCCATTTCCGCACGTGCTAATATTTTATGTATTAACTCTTCCTCTGTGGGAATTTCCTTGCTCTTCCATTTTTGCGCAAAAGCAAGCCTAGCTGCAGTCAGGATGTGTAGCAGCAGGTAGATTGTTCCCTTGTCGTATTTTTCTGTCATTATTCCCAACAAGAAAAGTTCAGGTTTTAACTCTAAGTCCAGTGTTAATATATCCCTCAACCAATACAGGTTAGTCTTCAATTTATGACCACAGTTAAGCCCAAAATGTATGTCACTAAGTGAGATATTTAAGTGAATTTTGCCCTATTTTATGTCCTTTCTTGCCACAATTGTTAAGTGAATCAGTTGTTCAGTGCAGTTGTTCAGTTAGTAACATGGTTGTTAAGGGAATCTGGCTTCCCAGTTGGTTTTGCTTGCCAGAAAGTCACAAAAGGTGATCACATGACCCCAAGACACTGCAATGGACATAAATGTGAACCAGTTGCCAAGCTTCTGAATTTCGATCAGAAATGGAGACCATGGAGCTGCTACAACAGTTGTGAGTGTGAAAAATGGTCATAAGTCACTTTTTTCTGTGCCATTGTAACTTTGTGCAGTTACAACGAACTGTTGTAAGTCGAGAACTACCTGTAAAGGTAAGAAAAGAGCTCATTTCCAGGATTATTTTCCTGCTTCATTTATTAAAATATTCTATTTAAACTAAAGTTATGGAAGTGGAGACATTGCTTTCATTCAACCCTCACTGTATGAATCTCAGAAAAGTTTTTTTAATGTGTGGCTTTAGAAGAGTTGTGCTCTGTTCCTTAAACATGATGCTAGTCAGCATAGTAAATGTCAGTCTGTGCAAAATGATGAATTTGTAATTGCATTATTCTCCCAATAAAATGCAAGAGGGGAATATTTTCTCTATGAAATGCTGCAAAATTTTGGTTCGTGACATGACTACTCAGAACTTATTGGGCATCTGTTGTTTATCCTCCATGAAAGAGTAAAGAAGGAAAGCCATAAGTACATGTGAAAAGAAATTAGAAGATGGATGGAAGGTACTGTCATGCCTCCATCCGAGACTGATTCTGAGGACCACATGGAGTTCCCTGTTGAGGCCTAGGAGGGGGTGTCTGTGGCTTCGGAGGACTGTGGGGAGGAACAGGCTGAAGCAGGCCAGGGCCCTTCAAGTTTGGAACAGGGAAGGCAGAGCTCAGGCAAGGAGCAAGGCCCTTCCCCACCAGATCCCAGAGCAAGGAGAGCAGAGAGGAGGAGGGAACAACGGAGGCAGGCTCACTTGCTCGGGAGGGGAGTGTCACGCCCCACTTCACAAGGCACACCTGGGGAGTAGGTATTTAAGGAGATGCTGTGGGGTGGGGCATTTGCCGGGAACAAACGTGAACTCTTGTGATGTGAACTCTTGTACCTGGACTCTTTGTATTTTGGATCAAGTTTGTTTCCTGCTGAGTTTTTCTTGCTGTCTTCAGTTTTGCAGTTTGCAGGTTACAGGCAAGCTGGGCGTTGAAAAGATCATACTTTGTTATCTGTTTTACTTTAAAGAACTGTTTAACTCCATTGACTGTTTTATTGAACTTGTGCCAGCACATGTGGGGGCTGTTGGGTGAACATTGGCAGTGCTTACAAAGACAATTATTCTGACCAGCTAATTGCTTTGCCTCCATTCAGGACCCTGGGTCATCACAGGTACCCATTGTTTAAAGAGTTTCCACTGCTCTTGAGATTATTTTTCTTAGCCTTTGGCCATTTGCTTCCTTGCACCTGCCCATGCCCACCATGTTTTCTCTGCCACATCCCCTCACTGTTTTCTTTCATTTTACCTCCAGCTCAGGAATGAGACAAGATTAGCTGTCCTTAGCTGTACCCATGTTAAAATAGCATTTCTCCCTTCCCTTTTCCAATGCAATCCAAAAGCAACTGCCCTCAAGGTATGTCAATCTGATAGGGAACGGCTTGACTGGCCACGACTGGGAACTGCTTCAAGCTCTTTTTTTTTTTTTCAATTGGAAGTATTGTACAAATATTTAAAATAGCTCAAAGAATAAACAGGCAGGTCCAGCTGAGGCAAGATGGGGATCAGCCAAGGGGACAGCAATCTTTTTTCTGCTGACTCAAGGATGAGCAGAGAGTATTGAAACTCAGCAGTGCAGGAAAGCCCTTTGTCTCAGAAAGCAATAGGGCAGCTGGTTTATTTATGGCACTTCATGTGTGTGTCAGGGCTGGGCCAAGCTAGTCTGAAGCTTGCCCGGCAGCTGCTGCTGTGTAGAGTTAGGCTACTTGTCATGATCAAAGCACACAGGCAGGATTGAGGAGTGAGCCAAAATTCAGGACCTAAGGACAACTGAGAAATGCAAAATATGCCAGCAGCCCAAAGGGCCTTGTTCCTCAAGAGATGCTTCGTTATGGTGTAGGAGGACTGGTCACAAGATGGAAAAATATTTGTTTATTCATCATCCCATTTTTAGGCCATCCAACTCCAAAAATGATTCTGGGCAGCTTCACCAAATTAAAAATAGACTATGTGTGTATTATAAATAAATTATGCCATTTAAATTGCTGAAATGTGCAATTCAATAGGCCAGCAGGGAAGGCAGATACACAGACCTTATGATCAAGAGCCACTAGACCACTTGGAAGCCACTAAATAGTTGAGCTCTATTTTGGCTATTACCCAAACATCATGCCAAGTTTTTGTCTTTTGCATATCTGGATTGAAGAAGGAAAATGTTACACTGCAATGGTTCATTGCCAGAAATGCTGGAGAAGTTCCTTTGTGGAAACTGGATTTTTTTTTTCTGATGGTGCTCAAGTCTTCAGTTTGAATTATACTAGAACTTGAGCAGAGTTTTGGGGACACAATTCAAATTTTTAAAGTCCTTATAATTCAGAAAACCAGGAGCTGTGAGTTGTAAGACTCATATTCTGCTTAACCCAAAGTTCATTTCTTGCATCTTTTTCACCCAGTGTACCATATAATGGACTGAAAACCACTCATTTTCTCTACATGAGAAGCCGTGGGCAATGTTACTTTAACAAACTGATTTGGTCTTGGATCCACTCCAGCCTTCACAGAAACCAAAGCAATTTTGAGAAAAGGCAGAATATGGAAAGAATTCACCCAGTTATACTTGCAGAAGAATAGCATAGTTCAATTATGTTCTTTATAGAGTATGTGTATACACACATCACATACCGCCACAACCTCACAACTTACAATTGTTTCTGCCATGAAGATTCTTTCTCTGTTTCAGATTTTGAGATTATTTCAGCAGGTGACAGCATCTTGTCAACCTTGCCTGGAAGGTAAATGGAGTTAGGTCTGGTTAGTATTTGGATGGGAATCCAGCAGAGGTCTATAATTTAGACTGGAAAGTTGAAAAACACCCTGAAAGAAGCCATGGCAAACCACTTCCACATTGCTGCAAAGACAACAGCATGCATTTGTTCAAGAAACCACTAGAATCCATTCAAAGCCATTTGTACCTTTATCGTCTTCTAAAATATCAGCCTGCAATGTTTGAACATGTTCATTGTTGAGCTGAAAATAACATTCAGAAAGGGCATCTTATTAGCTCAATATCTATCCACTTACTGTGGTTCATTCACAGCTAAATTGATGCTAAATCAGGGAGAACAATAACATTAGAATCATGCAATTATATGTGCAAGGACCAAGCAAATACATCATTTGAGAGGAGGGGTACATCACAAAGAAGTTGTAATGGGAGATTTATATTGGAATAAATAACGAACTACTTAGGTACAAGTTCCAAGCTAAGCTAAAGTACAAGAATTAAGTCAACCTGTTTCCACAATATGATTTTCAGTGTAAACCACCATTTTTAAGGAGAACATCCAGAATTATTTTAAAATCCTTAACTTCTTCAACAGAGAACCAGAGGAGCCATGAAATGAAATAAAGTTGTTAAGGATGAATGGGGAAAGATTATTGACAATGATAAACAGAAGAAAGCAAGCTGTGGAATCTCCTTATGAAAATTGGAATCCCAGAAAATCCCATTGTCTCTATGTGAAATCTATACACAGGATGAGAAGCCAAGGCCAGACAGTACACAGTGAAAAAGACTGGCATGTGAAGAAGACAAGATTGTATACTGTCTCTTTATGTATTCAACCTTTAGGCTGAAAATATACTCAGGGAAGCTGGACTAGAAGGAGATGAGCATTAAAATCGGGGGTCAATACATCAAGAAACTTTGCCATGTTGATGGTAATACTCTGGTAGTACTCTAGTAGTGAAAGTCAATCATCACAGTAAAGAAATAGGACTATGTTTAAATATAAGAAACACTATCATAATGACAGCAGGTATAGCAATCAGCCTTGGAATTAAAAATGAAGATATTGAGATAGAAGATAGGTTCTACCTTTTAGAACCACTATGAACAGTAGAAGAGTTAGGAGTCAAGAAATATATAGTAGCTTAGCAATGAAACCATTGGAAAGATATTCAGAGATCTATACCTACAAAAAAGTACATTCAAGTTGACAATGGCTTTCCCTGTGATTCCCTATGGATTTGAAAGTTAGACTCTGAAAAACAAGATAGAAAAAATATTGATGCATTTACTTTTTGTTCTTGGAGAAGACTCACGACCAGGAAAACAAACCAATGGATCATAGAACACATGAAATCAGAATTATAACTTGAGCACAAAAGACCAGGCTCGAACTATCAGATTTTAGATATGTTGTGCAATTCCCAGCTCCATTAAGAAGTCCATAAAGCTAGATAAAATGGAAAGAAAAAGGGGACAATAAGCATCAGGGTGAATGGATTCTATTACAATAGAATGAATATATCACTGAGAGGCCTAAAATGCCATTTTAAGGACAGATCATCTTAGAGCAAGTCTATGGGGTTACTAAGGATTGATGACTCTTATTCTTTTTCTCTCTGCTACTAGGTTAAAATCTCATCTCTAAAAAGATTTGCCTGCCACAGACATAATTGATTGGTATGATATTCTTGTTGCAATTAGGTATATAAATTCACAGAACTAACACAGCTGGAAAAGCAACAGACATGAGAAACGTTTTGATGGGCAAAAAGTAACAAGAGCTAAATTGACACCAGTTTGATAGCACTTCATCAAGCATGGAACCATTTTAAATATCTGAACAAATGTTACAAAAGTGTAAATGATAACAAAAGGAGAGTCTGAAATGAATAAAAGAAAAGTTGGTGCTTTTAAATGGTGTTTCTTATAAATTGAGCAAAATCTTGATTGTATAACCAGTTTGACAAAGGACTGTCTGTTTAAATGGAATGTTGGTTAAAACTGGATTTACATAATGTGGTAATGTAATTTACATAAAGTATATAAAAATATGAAAATGTATGAGTTTACATAAAATTAAATAACATTATCCAGGCAGATTTGCAAACAGAATGTCCTATGCCTGGCAAAGTTAGACCAAATTTGGATTTTGTCTGTTGTATCTTGGAAGGATCTTGGAGTCATAGTGGACAATCATTTAAATATGAGCCAGCAGTGTGCTGCAGCTGCCAAAAAAGCCAACATAGTGCTCACCTGCATTAACAGAGGGATAGAATCAAGATCACGTGAAGTGTTAATACCACTTTATAATGCCTCGGTAAGGCCACACTTGGAGTATTGCATCTAGTTTTCGTCACCACGATGTAAAAAAGATGTTGAGACTCTAGAAAGAGTACAGAGAAGAGCAACAAAAATGATCAGAGGATTGGAGGCTAAAACATATAAAGAACGGTTGATGGAATTGGGTAAATCTAGTTTAATGAAGAGAAGGATGAGGGGTGACACGATGGCAGTATTCCAATATCTCAGAGGTTGCCACAAAGAAGAGGGAGTCAAGCTATTTTACAAAGTGTCTGAAGGCAGGACAAGAAGCAACGGATGGAAACTAATCAAGAAGAGAAGCAACCTAGAACTGAGGAGAAATTTCCTGACAGTTACAACAATTAATCAGTGGAACAACCTGCCTCCACAAGTTGTAAATGCTCCAACACTGGAAGTTTTTAAGAAGAGACTGGACAATCATTTGTCTGAAATGACATAGGGTTTCCTGCCTGAGCAGGGGGTTGAACTTGAAGACCTGCAAGGTCCCTTCCAGCTCTATTCTATTCTATATGCACCACCAAGGTCCCTTCCAATTCTATTATTATTATTATTATTATTATTATTATTATTATTAGTAGTAGTAGTAGTAGTAGTAGTATCTGAAAACTGCTAAATAATTAGCACACTTGACTGGATTCACAGAACAGGCTAAAATATGGCATCTAATTTGGGATTCAAATTTGCATACAGTATATTGCAATAAAACACATGGCGTATAAGTCACGTGATAAATTAAGATAGCAGAAACAGCAGTTGGAATATAGACAATCTTTGTTACCTATGACCAAAAACATATAAACGCATATACATATCTTATTAGAAATTGGAATTTTGTTGACTTTACTATTGTTTTAAAACCAGTTAACAACGCACCATTTCTTCTATTTTTTTTTTTTTTTTTTTTTTTTGCTGTCATTTGAAGTTCCATCCAAGCTCCCAAATAGCCTGAAGGGATAAGTGCTGCAAAAGATTTATCTCTGGCTTAAAAAGGAAAGGAAGGCCCAATATTTCAACCATGCAAGGATAGATTAACTTAACTTTTAAAAAGCTCAGTAATAAATGAAAAGATCAGAGAAATAAAAATAATAATTGTATAAAGGTGATGTTTTCCCCCAAGATTCAGGCTAGAAACCTTTAGAATGTGAAGCAAACATGTAACCACAGTGCTACTACAGCATTAGTATAGCAGTAGCTTCAGCCAAGATTATGGAGCAAAAGCTGTGACAGTGATATATGTAATAAAAGTGAAGGGCCATTTTGATAATATGTTATTACCAACATAGATAAGCTGTACTTATGCTAAATAAGTAAACAGTCAGTTGGAGATCTTGTGAATTATGTGAACTTGCCCCCTTTGTGGAAGTTAATGGTGCAGTAGTTTAATGTATTCAACCCTGGGAAAGTGCCTACAGAGTCGGGCATTCGGTTTAGCAATCCATGAAAAAAAATGGCTATAGAGGGTAATGACCATTGACTCAAATGGAGGGGGTTTTCCTACCACTGCACATGGGATTTGGATGAAGTGTAGGGACTTCCCTAGAAGGAAATATAGCACAGAAGGCAAGTTGGAAAACAACCACTGAATTGGTGCAAGCCAGACAGTATATCTGAGGAGGAGGAGAAAACACATGTAAAAGCTTGTGTTTGCAGATGGGTTTGGAGTGAGCTGAAGACGAAATCTTCTGTTCCTACCTTCCAGAAATGGTGGGTGGCTGGCATTCATGATGGAGCAATCTGGCAATGCAACTATGCCCTTATCTACTCAGGAAGGTATAGCTTGCTCCATCTGTTTCCTGTTGTTATCCCTGTCTTGCTTTTATTTCTGCTCAAGAGACTTTTGGCTGTTTCTGACTGCTTTTTCCTTACTCACAATAATATTCCTATTACAATTCACCTCTAGCTCTACAGTATACAAGTGAACACAAGTATAGCATATACACAAGAAAAATAATATAATGTTGAAAGGGCAAATGCTTTGACAGAGAAGACAAGATGTGGTAGGAGATATCTGGAGTGGTTGGGGGGGGGGAATCAGTATGAAACATTTTAATGTACAGTATGCTCTGCATCTTTTCAATTTAACATGCCCACTATGGCAGCAAATTGGGTATAGATAATTGTTGCAGGATCCAATCGGGGTCAGTCACCGGGACCAGAGCTTTTTGTCTTCAGGGTTTTTGGACTTGGGCCGGAGCCCATCTTCAGGGAACTTCTCTCTAGCAGAGAGATGGGCTACAGCACAGGTCCGAAAGCCTGGAAAACCAAATCTCTGGTTCCGGTGACCGACCCAGATTGGATCCTGCAATATTATCCCAAGACACGTATATTCACCTTCATTCATGATAGAAAATTGTCTCCAAAATTTGCAACATTCAGACTGCTGATAATATGATCTATTTCAAACTGCGTTCATTGTACTAAGATCATACTTCTGCAAATGAAAGTGTTGCAACTGAAATATTCTGCTTTTTTCATGAGATCCTATACCATACCATATTTGGTGTAAATTCTGAATGTCTTCCTCTAATTGCTTAATTGTCTACAACACAGGTCGGCAACCTGCGGCTCCGGAGCCGCATGCGGCTCTTTGAGCCTTCTCCTGTGGCTCCCAGCCTCCTCTGCCTTTGCAGAGAGAGACAGAGACAGAGAGAGGCAATTGCACTTCCCTGCTTCTCTCTCTCTCTCTCTCTCTCTCTCTCTCTCTCTCTCTCTCTCTCTCTCTCTGTGTGTGTGTGTGTTTTGTGTGTGTGTGTGTGTGTGTGTGTGTATGTGTAAAAGAGAGTGTACTCACAGTGTTCTCTGAGGAGCTGAAAAGCCTTCTGGGCGGAGCTCCTCCCTTTGCTGCGTCTCTGAAGGAAGCAGGAAGGGCAGGAGAGAGCTAGCTAGCCCAGCTAGGCTGACTCAGGAATTCTGGGAGTTGAAGTCCATGAGTCATAAAAGAGACGAGGTTGCCTACCCGAGGTTGTTGGACAACAGCTTGAAGCTTGCCAGGTGAGTAGCAGATAGGAGGGGGGGGGGAGAAAGAGAGAGAGAGAAAGAGAGAGAGGGGGAGAGAGAGAGTGGGGGAAGAGGAGTGGCAGACCAAGGGCAGATAGAGAGGGAGGGAGAGAGAGACCCTTTTGACATCTAAAATGAAGATAACACTGCATATATCCTTTTTTTACCTGTGTGTGTATGTAATTTTATTCTCTTAAAGCATTCTCTTGGTGATCATTGTTTTAATAATATGGATATTCCCAAGAGTCAATTTTTACTTTTATTTTTAATGTGTATATGTGTGTGTACACATACACACATACACACACATACACACACCTAAAATAAAGGTAAAAAAGGATATATGCAGTGTTATCTTCATTTTAGATATCAAAAGGGTTTTGCGGCTCCCAGTGTTTTGTTTTTGGTGGGAAACGGGTCCAAGTGGCTCTTTGAGTGTTTTGGGTTGCCTACCCCTGGTCTACAATGTCCAGAAATAGGATTCCAATTACAAGAAGACAAAAGACATGATTTCACCCTGGCAGAGATCTACAGAATAAGCATTGTGCAACGTGGTGCTAAATTAAGCTGAAGATAATGGATAGGGAATTTTTATTTTCCATTTGTCAAAGGCCTCGGATGATAGGAGAAACTTGGGACAAAATTTGTATGTTTAACGTAGCTGGTTTAGAACAGTTTGTGATCATTTGGGAGAGGGAAGAATGAACAATAGCATCTTAGTCTATTTGAGAGATGGTGCCTGCCCATGGAGGGGGAGCTAATGTCTATAGTGGTCTATAGCGAAAATACAGTTTCCCAGGAAAAAGGGACCACATTCCAGACAGTATGCAAGAGGGGAGGAGACAAGAGGCATCACAGCCTGGAACCTGATAGGAGATAAAAGAAGAGGGTGAGGATAGCCACTCTTTAAGACAGTGGTTCTCAACCTGTGGGTTGGGACCCCATTTGGGGTCGAACAACCATTTCACAGGGGTCGCCAAACAACGCAGTCCACCATTTTTTTCCCCCTTGTCCTTAGCTATGCTAGTCCCTTTTATTCTATTGGCTTTTGAAAGCCAATAGGAATTGTCCAGGCTGTCTCTGCCCTGCTGAGCCCGCCAAAAGTCCCATTCTGCAAACGGTGCTGCACCAGTTGAGTAGTCCTCGACTTACGACCGGTTGAGTAGTCCTCGACTTACGACCGGTTGGGGGTTGCGGCATTAAAAAGGTTGAGAACCACTGCTTTAAGAACTCACAGGGTATATCAGTTAGGGTGTGAATAGTTAGGGTTTAATCTGACAAGATTCTGTCTATTGTGTATAAGCAAACAAAGAACTGGACTCTGGCAGAATTGTTCTCTATTGTTCTTGAACTTAGCATGACAATCTAAACAAGGTCCTATCTTGTTGCAGGATACTCACTGCAACTCATGGGCTTAATACAGTATTTATTTCATTTTTATTTTATCCAACCTATAATCACCTTTCCATTCAAATGCAAACACAAGAGAACTATTGATAATAATAAATTATACAATCCAATATGGTTTATAACATGTAAACTACACATTAAATCAAATACTAAAATGAAAGAACAATTCAAAGACTGGAGAAATTTTATACTACTTCTAACAAGAGAGAGTAGAAGCCAAAGACAACTCCAGAGGGAGCACATTTCACAGTCTGGGAAAGCTGTCTCTTTCATAACAGATAAGCAAGTCTCTGGGAATTGGTATTTATATCTTACACTGTTTTCTGCTTCTGCCTGTCAATTATTTCTGCATTAACCACACCTACATCCATTTGGACCCACCAGTTCTTGAGTACGACATTCAGCCTGACACCTAAGTTGAAGGGCCACTTTCAAAAAAAGTTGCCTATCTCATCCTAGTGAAGGCAAAATCTGTGTTGCAAATTTCCCCTGGTTTCCTTATCCATAATCTCCAAAATTTCAACCAATATTTCTCATGAAATAAGATGGGACTTTGGAAAGCTGTAATCAGAAGTGGATTCAAGCAGCTACCCTCTCTGCCAGTTTATGATGTCTTAAGTGTACATCAATGGCAAATCCAAGTTGACTGTCGTGAAATACGCAGTATACTATCACTCTTTATAATATGCCATAGTTTCTTCTCTCAACACTGCCAGCTGTAGAATATTACGTGAAAATCTGTTTTAAAACCAAGGAAGTCTTTGATTTGAATTTTTAAAATTTCCCTTCTGCCTTAAGCTTGTTGAACTAAGAATGTCTCCACTGTCTCAGCTTCTCCTTCTCCTTCACCCTCACCCACAACCCCCAAGTTAATTGTCAACCTTTCAGTGCTGTGTATTAATTCAAAGCCTTCTGGAAGATATTAAAAAATATTCTGTAGTATTAATGGGCACCATATTTATAACTTAATTAAAACCAGGGAATTTGTAAATAAATAGTGTTCATTTAGTAGAATTTAGTACAATTAGTACAATTCTAGCATTTTGGCTTCGGGACAAAAGAACCCAGAAGTATTTTAAAATCTAAGAAATTGACTTTTTAAAATATATATTTTTAAATCTTTTGATTATATTTTGAAAGAGAACTCAATATTATTTGTTTGCTTATTTGATCTCTTTGTAAGCTTGCAGTTGATTATCTTTTAGAATCCTACTTAACTTGTTCCTGACACTGAGCCAAACTAGACCAAAGTCCCAGAAGAAATCAGTTTTCCTATCAGGGCATACCATCTGGAAACATAATTACAAAACCTTTAATAAAATAATATAGTTCAAAGCTTCAGCTCTGGCCTATTTTTTTTTTTAATCATTTCTTATTAGTACTTTTCAACTGAATGTGCCCCTCCTCAGCCGATGGCTTTCAATATTATGTAATATGGAAGAAGCACAAATATTATTTGATTATGTACTAGCTAGATTTCAGCCTTGATGTTTATATTCTTCCAACTTCCTGAGTAGCTTAATCACCTAGTATTGCTAAAGAGACCACCATCAAAACAAAATGCAGGGAAGAATACAGTGTTCCTGAATAGGTATAAACCAAAGATTAGGGATGATGGAGAAATAGGCTTGATGTGGATTTAAACATGAACTTAATTCACACTTTTACAACTAAGTGAACCAAAATGAAGTTATGGATTCTGCAAAGCAGTACGCAATTAATATAAAATGTAAAAATATATATGTTAAGGAATTACAACTCCCCATGACTAGAGATGGTCTCTGCTATCATTCTTCTGCAATATTCCTAAATTAGTCATTAAAATGTGAATAGTTAATCACTAATTGCAGGCATATTAAATACTTTCTTTAAGAATTCTTTGTGTGTTGTTATTACTTGGATATGAAAGCATAATTCACAGATCTTTATAAAGTACTTAGCACACATCAGATAGCTGTCCCTGATTCCTTAAAATTAGCTGGAGAATGAGAAATATATAAAAAGATTCAAGACATCCACATTCTTTTCTTTAGTTCTGGGACTTTCTCTTCTCCCAACCCATGCTCTTCAGGAATATTTTTCAAGTGACATCAACTAGACAGAGACATTTCTATAAGTTCAGATAGAGCTTTTAATTCCCCGAGACAATACTCAATTATATTAATAAATTGAGGGCAGGGTTTCTACAACACATTGAACCATAAGCTTAGCCAGCCATTTTGTCACCCAGAATATTGTGCAATCTGGCCAAACTAATTAGTTTATTTAGTGTGAGGGGTCCTTGGTGCTCTCTGAGCTTGGTTGTTTTCTTGCAGATGTTTCGTTACCCAAACTAGGTAACATCATCAGTGCACCCTCATGAGGACCCCTCATTTCAACCCTTAGCTAGAAATAGTCTTCTTTATTTAGTGTGTTCTGCAAACCAAAATTAATTGAGTAATAAAGTAATAATAGATAAGGATATCCTGCAGATATCCTAGTATATTGTCCTAATTCAACTTCCCTTATATCAGTGCTTCTCAACTCTTGAATAGAGTCTAATTCTATTGGCTTTCAAAAGCCAATAGGAATTGTCCAGGCTGTCTCTGCCCTGCTGAGCCCGCCTAAAGTCCCATTCTGCAAACGGTGCTGCACCAGTTGAGTAGTCCTCGACTTATGACCGGTTGAGTAGTCCTCGACTTACGACTGGTTGGGGGGGTCGCGGTATTAAAAAGGTTGAGAATCACTGCCTTATATGATCCTCACAAACATTTAGAAGGTAGATTAAACTAAGATACTGGAGGAATGTTGTCCATGGGGTCACGATGAGTCGGACATGACTTCGCAACTAACAGCAACAACCATAGCTAGTGCAATGTCATTAGACATACTAGACATACTAGAAAAGTATGTAACAGATATCACTTTTATAAATTATAAATAGCATGCAGACTCCTAATTTGGATCTGGACCACATAGCAAGTAAGGTTTAAATCTTCTGTAGGATGAGTTACTATAGCAAACTATACTATAATTTGGCTGGCTTGTTTATTATTTGGTTGTTAAACCCAGACACTGAGAAACTTGGATAACAAGGAAATAAGTAGCACAGTGTTTGACTTCACATGCCCTATGTTTTCTGAATGGCCACAGACTCAAGGCTTATGTAACATATTCATTCACAAATTAGCCATCCACATTGTAATCTAGTACAGGTAATCCTCAACTTATAACCATAACAGAGCCCAGAATTTATGTTGCTAAGTGAAAAATTTGTTAAGTGAGTTATGCCCCATTTTACAACTTTACGATCAGATCCTACAACATTATCCTGGGACATATATATTTGCCTTCATTCATGAGACGTGAGACATGGTGGTGCTTAGGAAGAAAAGTAAATACAGGTAGTCTTCAACCTATGACCACAGTTAAGCCCAAAATGTATGTCACTAAGTGAGACATTTAAGTGAATTTTGCCCTATTTTATGTCCTTTCTTGCCACAATTGTTAAGTGAATCACTGCAGTTGTTAATTTAGTAACATGGTTGTTAAGTGAATCTGGCTTCCCCATTGACTTTGCTTGTCAGAAAGTCACAAAAGGTGACCACATGACCCCAGGACACTGCAACCGTCATAAATACGAACCAGTTGTCAAGCATCTGAATGTAAATCATGTGATCATGAGGATGCTGTAATGGTCATAAATGTGAAAAATGGTCATAAGTCAATTTTTAGTGCCATTGTAACTTCGAACTGTCATTAAACAAACTGTTGTAAGTCAAGGACTACCTGTATGTTGTATCATCCCTATCCACTTAATTTATAATTTAGTATGTTATGTGAATACAAATCCTGGAGTTAATTGTATGGTTAATTCTATTGGACAAAAACAGACTGTGTGGTACAAGCTTAAGCAAATGCTGTTTTGGATGTCTACAAACCAGATCCCTTCCCTTATATTTCTTGTGATTTTTACAGAGATCTTAGTGTGAAAGGTGGGATCAAGTACTTTGATATCTTATAATTCACATTTGTCTCTTTGTATTCTCCAGACGTCTGTCCCAAGAAGTAACTTAACATATTGCATAGATGGAGACAGTCCTGGACAACAGTTGGAATTCTTTAGATATAAACTCCAGAGTATTCCTGTTTCCTATTTGAATTTCTCATTTTTTACACATGAAGCTTTAATAGATAAAGAAACCATGGCTCCAGTTAGAGATTCTTTCGTGCCTCTGCCTTGTCTTTTGATCATTTCTTAGCCTCTGGCTAAAATAAAATTTAATTCAGAGGGGCTCCACCTTGGCAGTAACTTCTGTAACAACACTCTAGTTGCTTATTGAATAAAACAACGTTTATCTGAAAGAGAAGCAACTCATCCCGAACTGAGTTCTCTCACATCTCTAGAGTTGCCACTCCAGCTTTTAAACGCAGGATAACCATTGCAGCAGAAAGGGTTAAATGAAATCCAACTCTCCTTTTCCTGTGCTGTAAAGAATTAGTAATCAAACAGAAGCTGAAGGCAAGACAGAGTGTCAGAGCCACTGACGGAGCTCCACTCCGAGAGAAGTTCTGGACTTGGTCTCACCCTCCAGAAGCGGCATCAGTGAGCACTTTGCCCTCACTGACAAGCAGATCCCGGCATCAGGTAAGGGTGGGATTTGGATTACATTCTACATCTTGGTGCCTCTCCCTGTCCACTCCTGGTTTAATCAGTTTGACTGAGTTTCTAAGTTAGACGTGAACGAGTGTCCTGAAAAAGGGAGAACATTTAAGGATAAATATCGTGATTGTTGGCAGGCAAAGAAGAAGGGATGTTTACATGTGAAATTAACTTACAGTTAACTCATTCAGAGCGCCACTTCTTCTAACAAAGCTGTGGCACTTCAATGGGAAGAGGTAGCCTTTCTTGTTTCGTATTGGATGTCACTTCAATGGGAAGAGGTAGCCTTTCTTGTTTCGTATTGGATGTCATCCTTCCAACCTTGCATAGAGGAGGCTGTTTGTACATTCAGTGCATACATTCAGTACAGTCTGCATGTGCAGGTTAAGATTGAGACCACTTGTTTAGAAGTGGGTTACTTGGGTTTTTTTCTCTGCACCTGTGTATTCTGGAAAAGGGAAGCAGCCACAGGAATAACCAGACATTCCTGCGAATGCCAGAAGCCAAGCCAACTTAGTTCACAGCAAGGCAAGCAGCTGTGAGTGGCACAAATTGCAGTGGTTGCCATTCAGTTGATGAAAGATTCATGTTGCTACAGGCTCATGTGGTTGTGGGAACAATTCCACAGATTATCTGGAGCAGTGTATGCTTGATCCTGTAAAAAGTTTTGGAATTTTGTTTTTTTTTTTTTTCTCTTTCACTTTTATATATTTATTTGAATGGGAAAAGAAAATTAAAAAGTGCTGGCAGGCTTTGCAAGATTCAGAATTTGCCTACTGGGTTCTTTATACTGATAGTCCTCAATTTACAACAGTTTATCTAGTGATATTTGAAGTTATAACAGCACTGAAAAAAGTGATTTATGACCATTTTTCATACTTACGGCCGTTGCAGCACCCTCATGGTCACATGATCAAAATTCAAATGCTTGGCAACTGGCATGTATTTATGACAGTTGCAGTGTTCCAGGGCCTTCCTGACAAGCAAACTCAATGGGGAAGTCAGATTCATTGAATATCTGCATTACTAATTTAACAACTGCAGTGATTCACATAACAACTGTAGCAAGAAAGGTCATAAAATGGGCAGAATTCACTTAACAGCTATCTCACTTAGCAACAGAAATTTTGGGCTGAATTGTGGTCGTAAGTCGAGGACTACCGGTACAGAAAGCAGGGAAAGAGGCATATGTTACTTCCTATCTCAAGGACCTGGAAAAGAATTGCTGGTCAGTAGAGAACAGCCTTCTTTAACTGGTATTCTTCAAATATATCGGACCTTAGTTTTCACAATTTTCATGCTAACAGGCAGGGATAGGAGTTCAAACCTGGCATCTAAAGAACACTAAAAGTTGATTCGCTAACTGAGCTAACTGACCAGGCACAAGCCTCCTTCTAACGGTTCCATGAAATGTCAAGCATTCCAGTTATGTTCGTTAAAGTTATATTTGTAAAGTTGCCTGTTCAGCCAAAAGCTTCCATGGGTATGATAAGCTAGACCAAACACTGCAAAAAAAAATATAAACAGAAATATAGCGAACAAAAGAAGCTTGATATTTAAAGCTGCAGGAAGTTAATGCAACAATCTTCAGCCTGCAGGTGATGGCTCGACCTGGAAGTCATAGGAAATCTCTTCCACTCTCCTTAGCAGGGGCGAAGCAGCAGCCTGCAATGGATTGCTCTGAGAAATAAGGCCACTCTTCCTTCCTGAACCAAAGAATGTGAGAAATCATAGAACAAGATAGCAACAAAACTCAGGGTTTGTTAAGCAGTATGAATGGGTGCGTGTGTGTTAAGAAACCCCAGTCTTCAAGATGGTGATCAGCACAATTCCTAGAAATATGAACATTGTCTTTCAAAACCATGTTGATTTGGACCACAAAAGAGTCTGGTTCTTTTCCCATCAGGTTTCCAGACCAGTTTAATCCCAGAGACCCGAATCCACCTGAATAGCAGCAGATCAAAGGAGAGGATGATAGGGCTGTACCATGAAACAGGAGAGGGAGAGAACTGATTTTCATGGTGCAAACTCCCCTGCCCAGGAATTTTATGTACTGAACTTTTGAACACTAGTTTTTAATAGCTCACAAGTGCAGAGGAGGCATATAAACTGGCTCCCTCTCTCACATCATGCACAATGTCCATCCTCATAGCACTTATCCATTACTATTTGGGCAATTCTTAAACAGAGATTTAGTTCTGCTGGAAAGAATGCTACACCAGTATTTAAAACTAAGCTGCCTGCCAGCTGACAGGTACTATGAGAGATGAGAAAGAGAAATGGAAAGCGCTCTCCTGCATTGTGTAACCCTTTTAAAAGGGGAGCCATGTTAAATGTTGTTCGAAAAGCATTATGTCAAACCGGTGTTTCAAAATAGCCTGACTTAATTATTGGCACTTTACCATGCAGCTCCCCCCCCCCCCCCGCCACACACACACCTGTTATTTGGAAATCAAACAAAACCTATTGTGACAGTGATGCCTACATGTGGTAGGTGCTACATAGATGGTTTCTCAACTCACTTGATGTATACACCAGTTCACCATCCTTTTGTATGGAGATCTGTGTCACTAGAAGCAAGAGTTCTTCTTTATAGGCATAACAGCAGGAAAAGAGTGCATTTTTCATGGAAATTGTAAAGTTCCTGATTCAACCCCAAGTATCTTACCTGCAGGGTTGGGGGCTGCTGCTTGCCTTCATAAATGGATTAGCTATCTGGCTGAGTACAAGGCAACTTGTACAAAATAATAAAGTCCAATTATACCCCATATTATAATGTACTGAACATATATTACAGTTAAACTTAAAGCTAATCTAGCATTTTTATGAGTGTAGGGATATGTTTCTTTAGTGTGGATAGGTAGCAATGCATTCAAGAGCAATAGCAATAGCACTTAGACTTATATACCATTTCATAGTGCTTTACAGCCCTCTCTAAGCAGTTTACAGAGTCAGCATATTGCCCCTAGCAATCAGGGTCCTCATTTTACCAACCTTAGAAGGATGGAAGGCTGAGTCAACCTTGAACTGGTGAGACTTGGATTGCCAAAATGCTGGTAGTCAGCAGTCAGCAGAATTAGTCTGCAGTACTGCATTCTAACCATTGCACCAACATGGCTCTTCATACCAATATACCGGTATCAGTGATATGTCCAATTTCAGTGAAACACAGTAAATGGAGCAAAGGATAAACATTCTCTTTTGACCTGTTCTTTTAATTCAGATAGGGCACACAAATACCTTGGGGAGAAATTAACCCTTATCTCCACCTCCTTGGGATATGGTCCTTAATGATGATCCATAAAAATAGCAGTCTACCAATAAGTAATCATTAACTAATATGGAATACACTGAATACACTAAAATCATTCAATATATTATAATTACATTTAGCATACAAAAAGACACAAAATAATGACAAAACTTTAATTCACTTATGACAGCAAAGAATTTCATGGTAGCCTGCACTTCTAAAATATGAACTTCTTTTTCACTTAACAAGTTAACTCTTTTGGGATGCTTTTCCTGCAATTAGTGGTTGAATTCACATACGCAAATTCCAATAGTTAACAGACTCTGGAAATAAACACAGACTGCTATGTTCCATTTCACCATTCAAGGTATCCTATATACTGAGTTTTATGACCATGTAGAAAAACATTTTCTGTACTTACGTTTCTAAAAGACTCACTGGGGCAGGAGGCCATCACTTTAGAATATTTACACCCAATTTACACAATAGCGTTATCAAAATATAAATCCAACTTTGTGTGGTATCTGTCATTTGGTTACTAAATAGACTCTCTCAATCAATTTGTGTTTCCCGTGCATTGGTGTTTCTTGTTTGGACAGGGATTCATCTGGTCAAGTTCTAGTTTAGAAACAGATAACGTTACCTTACTAGAAACGGATAAATGATAAACTTGGTGCTGTTTTACTCAGCGCCAGATCTGAAAGGAACATTATATAATTTCTGGGGGCTTTCAGCAGATATTGCCATTCTCGCTTCTTAATTTAACAAACCCTAGACTTGTCTTCTGCCAGCTGCACCAGTTAAAGACTGTGGGCCATAAGGCACCTTCAGTGTCTCTCGTTCTTTATCTTACACACGTAGGAAAAAAAGTATGTTTCTTTTATTATAGTTGACTTTTTGAACTAAAAATCCATTCACTCTTGCATTCACCCATCCATTCATACTTTTACAACTCAGTCTAGCTGGCCAGGCCAGGTTTGCAGTCCAGAAGAACTGAGCCAGAATATCTATCATTCATAATACCTCATTCTATGTAATGGCTACCAATGATTACAGTTCCCATATATTGTTATAACTTTCGACAAGGCTTGGCCAGTCCTACTTTAGGTCTTTTCTCATACCTCCTAGAACTTTTTCACCAAAATGCCATTGGCTTATTAGTTCACGTGGAAACCATCTATTATTCTAAAAGCCATCCTGTATGGGAATAAACATATCTAATATACATATCTGGTTACATAGGTACACATGTTTAACATATTCCAATAGCTGACTGTTTTCTATCAGGATTTTATAATGCTACCAAGAATATTTCTCAAGTATTTACTTGATTAAGCCTGTCCTATCATCTCCGGCCTTTGGTAGAATATATCATAGTACTTCATCATTAGAATGCCTTCCAGATAAATTAGATCATAAGTTTCATTATTCCCAGCTGGCAATGGATAATGGGAATAGTATTCCAATGTACCTCTCTAGGGCATCAGGTTGAGAAAGTTATGTGGAATTTAATTGCTTAATTCTACCCTGTTTGTAGTTTCTTATTTAATGAGTTAATTGTAAGGCAAAAGCAATGCTTTAGTTTTGAAGGGGAAAAGAAACTTGAGAATAAATACTTTAAAAATTTCTGACTCTAAAAGTCAGAAATGAAATTATGCCATGCTATATTATAGAATAAGGACTGTTGAGAGAGAGAAACTTCAGAGAATCAAATGATAAGGAAGACCACAAATACTGAAACAATAATTCTGTGTTATGCCAGTGCACATATTTTTATATAAAAATTTAAAGTTTTCATTTAACTTTATAAACAACACCATCATAATACATGCTTGGCAATCCTGTGCAGGATCATTTTCCTCCCATTCAAATTTGAGTTATCCTGCATGGAAAAATGTTGCCATACCACTAGTTGTTTATTTCTGCATGTTTTCCTAAAATAGTTTAATCCTGTTTGGAATGTTGTATGATGATTCTTCACAGAACACACAGACTTTATTTCTTATAGCAGAGTTATATTTTGTCAGTCAGGCAACCCATCTCTCACATAGTTCTGTGTTTGCACCAGATTCCAGAAGCCAAGAAATAAGGAAATAGACACTCCCCAGATTGTATGCATTAGCATCTAAGGAGCAATGCCTAAACTTGCAGGTTTCTTTGGGCTTCCCCAATGAAATAATTAGATTTTAAATTTATATGAATTGTTAAATAAAGATCAATTTTCAGATTAGACCAGTGTTTTTCAACCTTGCCAACTTTAAGATTAGTGAACTTCAGCTCCCAGAATTCCCCAGCCAGGATGCTCCAATTCTGGGAGTTGAATTCCACATGGATTACCAACATATGGGATTAGACAGAAACTATGGCACTCTTTTATCAAGACTTATTATACATAATTTGTATTATACTGATGATAGTTATTAGTTATTGCATGATGATTCTATTTTAATGTTGAATTAAGGTTTAAAATTGATATAGGAGATTCTAATATGTAGAACTGAAGCAATCCTACTTTTCTTTAGGATTATCATTCCCTTAATGAAGACAGAACTGAGATATCTTGCTAATCCTTTCTTTGTTCTATTCTAAGTTTTGATATTTCAAAATGGTTGAATGTTTGCTACATTCTTCTTTGGGGTAGATTTTATATTAGTCCCTCATGCTAAAACAGATGTTAAAGCACAAAGTTTAGAAAGGAGATGGAATTAATTATCGTTAGCTGGGGTAAAAGCTCCATGTGAAGGAATGAAAAGTGAATATTTCCTGTGAATCTTTCAGATTAAAAATTTGGCAGAAGGTAGAGATGGTTTAAAGCATTTTTAAACATGTAAAAATAAATGTCAACAAAATATTTCTGCACTAATTCAGACCTAAAGCACCATGCAGTCATTTGCAGATTATAAAATCTTATGCAAATTATGATCTAGTGTGCATCATCAGTACACAAGTAGAAATCAGAATATTTTTCCCTATTCTGCATAAATCTTCCCCAGATGCAAACAGTGGCTCAATACCAAATAACCAGGGACATATCGCAACAGCTGTACAATCCGGACTTGGAGAGAGACTGGCAACATCCCAAAGACACATTCTAGAGTAGGGAATCTAGTTTGCAGTTCTC
This sequence comes from Crotalus tigris, assembly GCF_016545835.1. NCBI lineage: Eukaryota > Metazoa > Chordata > Lepidosauria > Squamata > Viperidae > Crotalus > Crotalus tigris. The sequence continues at coordinate 1,537,664 of NW_024096464.1, read as the reverse complement.
CTTTCAGTTCACTATCTGGCTTGATAATTGTTCATAGAAATACCTTTCCAGTACAGTATAATTGTTCTAGCCAACCATTGAAACTGAAAACTCCTCCATTTTTGATCTCTTGTTAATTTTCAAATACTTGAGATGTTCAAATATTAGCCAAAAACAAATTATAGATTTCAACAGCATATAGAGTGATAATTTTATTGAACTACATGCCACACACCCCTCCAGATGTAGTAGTAACAGTACTTGAGTACTGCAAATTCCTGATTTTTATCTTTAGCAGCAAGACTATTGCAACCAAGCTTTATTGGTTCCCTGAGGCATCTAATGTTTGAATATGCTTTTTATAGTACATTCCAAATAAATTGCCATAGTTTTGAAAAGATATTCTGGGTTCTGGAATTTTCTAGATGACCCATTATCCCATGCCAAAGCTTTTCTGATTTCAATAAAAAAGCTCATTCCATGTTATTCTAGAGATAGTTCATATCTTGTAGATCAGTGGTTCCCAACCTTTTCTATACCCCGCACCCCTAGAACGCTTCTGATATATTCTCGCACCCCTTACAAAAGTTCAAAATAACAGCAATTAATTATGCATGTACATTATAATTTTGAAAACCCAAGTTTTCGCACCCCCTGGAATATCGTCTCACATCCCCTAGGGGTATGAGCACCCCTGGCTGGGAAATTATAAATAAATAAATAAATAAGGATGTATACATAAGGACTCCTGGGGGAAGGAAATAACTTTTTGTGTTTTTTTATCCCACTCCTCACTAGGGGCTTCAGGTAAGTATGAGAGAGAGAGAGAGCAGACACATTCTCCTTCTCCTTTGCCCACCATGAGGAGAGAAAAACAAAAAGAAGCAGACTTTTTGTCAGAACTTCCTTAACAACCTTTATTTGTCCTTTTGGAATGTAAGCATCTGTCTTAAGACACTTTTAATGGGCTTGGCTCTATTCATACAAACATCCTCATATGGACACTGATGAATGAATTAGAAAATTCCTTTCAGGGTTACCTCAATATTTTCCCTACAAGGAAAAGCATGTGTAGATTCTAGAACCAATCAACACTGCTCCTTTTTACCCAATACTAAAATACAAATTGTCAGCCTATCATTGCTTGGTTGCCAGCACTGATTATCAGCACTCTCTCACTCAGGACTGATTTATCAATTAAGTGTTATAGATAAAGTGCCTAGGGCCCATAAAAATGTTTGTTTATATGCTGCCCATCTCACTGTCCAAAGTGCCCTTTTAAAATTTTGTTTTAATCAGAAGAAATAAAAATGAAATAGAAATTACTTATTTTATGCCTTTTAATAAATTTAATAAATTCACTTTTAATTAAAAACACACGAGAAATGAACAAAATTTGAGCATCTAGCCAATAATCTTATTTGTATGCATAGGGTGGCTACTGAAATTTAGTTAACGTTAATGATTATATGTTTTACTATTTCCTATATCTGTAAAATTCAAAGAAAATATTGAAAATCAAACGGGGTATACTTTTTAATACTATTCTGTTGAAAGAAAAATCTTCATCAGGGTCCAGTCCAAGCCAAGAATAAACAAAATGGAGACTGCTTTAGAAAGAAGGTTCTTGTTTATTGAAGAGCAGAACCACAACAGCATGTGGCTCTGGGGTAGCTGACCACATGGAACTGGGAATGGTGGGTTTTTATACCTTCTTGGGCTTTTGTGTTTCTTCCTGTTCCTGTGGCATGAACTTTGACCTGAGGTTCAGTTTGCCCTTTTAGTATTCTAATGGTGATGGGTTAATCCTATTATGTCCTAAAGGTCATGTCCTGCTTCTCTGCAGCTGGGGCTGATGGCTATGTCCTGTGTTGGATTTTTGGGTGAGGGGTTGCTGGTTCTAATCCTATCACTCTGGTGTTGTTAGTTATCAAATCTTGCTCCAAGAGATTTCGAAAGATCCTTTCTTGAATGAGTTTCTGTAGGTAGTATTTGCTCATGAATGGGGCCTCAGTCTTTTTGAATGGGATTATCAAATCTGCATTTCTACAAACCTGGCCTAGCTTTGAAGAAATAAAAGGAAAATAAGTAAGCTGGTACCATTTCCTGTGGTTGCACCTGTCCCCCTCCCCCAAAGCCATTGATGCTGACATGTGAAGATGGCTGCAGCTGGCTCTTTTGCCCAATAAAATGAAGGTACTTCTAAGGCAGGGAAACTGGAGCTGGAAAACTTGTAAAAGTTTAATAAAAGCACATGTACCCCATTTAGTGCAACAAAGGGAAACTAATTAATTGAAGGCTTTCCCCTGACTGACAGAAACATGGGAATCAGATCCGGATTAATCAGTGAAAATTTCCTTCGATTCTCAACCTCTGACTGCACAACCCTTGAAATTTCTTTCAAAGGAACAGAAGATAGTTATTGAAGATCCAACAATGGTGGAACCAGGGAACAGTGTAAAATAAATGTAACAAAATACCCTCTCCTGAAGGGCCAAGTTAAGTGTCATATACATTATGTGTAGAAGGAAATGACAGAGGCCGTTTCCAGGTTAATGATTTATAGTATCTTGTACTGTCATCTACCAATATATAGTTTGTCTTCATTACTGATCTGTTGACACATACTGCAATCACTACAGATAGCCCTTTACTCACACTAGCCAGTTAAACCACCACGTGAAGTTACACTGGCTTAACAAAAAGTTAGTTATGACCCACCCTCAATGTTACGACTGCTGCACCATGAGATCATGTGATCACATTTCAGGTGCTTGGCAACTGGCTTGCATTTATGACTGGTTGCAGCATTCCATGGTCATATAATTGTTTTCTGGCAAAAAAAAACACCCATTGGATAAGCTAGATTTGGATTTATAGCCATATGATTTGCTTAATAACCATGTATTTCGCTTAAAATAACAAAAAAAGCTTCTTTCAACATGTAAAAAACAAGAAAAAAGTGAAGGAAATGATTGGTCCATTAGTGGGTGAAAGTGGTAAGAAGGTGACTAGCGATAGGGAGAAAGCAGAACTATTTAACTCAGTTTTTGCATCTGTCTTTACACAAAGGGAAAAAACAGACCAACCTATCAAAACTAGTGCCATAAAAACAGTATAGAAACACAAGTTAAGATAGGCAAGAAAATGATACGTGAGCACCTGTCCAGCCTAGACAAGTTCAAATCACCAGGACCAGATGGATTACACCCCAAGGTTCTCAAGGAACTGGCAGATGTGATACCACTTTACAATGCCTTGGTAAGGCCACACTTGGAATACTGCATCCAGTTTTGGTCACCACGATGTAAAAAAGATCCTGAGACACTAGAAACAGTACAGAGAAGAGCAACAAAGATGATTAGGGGACTGGAGCTAAAACATATAAGGAACGGTTGCTGGAATTGGGTATGTCTAGTTTAACGAAGAGAAGGACAAGGGGGAATATGATAGCAGTGTTCCAATATCTCAGGGGCTGCCACAAAGAAGAGGGAGTCAAGCTATTCTCCAAGGCGCCTGAAGGCAGGACAAGAAGCAACAGATGGAAACTGATCAAGGAGAGAAGCAACTTAGAACTAAGGAGAAACTTCCTGACAGTTACAACAATTAACCAATGGAACAACCTGCCTCCAGAAGCGGTGAATGCTCCAACATGGAAGTTTTTAAGAAGAGACTGGACAGCCATTTGTCTGAAATGGTGTAGGGTTCCTGCCTGAGCAGGGGGTTGGACTCGATGACCTCCAAGGTCCCTTCCAACTTTATTATTATTATGATGATGATGATGATGATGATGATGATGATGGATCATTGCACAGTCAGCCAGATGTTCAGACTGGATTTGACATTTTGTTTACCTATCGAGTCCTTTATTGTTGTTGTTGTTGTTATTATTATTATTATTATTATTATTATGACTCATTTAATGCCCATCATAAAAAATGGTCATAAAATTGAATCTGGACACATAGTGAATTACAATGATCTATAACCAATATTCTGAGCTCAGTTGTGGTTGTAAGTCAAGAATTACCTGTAGTGTGAAAAGAACAGCCTTCAAATGAAAAATTACTTTGGGCAGAGGGATAAAAGAATGTTTAACTTCAAACCAGCAGCCATTTTTCTACTCCAATTCACATATGAAAAGAGACATTGTAATTTAATTTGCCAGAATTTATTGTAGTTCATAATTTCGTTCTGTGATTTATACTGTACTGACCATGGTTCCTGATATTTATGTTTTCTATGGAGCTTAATAGTGATTCCTAGTCAAGTAATGACCTCCTGGAAAATTATAACCTCTGTGATATTTATAAAACTAATGCTTATTCACTTCTCTTTTGCTCTTTTAACCCTTTTGTGATCTCTGTCTTTATTCATTTATGTATTTTTTTCTACTTTTTTTTAAAAAAAATAACACAATTTGGATTGTTTGTAAATAATCCTTGCTACTCTTGTTGAATTGAGAAGCAGCACTTCTTAGAGGATATGCTCTTGAACATAAGCAGAATGTCAAAGAATACTGAATAATTTACAGAATGTCCCATGATATGGAAAATGCATTCACAGTAATTATTTGTAATATGGCTTATTATGAATAATGAATTACTCATAATATGAAATTATTAGGATGCAAAGTATTGACTATCAACTATCAATGGATGTTAGCAGACATTCATTCCCTCTGAAGTAAAATTTTATCTAGTAATACATGAAGATTTTTATTACTAAAGAAGATCATTGGTGAAAATCACTCTAAACTACAACTTGAAGAGAGGAAAGCAGGTGTGTGTGTGTGTGAGAGAGAGAGAGAGAGAGAGAGAGAGAGAGAGAGAGAGAGAAAGCAAACTGATCCATGACAGAGAGATGGAGAGGGAAGTTCCCTTTGTTTTTTAAACACAGTTTCTCCTTTTGAGATTACTTTCTTCTTATCATCTGCAGGACACAATGGTATTCTTAATCCTACTGGTTACACTGGCAGTGATGTCACCATCTACATTGGCGGTAAGTATTAGATCCAACTTTCAGAACTAGAATCAAATAAAAATAAAGGCCAGACGTTTGTAAAGGATGTGGAATACTAAAACAAAGGTACATTATAATAATAATAAAGTTGGAAGGGACCTTGGAGCTGCTGTTTTGATGAAGGGAGTTTAAGTAGGGAAAATCTGGGAATCCTTGCCTCCTACTTTGCCGTACATGGTTGGTTTCAATTATCCTGCAGTTCATGTGGAGTTTCTTCTAAGGCAGGGCTCTTAGGAGACCCTCTCAGGCCACCTGGCATCTTTCACTATTGGAGAAAGCATATACCAGCCAAAGCAGAATCAAGCAAAATAGAATCCCACATGCCAAGAGAAGCGATGGTAATTATGTCTTTGGCTATCTGGAGAAAGCAGCTCTCACTGCAGGAGAAGAACCAAAGAGTTACAAAAGAATGAAATTCTAGGAAAGGAATTTCACTGCAAACTCTACGGGCTAGGCTCAGAGGCCCATGTTATCCCATGCTGCCTATCAAGACAAGAAGCAGCACACATCTGAATATGAAAAGTCATCTCTTCCTTGTATCCTTTCCAAAGGTAGATATTTTTGGCCAGTGTGGGAAACAAGTTGTTCTCTAAATAGGTCTTGTTATGGCGTAGCAGTAAAGCATCTTTTACTTTAAGAATTAGACATTTCAACAATGTAATAGTTTTGTGCAGGGAAGAGAGTTTCAGGCTGGGGAATGGAGATAAATACCATAAAGCAGAGGTCCTCAACCTTTTGGGCACCAGGGACTGGTTCCGTGGAGAGAGCTTTTTCCGCAGACCGGAGGGTGCATGGTTTTGTATGCTGTCTGCATCTCACGGATGGGGCTTTGCTTGTTTGTGTGGACTGGTTGCTGGCATGCCTTGGCTCAGTACTGGTCTATGGACCGGAGGTTGAGGACCTCTGCCATAAAGTCTGCCAGTTAAATGTGGCCTCTCGGTGACTTTAAAGAAAGCTTTTGATCTCAGTTTTGATTCACAGCTAATTCCCTTGTTTGATTTCCCATTTGGATTGTGTTTAGGATTAGAGTTTGATTGATTGCATTTTAAAAACTGATGGTAATTATTGCTTTTATAAATTACTATCTGCTGTAAATTTGTATGTTAAATGATGCTGATTGGTGGCTATATTATGGGACTGAAGGAAGAAAAATATAGAAATGTGCAGAGTTTTCTTCCAAGGACACATGCCCTGAAGTGAATTTGCTACAGTATTTGCCTATGCTGCTGAAGTTGATGTATTCAAGGTGGTACTTTCATTTCCAAGTTAGGAACAGGCTGACTTGAAAATTATAAAGCATGTAATGTAATGTATTGTAATTGTAATGTAATATTAGAAATAAAAATGGACCAGCATGTTTAAACATGCTTGCATCTTCATCAAAAAAAATCTATTTAGTTGATATTTGTATCTACCATCCTTCAATAGTCTGTGGAGGTCTCCCTGTTGTGTTTCCAGGCTATTTTCTAAGTCAGTAAATGATAGATTGGTTTTACCAGTGGCATGATTTTTGGTATACATTTTAAAATTATAAGCAAGAAGTAGAGTGCTCTTATCTTTTATTTGGTTTTATAATGTACATATATTTTATAATGGACCTCTCTTTTTCATTTTTCAAGAATCAATAGACATGATCTTGCTAAAGTTTGACATGTCAATTAAAATTTTCCATTTAAATGCCGAAGTCCTTAACCTGGCCTAGAATGTGACCAGTGGGACCAATTATCCAATACAGATCCTTACCAACAATACATTACAATAACCTATCCATTCCAGGTTATTTGGTATTATAGTCCAACACTTCTAGAGGATGTCCAGTTGGGGAAGATGCTTCTGACCAATCCTTGGATTGTATATACTATTTCTTAAACATAGGTTGCCAAGAAGAGGCAATGGAGGCAGAGAAAGGACAGAGCGAGCAGCATCCAGAAGTACACTACACTTTAGGTAGCGGTGGCCTCTCCCTCACAGAATAAAAACATTGAAAAGTGTGGCCACACAAAATCACTTCTTGGCAGAGCAGCAGAAATCCTGTCTTTCTCATAGGTGACAGAACCAGTAATTCACAGCTGGCTGTACTTTTCCCAGTTGAAAACAATCTTCCATAAAGCACAGGACTTGTGCTCTCTGAAGTGAACATTAGTCCTATTGTTAAGTTAGGGATATACTATTTTTTTTTTAAAGAAGTGCTAAATCCATACTTAAAAATCAGGTCTTGTGCTCTTTCAAAAGAACACAGTATATGGTTATATCACGTAAAAGAACTTTGCACAGATTCCTTTATGGAAGTTATCTCATTTCTCATGGAAAATCTGGTCACTTATCCATTTAAGGAATATCAATTCTATATTTGTACCAAATCCCTTAAATATTGAGGCATGTAGATAATGAGAGGTATAACTCAGTTTGTCAATGCTGCTAACTTTGGATGTTCTTGCTTGACAATATATGAAGATGCAGACATTTTCTATTTAACCTGTGTATTACTTTTAGAGTTAAAATTAGATGGTGCTGGGGGGGGGGAGGGGGAAGAATGTACTTGGGGACTAGTTAGCCATAACAATATCTCAGTAGAGTATTCTTCAAGGTTGGTTGTAATAAAAGGAGATAAGTAATGGCAGTTATGGAACGGGAGGGAAAGTTCACACTTCAAATTAATTGGAGAATGTGATTAATGACTGTTAAATGAAGGAGTGAGTTATGTTTAGATACTGTATGTTTGGGAGAGGAGAATTCAGATTTTGGCTTCTCTATGTACATGCTGAAGCTATGTTGCAATTAAAGATTCTTTAAGGTAAACAATGCCTCAAAGTTCTTTGAAGAGCTTCTTCTTTTGGAACCATGACACAGTTAACATGTAATAAAATGAGGTTTCTTCATATATGGATAGATGAGAATCTGTAACTCTCATCTTTTGGGGAAAGGTGAATATTCTCCAAATGAGTATTGTTCCCAGTTTAATTTATATTCTGAGAAGACTTTTTCTCAGAATAGAAATTAATAAATTATTTGTTTAGAATTTTATTTTTATGGGGTTCTTCAATTCCAAGAATATCTTTACAGAAAATGCCCTTGCTAGTTAATGAAGGAGGATTCGTTTTTTCCAAATCTGCAGTGTGAGAGGACAGGCTGCCTGCAAAATGGTTAGCAGCTGGGTTGCCGGTGCCCTGTCCCTCTAAGAATTCTCCCTAGCCAGCCAACTGGTGGCTGTAAAAGCTGAGCAGAGAGGCAGCTGGTGGTGATTGTGTTGGAGTGAGAGAGAAGGTAGTTTGTGTTTTTTGGGGGAAACTAAACCGGCCTGAAGCAGCCCAAGGCAAATAAAAGAGTTACTGTTTTCCAGAAGTAGGATTCATAATGAGATGTAGCAGAGGAAAAGGAGTTGTAGCAGAATTGGGAAGAATTATAAGGTAAACAGGAAGTACTAGCCTGTGAGTATTTATGGGTGGAGGCCTGGAGGCCAGGTGGGGTGGGTTTGACTCTCTGGGGCAAAGGTAGGCAACCTTGGCTCTTTTATGACTTGTGGACTTCAACTCCCAGAATTCCTGAGCTCAGGAAGTCCACAAGTCATAAAAGAGCCAAGGTTGCCTACCTCTGCTCTGGGGTTTTGGAGCCCATTGACCTGGGTCACAGGTTGGCAACCTGTGGCTCCGGAGCCACATGTGGCTCTTTGAGCCTTCCTCTGCGGCTCCCAGCCTCCTCTGCAGCAGGAAGCAGGAAGCACAGGAGAGAGCTAGCTAGCCCAGCTATGCTGACTCAGGAATTCTGGGAGTTGAAGTCCATGAATCATAAAAGAGCCGAGGTTACCCCTGAGCTTGTTGGAGAAGAGCTTGAAGTCAGCTTGCCAGATAAACAGAAGATCAGAGAGAGGGAGAGAGGGGGGAAGAGAAAAAGAGAAAGAGAGAGAAAGAAAGAGAGGGAATGGAAAGGGAGAGAGGGGGAGAGAAAGATAGAGAGAGGGAGAGGAAAGAGAGAGGGGGAGAGAAAGAGAAAGGGAGAGGAGAGAGAGAAAGAGAGAGAGAGAGAGAGAGAGGAAAGAGAGAGAGAGAGAAAGAAAGAGTGGGGGAAGAGGACTGGCAGACCAAGGGCAGAAAGAGAGAGAGGGAGGGAGAGAGAGAGAGAGACACAGAGAGAGACCCTTTGACATCTAAAATGAAGATAACACTGCATATATGGTAAAAAAGGATATATGCATGTTATCTTCATTTTAGATATCAAAAGGGTTTTGTGGCTCCCAGTGTTTTGTTTTCGGTGGGAAATGGGTCCAAGTGGCTCTTTGAGTGTTTTGGGTTGCCTACCCCTGACCTGGGTATATGTAAAAGTGACATGGAGTTATATTATCATGCTTATATATTGCCAAGTACTGAATACTGGAAACCAACAATTGGTCTTAATTTTCTGATTCGGGTTATTTTGTAATACAATATACATATATGGCACCCTTGGTATGTGGACAGTATTAGGATTCAAATATAATAGAACTATAGCAATTCTGGAGACAATTATATTGGTTAGAAGGCTATGGAGTGTAATGTCTAAAAACAAATTTGATCTGTATTCCTATACTAAACTGACTTTATGGGGAAACCCAGCATTAAGAAATTGGGAAAAAATAATGATATGGATAAGTTGGATGAAAACTGGAATATTGATTTTGGACCAATTGATAGGTGATGAATATGAATTAACATATGCTGTGCTGAAATTATCTATTAAATGTAACTCAGTGGCAGCATTTACAACACTTGTTAACAACATTGTCCAATGTATGGCCCTTTGAGTCAACACATTGAAGATTTTAATTTCCCTTGCCATTTATGAGCAGATTGCCTATAGATCAGTGATGGCGAACCTTTTAAAGACCGAGTGCCCAAAAACTGGCCCCGCCCCTGCTCTGCCCCCCATCCCCCGCCCCGCCTGCCCAAAGGACCACTCACCGCTTCCAGGGCCTGCCGCAGATCACCCAGGCAGGCCAACACCACTATGGCGGCCACACCCTCTGCCTGCACCCTGCAGCATCAACTGCATGATAGGGTATGAGGGAAGAGTCTTGTCTACGCTGCCTGGCTGCCATGTCCTTGGCTGCGCTGCTCCATGTGGGTCACCCTTGGGGGGCGACTCTCCTTTACGGGGGCTGCTGGAGAGGAGGGGGTTGCGGGGACAGGCAAGGCTGGGGCAACGGCACATGTGCCCACAGAGAGGGCTCTGAGTGCCGCCTCTGGCACACGTGCCATAGGTTTGCCACCACTGCTATAGATGTACACGTTTATGAATAAATATTATGAAATATTGGACTCATTTATACAAAACATAGGGGTTTTTTTTTAAAAAAAGCATGATTGTTATACAAGTGTGTTAGAAATGAATACAAATACTTGCATATAATGTTTACCTTAGATAATTATATATAGAATTGTAACTCTATATCGTAACAACATATACTATATATATATATTCTGTTGTATTTTTTCACTTATTTTTAAGCACTTGTTATGTATTTTTATGGCTGTATTTGTATAGATGCATATCCACAACAGGCTAATAAACCAATACGTCCTGGGCCAATCCAGCCCCTGACTATTTCACCAAGCATATCTTCAATGAAGCATCTTAAATCATGTCCATGGCAAAATCTGTGTTGAGAGAACAAAGAAAGCTCTATTTTAAATCTCAAATAGTTGAGACTGATTTTAAGCCACTTCCCTTGTGGACTTTGGAAGTTATGAAGGCAAAATCATGAGAACATCTCATTTATAAAGAGTCTGTGGGGCATGTTTGTACAGTCATAGTTGGAAAGGCATAAGGATAAGGCCTTAAGCCTCTCCTATCAATGTGTTACAGGTGAGATAGAGATAATGTTGTGTGAAAAAGGAAAGAAATTGTTGTTTTCAAGAAAGGATGATGGAATAGGTAAGCACAAGTGGGAATGCACTCTCCGTGAAAGTGGCATAATTACCAGACACTTTTTTGTTATGAAACTACAGGTAAATTAAGAAGGTTGGGATTAGATGACTCATTCTTATTTTATCCTCCAGACAGAAGAAGACAAGGTAAATATCAATGATAAACAACAAAAGTGCTTCTGTGAGACACAGACTTTTGCTTTCTAGTAAGATAAAACTAAAATCATTCACCCCATTATGTCATAGTGCTTTGCTTGGTTTGGGCTTAGCTCAAATACAACTACTGTGAGTTACAAACTATTGTCCCTGCCATGGCTTACTCTTTTGTCTGGACCAGCTCATTGTTCAACACTTTATGGATAAAATAAGCAATGATTTAGCATAATTATGAATCAGTCTGGCTCACTCTTCTTAAGATTTCATTTGAGACTATGTTTGGAATGGTTAGGAATTGTGCCTTCAGTTGGGCTTAACTGCCTTTAAAAACAAAAAGTGAGAATTTAAAAATGGCATAAGACCTATTTCTGAAGTAAACCATGCTTTGCTGCATCCTTGAAGTTAAGCCAAATGTTAAATACCTGAGCAACTGCTCCTTGGTATGTTTTATTTATCATATTAAACTTGAATAAGGAATACTTCTACATGGAGCTGCCATTCTAATTTATTATAATCATGTGAATTAGGTGTCCATCTGAGCTATTTCTTCCTACTTTGTTATTTTTGAAATTAAGCCTTGTTTTTCTCATCATGTTGAGAACGTTGATCTAGCCTATCTCTGTCAAGGTCATCTTCCTTACGATTTGCAGGACCAAAACTTATTGTTTGGGGACCGGGGCTATTTTATTTTGACATCAACAATTCCTTGGAATTTGTGACTAGTCTGTATTTCCACAGGTGAAACACTTAACTCATCTCCAAATCCTGGATTTCTTATCTCACCAACTACCTTAAGGGGGTCTTGTTTGTGTCGCTTCCTTTCCAATGCAGCACCCATGTGCAAAACAGACGGTATCCTATCACAGGAAAAATTTACATGTAACAAGGATTGGATTGCTTTTATTTTTCTTCCCTAGCAGATTGGATTGTTTTCCACACACATACACACGCACAACACTGGAAGAATTGTGGATCATACTGATCTCTCCATGTTCTCTGTGTTTTGAGGTTAAACAGAAGTTAAAACAGTTGCAGAGCAACTTCCTGATACTTTGGAGTAACTGAAAGAGGAAACAATAATGATAGAACAGTGCTGATAGGAGTAAGGTCACATGATTTTAATGTGTCAAATTGCTGGCCCATGGGCCAGATGCATCATGCCGAAACCGTGCCCATCCCAGCTCCAGCAATGGGGGAAAAGTTGCAATACATCGTGACACATTAAAAAAGTTTCTCCCAACAAAAGAGGTTTTTCCCAATTTCAACTTTCTTTTTCCTTTGTTCAATCAGAATAAAGTATCAGCTTCATTTTGGCATCAGCTTATAGAAAATTCATTTATAAGAACGGGTAGATTCTCCTTGAAGACAATCACTGACCTGAACTTAGACTTCCTGACTTCTTTATGGGGCTCTCTGGGAGCCAGGGCAGAACATGTTAGAGAATTTGCTGCATGCAGCCTTGGGATTGATTGACTACTTTGAATTATTGCAACTTTCTAGGCCAGGGGTGTCAAACTGCCAGCCCACGGGCTGGATGCGTCATGCCGAAACCGTACCCACCCCAGCTCCGGCAATGGGGGAAAAGTCATGATATGTCGTGACACATCATGTGAAGTTGCAAGTTTGACACCTGTTCTAAGCATTAGCTAGTCTACAATTGACCTATGAAAATTAATATATTGTTATGTAGCATGCTGCTCTTTTCCTGCCCCATCTTCTGTTTCATTCTTTATTGTCCTTTCCTTGCCCACCAGATTCCTGTTTTGTGCAAATACATTTCCATGATCACTTGATAACTCATAGGGTTATTATGCATTTTACAGGTGCTTACTGTCTTTCATCTTGAAAGCTTTTAACAAACCAGTTCCTGTCAGTGAATCACTAGTTGCAAAAAGTGACTACAAGAAATGATGGATTTCTTTACAGCTGAAATGCTGTGAGCATTGTCTATACACATTTATTGACTCCATCTTAGGGTCATGGCAAATGAGTGAGTTTTATAACTTTTATAAGTTTAAAGATTGTATATGATGCTTTATTGGGTATCTAATCAAACTTTTTTTCATAAACTCCCATATTTCTTTGTGGCAAGGCTTTTATGCCCAAATCATAGTCAAATTGCAATCTAGGTCTGTTCTGCACCTGAAGATTTCAAATTCAAATTTTTATTTTTCCTCAGCTAATGAAATATACTTGACATTTTACACCCTAAAATTTACACTCCCAAATGGATGTTTGGAAAAGAATCTAAATTTCTTTTCAGCACTGCCTGTAATATAATGGTAGATGCATCCTAAAATGGCTTTAAAAAGAGATAAACTAGAACAGGGATAGGCAACCTTGGCTCTTTTATGACTCGTGGACTTGATCTCCCAGAATTCCTGAGCCAGCCATGCTGAGGGGAAAGGGAGAGGTTTCCAAGCTGAGCCATGCTGGCTCAGGAATTCTAGGAGTTGAAGTCCACGAGTCATAAAAGAGCCAAGATTGCCTACCCCTGAACTAGAAGATTACCCCATTAACCATACTAAATGGCTAAATAGAAGCTTGGTTTACACTCAGAAATCAGTACCTCTGAATATCAAAACTGGTGACACGTAGTGAAGGTAAGCTATTAACACTTGTATCCTATTTATAGGAGTTTGAAAGGCATCCTCTGAGCCGCTGTTGGCAATGGGCTTTGGGATAAAAAGAGACTGTATGTAGCCGTTCTGGTGTTAACTTCTTATGTTCTTAAGAATGGATATTTTCATTGTGAGTTTAAACATACTCAAGGATGGAGTAGAAACAATATTATTTATTATCATTTTATCCAGGTTTGACATCCTAAAAATAATCTCCATTGTATACTATAGCACATACCGGTACTTCTGTTATTTTCCATGTAACAGCCATGAGGAAGTGTGAACAGATTCAGGACCTTGACAAAGTTTAGCTTTTTCTTTCTCTGCCAAAGTTTCAACAACAACATGCCTCTTGAAATATGTTATTTGTATTTCAAGGGAAGGTCACATTGATGCCAGTGAGGGATTTCTTTGAACTTTATAATATTTTGTTGTTGTTGTAGCACCTGCTGTTTGGAACAATCTCCAAATCCCAAAATTCACTTGGCCCTGTTAGACTTTAGGAAAGCTTTAAAAACATGGTTTTCCCTTTCCCTTGCATTGGGTCAGGATGCTAGATAATGCCATCTTTGGGTGGGAGAATGTGTGTACTGATATGTTGATTTTTGCTTTGTTTTTAATGCTGTTGTTGGTTTTAAGGTTAAATTTGGCTCCTACTTGTGAGTTGGACTAAAACTTCTAAAATTTAGGATTAGAATACCCAGCAGTCAAGCCAAAGGGAATTACATTGTATTGAAATCTACAGCTTCTTGGCAGTTTTTCGGAACCTGCACCTGGGTCTATAGATTAAGATTTAAGCCAGGCTTCATAATCTTTTACCAGCTGTTCAGCTTGTACCAGAACAAAATAGGCCTGTTGAGTCACTGAGAACTCATTCTTCTGGCACAATGTTTCAAAAACCTTGAATGAAATCATGGTTAACAGTCCAGTAAATGGTTCCTTTCCTATACAACATACAAGATCAGCTTCATAAACTTTATCTAATATGGGTTTATAATGAGAACAAAAAAATGAACCAGTTCTTTATAGGTAAACAGAAGTAACTTTTTCTTAAAATGATTAAAAGAGAGCACGTACATACAGCCATCATCACAATATTCCTTTCCAGGGTAAGATACATTATGCAAGGCTTATGAAAGGAATAGTAAGCTCAAGAAATAAAATTTGATAAGGGAAAAATGGAAATCGGGCCACATTTACTTTATATCAACATCTTTCACTACTTCCTCTCAATACTTTTCTGTCCTTGCTTCCACCTTCATTCATTTCTCAATGATCTCTTGAAGAGCAAAAATCTGTTCTGCATCCAGCTATCCTTGCTAAGGTTGCACTGGATTTTCCATAAGTTATTCATTCTTACCTCTCATTATCTCTTCTTTGCACTCAGAATTCTGCCAGGCACCTTCCCAGGCACACTTGAAAATTTAATCCCTCTCTGCTTTTTGCATTCCTTCTGGCTACTATTTGCTTGGTTTAGGGATACCACTGCAGCCTTCTTCCATTTGTTGGGCACAAATAAAGTCTTCACCCACATAATTAAATAAGTTGTGCAGCCACTCCATAAAAATCCAATGACCAAGTTTTCATATATCTCCATTTACATCATCCGCACATGTAACTTTACCATTTTTCATTAACCTGACAGCACTTACAGCTTTCTTCTCATCCATTATTTCTTGGACATTAGCCTGCCATCATCCTTTCAGTTCTGTTTTATCACAATTCATGTTGTTATTTTTAAGCCATTCATTCCTTAATACTTGTTTCCAGGCCAACTTTTTTTACTATTGTTAAAATTGTCCTGTATTTTCTCTGTTTGTTTCAATCTTATCCAACCCTTGCTCTTTGAACACATTTGTACAATATTTTCTGTATTTATATGATTATGGAAGGTATTTCATCATTTTTACAACTGCCACTTCTATATCTGCATGCTTGCCTCATGTACAGACTCTTTCAGTTCTTCATTCATCCAAATATATTTTTCATATTTCCCATTGGGGTAATTCCAAATCCTCCTGTGATAAGGTAAGGTAAGGTAAAGTAAGGTAAGGTAAGATAACCTTTATTGTCATTTTTTTTTACTGTGGGCACAATGGCACACATCAAAAATGAAATTTAGTTGCCCGCTCTCAAAGTGAAACACATACATGACACAGACTTAAATATACTATGTACAACATATGTATAGTCCCACACCCCTACATATAAATAGCAAATAAATATTAAATACTGTCTATCTTGAATATATAACGGAAGGAGGAAGTTTGAGAGTTCATAAGGTTAATGCTGTATGGAATGAAACTATGGCTGAATCTGGATGTTCTGCTACGGATACCACGAAGGCTCCTCCCAGAAGGCAACAAGGAAAACAGGTCATGGAGAGGATGTGTAGTGTCCCATAATCGTATGGATCCTGCTCAAGCAGCGCTTCTGTGCTGTGTCCTGGATGGGAGGGAGAGAACTGCCAATGATCTTTTCAGTCATTCTCACCACTCTCTGCACTGCCTTCCTGTATGAAGCAGTGATGCTTCCAAACCAGACTGTGATGCTGTATGACAGGATGTTCTCGATCGTTCCCCTGTAGAAAGTGGTCACTTTCCATCTATTTTATGAGTAATAAAAGATTGCTTTTTCATAAAGAAATCTTACTTTCTAGTTTTTCATTGTACTTTTTCTCTACTTTTTTCACTTTTTTTCTTTCATGTCCATTTTCCCTACAATTCACCAAATATTAACATCACCAGAAATTGTGTGTTCCTCATTTGGTAACAAGCACAATTCTTGAATTCTTAATTCTGCCAAATCTTCAACATGGAAAATAAAATCAAACATACTTAAATATCCGTTGCCTTTCAATGTGTATGCATGAACAGATGTAGTTTCAACTCTCATATTCAAAAATGAACACAGTTTTGTCTAAACATATTCTCATTCTCAACATTTTCATTCATTCCTGGGTGTCTGAAAAGCCCAATAATGTTTTCCATATTATTATCTTGTTCTCAATCATCTATTCACGTCACTTAGCAGATGTTGTGGTCATCTGATAGATCCATTGATATTTATTGCTATCTCCCTGCTTACAGTGGGAACAGTATTAGTCTATTCTGGCACAATTTGACATATTGTAAGCACAACCAAAGCCCAGTTTACCACAAACATGTTTATTCAGTACAAACTAGGATCCTTAATCCAGAAACTACAGAATGATTAGGAGATACAGTAGTATATTCCCACACTTCAGAATATATTAGGCAAAATACTTATAGCGCTTTTTTTAAAAAAAATAGGCTTGGGGTTTCAATTTGTTAAATCTCATTTCAGTTTTAGTATGCACACCTAGACAGTAGTTTGGAATGGAATTTGGTTTTTACACTTTTTCTCTGTTTGAGATTTGGGATTGTTAAATTAAGTCTTGTTCGTATACAGTTGTTTGAGATGTGCAGGATTACATAAAACCAATGAAAGGCCAGAGATATACGGTGATTGGTTCAGAGGCACCTATAGAATATGATGATTGTTACATTGCAACACAAGCTCCTTACTTTCAACATCACAACACACATACAAAATTGGTGGGGCTTACATCACAACATTGTAAAGCTTATTTTATCAAATGTGGTAGAATGGAATGTGGAATTGTAAGAGGGAGGGGCTCTTTCCCAGAGAGTAAAGAGATATTGGAGCTTGGAATCTATGATGTACAGGAAAAGGCAAAGGCAGATTCCCCCTAGCAATTCACAGGGTATATCTAATATGCAGATAATTACTTTAGTCTGGCAAGATTTCTGTCTATAGGAAAACAGCCATCAAGAACTACTCAGAGGTAATTTCATTTGTCCTTGATTTGTGGGTCTGTCACACATACCCCCATTTGTCCTCCTCTCCCCATGGACACTTCTGAGTTAGTCTTGAAGTTTTTTGGGCAGGACCAATTTTTTTCTGAAATTTCTCAAAATAAAGAGGAAACAAGGGTATTATTATTATTATTACAGTTATTATAAAGGTCCAGTCGTGTCCAACTCTAGATGGTGGTGCTCATCTCTGTTTCTTAGCAGAGGGAGCCAGTGTTGTCCAAAGACATTCCATGGTCATGTGGCCAGCATGACTATATGCTGTGGCTCATAGAACACTGTTACATTCCCACCGAAGTGGTACTTATTTATCTACTCTCATTTGCATGCTTTTGAACTGCTAGGTTAGCAGGAGCTGTAATGGGGACTCAGCCTGTCAAGCGGTGCTCAGCTTTCGAACCAGGGCTGTCAACTTTCCAGCTGACATGCTCACCATCTTTAACCACTGAGCCATCACACCACCTTACAGTTATTCTAACCAGGACTTGAAGAGCTCTTTCTAGAAAAATATGCTTAATCTTCCATCCATTATTATTCTCCTTGACTTGAGTATTCTTGGACATGTCAAGGAAGAAAATGTTTACCGTGGACTTCATAAAATGAAAGAAACAGAATTTACTTATGAATGCTAGCAACATAAACCAGATTTAAAAATGGCTGGACTTGAAATGTGATTTTCAATATTTATTTATTTATTAATAAAATTTATATGCTGCCCAACCCCTAGGGACTCAGGGCAGTGTACAAAATTAAAACAACAAATATAACAATAAAAATGAGTGCATTCATACAACATGTCCCAATCGTGTCCCGCCCCCCCCCCCGGGGACATCAACCCCAGGCCTGCTAGAACAGGAGAGTTTTAATGGCTTTCTTGAAGGCCGGCAAGGTGGAAGTAGTTCGAATCTTGGGGGGAAATTGATTCCACCACGTCGGAGCCACCACAGAAAAGGCCCTTCCCCGAGGGCCCGCCAGTCGACATTGTCTGGCCGACGGGACCTGAAGGAGGCCCAATCTGTGGGACCTCACCGGTCTCTGGGAACTATGCGGCAGTATACTGTCAATACTCTTTAAGTTGTTACATAAATACTTTGTAAATGTAATGAGCAGCAGAAATAACCTTAAGGAACAGGAGGAAGAGCTGCAACCAAGACAAAGATCTAATTTAAAAAATTAGAGTTCAGACCAGAAATGTAATTTGAGAAAATGTCTCAGACATGTCCCTCCCTAGTTCTCATGAAGAGAAAGGGGGAAACGGAGGGAAACACATTCAGACTTGCAAGATTCTGTTACTATAAGCTTATACTAAAAGAAGTATCTGATTGTACACCTTTGGTTTCCAAGTTTGTTACCTTGGAAGGCTGACAAAAAGAATGTCAAAAAAAAAAAAAAAAACCGTTTAGAAGATAATCTGGTATAGACACTACAGCTCACTGTTTTAATTGTTTTCCGGATTCCCAGAAAGGCCCATACATCTTGCAAATGTAATTAAGAATAGTTGATTCCTTACATTCTGTGCCTTTCTTCAACTATCCATTGGTAGATAGATGACTCTTTTTTGAACTGAAATATGATAAATCTTTTCCCTTCTCCCTGTCCTATGTGTAATGTATGCGTGTAGACAGACTACAGCAGGGGTCCCCAACCCCCGGTTTGGGGATAGCACCAGGCTGCAGCATGCCAGAAACTGGTCCGCGCAAACAAAGCCCCATCCATGGGATGCAAGCAGTACATGAAACCACACCCCCTCCAGTCCACAGAAAAACCCCTTTCCACGGAACCGATCTCTGGTGCTCAAAAGATTGGGGTCCTCTGATCTACAGGACAAATTGACTTTCACTTGTAAAAATGATAGATTGAGAGTTGCAGCACATTATTTCCTGAGCGTGGGATAGGTGCACCTAGATGAATCATCTCAAGTGTGCACAAATGCCATTGTCACAAGAGGTTTGCTCTTTGCCATACCACCGACAGGCAAAAGGAGGGATGAGACAAATGGTGTTGTCATTGTCTCTCAACCATATTGTGTTGTTGGAAAGTATTTTTAAGATTCCAAATGTTGACCCTCTTGCTGTCTAATGAATTGTTCTTACAGGCTCGAAAAGCAAAGAGGCAAAATGACTTCTGGGGAATTTGGGGAGAATGGGGTGAATGCAGCCGAAGCTGTGGTGGAGGCATCAGTCTTCGGCACAGGCACTGCTACTCACGGAGGTAATAACTGTTTCCTTGCAATTCAATTTTCTACTCAAATTGTATCATTTACAAGAAAGTGTAGAACAGATCTTGTCAGTGCTTTTTTTCCAAAAAAAAAAAAAAAAGGTGCCGGAACTCATACACATCATACAACCCACCTTGCTTACCCTATAAGGTTCCATCCAAAAAAGGTGCCGGAACTCTGTTCTGGAAGTTCTATGAGAAAAAAAGCCCTGGATCTTGTATGGAAAATTAAGAAGCGTCTTATGAAACATTAGGTAGATTTCTCAGGCCATCTGGGAGATGATTTTGTCTTCTTTAGTTCCTAATGGTGCTTGCTTGGATTATATTTAAATATATTGGGGGTCTGGATGACTGTAGGAAGTGACAACAAATGGGAATGAAATATATGAACGAGAGGATGTAAGCAGCATATCCCAACTTAGTTTTAAAAAACAAATATCTTGATATTAATTAGATCAGTAAGGACTGTCACGTGGCATACTGGTTGGGGTTTTTTTATCAATAACCTTTTTGGATAAATAAATCAATTTGTAAATTGATTTAGCCTCTGCTCCAAGCCATTAGACATCTTTAGGTGAGCTGTTGTCTTTCTCCCATTAGTAGTTTGAAAAGGAACAAGATATTAACATCAATATTGATTTTGTGGACAGGAGTACAATTATAGTGCTCTGAACAATTAACATTACACAAATACACAAAGGTAATGGCAGCACAACTTATAATAGGATGCAACCTTTTATTTTGATTCTGGTCACAAGGGGCAGAAATGGACTTGAGATAAACTATATTTCCACAATTTTGGATTGGAAAGTCCTTCTGAATTTTCCCCAAGATTGGCAATTTTGAGATCAGCAATATCCTGAAAGGATCAAAGGTTTTGTGTAGATGTTATCTTTCTGTTAAAATAAGAAAGGAAGAAAGGGGGGGGAACTGATTATTTGGGAAGATAGCACAAAAGCATTTATTTTTTCAAGCAATTTGGATTTGATGGCTTCCCAGGTCAATGCCTACATGAGATTTGAAATTGCTTCCTACTCATGATGCTAGATTTTTTCATGTTTCCCTTCTCTGATTTACTCCACACTAATGATTGTGAACATTGCCTAAGAAATTTAATTTAATTTTAATTTATTTGTTGTTGTTGTTGTTAATTGCGAAGTCGTGTCCGACCCATCACGACCCCATGGACAACGTTCCTCCAGGTCTTCCTGTCCTCTACCATCTTCTGGATTCCATTTAAATTCACACCTACTGCTTTAAATAAATTAAATTTATTTAATTAATATTTATTTTTAAATTGTTCAAGGTGACTGAGTAGATGCCCTTCCTGATGCTTATGTGGGGTTTGCAGAAGATGTTTCTCTATCGGGGTGCAAAGAGAAAATATCTGCTGCAAATTCCACGTAGGCATCAGGAAGGGCATCAGGTCAGTAAATGCTCAGTTCTACTCAGTCACCCCAAATAAAGGGATTACAGGGTCATTAAAAGAAAAAAAATCCCATTGTAATTGTACATTTCTAATTTGCCTTGTAGTCTCATGGTGCAAAATTATTTTGGAAATTGTTTATAGCTCATCCAGGTATAAATAGCTTTACAATAATCAGATATAAACTCTGAAAAACTCTCCTGACCGCTATCAAACTGAAATTCCAGGTTAGTGCTGCTTTGTTTGCAGACACTGTAGACATAACAGAGGCATTGTAAGCATGGCATTTTGCAGACACTAACAAAACTCTAGATGTTACATCTATGTAGTAATAAAAATGCCTGAGCCTTGCGTGCTAGGGCAGGCAGAGCTGCACCCATTAGTTGCAATGTTCTGGAGGATATGTACTAGTCTTGTATAAACAAGGCCAGACATTAAAAGTGTTGAATGCTGGCATAACAAATGCTTTTAAAAATCAGTTTGTCCTAAGGTATTGCGAAATTACTAGATATGCATTCTAGATGAAGGTCTCTGTCGTCAACTCTCTCTCCCTTTTTATTAAACCTTTAAATTTGTACACAGACAGAATTAAAAACCCTCAATAATAACATGTCTGAAGATCTCATTGCTTCATTTTTGTAAACGTTACTAGAAATATCTGGGTTTTTTTGGGGGGTTGCTATTTTTTATAATCGGGGAGGGTCCCCTTTTCATTTATTTGAAATCGGGGAGAAGTCTGTTTGCTTACCTATATGGAAAGAAAAAGACGTATTTCAGAGCTTAAATTGCTTCCATTGCAATCATAGAATCATAAGATTGGAAGGGACCTTGGTGGTCTTCTAGTTCAACCCCCTGCCCAAAGCAGGGGTCCTTATTCCATTCCAGACAAATGATTGTCCAATCTTTTCT
Source organism: Crotalus tigris (assembly GCF_016545835.1). Classification (NCBI taxonomy): domain Eukaryota; kingdom Metazoa; phylum Chordata; class Lepidosauria; order Squamata; family Viperidae; genus Crotalus; species Crotalus tigris. The sequence goes on along the minus strand of NW_024096464.1, from coordinate 1,515,577 downwards.
TGAAAACCATTGGCAATGGAGCACTCACAACTCTGGGAGGCAAGCTGTTTCTCTGACTAATAGAGTTAGGCAGTTTCTCTTTAGTTCCAGATTGGATCTGTCTCTCTAATCAGCTTCCACCCATTGCTTTTTGTCCTGCCTTCAGGTGCTTTGAAGAACAAATCAACCTCCTCTTTCCTGTGACAGTCCTTCAAGTATTTGAAGATAGTTATCATGTCATCCCTAAGTCTTCTCTTTGTTAGGCTAAACATAGCAAGTTCCCTTAGCCATTTATCATACAATTTAGCCTCCAAATTATATTTGTTCTTCTCTGCACTCTTTCTAGGGCCTCAGCATCTTTTTTATACTGTGACCAAAACTGGACATAGTATTCCAAGTGTGGCCTTACTAGTGTATTGTAGAACGGTACTATCTCTTCTCATGTTGATACAGCCTACGAGATGCATTGTTTGTTTTGGTGGCCACAGCATACTACTGACTCATACTTAAGCAGTGGTCCATCAGGACACCTAAATCTATCTCCTAGTTATTACAGCTGAGCCAAGGATTGCCTATTTTGTACCTGTGCACTTGGTTTTCCTCCCTAAGAGCAGAACCTTACTTTTATTACCACTGAATTGCATCTTGTTGGATAGGGTCCAATGCTCAAGACTATCAAGATTCTTCTGAATCTTGAGTCTATCTTCCAAAATATTAGCAATTCTACTCAGCTTGGTATCACCTTCAAATGTGATGACTGCCCCTTCAATCCCCTCATGTAGGTCTAGATCAGTGGTTCTCAACCTGTGGGTCGGGACCCCATTTGGGGTCGAACGACCATTTCACGGGGGTCGCCAAACAAGGCTGTCCGCCATTTTTTCCCCCTTTTCTTTGGCCACGCCCCTGGCACTCGGTAATGTATAAGTGGTTGGGGGTCACCACAACATGGGAACTGTATTATGGGGTCGCGGCATTAGAAAGGTTGAGAACCACTGGTCTAGATGGAGATGCTGAAGAACATTGGGCCCAAGATAGAAGCTTGAGATATCCCACTCAATACTTCCCTGAATGTAGATGTAGTTCCATTGAGGACGACGCTCTCGGTGAAGTTAGTAAACTGCAAATCTATCTGGTGGTGGCAATCAGAATAATAAATTTGGTTTGATCAGGCCTGTGAAGAGTGTGCCACACACACACCACACATAACCACATACACATAGAATATTGCTGTGAGAACAGGGTCTCACAGGAAATACTAAAGAGATTATGAACATTTTCCTATTCTGTTAATTGAACAGTGAATTCCAAAATACATTTAGAAAAACAATTTTAAAATTAACCATAAAAATGAACTTTTTAGAAATTATAGAGGAATGGCTGGATCAATTTTTTCCAGTCTTTCAGAAAGCAAAGATGTACCAGATGTTTGCATAACATTGACCTTCCAACTCAGAAAAATATTCTTTACAACTCAAAAGCTTATATTTATTGTTTAGTCCATAGAAAACTATATTTTTTATGATATTCTTATTTTTATTATTGGACCAATATTTGATGCCATTACACTACCCACCAGTACTGTAGGCAATTTGTCAATTGAAAAAAATTAATTTTTCCATAGTAGAAATGATCCCTGCAGGAACGTCCCTTGGGTCCTGTCCAATAAGTAATCACTATGACCTTATTATGATAAATAAACATGCTTTTATAAGCAGGATTCTGTTATGATCCATATCCTATTGTGCTTGGTGGTTTGTTCACTAATGAATTTTGTCAGGGAAAAAAATAGGAACTCTACCCCAGCCTGCCACATATAGAGATTTACAGTCCTGGTATCTTTTAAGCTTCTGTCATGAGTCAAGGTCCTTGAAGATTAAAAGCCTTACTTGGCAGCATCTTCTGCTTAAAGTTGAATAGGAGTGCTATTTCACAAGCCATTCCCCTATGGCTGGGCTGGAGATTAAATTGCTCAGATCTTATGGGTGAGAATGAATTATGCAGCATTTCTTTATGGTTAACATATTAGTGAGACCACTTCACTACACGTTTGACTTATTTAAATGTTACCCAAGGGTTCCAGAATGTGAGGCTAAGGTCACATCTTTAAAAGTTTGAGAATTAAATTATCTCTTATCTGTCAGTTTGGTGCTCTGAGAAGGAGTTGCTACTCTTCCTGAAAAAGAGAAAGAAGTCTGAATGTTGAAACTAATTTATAAGAAATACAGTGCATTCAGAAAGTATTCAGATCCCCCTTCATTTCTGTCAATTTTGTTATGCTTCAGCCTGATTCTATAGTTGTTGAAATTCATTTCTTTTCCTCATTAATTTACACTCAGTATCCCATAATGACAAAATGAAAACAGAATTTTAGAAACAGACCCTTCACTTAATACTTTGTTGAAGCCCCTTTGGCAGCAATTACAGCCTCGAGTCTTTTTTGATATCATGAGACAAGTCTAGCATGCCTGGATTGGGGGATTTTCTGCCATTCTTTCTTGCAAATCCTCTCAAGTTCAGTCAGGTTGGTTGGCGACCATTGGTGGACAGCCATTTTCAGGTCCCTCCAGAGATGTTCAATAGGGTTCAAGTCAGGGCTCTAGCTGAGCCACACTAGGATATTCACAGAGTTGTCCACTCCTGAGTTGTCTTGGCTGTGTGCTTAGGATCATTGTCATGTTGGAAAGTGCATCTTCGGCCAAGTCTGAGGTCCTGAGTGCTGTGGAATAGGTTTTCATTGAGGATATCGCTGTACTTCACTCTATTCAGCCTTCCCTCAATCTTGGCCAGTCTCCTAGCTCCTGCTGCTGAAAAACATCTCCACAGCATTATGCTGTCACCACCATGCTTTACTGTTGGGATGATATTGGACAGGCGATGAGCGGTGTCTGGTTTCCTCCAGACATAATGATTTAGATTTGAAGCCAAACAGTTCAATCTTGATTTCATCACACCAGAGAATCTTGTTCCTCACACTCTGAGAGTCCTTCAGATGCATTTTTGCAAACTCCAAGTGGGCTTTCATGTATTTTGCACCGAGGAGAGGCTTCTGTCTAGCCACTCTGCCATAAAGCCCAGATCCGTGAGGACTGCAGTGATGGTTGTTCTTCTGGAACTCTATCCCATCTCCACACAGGATCTCTGGAGCTCAGTCAGAATGACCATAAGGTTCTTGATCACCTCTCTTACTAATGCCCTTCTCCCCAGATTGTTCAGCTCGATCAGGCGACTAGCTCTTGGAAGAGTCCTGGTTGTGCCAAACTTCTTCCATTGGAGAATTATGGAGGAACCTTCAATGCAACAGAAATTTTATTGTACCGTATATTCCGGCGTATAAGGCAACCCGGCGTATAAGACAACCCCCGTCTTCAGCGCCAAGTCACATGCCTAGAAAGTCATCTTATATGCTGGAAACTACTGTAATTTCTGGCGTATAAGACGACTCGGCGTATAAGATGACCCCCCCCCCGACTTCGGCGCCGATTTTAACGCTTGCAAAAGTCGTCTTATACGCTGGAAAGTATGGTAGCTTTCCTCAAATCTGTGCCTTGCAATAATCCTGTCTCTGAGTTCTGCAGGCAATTCCTTTGACTTCATGGCTTTTGCTCTGCTATGCATTGTCAGCTCTGAGGCCTTCTATAGAGAGAGGTATGCCTTTCCAATACATGTCCAATCAATTTAATTTACTACAGGCTGACTCCAATCAAGGTGTAGAAACATGTCAGCAACGATCAAGAGAAATGGGAGACATCAAGCTAAATTTCAAGTGTTGTTGCAAAGGGTCCGAATACTTATGCAATGTGATGTTTCAGTTTTTTCTTTTCAATAAATTTACAGACATTTCTGTAAATTCTGTTTTCACTTTGTCATTATGGGGTACTGAATGTAGATTAATGAGGGGAAAAATGAATTTCAACAACTGTAGAATCAGGCTAGAGCATAACGAAATTGACAAAAGTGAAGGGGGTCTGAATATTTTGTGAATGCAGTGTGTCTTGAGGGAGTTAGATTATTGAAGTTGAGAGAACTGGTTCTACTTCAAGACAGCATTGATTATCCAAGAGTTTCAGAATTCTCTTGGTTCAACCTTGCATTACAAATTGACAAACAGTTACAACTGTCAGTTCAGAAAGCATAGACAATTATTTTAACTAAGGAAGAATTTGAATTCAGTTGAATTTTTCAAGAGAATATTTGAAAAAAGAAAGATGGATATGAAATCATCACTTCTTTCAGCTGTAACAAATCATGGTATGTTGAAGTCTGGGAATATTACCTTTGAACCAGGGTTCGTTCCTTTTACAAGATTACTGATTTAACTTTTAAAAAGGTAACTCTAACTCCTACTGCTTAGAGAAATGGAGAACAGAAGGAAGTTTCTTGGCAACTACTGCCTTGTTAGAAATACTAAAAATGATCTGGCAAAGTATGGTTTGGGCATCACTAATCATTTACAAGCTTTTGCTGATTGTTACTGTGTATTTCAGGACAGATGGTGGATCCAGTTGTATAGGACCAGCCCAAAGTTATCGCTCATGCAACATTCAGGTAATATATTTGTTTGCTCTTAAGATATTTATAATGTAATGGGTGGGAGTTGGAAATCTGAATAATTTCAGTCATTTTATGGAACTAGAATTAGATGATTGGGCCAAAGTCATCCAGACAGCTTAATAATGAAAAATAAATATGATTCAAATATGATTTTTGATTCAAAAATGCATCCACTACTCTCTACCAGTTTTAGTGGTATGCTGGTGATATTCTGTTACTTTAAATTATTTGTTTGTTAAACTTCTGTGCTGCCAGACTCACAACAGTTCATAACAATCAAATAATTTTATTTATCAAATCTGTATAGCTGCCCATCTCTCTTAAACATGACTCTAGGCATTGTGCATTAAAATAAACAGTTAAAAACAAATCCAGAACAACCATTTAAAACAGTTAAACATAAATATAAGTAAGACAGCGAGAGAATGGACCAACATTCACACAGTGTAACCCTTTTGCAGCTCCCCATTTCCATGCACTCTGCAAGCCTGCTTGAAAAAAAAAGATGTTTTAAGAGGTAGCCAATAGCATCAGGCCTAAATTATAGTAAATCAATGAAACATTAAAGATAAGAGAAGGCAGCATATAAACAACAGATCCTCACTTGGAGGAAAATATAGAAACTAAACTCTGGAGTATTCTTCCAAATTGGTTGCTTTTTTGCTTCAACATGTCCTCTATTTTAGATTTTTCTCTTCTTTTCTGTAGGATTGTCCTGAGGGCTCCAGAGATTTTCGAGCGGAACAGTGTGCCGAGTTTGATGGAACAGAATTTCAAGGGAAGAAGTACAAGTGGCTCCCTTACTACGGAGGTAGTTTATTGATTCTTATTGCAGATTCTTCATAGAGGGTGAACGAAATTCTGGGTAAAAATGTATGGCTTCCTATAGGGGGGAAATTGCTGAGATTCCCTGTCTGGAAACATTTATTTAAATTGTTATTTAACCTATCTTTCAGTTTAATGAGCAAGCAACACATTTTTACAAATATCAATTTAATTTTTAGAAATTAAAAAATGGTAAAAATTGTAAAATTGTAATTTTTTAAAAAAATTCTGCTGTTAGAATGAAAGATACATTCACAGAAAGGGGGAGTAGGGCATAGAAATGGTGAATGATGGTATTCTAATCCTTAAAATTCCTGAGCTAAAACTGATCAGTGAAAAAAATTTGGAAAAGTAAAAGAATCCACCCAACCTGGTTTTGCTTTTTTGGAATACAGTAAGTTTCAATTCGGGCAGATAATGAATCCCACAAAATAGTTGCATTATTCAAATTTGCAGTATTGCAAATTTAATCATCTGTTATTATTTGTTCATTGATGAAATATTACAGTAAAGGATAAAAAATATAAATGTACAGTTAGCAAAATCACAGAATAGTTATAGAAAACAAAATAAAAACAAAAAAATCTAATTATCATTCTTAAAGATAAGCTTACTCAATTTTTAAGTTGATCAAACCAACCAACCAACACTTGCATTAAATGTTTGTTCTACTTGATTGCTTTTTTCTTTTGCTCTCTTAAATTTAAAGCTTTTGTCTCAACATCTCTTTTTCTAAGAGGACTGTTGCTTTTGATTGCAATCCTCAGCCTTTATAGATGCTTGGTTTCTATCACTGAGTCACTTTTGCTCCCTGTAGCTCTTTTCAAACCACGAAATAAATGACGCAACTTTACCTTTTTATTTTTATTTCCCCTGCATACCATTAAATCAGGCATTCCAAAATCTCATCTTATTCTAGAGATGCTATTTTAGAGTTGTTCATGTTGCTCAGTTGCACCCATTTTGCTGTAATGTAATAATGAGCTTCTTTTTTGACCTTGTGGTGTTTTCATTGGAAAGAATCTTCCTTTTGTCCATTTTGTGCATCGAAGATAAGCAAGTAGCAGTGTCTAAAAGCCAGCAAGCCCAACTGTACCTTGCATAACTAAATGCTGGTTCAATACTTGATATCAATTTATGATTGCACTAGTTCAAATACTGCATTATTCAAACCCACTTTAATCGCAACCTAGCTGTATATTCACTGACTGGGAGGGAAAAAAAAACCAGTTAAGACATTGAATTTTCCATACCAGGCTTTTCTGTAAATTTTGTCATACTTCAGAAATATTTGATATGGTAACCTGACTATAATTTGAAGTCTAACTTTTCTTGCATCTGATTTTGACTTGTTTGGCAAGTTCCCTTTGTAAATAAAATCTGTTGTCCTCTGACAAAGTCCATAGTGGACCTTTTCCCACTTGCCATGGCCACAAATAGTTAGCTCTGTGATCAAGATGGACAGCAGACTAATTATGAAAAGGAAGAAAAGGTTCTTTTCATGGCCAGTATAATAGAACATGGTTGAGGGAAATGCTGAATGTATTTTTTTTTTAATAAATTGCTCTTCTCCCATGCCAATCAAAGACAAATACAGTACATGGTCCTTCAGTATTCCATTCTTATATTGCAGAAAAATGGATTAAAGTTGTGGGTTGACTAGATAACCTTCACGGTCATCCTTATCTGCCATTAAGCACTATCTATTACTGTCCACTATATATGTCGTTCCATTGATTTTATATCCCCTTCCATATTCCAAATTATAAACTTGCAAGGGAGTTTCTATAACTGAGCTCCTACCTTGCACAGAATATCACGGGACTTGCAGCCATACAGATCACAATATCTCAAAAAGTGACTGCTTCAGCCCTTGCCATTGCAAAGGCAAGCTGAAGTTGGCACAGACTGCCAACCTGATCTGCACCTTAAGAATAATTAATCATGAAATTATATCCAAATAAAACAACAATATGAAAAGTCCTAAATATTTATTTATTTACTTAGCATATGACATATCATACATGCCTGTGGGCTGGTTGAGCAGCATATATTAATATTTCAGCTAGATTAGTAAAATACAATAAAATATAAATGTTGAAAAGATCTATGTTTAAATACCAGCATCTACTCTAGACCATCTAACCATTGAAGCACAGCATCATTTGTATTAATTCAGATACTGGAGCAGTATATGCTCTCAACTCACAGCAGGTCGCGATGTGATCTCCAGTTTGACATGGGACCCTGTAGTCACACGGAGGGGAGGATACAATGTTCCATTTATAGAGAGTCCCGGCAGACTCCGTGGGTGGTGTGAATCCTATTCATAATTGTCCATTGCTGATGTGACAGTTCAAAGCCTGGGCCCTTTTTTGTGCAGGTCATTTACATGTCTTCCTATGTCTGAGCGTTCAGCTACCAATTTGGCTTTCCATTGAGAATTGATGTTAAAGTTGTGGGCAGATGTTGTGTTAGTACCAGTAGGGGGTTTCCTGGATTTGAGCTGATAAATGGGGAAGGTCAGCAAGGTCTTACATAAAAAAAATACTACATTGAAGCCTCAGCTAGCCAAAACCATGATGAGTGGGAGGGATCAGTATGCATGTGCCCATTATATTGATAATTATAATAATAAATAAATGAATGTAATTAAACTATAACCTGGAACGGAAGAAGAATAAACGATAAAGAGCAGGTATCAACAAATGGAAAGAAAGGAAAATAGATTCATTGTATGCTTGTGAAATAAGAGAAAGGGGAAAGATATAAAAGATTTAAGTAGAAATGGTGTGATCTTGTGGAGCAGAGTTCATTAATACATGCAGGGAAGAGAATGGGGATTTTGAATTATGAATGAAAGGGCTAAATGTATGTCAGAAAATATGAATCGGTCTCATTTTGATTCTTGTGGCTGTCTATACAAAAAGGAGATAGTTTGCTGATCATTGCATGAGTTTGCTGATCATTGCTGTTACGCTCTAGTGAATGGTGATAATGAAAGAACCAGATATGTGTTTGGGGGGTGGGGGAATGTGCCATGCTTGAAATGAATGCAATCCAAGAGAAAGATTTGTTCTGCTAGCTGACATGAATGGCTGGGTGGGATAAGACATGTGAGTACAGAAAAAGGGATTGGGCTTTTCGAAGACTCAAGAATGAACAGGAATGATGATTGATTGGTTAATTTTTGCTTAGAAAAAAGTCTGTTTCACTATGCACATTAATGATATGTCCCTTCATGGAACAGGAATGCATTCCAAAGGATGATTGATTTGTTCATTTATCAGGACTGCCACTGGTCTGTAAGGCACCTTTGCGCAAAAATGTATTTTGCCACCCCTCTGCATAATCATTTTATTTGCTATTTTTGAGAAACAGGATAGTGGTTAAGACTAGACAGGAAGTTTGTAATAAGCTTTAAGTTGTTTTGTTGCTGCAGAGAAGACTTGCCACAGTTCATAGTAGATTAGGCTGGGCTTCCCAGAACTGTAACAATATACAGCATTTGTTTTGGAAGAAGTGAAATCTGATGTAAGTTAGGTGATGCAGTTGGAATGAAGAATAGATTTTGAAAACTTAATTTGGTGCCTCTCCCCTCCTTTTCATGGTGCCTTTGTACTGTCTGCTTGCAATGGATCTGCCACTTACGATGAAGATTGAGAGAACAGTGAAGGATATAATGATGACGGTTTCTGAATATGGCACCATTAACCATTGATAGTGTCAAGAATGGATCAGGGGTAAATAGGCACAGAAGAAAGGAAAGAAAGGAAAGAAACTAGAATGAAAGAATGGCTGCATGAAGAGAAAGTTCAAATTCTGTATTAAAAAAAAATATGAAGACAGATTAATCTCCCAACAGAATTGAGGAGATAGTGAAGGTGCATGGCATAGAGTGGTATAAATGATGCCACAGAACCATGTTGAGTTTGTTTATGCAAAGCATGAACATTGATGCTAAGTGGAGTTTAGGAAAATCATAAAAGTAAATAAGACAAGCTAGTCAGAGACTGAATGAACTGAAAAATGTATGAATGAAGAATGAATGTGTTGGGAGGAAGGGTAGGGGTCACTGAAAAAGTTGTGGCTGAAATGAGTTCCTCAACAGAGGAGATGTGAGCTTAAAAAAATAAAAGTCAATATGTGAATTATCTATAGACCTGGTGGAAGCAAGAGTGGTTCTCAAAGATAGGTTTGGATAAATATAGTGAATGGAGTTGATGTACTTTATCCTACTTTAGCTGTATTAACTTTTCTTTTTCTTGCCTCGTCTTATTTCTTTAACTGCTATATCTTGCTTGCTTTCTATATTTTACTCTTTTTCTCAGCTTTGCTTAAACTTGCTTAGTTCCAAAAAAAACAACAGTAAGTCTGTGATTTGATTAACTATAAACTAAATGAAGTATGTCCATTTGTCACTGTTTGCTGAATCCTGTTTATTGAACAAAACACGAAAGGCTGCATTTGCACAACAAACCTTATCAAAATCAAACCACAAGTATTATGGCTTAGAGTGTGAATGCAATGAAACCAGCCAATGTTTTGAGCAATTCTTGTTTCGATCCATGTCCAAATTAAAGATAGGCCTGAGTCAAGCCTGAATTAGCTGTGGTCTACCCTTTAACTTCTTATTCCAGAGAATGGAATCGCATTCTTAAACCCTGGCCTGTTAAAGCCAAGTGTGAGAATATTAATAAAGTTCTGCTCTTCTCCATTTGTTGAAGAATCAAAATAAAACAAAACTTAAAGCTCCAGCAGCGAAATAACATGTTTCTTTTTAATTTTGCTCCCAGCTCCCAATAAATGTGAATTAAACTGCATCCCAAAAGGAGAAAATTTCTACTACAGACAGAAAGATGCAGTCATTGATGGAACTTCTTGTGAACCAGGAACAAACGATATTTGTGTGCAAGGGACCTGTCACGTATGTATTTGTCTTCACTCACTTTCAGAAAGAATGCCACATTTCCTTGGCTTCTTTGCCTCATACATGAACCCCGAACTTCCTCAGACCATATATGGAATAATCTCATTTTATCTTACTGCAGATTTATTCTGTAAACTAAGCTGAGATTCTAAATTCACATACCATGACTATCTTTTTGTTTTGTTTGAACAATAGTTTTATTGACCAAGCCATAATTAATGGCATTCACTCCACATGCTTAGTATTAAAAAAACCATTCTATAAATCATGTTGTCTGAATCCACATAATACCTCAAGCCAGACCAAACCAGGGGTGAGGAGGGGTTTGCTGGCCAAGAACTGCCTTTAACTTGGGGGAGGGGTGTAGGCTGCCTTTAAACAGGTGGGGAATCACACATTAAAGGAAGTGTTGCAAGGTTAGACAAGCTTCAACATTTGTCCTCCCTGGAGCTAAGCTAATAGTGAGCCTTCTGTTGGTTTTTTCCTCCTTTTTTGTGGTTTACTGAATATCAGCATATTGTCCACACAATTCAATTCTATTCTGTGTTTTATGGCAAAGATGCCTAGTATATCTGTTCAGCCGATGATTATTAATGGCAGGAATCCCATATTTCTTCTGCCCAATTCAGTCTCTCCTCATTCCCCTGCCCATCTCTTCCAGCATTTTGTTGGTTATGATCAGGAACACCTTTAGACTATTCAGAGTGTTTTTTTCCAATCATTGTGAGGGCTTAATGTCTTGGAAATTCCCAGAATAATCAAGGGATGGTCAGAATCCAGGGTAAGATTAAAAAGAAGTAGCCTTCTGAGTGAAATTCAGACCTAACAGATTAGATCAGAGGACCCAAGAGGCCAAGGCTTATCGTATGTTTGTGTTTGCTGAGTTGTATACATCTCATAATCCTCATAATGGGACTGGGAGATAACAGAAAGGGGAAGGGAGGGGATCATAGTTCAGATGCTTGTAAGGTAAAGGAGTCCCTGCGGATTTTATTCCGCTAGTCATTGCCAACTTTAGGGGGTGATGCTCCTCTCAGTTTCAAGGCCATTGAGCCAGCACTGTCCAAAGACATTTCTGCGGTCATGTGACCAGCATGACATCACGGAGCGCTGTTACTGGCCACCAAAGGGGTACCAGATGCTGTAGGACAGTGTTTTTCAAACTTGTCAGATTTAAGATGTGTGAATTTCAACTGCCAGGCAGCATGAGAAGGATGTCTGGGCCCTTTGCGTGTTAAAAGGCCTTTCTAGAAACAGTTTGTGTCAGTGGATCTCCATCTTATAACGACAAAGCCAAGGGAGAAATGTAGAATTTAGTTCCTGAAGAATACAATCTTTTTTCCGGAGAAAGTTCAGATGCACCTTGGTTTTAAAAACTCTTGTAGCTCCTGAACTTCCACCCTTGGCCACCAGAGGGTTTGCAAGGACCAGAAAAACAATCAACAGACCAAGAACGACGGCTGGGGGAAAGCATTATCTACCCAGCCCTGAGTTTTAGCCAATATTTTAACAACATGAATTTTGCTACCCCCTTTGCTGACCCTTCTCTTGCTTCTTCTGCCTCTGCCAAATGATGTCTCAATTATTTGTGTGCAGGCTTGACAGCAAAGTTATTGGTACAGCTTTTGGGTTCTTCTTCTTTCCCATTTAAGCACGTAACCAACCAACCAAGAAGGAAAAGCATTTCCTAATCAAAGCACTGTGGCAGGAAGGGTGTAACACAGGACTCCACTATTGCTCAGCTTCTTCCTCTCCACTCCATTTAGTTGTAACCAGCACTGAATGAAGATAATAATAATAATAATAATAATAATAATAATAATAATAATAATAGTAGTAGTAGTAGTAGTAGTAGTAGTAGTAGTAGTAGTAGTAGTAGTAATAGATGTCACAAAGGGTGCCTTTCCAGGATCTCTCTCTCTTCCTTCTTATGGGTAACAACTTACACAGTCCTCTGTATTTTGTTTGGGAAGCAGTGAGAAAGAGCAGATCCCACTAGTCCCCTGAAATTTATTTCAGCCTTGCACAAAATGAGTGAAAAACACTCATTTTGGAGTAGCATTTATAGCACTGTTAGAGCAGTCTGGCATTGTTGCATCATCCTGAACAATCACCGTTTCAGTTAACCAGCTACCATTTTTTTCCACTCTCCCATAAAGCAAGGAAAATGGCAGCATCCTCAAATTGTGCAGGTGGGCACCAGTTGTGGCAGGGGACACACTTCAGGTACCTAGAACAGAATTGCTGGAGAAATGCAAAAACAAACCAGTGCTTAAAATGTACAGCTCTACTGCATTCCTGTCTGCTTCGATAAACAAAATGATTATACAAAAAGAGAGGGAGAGAGAGAGAACTCAAACTCTCGAGCTCAGCACTGTTCCTGTCCAACTCTTTAGCAATAGCACCGAGACTTACTGTATATACTGCTCCATAGTGCTTTCCAGCACTCTCTGACCAGTTTACAGAGTCAGCGTGTTGCCTCCAGCAATCTGGGTCCTCATTTTACCAGCATTGAAGGATGGAAGAATGAGTCAAGCTCATGTCTATAAGGATCGAACACCTGGCTGTGGGCAGAGTTTGTCTGCAATAGACTCTTCAGGAAGGCAATAGCAGACAAGGCTGAGGTGGAAGAGAAAGGGGCAAGCCCATATCCATTTAAATAAATATGTCTCTGCTCTCATCCATTTTATTATTTTTCATTTATTAATCAAACACAACTCTAGGCAGTGACCCTGTGGGGTGTGTGCAATGGGCTGCAAGTCCAGTGTTTTTGAGGCTGTTACAGTTTTGAATTGTTGTTAAATAAATGGTCATAAGCCAATGACTACTAGTCCTGGTCTCTCTGAATTCCTCTCCCTCTTTTCTGCTCAATAGGTATCTGCTGGATTCTCTGCTAAGAGCACATTTATGTAGGAGAAAGCTATTTGCTTGGACAGCTGGTGTGGGAGGAGAGCTCTGGAAATACCAAATTACAGAGAGTAATAGGCAGTTTCATTAAAGCAACCACATCAATAGTTAGCTAAAAAAAAAACCAGACACTGTTTTAATTTTTATTAGCCAGTCAATAGTGGTTGCACAAACATTAGCTGAGTTAAATTTCTAATGTTGCATCCCCATGGGGTTGACTTTCCTACAATTATTATAACACAGTGTATTTGAACACAATCTCCTTTGAAATATCAGTGCCAGAAATGTCTCTGGCATTTGTGTGGACTTTGGGCAAACTTGCTTAAAAGTCTAAATATACACATTCACTGCCGGATGCCTGCAAAGTATGGATGTTGAACTCCCACGGGCCTGGTAGGTACCAAGGCTGTTTTAGAAAGATGTTCTGCCAAAAATTATGAAACATATGGCTGTTTTTGTCCTGTCCTGAACATATCCCTCGAGATGTTCTGAGTGAGAAAATTAGTATTCATTTCAAAAAAAAAGAGGATTTGAAAAAAGAATCCTATTTATATGTGTGCTCATCTATTAGTTTAAATAGATTTTATAAGGGTTTATTATTTCTTTTAAATAATTCCATCTATAATAGTAATTTAAAGAAAAAGATGGAAGCTCAGCATTGCAAGCAATCCTCTCCCCCATTTTTTAAAGCCTTTAAAGCAATGGTCCTCAAACGTGGAAACACTGAGTTATGTGGATTTCAACCCCCAGCATTCTGGGAGTTGAAATCTACACGTCATAAGGTTGCCAATTTTGAGAACCACTGCCTCAAAAACATGTTGTGGACCTTACTGTGAAGTGTCTTGTCTTTGTATTTTCTGATAGCTTGACTTCTCCATTTTACCTGTGGATGATTTGAACTTTGTTATTTTACAGGCTGTTGGCTGTGATAAAATGCTGGATTCTTCCCAAAAAGAAGACAAATGCCTGCAGTGCGGTGGGAATGGAAGAGCTTGTTTTGAAGTCAAGGGACTCTTTGATGTGCCCAATCTCCCTAAAGGTACTGCAGGGCTGTTTTAGTACCATTGATTAATATGGCGGACTTTAGACTAGGGCTGAGGTATAGAGATGTGATTGATGGTTCTTATTAATCTCTTTATATCTTTGAAGCTAAAGTCAATAACTGAAACTCAGGAAGGTTTTTTACTGTACCATGTCTGCAGTGTGATGCATTGAGATCCCTGCCTTGTGCCATATTACATCAATTACATGCAAGAGTAGCTTTATGGGTAATATGAATACGGATTGAGACAGTTCAAAATCAGTGGAGTAGTTACAGCAAAATTTATATCTTTTCCCATGTAGCTTCTCTGCACGAAAGAGTGACTTTACGCTGGCTTCCTTCTCTATTATATTCTCTCTCAGAAAATGAATTTATTCTGGCTGATTTATTCTGCTCTTATAGGCTACAACCAAATCTTTGTCATTCCGATGGGAGCCACAAGCATCCGGATTAAGGAAGCAAACCCTACCAGGAACTTCCTGGGTAAGTAGTTGTTACTGCTCTTTGTATATGACTTCCATCACATCAATTAGTTATGACTTAATGCAGGACAATATGGATCTGCATGTTCAGAAATATGACATGGGACCGTCATCTGGGTATTGCATCATTAATAACACGGATGGGAGACTACTTAATAATAGAATGCAATGAGTGTATGCTATGAAACAAGATTCTATTTGCAACAATATACCTGCAATAATATGTGTATTTTACATGAAGCAAGAGTCTTCATGACTTCTCCATCAAAATCCCATGGATGCCATCCACCTTTGCTTATTTATTTATTTTATTATATTTTTATCCCACCGTTATTATTTTTATAAACCACTCAAAGTGGTGAACATATTTAATACTCCTTCTCCTCCTATTTTTCCCACAACAACCACCCTGTGTAGTGAGTTCGACTGAGAGAGAGAGAGAGTGCCTGGCCCAAGGTCACCCAGCCGGCTTTCATGCCTAAGGCGGGACTAGAACTCCCAGTCTCCTGGTTTGGGGGATCTTCTGGAACAGATGATGAAATTGCATGGGGACCATAAAGGGCAAGGCAAAAAGAATTGTCTCTTATCAGCAAAAACGTAAAAATGAGGCTTGTTCATACCTCAGCATGAGAGCAATCAACATATATCATCTCAGGATGAGATGATTAATAAATCATCTCAAGGTTCCTTATAATGCTTTGATTTAATGATATGGCTTGAACGTTACTCACTGCTCTGTACAAAAATGGCCAAGGTTCTTTCATGTCAATGATTAGGGGACTGGAGGCTAAAACATATAAGGAACGGTTGCTAGAATTGGGTATGTCTAGTTTAAGGAAGAGAAGGACAAGGGGGGACATGATAGCAGTATTCCAATATCTCAGGGGCTGCCATAAAGAAGAGGGAATTAAGCTATTTTCCAAAGCACCTGAAGGCAGGACAAGAAGCAACGGGTGGAAACTAATCAAGGAGAGAAGCAACCTAGAACTAAGGAGAAACTTCCTGACAGTGAGAACAATTAATCAGTGGAACAGCTTGCCTCCAGAAGCAGTAAATGCTCCAACACTGGAAGTTTTTAAGAAGAGACTGGACAGCCATTTGTCCGAAATGGTGTAGGGTTTCCTGCCCGAGCAGGGGGTTGGACTAGATGACCTCCAAGGTCCCTTCCAACTTTACTACTATTACTATTACTATTACATCTGAGTAGTTTTTGTGGCATTAACATGGAATGGTTTACCCATGCCTTCTTCTATGATATTTTTGTCAGTTTCCCAGGGCAGCTCACAGCCCAGGGATCTCCTTATAATCTGCCACCTGAGTACAGGTAGTCCTTGACTTATGACCACAACTGAGCTCAAAATTTCTGTTGTTAGACAAGACAGTTGTTAAATGAATTTTACTCCATTTTATGATCTTTCTTGACCTGGTTGTTAAGTGAATCACTGCAGTTGTTAGCTTAGTGATATGTTTCTTAAGTGAAACTGCATTAAATTCCCCATGGAATTTGCTTGTCAGAAAGTTGCAAAGGGGGATCACAAGAACCCAGCACACGGCAGCCATCACAAATATGAGCCAGTTGCCAAGCGTCCAAGTTTTGATCACGTGACCATGGAGATGTCCAATGGACGTAAGCGTGAAAAAAAACCATCATAAGTCACTTTTTTTCAGTGACATTGTAACTTCGAATAGTCACTAAATGAAATGTTATAAC
This sequence comes from Crotalus tigris, assembly GCF_016545835.1. Lineage (NCBI taxonomy): Eukaryota > Metazoa > Chordata > Lepidosauria > Squamata > Viperidae > Crotalus > Crotalus tigris. Next base: position 1,499,150 of record NW_024096464.1, on the reverse strand, counting down.
TCAAGGACTACCTGTATTTATTAAGTGTCTGGTGTTTGGGGGGGGGAATCAGTTATGGTTGGCTAAATACAATTACCATTTGTAGATTCTCAGCAAAATATCACACCTCCTTTCCAGAAATATATCATTTTGTTTAGTACATAATAACCATTTCATATCTGGGGAAACTTTTGCAACCTCAGAGTCTCAGAACTCTGTATCACCGTCTTTCCATTTCTTTCCATTCCCTCTTCCCCCCCCCCCCAATCTCAGCCATCAAGAATGTACAAGGAACATATTATCTGAATGGGCAGTGGACAATTGAGTATAGCCAGGCCTTGCCTATTGCTAGCACAGTGATGCATTATGAGAGAGGTTCCGAGGGGGATCTGGCTCCAGAGCTTCTACATGCCCGGGGTCCCATCACCGAACCTTTGATAATTGAGGCAAGTACCTGCAACTGCTTTCCTTTTTTCTTAGAGCAGTGTTTCTCAACCTTGACAATTTTAAGGCATGTGGACTTCAACTCCCAGAATTCCACAGCCAGCATTGCTGGCTGTGGAATTCTGGGAGTTGAAGTCCACATGCCTTAAAATTGTCAAGGTTGAGAAACACTGTCTTAGAGGTTTTAATGCCTGAACTGTGCATAGGTGTTCCAGATAATTCTCCAAACAGAGGAGAATAAATAAATAAAATAGATTGATGGGGGAACTTTTATTTCTTGACTGAACAATTATTAGAGTGGAGGAGAACAGGGTTTGAGGCTGTCTCTATTTCATGCAGAGGTTAAGCATGAATAGATAATTTATTTGGTATTGCATTAAGATCACTTTAGTTCCTCATTCCTTAACCTTAACAGTAATGCTTAGACAAAACAAGAATTCGGGGGGGGGGGGCACAAGCCTGGGGAAACTGCAGTAGTTTAATAATTGCTTCTTGTTGAATAAAGAGGAAATGTCCGCTTTTTTCATTTCAGCAAGAAACCACTTTATCCTTTGTATTGTAGATAAAGTATTCAAATGTTGATCGATCAGAGTCAGGAAAGAGCAGGAGATGTGTAGCAGGCAGAAAGGGAATAACTTTGGCAAGGATGAGTGGTATGTGTGTGTGTGTGTGTGTGTGTGTGTGTGTGTCTGTGTGTGTCTGTGTCTGTGTATGTGTATGTCAAATCAGTTTTTGACTCCAAGCAATTGCCTGAACAAGTCCCTGCATTTTCTTGGTAAGGTTTTTGAGAAGTGGTTTGCCAATGACTGTTTCCTAAGGATGAGACGGAGTGATTGGCCTAAGGTTACACAACTGGCTTATGCCCAAGGAAAGACTAGAACTCAGGACCTCCTGGTTTCTAACCTTATGCCTTAACCAAATTGGCTCTGAGTGATAGGCATAGTTTTCACAAATGGCAGACAAAGTTTGTTTATTTATTTATGAAATTTCAAAACTACCCATCTCCCTCACAGAGGGAGGTTGGAACTTGGACTGTAACAAACAGATGAGTAATTGTGTTTTTAATTAATTAAGTAACTAACACATCAGGGAAAAGAAACTAAGCTCACCTTATTTTCCTACAGGTAGACCAGATTTTTTGTTTGTTTGTTTGAAAAAGAGATATTCTTGTCATCTAAATATGTATGTGCAAAAGCATTATGAGTCCAGACTTTGCCACTACGTGAACTGGACCAGTAGATAATAGCTTGCTACAAGAGAGCAAAAACAGTGCATTTCCTGACACCTACTTATTTTCTTTCTTTTTCAGCTTATCAGCCAGGAACCAAACCAAGGAGTACATTATGAATACTATTTGCCATTCCAAAGGCAAACATCAAGCTACAACTGGGGCTACGGCTCCTGGAGTGATTGTAGTGCTGAATGTGGTGGAGGTATATGCCAGCACTTTACATTTAATATTATTGATTTGCTTAAATAATGGTTCCCAATCTGTGTGTACAGATCACATATTGATCTGTGAGTATATTCTAGATAGTTTGTGGTCTGTGTGTGTATGCTACAAATACAGACAAGTAGCAGATGGGGAAACTGAAAACTGAATGGGTGATGTGTGAATGTTAGTCTCTAAGACTGAATGTTTATTTAATTGGTTGAAATCTCAGATAATTAGCAAATCACACAAAATGTTGGCATTCTCACGCAAAATCTCAGAAATGTTTGGACAGGTATACTAGTTGCATATGAGGATTGGTAGACATGCTAGATTTCAATCAAATTAAATGCTATACTGAATTGTTGTAGTGATGATTGTGTAATAAATTATATGCCATCTCTTAAACCATAGGTGTCAAACTCGATCACGTCACGTGACATATCATGACGTATCGTGCCTTTTTTTGCCTTTGCGGAGCTTGGGTGGGCATGTCCTGCGCATGAGGTATCCAGCCTGCAGGCTGCCAGTTTGACACCCCTGTCTTAAAGCATTTAAAGCCATTTTTAACTAGAATAAATGCATTATCAAGATGATCCTAAGCAGAAATCTGTTACTTCAGGAGAACTCTAGAACCACAGCATAGAATGGGTGAAAGCTATCTTCTCCTGCCTGAGATATTATTTCAATTTTGCAGGATCCAATCTGAGTAGGTCACTGTGTTTTGTAGCATATACACAGAGATTTAGTCTTCAATGTTGTGTCCTGCCTAAGGATTGTAAAAGATAGTAATGTGGATAATAATGTGGACAGGCCCGATGCATTTGGCTTGCTTTGAGTAGAGTATTATAAGAAGTTAAATAAATGATTTAAGTCACAAAAGTATTAAGTATAATCTTGCTTTCCAGGGTCTGCTGAAATAAGTAAATTGCCCTAATTCAGGAGAGAATTGGTGGGTTTTAAACCACCCATTTTTTTGTTAGAGAGCTAAGGGTAATATTTTCCTTCATTTCTCCCACACAAAGTACACAAAAATGTCCTGAAAATTTGTCATGATCAGTCTGGGAGCTGCAAAAGGGTTTTTTGCTGAGACATTGACCTGTGGAAAGATCAAGAGGGGCAAATAACAAAGCAGTATTGGGCCCTTATGATGCAAGCCCCATCCCTTTTGTTATGATGTAACACACCCATACAAAGGAGAAGGCGTTTATCACAATAGCATGATGCTGCTTTGGTCATTTGCACCAAGGCACTGCATCCTGTGAATGCCTGAGAGTTTGGGGAGGCTACATGTGTCTGTTAGGCACGAGAAATGTAGCAATATTACTTCTGCAATTCCTTATGCCCCCCCCCCCATGGGCATCTTACTAGTTTTTAGAGCTGATATTGTAACAATTTTAACTGCTGCTTTCCCAAAATGACATTCTGTTCTGGTAGCCATTTTTCTAGTATGTGTTTTTAATGTAATGGGAAAACCTGGTTTGAAAGGTAGGGCAGAGAGATAAATGGTTAGATATATTAGATTATATTGGTTATAAGAACTGTGGTGGTGCAGTGGTTAGAATGCAGTATTGCAGGGTGATTCTGCTGACTGCCAACCGCCAGCAATTCAATTCTGACCGGCTCAAGATTGACTCAGCCTTCCATCCTTCCAAGGTCGGTAAAATGAGGACCCAAATTGTTGGAGGCAATATGCTGACTCTGTAAACCATTTAGAGGGGGCTGTAAAACCCTGTGAAGTGGTATATAAGTCTAAGTGCCGTTGCTATTGCTATAACCAAGTTTTTATTTTTGGCTTTTTTTTTTCCAGTGGGACTCAATAACTGATCATTATTCTTGAAATTGTTCCTCTTAGACCTTGATCAAGTTGTCACTGAATTCTAGAGCCAGAAGGAATCTAGAACTCATAAAATATATTAACGTGAATACTCAACCTTTCTGTTCCTACATACAGAAAATAACAGGGTATATTCTAGTATTGCCTGGAAGGCTGTGAGAAAAGGCATAAATTGAAAATAAACTCTGATTAAGTTGCAACAGGATTATTATATCATGAACAAAATAATGGTATTTTGATATATATATAAAGCTTGCAGTGGTCTGTGCAGAAATCATCTTGTAATCTTTGCTTATGGGATTATAAAGAGATCTGCTATTAGCCATTCTAGGAGATACAATTTTGTAATGGATGGCAGACATATTTTGATTCATTCAGACTTAAAGCCTGTCCATCTGTTTATTCTTCTTCAAAGTAGATGTGACCAACTACCTTAGTTACTGATTGCACTGCATGTATGCCAGTGAGATTGTATATGGTATGGTAAAGTGCAAATAGTAGTCTTTTATTTCTTCATTCAGCTTCTATACTGTTGCAAATGAAATGAAAGGCAGTTTGATGTAATGGTTAAGGCACCAGGCTAGAAACCATTAAACTCTAGTCCTGCCTTAGGCATGAAAGCCTTTTGGGAGACTTTGGGGCAGTCTCTCTCTCTCTCTCTCTCATCCCGCAACATCAGGCTTGGGTGACAAGACAGTTGGTTAAATCCTGTCACAACCAATGGATCAGCACTCTGTTGACCCCGAAAAAGCAGACCCTGCACTTGAGGGGAAAATGTGATCAAAACTGAGATGTTTAACAACTGACTTACGTATATTTATGATGGTTGCAGTGTCCTGGAGTCATATGATCAGCTTTTGTGATCTTCTGACAAGCAAAGTCAGTGGGGAAGCCAGATTCACTTAACAACTCTGTTACTAACTTAACAGTTGCAGTGATTTACTTAAGAACTATGGCAAGAAAGGTCGTAAAATGGGGCAAAACTCACTTAACAAATATTTCGCTTAACAACAGAAATTTTGTGGTCGTAAGTCGAGGACTATCTGTAGCGCACAGCATAATCTACAAACATAAAACATCCTCTGTGAAATAAATAATGCATATGTGGTAAAGGTTCAGTCAGCAAAATTCTTTATTTCTTTTCATTACTTGAAAGAACCTGAGCAAACGTATAACAGTCTATTTATATTTAGCTAAGCTAATGGGAAAAGATCCTTGGGGGCGAGGGGGTGGGGCGGGGTCCCCATCTCAACCAGCTTCTGCAAGGCAATCAATGTCAGAGCAAGTTGACTTCTGAGGGAAAGCTGGCCAAAAGCACAGGGCCATGGTGGGGAAATATCACCTCCCACCCCTAAAAATTGATGAAATTGAGGGATTTTCAGAATTCTTTTCCAAGGATGTGCATGTGAACCCATTATTTCATTCAATTAATTATGTAACTTAATTAATCCCCCCCCCACATACACACACACACTCCTGCCTTCAGATTAGTGCTAGCCCTGCTATCTTGATTTCAATCACATGATTTGTGTGGGAATATGAAAACAAAACTCATTAGATGCTGGCCTCTACCTAATGCTTATCTATTTGATGAAAATATTTGTTTGCTTCAGGAATGTTATGCAACTGATCTCCTTGCCAATTATCTGTGCCATCTTTGTCGTTGTTTTTTTGTCTGCTCTTCAGGTTATCAGTCTCGTCTGGTCTTTTGTACCATTGACAATGAAGCATATCCAGATTACATGTGCAGAGATAAACCATGGCCAGGAAATAACCGAACCTGTGGCCTCCAGGCCTGTCCCCACACAAAACGGTGAGCTTTGATTTGGTTTCTCTCTTCTCTGAGATACCTTGAAATCTAAGAAACGGTCATAGTCAGAAATAACTTGGTAGTCTCCGTTCGGGGCCCTTGCTGTTCTCACGCAAAAGGCATGTAGAGAAACCTGAGCCCTGGAGAAGCACATGTGGTCCTCAACTTACAACCATTCATTTAGGGACTGATCCAAGTTACAGTGGCACTGAAAAAAAGCGACTTATGACCGGTTTTCACACTTACAAAGTGTTGCAGCATCCCCATGATCATGTGATCAAAATTTGTGTGCTTGACAACTGGCATTATTTATGACAGTTGCACTTTCCTAGGTTCTTGTGATCACCGCTTGTAACCATCCCAGCCAGTTTTCACCAAGCAAAGTCAATGAGGGAATCTGGATTTACTCAATGACCATACGATTCACTTAAGAGCTGCAGTGATTCGCTTAGCCACTGTGGCAAAACAGGTCATAAAACGGGGTAAAACTCACTTAACAGCTGCCTTACTTAGTAACAGAAATTTTGGGCTCAATTGTGGCTGTAAGTCGGGGACCTCTTCTCATACAAGCCAGAACAAAATATCTGAGAAAAATATCTTACAAGCTAATTGGGTGAGAATAGGCAATCTATTCTTTGAGGCTTGCCTAGTCACAAAATGTTTTCCAGGTTGGGAATAGCTAATCACACAACACATAATTTTTATTGATTTATTAATCAAATGTATGTTATTATCTTTCTTTTATTTTTTTTTATATTGGCAAATTGTTGCTCTCCAGGATGTGCGCCATCTTTCTAGACCCATAAATCCACGAACAAAGAAAAAAAAATAGCTATGACATCTACTGTTTTTCTTTCCTAAGCAAGTCAGTGCAGTCTGTGTGGGGTCCAGGGACCTTCTGGAAATGAAGCTGGTGCTTTACTTTCCCACTTACCATCAACCCATTTAATTAAATTAAAAGCACCTGACTCTTCTCTTAGGAGAAGGTGTCAGTATTACTAAACATACTAAGAAGGGTAGATAAAAGCTTTCTGTTAGAAGATCATTGAATATTTCCTGATTAATGGGAAACCGTATTGCATGAAATGCAAGTGGTGAGTGGCGAGAATTCCTTTTCATTTTATCAAAAAGACTATATTATTCTTTATAAAATTTTAGAGATATGAAATTGTTTCCTCTGTTTTAGCACTAGAACTTTTCTGAGGAATAATTAGGTTTCTGCTTATAATATGGACAGAATCCAAAACAAGTATCCACCTTCAGATCTCCAAAGGATGTGTCACATTCAACACAGAGAGTTAGACCAAAATCCCACCTCCCATTTACTATGACCCATTGCTGATTTCCAGGTACTTATGAATTCTTGTGGCTGTAAAAAACAAAAAAAAAATTCTGGACAGTTCAGATGAAGAGATCAAACCATGAAAGCGTCATCAATATTTTTTGTTGTATCCAACTTTTCGAGGGAGTGATTTGAAGACATGATGAAAGGCAGGGGAAACTGAATTCTTCCCACCACCCACATATTTGGCCTTGATTTGAATTGCCTCTTCTTCTTGTGAATAATAAGGTGCCTCTATGTTTTCTGCATAATAGTAGCTATGCTGGGTGATCTATTTTGGTGCAGGAAATTGGTACAGCTGCAAAGAGGAGAAAAGGCTGTCTGCCTGCCCGTGACCCCGATCCAAATTGGACCCCATCCCAACATCCTTTGGCAGTGTTTTTCAACATTGGCAACTTGAAGACATGTGGACTTCAACTCCCAGAATTCCCAGCCAGCCATGCTAGCTGAGGAAAGGTCAGGCTGGCTGAGGAATCCTGGGAATTGAAGTCCAAACATCTTCAAATTGCCAAGGTTGAGAAACACTGTCATAAGACTTTTTTTTTTTTTTAAATGGCAGCGGAAGTTTTCAATCCGTCATCAAAATCCCATTTAGTTTGGCCCTAAAAGAATAGAAATCATATTGTAAAAGACAGACCCAGATGTCTATATATTTATTATGGGCTTTAAAATCTTTGTTCTATATACAAAGGGTATCTTACCTCTATCTGCCGGGAGCATGGAGCCGCAACAGAGCATGGAACTTGCAAACAAAGAGGTAACTAGGAGAAAGTGGTTTGGCTCTTTTCTTCCTTCTCCTCACCTACAATAGTGGTTTTCAAGCTTCCTAACCTTAGTAAACAGCTTGTATTCCCCCCTCCCCTTGCATTATTAGCTGCTCATTCAGCAGGAATTTGCTAAAAAAAACAAACCACAAATTCCTGAGAAATGCTTGTTGAAAGCCACAGACCTAGATTCATGAAATCATACAAAACAGAAAGGTTGGAAGAGACCTTAGCGGTCCTCCATGCCTGGTGAGACATATGCAGGTAGTTCTCGACTTACGACCACAATTGAGCTCAAAATTTCTGTGGATAAGTGAAACATTTGTTAAGTGAATTTTACTCCATTTTGCAACCTTTTGAACTACAGTTGTTAGGTGAATCGTTGCAGTTATTAATTTAGTGACATGGTTGTTAAGAGGATCTGACTTCCCCATTGACTTTGCTTGTAAGAAAGTCACAAAAGGTGATCACGTGACCCCAGGCCACTGCGACCGTCATAAATATGAGTCAGTTGCCAAGCATCTGAATTTTGGTCACGTAGCCGTGGGAATAGAGCAACGGTCATAAGTGTGAAAAACAGTCATATGTCACATTTTTCAGTGCCGTTGTAACTTTGAATGGTCACTAAATGAACTATTGTAAGTTGAAGACTACCTGTAGTAATTTAAAGCACAGGTTCATCCTGTTCATCCAAGCAGTGTGACTACATAGCCTCTCCCCAAATTGCTGTTGAAAAGTTGTAATTTGCAGACAGAAGGAATTATTAAATTCATAGCAAGCAATTATACTGAGTATATTCAATCATTTTAATTTACATTCAAGTAAGGTAAAATTTAATTTAGATAAAAAACAATTTTTTGTCATGGCTCTACATCCTGGTTGGAGTGTGGCTCCCAGCACGCTACTCAAAGGCTGGTGAGGCTCTAAATCTTCCAAAAGTTCCACGAACTTTTGAAGGCTTTTCTTCTAGCTGATGGACTTTGTTCTTAAAGCTTTGGCTTTTCTCCCTAAATAATGGTGTTGGGCAGCCAGTGCTTTTTGCCTTCTTATCCTGTGTGATGAAGGGTGAAGGAAGACATTTTCTTATTTTTCTTTGTAGCCCAAGAGTTTAGATATCATATCCCCAGTAGCTCCTGCTGAGAAGTTTAGTAAATTAAAAATGAATATTACTGGAGATTGCTGCATTGTTTTACCTAACCTTTCTTTTTTGTTTTTCTATATTTTTCCCATACCCATTAGTCTCGATGATCATTTTACAGATTCAGTTACATATCCTAAGGCTTTATCAGAGGTCCTTCCATAATGATGAATTACCAACCAATAGTACAACTGTATTAAAAGTCATATTTCACATAATAAAATTCACTACTACAAAGCATGATGATGCCATTTGCTTTGATAATTTCAACAAGGGGCTAAACCAAACCAAAAGAGCCATCAGAGGGGTGGGGAATGGGGAAATAGAGTAATTGCAAATACTGTTTGGGGAAGTGAAGATATGACTTTGTTATGTCTTAACCTAATGGGACACCCAGTCTGATCCAGTGGAACTCCTAAGTCCTACAGAAGAAGATACCAAAAAGTTTTTTGAGCTTTCAAGTGGAGTATCTGCACTTTTCAAGTGGAATATCTACTCTTTATTATGCTTTATAATTCAAATCAGACAAAAAAAGAATCTTCCATGTAATGTCATATATCCTCCCACACTATGATAGAATATGGAATATATGGCTAAATTAGCAGAGAAGTAAGCATGGCTACAATGCTATATAGCTTGTAGTCACCATTCCTGAAATAAAATCTTTTGCTATATTCTTTAATTGTAACTGTTCCCACAACATGCTAAATCAGGATGTGTGGCAAATTGTTCTCCAACAAGCTCAGGGATAGGCAACCTCAGCTCTTTTATGACTCATGGACTTCAACTCCCAGAATTCCTGAGTCAGCATAGCTGGGCAAGCGAGCTCTCTCCTGTCCTTCCTGCTTCCTGCAGAGACGCAGCCAAGGCAGGAGCCCCAGCCAAAAAGCTTTTCAGCTTGTCCACTCTCTTTTTTATACACACACAAACACAAACACACACACAAACACACAGAGAGACAGAGACAGAGAGAGAAGCAGGGAAGCGCAAGTGCCTCTCTCTGTCTCTGTCTCTCTCTGCAAATGGCAGAGGAGGCTGAGCCACAGGGGAAGGTTCAAAGAGCCACATGTGGCTCCGGAGCCTCAGGTTGCTGACCTGTGTTCTAGTCCAACCCCCTGCTCAGGCAGGAAACTCTATACAGTACCATTTCGGACAAATGGCTGTTCAGTCTCTTCTTAAAAACTTCCAGTGTTGGAGCATTCACAACTTCTGGAGGCAGGATGTTCCACTGATAAATTTTCTAAATGTCAGGAAATTTCTCCTCAGTTCTAGGTTGCTTCTCTCCTTGGTTAGTTTCCATCCATTGCTTCTTGTCCTGCCCTCTGGCGCTTTGGGAATAGCTTGACTCCCTCTTCTTTATGGCAACGCCTGAGATATTGGAACATTGCTATCATGTCGCCCCTAGTCCTTCTTTTCATTTCAGGATGAGCTGGACTAAAACAACATAGTAAGCACAAGCTAACAGGCTGCATTTTGATTTAGCCATTATAAGAACTCAGCGAATACTGTATGTCTATAAGACAGAAATACCATTGCCATTTGAAACTTATTTCTTTTCAGGTGAAATAAAACAGATGATCCAGTGCTCGATATTTTACAAGATTTGAAAGGAAAATCAAGATGGTTGCAAATAAGTGATGTCTCAAGATTCGTAAACTTTAAAAGTTATGCTAGATCTCTTGAGAGACTAAAAAAAATTCTTAAGTTTTCTAATTATTTTGGATAAGTGAATATAAAAGCGTTAGGTGGTAATTACTAGACATATTGGTAGCAAGCCATTAAAATGTGGATCCGCCACATGGTTGCTTGATTGGATGAGGAAGATGTTTGGTAATTTAGGGCAGGGGAATATTGGGAAAGCATTATGTACCCTTTGCTCTTCTTTTGATGCATAATCCACCCCAGCTATTTTTTTCCAATGAGATTCATAAGTTGGAAGCAGGTTTGGTTGAGAAAGGTTGGTTTAATTTGTACATGACAACTCTAGATTTCTGGAATTCCACCAAGAATCTGACCCAAAGCAACTCCATAACACATATCTTCCTTTTTAATGGATCTTCATCTTCCTCACCACCATTGCTCCCAGTTAGAGAAAGTTGACTCCGTTATCTCTCTGGGCTCCCCTGACAATGCAGTGCCATTTTGTTTCTGATATTGATTTCCATGGCTTTCTTTCACTAGAGTGAAGTGACTCCTATTGTCCCATCTAGTGATCCAACCCTGGCTTTATTCTTGCTACAAGTGCTGCTTATTTGTTCACCATCTTGCAGTCTGAGAATGAATGGCATAAAACAGAATGAATCGGGGCAGCACAGCCCACGGGCTGGTTGCCAGGGTTTCCTCTTGAATGTAGCCCTAATTATGAAAGCTTTGAGATTTGGTCTGAATAGTTTTTTCTATCATTAGTCTATTTAAGCAATTTTTTTTTCATTTTTTGTAGGGGAAATTGGCTTTTCTCTCCATTTTGCTCCTTGCACATAAAATGGTTGTTGCCCATCTCTACCTCTCTGATCCTTCATGAAGGACATGGAAAGCGAGCCAATTAACAATCAGCTTGGCTCCTCCTCCAAAGGAAATCCTGTCGAGATCGGGCAGTCGATTTCTCATTGATGGGAACCTCCACCTTGTCCAAGTCCCAGCTTCATTTTTCTCATCTTGTAATTGGCAAGATCCCATTGCAGCTTGCCACCATCCCCATTTCTCCAGAGTTGTTTTGAAGCATGGCTGGCACTTCCCCTGAGCAATGACCAATTGGGGCTTAATTGTTTTGCCCAAAAAGATGAGCAAGGGAAGAACGGGGAAAAACAAGAAGTTGGCTGCCTATCTTTTTTTTTTTTAACAACTGGAGCCAACTGAAGATAGGGTGATCACCTCACGGGGGTTGGAGGGAAGTGAGAATAATTACAAATACTGTTTGGAGAAGCAAAAATATGTTTTTTATGAAAGGGACCACTAAGGGCTGAAAAGAGCTATATATCATGGCAATGATCACAGGAGTGAGAAAGACAATACCGTTTGCAGGGAATGGAAGGAAATTTATTTTCTTACACTGAATATTGTTCCCCAGCAACCTAAAATAATACGTAACTATAAAAGGCAGCAAGTAGTAAAATTCCTCTTGGAATATAAGGCTGAATTTATTTTTTAAGACACTGATCCTTTTTTGCAGTCTGCTTCCTTCTCTAGTCCTATTGAAGGAGCTGCCTAGATTAGCCTCCTGTCAGCGAAGTTATTTTTAGAAAAGGACTTCCTCTGAGATGCCATGCTCCACTCCCATAGTCACTCTCCACTGAGCCTCCTATTGGTCTGTATGCTGTGCCAAGATAGTTGAGGTTATTTGTGCAGTTTCTGTTGGAAACGACAGCTTGAGCTGGCGTTTGACTGTCTGGAATTTTGATTAAAGCCCAGCCTTCCAACTGTGGTCCTTGCTACTCCTGTTTGCAGCGTCGGGCGAAGCTTCTCCCAAATTTAGAAAAGTCAAGTTAAAAGTGGAGTTTTGTGTCAATGCATGTACAGAGTGAAGCATGTTTCAGGAGCATCCAAGAATATCGAGATCTGATTAATTCATATTTTATTCAAAGCATAGCCCCAGGCTAGACCCTGGAGATCTCACAAAGATCAGCCCTCCATCCCAAATGCCCTAGACCACATTGATGCAAGTAGTGTTGGGTATAAATGTGCAAAATTTTTCATAGGCACATTTTTATCTGAAAATAAAATTTTCTCCAGCTACTTTTTGATGGTGGGAAAGACATTGCGACCCTGCAGAGGCAAAATGCATGTAATATTTTTTTTAAAATGTGCATAGCATCTGCATAATATAGAGCAGTGTTTCTCAACCTTGACAATTTTAAGGCATGTGGACTTCAACTCCCAGAATTCCACAGCCAGCAATGCTGGCTGTGGAATTCTGGGAGTTGAAGTCCATGTGCCTTAAAATTGTCAAGGTTGAGAAACACTGATATAGAGAGATCATACGGTAATGGTATTCCTCATGTAGAATCTGGGGTTTGTCTTAATATAACTCTTGGTGCTGCAATCCCTTAAAATAGTGACATTCTACTACTCTCTCCTGGAGAAAGACTTCCTCCCTTTCTAAACCGTTCCATCTTTGAGGCACCTATTAATACTTCACCTCAAATTGTCTTTTTGATTCCTTTCATCTACTTCCTTTCCTTAGATTGGCACCCCTGTTATTTTTAATGCTGTTAGAAATTTAGAATTCCTGGCTTTTAATATGACTGTGTTAATTCCCATATTTCAGGCGTCTTTTTCCTAACCCTTATTACCTGGATAAAAGCTGTGATCAAAAAAAGCTCATCCCAGGAACTAATTGTGAGAACGTTTTGTTCCGGGATACTAGTGGCTTTTTGGTTTCTTGAGAGTTGTTTTTTTTTTAAATTTGTTTTTAGCTGGAAAACTGGTGACTGGAGCCAGTGCTCTGCCACCTGCGGAGGGGGCATTCAAAGCCGTTCAGTTTACTGTGCCACGTACAATGGACATAATTTTCAGGATGCTGTGGATGATACCGAATGCGCCTCCTTAACAGAGAAACCACGCAGTACGCAGCCTTGCAACCTGCAGCGGTGTGCCACATGGGTTACAAGTCTTTGGTCTGAGGTGAGCTTTTTCCTCTATGTACAATATCTATACTGAGGCAGGATTGGCCCAGCTTCCTCTGTGCCTTGGGAAGAAAAAGATCATCTAGCCCCAGGGCACCCTTGGGGCACCCTGATTTGCTTTTTATGATTGTGGTACTCAGTAAACCATTGGAAATACAGGTAGTCCTCATTTAATGGTGACATTTGGGATTGGCAACTCAGACATTAAGTGAAGAGGTCACAGAGTAAAACTGTGATTGTGCTAATTCTCTTTTTTCAGCTTTGTTTTATAGACTTGCAAAGATCATAAAAACAAGGTTTGGTTATAAAGTTACTTTTTCATCACAGTTCCAAATGTGAGCAGTTGCTAAACAAGGACTACCTGTAATACGACAGCATTGTCTAACATTGGGGCTCATCATAACTTTGTGTGCGCCTGTACCACAAGTACAGAGTGAGATTAAATACAGATGTGGACTGGTAGTTCAGGTGTTCATCTAGGACAGTGATGGCGAACCTTTTAGAGACTCAGTGCCCGCCCTCAGATCTCCCAAATGGCCCTGCAATGCCATGGTGGCCATGCCCTCCGCCCGCGCTCCGCAGCATCTTCTGCTCCCCAACTGCCATGTACTTGGCTGCACTGCTTCACACAGGCCTCACAGGGGGGCTGCTGGTGAGGAAGGGGCTGGGGCGATGGCATGCGTGCCCACAGAGAAGGCTCCAAGTGCCGTCTCTGGCACTCGTGCCATAGGTTCGCCACCACTGATCTAGGATCATGGGGAGGGGGCAAGTTCAAATCTACCATAGATATGGAAGCTCAGTATAATCTTAGACATATCAGTTCCTCTCAGCCCAATTTGATTGATTGATTGATTAGATTTATATGTCCACCATCTCACTCTGTATTACCTTGCAAGATTGTTTTTGTGCAGAGGAAAGATCACCGTATAGGCCTCCTAGAGGAAAAATAGGTTATAAATATAACAAATAAATAAAAATATATAAATAAAGTACATAAATATTTGAATATCATTTAACTGATTATGATCATGTTTAAAGCATGTATTTAAAATTAGAAAAATTACAAAATGTACACAAAAGACTAAATATACCAAAAAATGGGGATTTTTTTTAAATGATAAAAATCAGAAAAAGAGAAGGGGAACAAATTCTAAAAAAATGGATGCGTCTTACAACTTATAAAATATTTATAAATTTATAAACTTTAATAAATTTTATTTATAAAATAAAATAACAAGCCACAATTGCAGTTCACATTCAAAAGAAGTCAAACCCCATGGCAAAATCTCTGGAACTGCCCACATGCCTGAATGCCATAGCATTTCAGTGAAACGTTGAAAACCTGAACACTGAAGAGATCTTCATTCAGACTGTAGAATATGCAGAACAAATCAACATCAGCGATAGAGATGTATGTCATGCCACGAGCAGATAATTTTTTTTTACAGTGTTCAGTAAGCTGTGGTGAAGGTATTCAAACCCGGACTGTAAGCTGCCAGTCTGAACAGGGCCCTCAGATTCTAGATGCTGCTTGCTCAAGAGAACGAAAACCTCCGCACACCCAGCCCTGCATCGGGGAGAATTGTATACAAGAGGTTGGCTGGCATATTGGAGACTGGGGACTGGTGAGTATGACACACATTTCCCTAGAGCAGGGGTTCTCAACCTTGACAACTTTAAGACTTGTGGACTTCAACTCCCAGAATTCCTCAGCCAGCAAAGCTGGCTGAGGAATTCTGGGAGTTGAAGTCCACAAGTCTTAAAGTTGCCAAGGTTGAGAACCCCTGTCCTAGAGGACTAATCCAGTTTTTGTCCCGTCCCTGCTTCCTCTTTCACATTCTTACAAAGACCCATTTGCATCCACACCATATTTGTTGATCTCCTGGGATAATGAAAATAACCACAAGAAGGAGGACACCAACCTGAATAACCCCTAGCACAAAGCTAGGGCATGGTGACAGCATAGATATTTTAATCAGTTGCTTTCTGGGACAGGATGGTGATACTCACATGATCTTACTTTCTGGAAATGAAACTGTAAAGTGCCTTAGTTGTAATTGCCTCAAAGAACAATTGCCTGCAGAATTCCTGGGCCTTATTTATCAGTCCTACTAACTGACCTGGAAATAACTATTCCTACCAGCTCTTTGTTCTTTACCAGTTTCTTTCCCTGGATTTGCCATGATTCTGATGAGGTTGGGTTTTTGGGATTTTCAGAATTCCAAGTTAGAATGGCTGCAGGAAGACTGGAGGGTTTCAGACTGGAAAACCCCCAAGTAGCATTTGCAGACTTGTTCCTTGACACTTCACCCACAAGGCCTCTGGCCCTTTGGTGATTCTTTGCTTCTCCTCTGATTATCCATTGTTTTAATCTTTACCATTTTTTGATCAAGTGCTCCAAAAGCTGTGGTTCTGGTATCCGAACCCGCCAAGTCATCTGTGCTGATGGTGATTCCAAATTCTACAGTCATGAGATTTGCCAAGAGATACAGCCACAGATACCAACCATGCTTGGGAGCTGCAATACACAACCTTGTCATCTGCCTCAACGTAAGTGCAAAGTGGTGGTAGTCTCAGCATCTACTTCCAAGGCATCTGGGATGTAGGAACAGATAGGAATCCCACCGTCATATAGTGTAACTGGTAGGCTTTTCCGTTTTATACATGTTAAATTATACCTCTATGAAACATCCATTACAGAAATGTTGCATTGATGACTCAGTATTCTTCATGTCCTATGTTTGATTACTGATTTGTAAAAAAAAGGGGATGATGCGATGCATATTAGAATAAATGAGGTTAGCAAAAAATGAGTAAACTTCTGCCTTAGTAGATTGGACCTTACCAGCCAGTAAATTAATTCTAGGATTGCTGTAAGAGATAACATATTTTTATGATTTGTGTTTTGTGGGGATTAAACACAGAGGGCTCATTCAGGTCACAATGTGACTTGATTTATGTTTTGTTTTTCCACATAAAAATGCTAAGATTAAACCTTAGACTTTTTAATATCCAAAAATATGTTCTTTAGTACTGAATTATGATTTTCTTGGGTCACAACAAAAATCTGTGATTTCTAGAAAATCTAGAAAGCACTGAAAAAAATAATTGGTTTGTTGTTATGTTATTGTTGAAAGTAGTTTTTTGGGAGGGAGTTCGTTGTCTTCTCATTGAAACTTCCCAATAGTATTATTCCACAGAAATTAGTATCAGATTGGTTACTTGCTATCAATATCAAGCTATTCAGAATCAATTATTTTTTTAAAAAAAATCAGTGCTGCTGATTTTTAAAGGAGTATTTGACAACTTATTTTGTCCTGTGATCCATGCTTCCAGTTGGTGCCCTGGTTGGGTGGGAGCTGAAAGGGGCTTGACGTGACCAAACAACATGACACTGTGGTAATATTAGAGTTGGTGGTGCTAGGTTTCTCTACTCTACTTTTTTCTTAAGTTTTGGAGAATTTAAAGGACAAAAGAAATGCTTGGAGATTTACTAAAACATAAGGTGTCCATTTGGTGCTTTAAAACCACTCCAAAAAATAAAAATCAGCCCAGTTTGGAAGATTTTATGACTATCCATTTTTATGTATATTTATTTCATGTATAAATCCCTCAATTACTGTGTCAGCTCTAGCTGAATACCTTGAAAAACAAGAAGAAAAAGAAATAATAACTATCAGTTTAAAGCTCATTACTGCTGCAAATAAAAAAATAATCAAACTAGAAAGCAGAGGTGACAGGTCATTGCCATCCTCCTAGGACTGAGAAAGAGTGACTGGCTCAAGGTCATCAAGTTAGCTTTGTGCCTAGGTAGAATTAACACTCATAGTCTCCCAGTTTATGGCCGGTTATCTTAACCCCTACAACAAATTAAGTAATTCTCTCATCAAGAATTAGAAATGGGAAATCCCTGAAAACACAGGGTCCTTGAATCCATAGCTACTGGATCTTTCTAAAGTTGAGCTTAAACTTGTACCTCTCCATCCATATCCTAATAACCTGAGAAGAAGCTCAGCAGTATTATTTGATTGGCCAGGAAAGAGATACTCAACTGAGTAACATCCACATATTGATGATATCTGGCCCCATGCCGTTAGATTACTTCACCTAGCTACTTCATGTAGATCAGTGGTTCTCAACCTTTTTATACGGCAACCCCGGTATTTAGCAGGCGGTGCGCATGCGCGGTGCTGCCCCTGCACGAAGCGCATGTGCGGTGCCGCCCCTTGCGTGGTGCGCATGCACAGTGCCGCCCCTGCGTGGTGTGCATGCGCGGTGCCGCCCCCTATGCAGCACGCATGCATGGCAGCGCCCCCATGCGCCACCCCGCGTGGCGGTGCCCCCTGCACAGCGTGCATGCGCAGCGCCGCCCCCATGCACCGCCCCCTGTGCAGCACCCATGGGCGGTGCCACCCCCATGCGCCGCCCCTGCGCAGCGTGTATGCGCGGCGGCGCCCCCCATGCGCTGCCCCAGAAAAAAATGGCGGATCACGTTGTTTGGCGACCCCCATGAAATGGTCGCTCGACCCCAAATGGGGTTGCGACCCACAGGTTGAGAACCGCTGATGTGGATACTAAAGAAGAGCACAAAGTGTTAAACCCTGGGGAACTATGCAAAGCAGGGATCTTAGGCTGAATTCTCCACCCCACCAATGCTATCTGGAGTCTTCTCAAGGGAAAGAAAAACCACAGTACTACTGCCTCCTACTCCCAACCCTTGGAAATAGTCCATAAAGATAACACAATCAATAGTATCAAAGGCCATTGAAATCAAATAAGACCAGGAAAGTCTAGGAAAATTAAGAAACTCATTTCATCCTTTAAATTTTCCCCAAAACTATAAAAAAAAAATGGGTCCACACACTTTGGGAGTTTTGGCAGGGATATTAATGGGGTATTGGAGGGTCAAATGGGAATTTTTTATGCACTTTTCTATTAAGTTTTAACTTACTCTCCTTTTCTTTTGCCTCTTTCTTAAGGGATATTAATATTTTCCAATGTACACTCTGGGTATTAAAGTCTGTAGAACTTTTCCCTTGTGTTTTCTAATGGAGCTTTATTTCCGTCTATTTTGAAGTGCCATTTTACCACTACACAACAAAATACGTCCTTAGATTCCCTTTAATTGATGGGTGTGGGAGTAGAGAATTTATTTTTTATACAGCATAATGCACTATATGTATTCCTATTCCTGCAGAGGTTCCCAGTATGCAAGACATCACAGGGTTCAATACCAGCCGTCGGACATTATTGACCCGCTACCATCCTGACCAAGGCACTGAAGGTTTGGAAATGCCCTTCCTTCAACCAGTGTTATTTTGCTTTTCTCTGAGTAGCTTTTCAACATGTTCCCCTTTCCCATTTTTAAGGAAATGGAAGTCTTGCAGTTCAGGCTATAGTTCTCTAGGGAAAAGGCTTTGGACCCACTAGCACTGCCTTCATTTTCCTGCTTTTCTCAGTGACAGTGACAGAAAGCAAAGATGACGTGACTATGAAGATGGGGAGATAAATTGATATCTGCTTCCACTCTTAGTCACTAATCCAGTTGGAACCAGTGTGCACATTTGGAAGTTGTAGCACATGTTATGACTGTGTGGGAGAAAGGAGCTTCCTATACACAAAATGGTGGTCACGGTGACTTGCCAATAACACAGACATACAACAAATAACCTGGAGCCTACAATATGCTCAGGGAGAGATTGGTGCTTATGGATAACCCACCAATTCTAATAATCTCCTCACTGGAGATCCAACTTAGGACTTGCCTCAAGTCTTCAACGAACCTGAAGGATAAATTTAAAATGCTTTGTTAACTAATTGTATGTCACAACTAGTGTTTCCTGAGTAGACTCTAAGAATCATTTATGGTTTTGCAGAAGGCATGGGGCAAGCCTTGCCTGTCAGTATTTCCAATTCCTAATTTAAAGATACTAGTATTTTCTCAGGCAATTCTATCCTACCTGTACTTGGTCCTTAAATCATGTGTCTTTTGGTACTTTACAGGTTTCCTGAAAAGTAGGAAATCCTGTTGGGCTTTGATTGAATATGCCAATTTTATCTAAAGACTTTATTAGCCAGCCTTGACTCCTAGGGCAGTAGACACTTATAGATTCTTGACTTGTAAGTGAATTGCCATTGTCTTCTTCTGGGATAGTATTAGTATTTCTTGGGCTAGACTACAGCTCTGGATTTTTTGGTGGTTGGCTATCCAAGTATTAATTAAGGTCAACCTCTATTTAGCTTTTTTTTTGTGGGTGGGGAGGGATCAGCCAATATGGCTGGTTTTCACTTGGCGTTCACCCAAGCTTGCACTTTTTGCTTCAGTTCCACACTTCATGTTTCCTCATAATGATATTCAATAGGAAACTATAAGAGGCAAAGAGAATACAAAATTCTGAAATCTGACCATGCTCAGTCTTCTTTCATGTTAAATGAGTATAAAATAAGAAAAGAAATGGCATTCATTCTATATCCTGTGCATACTGGGCATAATTCAAATGAAGACTGTCCACAATGTGTTGTTGTGGACAGTCTTCACATTTAGCCCCAGTATAAATGGAGTCTACTACAGCCAACTCGCGTAGCCAACTCACCATGGCCAACTCACTATGGCCAACTTGTTGTGGCCAACTCACTGCAGCCAACTCACCAAGGGACAATTTGCCACAAGACAACTTGCTGCAGGACAAGAGTTACAGTAATATCATAGAAATAGTGGAACAAAATCCTTAACAAAGAATGGCAAGGGAGGGGGGGACAAAATGAAATGTGAATGAGAACATTAAAATATTTTTTTAACTATTTTAAGTAATTGAATTGAATTGTTGAATTAGCCCACAGTGAGTTGTCTTATGGTGAATTGGCTGCGGCGAGTTGTCCCATTCTGGTATAAATGGCCTTTTGAATTCAAGAGTCCAGCCAGCTAGGAAAAAGAATCTTTAATATTCTTTTAGATTTCTGGAAAAAGAAGAAGGATAAGTTTCAGGTGAAAAAAAGAAGAAGAAAACTTTTCTTTCTCCTTCTCCCACAATATTCCCTAATGTGTTCAGGTTTCAAATCTGTATGCCAAACCTTACTACGCAGTAATATAAAGTGGAACTAAGCTCTTTTGTTTTCCCATGCCTGTTATTTTTTTTCATACATATCATGGGCAGGAAAGTATGTAAGTTTGAAAAATTAATAGCACGCTGCTTTACTCTCTTGATTCTAATCCTCCCATTAAGATCCTGGTTCTTCTTGCTCCCCCTTTATTATTACCCCCCTGTCTGATAACTGTAGCACTGCACAGCTGCAAAGTAATCTTCCTGGATTCCTAGAAATAAACTAAGAGAAGCTACGTGCTTCCAGGCAACCAGTCCATCCATCAGACGCTTTGGGTGTTTATTCCCATTTTTGCTCCTCAAAGATTTGTTCTGTGTGAAGGGGAAAAATAATGAGAAAATGTAAGAGGTTACCACTGAAAGGTATTGTCTTTTGTCTCCTTCCTAAGTTCTGTGAATGAAGCAAGGAGTTTGCTCAATATTAATAATCTTGCCTTGGAAGTTGCTAGCTAAGTTTTTGGACCATTTCCATTTCCCTGAGGTTTTTTTCAGGTTATATGTATGTACAATTAAGGATCCTCAACTATGATCCTAATGATGTCATAAACAAACAAACAAACAAACAAATGAAAATCATTATTTTACATAGGTTAGTTTTGTTTTACTGTCAAATGGACAGACCCAGTTTTGCAATTGATATTGTAGGAGAACCATGTTGGTCTTTGGTAGCCCAAAATCAGGAGGAGTCTGGTAGCACTTTATCAGACTAACAAATTTGATTAAAAGGTATAGATTTTTCATGAGTTATAGCTCACTTTATTAGATGCATGGAGTGGCCACCAAAAGGTATGCATCTTAATAACATTTGTTAGTCTAATAAAGGGCTATCATACTCCTCTTCATTTCTAACAACTGATAGTAGAGATAATTACTCTAATTTGGGGGTGTATTGTGCTAGATTACTTATTTTCAGACTTTCTGCATAATGATTGAGTGCGACATTAAGTGATAAGCCTTGTAAGTACAGGTGATCTACTTCAGGTGAGCAAGAATGAATGTGGTGGGTTGAGGGAAGGTGCAGGGATATTGGGGTAAAAAAAAATAGAGAAACCTGTGTGGATCTCACTACTACACAACACCTCTAGTAAGAGTTTGCCCTAGTGAAATATGATTACAAGTTATATAGCATTACATTATGTTTTCCTTGAAAGGTCCAAAGGATTTTCCTCCTATATTTTTCAGTTTCTAGACATGAAAGAATAATCCAAGCTGGCTCTACTCATCGCCAGGTCCAGCCAAATGAGAGTCCTCGCTCCAATTTCTTACCTCTTGGAGGGGATTCTTACTCAGACTCTTCTGTGTCCCGTCGGTCCCATTCTTATCCAAATGGTGACGGTAATGATCAAGACTGCAACCATACTCCTCATGGCTGTTGTTCAGATGGTCGCACTGCTGCAGCAGGTCCCTTTGGCCAAGGTTGCCCACTTGATTCTTGCCATCTGAGCAGGTAGGACTAGCTCATTAAATGAGCAATTTACAGGTGAAGCTGATATATTGGGTTGTTTTGAACATGTTACTGTTTTTCCCCCCCAGATATGGATGCTGCCCTGATGGAGTATCACGTTCCCATGGACCTAATCAAGAAGGGTGCACACAATACTACAGTGATGTTTACATAAGCAGAAATCTTGTTACTCCCACTCCAACAGTAAGTGATGGAAACTTCTACACCTTCTAGAAGACATGTTGGAATATAGTTATTTCCCCTTAGCTATCCCATATACAATGACTGCATTTATCCAAAATCAGTGCTGTTTTCCTGTGTCCTCTTGATAAATTTGATGCTTCCATAGATATCTGCAAACTGAATTAGGTTCAAAAGTTCATTGGTTCTTCTGCCCCTCCAGATGAAAAGCTAGAGAAGGTAGCTTTCCTTCCAACTCCACAATTCTATGATTTTTCTATTTCTGCAGACAATTCCTCCAAGTCTTGCTAAGATAGAGTAAAATATTATCAAGTGTGTTTTGCTGTCTTTCACAGGGTATAATGGGCTATTTCCATTCATCCCATTAAAATTAGCAGTGTAGCTTTTTGGTATTTGATTCTGTAAGAAAAAATGTAACTGAATTATGAACTCTTTCTGGGATTGATTCAGTTGAATCAATAAACATTGTTGAATAGTATAATCTGAGTAACATCTGGTTTTCTCTAAGGCAAGCCAAGTTCTGGCCCAGCAGGTGCCAACAGAGGAATGCCGAGGTTCTATGTATGGTTGTTGCTATGACAACATTGCCTCTGCTTTAGGGCCTCAAGGGGAAGGATGTCCCACAAGACTCAGCCAATGTAAGTGACGTTTGGTTTTTGAAATGAGGTACCTGGTATTTCACCTAGCAACCACCACAACTATGAGGAATGGTTGTAAGTCCCCTCATTCAGAGCCATCCTAACTTTGAATAATTTGCTCAGTGTGGTCACTGAATGTGGACTATGTACTATACCAGTGGTGGCATTCAGAGCCCTCTCTGTGGGCACACGCACCGTCGCCCCAGTCCTAGGCCTTCAACTGGGTTTTATAAAACCTTTTCGCTTTAGACCTCCGCCGCCATGTACAAAACAAAAGGTTCAATCAATCAGTCAATTTCAACTTCTCGCGGGGAAAAAAAGATCTTGCAAAGTTGGAATTGATTGATTGAACTTTTTAGTCCCACCCAGTCTGCTGTTACCACTGCAGCCACGCCCACCCTATGGGCCACACCCACCCAATGGGCCACACCCGCTCGTCACCCGACAATGCATAAGTGGGTTTTGGGCTGCAGTTTGGGCACTCGGTCTCTAAAAGGTTTGCCATCACTGTACTATACAATCAAAAATCTGATTTAAAAAGACCTGTCAGAGTTCGACCTGAAATATATAAATATCATTATATCTTAATTCTGTTGTCTATATTTCTTGCATAGAAAAATATTTTGTGCTTTTGTAGTCAGATTTTACAGAATTTGTACATTCCAAGGGTCTTCATAAGAAAGATTCACCAATACGTTTCTGTTTGAAGTAAAACCTGTTCAGGCTCCCAGATGAAATCACTTGCATACATACATATCACACAATTCCTTTTTGTATATTGATTCCCAACCTTGGCAATTTCCCAGGGTGAGAACTTCAACTCCTGGAATTCTCATCAATGGTGATGCTGGCTGTGGAATTCTGGGATTTGAAGTCCACACATCTAGGGATTGCCAAGTGAGGAATTACTGTTTTAGGGGAAGCAGATTCATGCAGGCATGGGAAAAAGTACAATAGAGGAAGCCAAAGAAGTTGATAGCATGATAAATAAACAATATACAAATATCATTTCTCTTCTGGCCTTTGTTGCTAGCTTATCCTGTCCAGTGTCTGTTACCCAGTGCCCATGGTTCCTGCACAGATTGGACAATACGTTGGTATTTTGTAAGCGATGTTGGAAAATGCAATCGATTTTGGTACGGAAGTTGTCATGGGAATAAGAACAACTTTGCTACTGAAGAAGAATGCATGAAAACCTGCCACGGATCAATGGGAAGAAGCTATGGGAGTATTCACCATCATGTCGCAAGTCCTAACATCCATTCTAGTTCTCAACTGCAAGAAGGGAATACAGAGGTAAAACCACAACAATTTGGAAGAACTATAAGTCACAGAACAGGAAATGAAGGTCATAGTGATAGGACTTCCTCCAATCAAGATGCCTTACCTGAATCTGAACAAGGAACTAGCTTGCTAGGAAACCAGCCAGAAAGTTCTCATCACTCAAGTACTCTTGATGAAATTAAAAGGGGCACAGAAGACCATATGCGTGGTTTGAGTGAGACTGTGATTTCCAGACAGTCAGAGAAGCAGCTGACTGTGAATGGCCAGACCACACAACGTGAAGAGTGGAGGAGGGAATCTGGAACAGATGGGCTAACACAGAGAAGATTTGGGTATCAAATCCCACAAGGTTCTACTTTTCAATATTCTCTGAACAGGTACGTATTTGCATTAGCATGGTTTCCCACAGAAATAGTGAGGATGTCTTGCTAATTTTTTAGAATCATGCTTCATACAAGTTCCTATCTAACCCACTATGCATATCCATTTTGGGGGAAACTTTCAGAATCTTTTTGGATGGATCAGAGTCTTCTGCGGTGGAGGCAGGCCTAGGACAAAGCATTCGTCTTCTCTGTAAGACAGACAATTCACACTTATCTAGAGTTGAGTGGCAGAAAGATGGACAGCCGATCTCATCTGATAGGTAGGTCTGATCCCTGGATCCACCTCATATGCCCTGTGAATGGAACTTTGAGGTCATAGGCTTCACATTTGAAATTGTCAATGTCTAAACCTACAACCTCTGATCATGGTGTGAACTTCAGTGAGCTTCACATGCATGTTTTCATTGCTGCATTACAGGTAGTCTTTGACTTGTAACAGTTTGTTTAGTACAGTGTTTCCCAAACTTGACAATTTTAAGGCATGAGGACTTCAACTCCCAGAATTCCACAGCCAGCAACGCTGGCTGTGGAATTCTGGGAGTTGAAGTCCACATGCCTTAAAATTGTCAAGTTTGGGAAACACTGGTTTAGTAAACTGTTTGAAGTTACAACGGCACTGGAAAAAAGTGACTTATGACCATTTTTCACACTTACAACCGTTGCAGAATCCCCATGGTGACAAAAGTCAGACGCTTGGCAACTGGCATGCATTTACGATGGTTGCAGTGTCCCAAAGTCATGTGGTCACCTTTGGCGACCTTCTGACAAGCAAACTCAATGGGGAAGCCAGATTCACTTAACAACCCATCTTACTAACTTAACAACTGCAGTGATTCGCTTAACAACGGTGGCAAGAAAGGTCATAAAATGAGACGAAACTCTCTAAACAAATTCTCACTTAGCAACAGAAATTTTGGGCTCAATTGTGGTCATAAGTTGAGGACTACCTGTATTTCACTGTCTTCACATAGCCAGTAAGAAACCTGCCAGCCATTCATTTTTAGCATCACTCACTTGCTCTTATTCCCATACTCTAATAGTAGAATAACTACTATTAATATGCATTTGACCCTGTCAATGACTATGTCATTCTATGTCAATTGATTATGTCAGTGACTGTCACTGAGTTGGTGTAATTTCCAGTCTACCATATTTGACACTCCTTTAATTTTCTTCCCCTGTAGGCATACCTACCAGTCTGACAGCTCCCTGGTGATTAGCCATCTCAGGACTGAGGATGCGGGGATCTACACCTGCATAATTTCAAACGGGAGAGCGGAACGCAGACAGATTGAGCTGCTGATCAAAGGTTATTTATTCTTTTGTTACTCAAAACATCCATAAAGCAGCAGGTCATTCTACTTTTTTTTTCCATCAATGGAAAATAATATCCTTTCTAAATTGCCTCAGAGTACAAAACATATGCTATCTTTATCCTGCTCTGTGGTTCCAATGCTTGGAAAGCTCTCCTCCATCTTATGGGAAACTTGTTGTTGTTGTTAATTGCGAAGTCATGTCCGACCCATCACGACCCCATGGACAACATTCCTCCAGGTCTTCCTGTCCTCTACCATCTTCTGGAGTCTATTTAAGTTAAGTTTAATGAGCCGAGGTGGCGCAGCAGTTAGAGTGCAGTACTGCAGGCCACGTTAGCTGACTGTGTTCAGCAGGTCAGCGGTTCAAATCTCACCGGCTCAAGGTTGACTCAGCCTTCCATCCTTCCGGGGTAGGTAAAATGAGGACCCAGATTGTTGGGGGCAATGTATATATATATATATATATATATATATATATACATTGCTTACTGGTGTACACCGCTTAGAGAGTGCTTGCACTTAAAGCAGTATATAAGTCTCATAAATAAATAAATAAAATAAATAAGTTCACACCTACTGCTTCAGTGACTCCATGCAGCCATCTCATTCTCTGTCGTCCCCTTCTTCTATTGCCCTCAATCTTTCCCAGCATTAGGCCCTTCTCCAGTGAGTCCTTCCTTCCTTCTCATTAGGTGGTACAAGGAAAACCTCCTAGCTAGCCAAACAAACCCTGGAAAGACCCATCCCTTTGTCAGCCCCCAAAGATTTCTGAAAGTCCAATCCTGATGGCGTCTTTGTCCTATTTCTTTGTCTAGAAATCCCTCAATCTACGCTCACCCAGGGAAGACGGCATCAACTTACTCATGATCAAAATCCCCAGCACAGAATCTTTGGCACAGGAACTAATGATGGGCGGTCACATGTTTCTTCTCTACATCCTCAAATAACATATAGGTATATCTTTCAACTTCTCAGAGCAGCTCATGTTCCACATATTGTGCTGTGTGCTTTTTAGAGATGTGTTTGGAAGCTGATCAAACAAGAGCTGGCTATTTAATCATAGTGCTATTGTATCTAATCTTAATGCTTAGAAATCAGCCCTACAACACAGAATCTGGAGCAACTTTAACCTATTTTTTTTTAGAAGTTTTTTTTTTTCTTTTCACTGGTTGGACCTGATCAAGCAACCGAAAGAACCCCAAGGGACTTAATTTAAGCAACCCTTGATATCAAAGTGTTTTAATGAAATCATTTTATGCCTTAGGCAGTTTTCTGTATTTTGCTTGGCTCCTTGAGGAGGAGGAAACAATCATTAAGAAATTAATTATTGTCTTTAATAAATATTCATTATAGAAATAAAACCATACTGCAGGAAACAAATTCTAGCAAAACAAGGTGTACAGGCAAGCAATTAGTCAAATAGTTTGTTTTCACTGATCACTGGGCAGTTTTGTAATAAAACTCAGTGGCCAGCTTGCAGCCCAGGTTCACATGCATCAGCTCAAAATTGCTTCTCGTGTAGGTGGGCATCATCTCATTAACAACCGTGAGTCACTTTCTAGAATGTTGCTCCATTAAAAAGGACTAAGAAATGCTGCATTGAGACAGATGATGAACTATAAGAGTTTATCTTTAGCAACTCATCTTTTTTTTAAAGGGCTCAGTATGACAATGGGGTTGAGCATAAGTACGTCATTTCAGAGACAAGGGTAACTCTTACGCCATCTTCTGCAAAGAAATCCGCCCAGAAGAAAGTATAAAAATGGAATAGGTAATCTGCTATTCCCAGTTCTAGTCATTGATCCCTGACCCATCTCTAGCCATTGCTACTAGCTTCAATAATTGGAAATAATTCTCCAGTCAAAAACTAGAGTGCATGCATAGAACATTATCAAAGGGAATGGGAGTCATTTGTTTTGCAATCATGTGTCATAAGTATTCAGTTACGTTATTCTTTATTCTTGCTTACAGGTTAGGAGTCAACCTCCTAACCTGCTGTATCTGGATTAATTGACTGATGTAGGTCCCCAGACAGTTGCATGATCTTGTTGAAATTCTTGCTGAAAACATCACACACAGCCAGATAAATTATAAGGAGTACATTCTGTTACATGGGATTCTTGTGGCTAACAGCATTATCTGGGCCTGTAGCCAAGGGAACAGTTAACAGGGATGTATTTATACAAGCCTACATTTTGTAAAGGGTTAAGAGAGAGCTGCACACTGGCTAAAGAGGAATCTCTGTAATGGTCCATTTAGGTTCAAATCATGGTGAAAGGAGAAAAGAGTGAAAGTTCAATTATATAATATAGATAAATTTAATTTATCAAATTTATACACCATTTTCAGTATTCAACCTTGTGAACCTTGTGAACTCTCAAGTTTCCTCTTTCTGCTATATATTCAAAATGGACAGTGATTAATATATGTGTATACATGTTATATGTATATACATATATGTATATTATATGTATATATGTGTGTGTATAAACGTGTATGTGTGTGCATATATGTATATATGTATATATTTATACACACACACACACACACACACACACACACACACACACACATTTTGCTCATTTTGCTCTCATCAGCTAACCAAACCCTTTATAGGATTCAAAGCTAGGCAGCCTACATGCTAGGCAGTTGTATTAACCACCAGGCCACCGGCTCTCCTCCCCTCTTTGTCAGCCATACACACATACACACACACACACACTTTCTTTTGAGAACAGGCAACAGAATTTCATTTTTAATGTGTGCCAATGTGCTCAGAGTAAAAATGGCAATAAAAGTTATCTCATCTCATCTTATCTTAAAGTCCACATTTCTCAGATAAGGTTGTAATTAGTTCAGCAGCCCAAGTTGGGCAAAGACTGATCTAGCCAAGGTTGCCAACTGCTGAGCCAGTAGGAATCACAAATCCTTGGACATATACTCAGCAGATTCACTATTTGTTGTTCTCCACTTGTGTCCCAGGCATCACTTCTACCAATTTATCCGCCAGAAATTTTCTCAAAAATACAGGAAACTATGCAGAGGCAGAAACTGCTCTGGAATTATTTTACCTTGGCCTGAGATACCATCTTTTGCCAATGGCAAACCTGGCCTTCAGCCAACTTGGTCACAGATTGACAAGGAAATCCCCCGGCACTTGCTGAAAAGAGTGATTAAAATCAAAGAAGGAATTCTGATCCTTTAAAAAAAAAACATTTTATGCATCTACTTTGCAGGTTAAAAATGTATAAGAATGAGCCTTCGATAGTTGATGCTAGCATTGGTGAACAAGTCCGACTGCCTTGTCGCGTAGACGCTTCCCCCTCTTTAACCATTGAATGGCAGAAGGATGGTCGTCCTATTTCATCTGCCAGGCAAGTTATATCTTTGACAATGTTACTCTCTCATTTTGCTGCCTTTGTACTAAGTGTGTGCAAAAGTTCAATGCCTCCAATAAAGTAGGTAAATTAAGTGTGTGCAAATTTTCCCTTTCTGTTTTTCCCTTAGGACACTTCCTTCTCTGTATTACTCTACAGCAGTGTTTCTCAACCTTGACAATTTTAAGGCATGTGGACTTCAACTCCCAGAATTCCACAGCCAGCAATGCTGGCTGTGGAATTCTGGGAATTGAAGTCCACATGCCTTAAAATTGTCAACGTTGAGAAACACTGCTCTATAGCCATGCTTTCATATTTCAGTAGGCCTTTTTTTCCTATTCATATTTTCCTGCATTTTTTTCTCCTACTTCCTTACCTTTTTCTGGTCATCATTTCCACCTGAATTTCTGTATAACCTTTTGTGATAACCTGCTATTTTTCTTGAGCTAGAAGTCTCTGTAACTGTTTAATGCACAGCAGCTGACTTCATATAACGTGCTTAACAAAATCAGTTAGTCTGTGTTCACATAATACCTATTGACCCTTAACCTTGGTTTTGTGTAACTGAATGAGTTGAGCAAATAGAGTCCATTTTGTTACAGGTAGCTCTTGGGTTACAATAACATTTAGGAGCAGAATTTCTACAGCTAAGCAACATGGTCATAAGGTTCCATGAGCACATTACTTATCCATCATAATTCTAGGATCATGTGGGTCATTAAGTGGGAAGAGACAGAAGTCCCAGGTAATCAAGCTGGTGATTTCTGCCACGAATTGGGGAGAGATGCACGATGCATGCGGAGCATGGGGCAGGGTGCCATAGGAGGGTCAGGGTGGGTGCTGTGGGCCGGTGCCATAGGAGGCAGGTGTGCCACAAACAGACTCTACCAAGTTTAGGTAGATGTGTGGGTGCCACAACAGAATGCCACTGGGAGGTACTAAGGATCACAAGTAGGCAAAAAAGCAGCAGGAGTAACTTCCAACTTCCTGCTGGCTTCCCTATTACTTTACTTGTGGAAAACTGGCAGAGAATGTTGGAAATTGTGATCACATCTCACTCTGACACTCTAATTGCAAATTGGGCACTGAGCTCCTACATGATCGCAGGACCATGGAGGTGCTGCGATAGTCAGATCTCCCTCTTGTTTTGCATTATCATACAATATCTTTGAAGGCTCTCCGAATAAGCAGTCATAACCCAATCAACCACACCTTTTTCATACCATTTATAAAGAGTACAGAGAAGAGCAATAAAGATAATTAGGGGACTGGAGGCTAAAACATGTAAGGAACGGTTGCTGGAATTGGCTATGTCTAGTTTAACGAAGGACGAGGGGGGAACATGATAGCAGTGTTCCAATATCTCAGGGGCTGCCACAAAGAAGAGGTAGTCAAGCTATTCTCCAAAGCGCCTGAGGGCAGGACAAAAAGCAACGGATGGAAACTAATCAAGGAGAGAAGCAACTTAGAACTAAGGAGAAACTTCCTGACAGTTAGAACAATTAACTAGTGGAACAACCTGCCTCCAGAAGCGGTGAATGCTCCAACACTGGAAGTTTTAAAGAAGAGACTGGACAGCCATTTGTCTGAAATGGTATAGAGTTTCCTGCCTGAGCAGGGGGTTGGACTAAATGACCTCCAACGTCCCTTCCAACTTTTTATTATTATTATTATTATTATTATTATTATTATTATTATTATTATTATTATTATTATTATTACGGGTCATCGCACAGTCAGCCAGATGTTCAGACTGGATTTGGCATTTTGTCTACCTATCGAGTCCTTACCCAGGACCTGGGATAGGCAGGTGTGGATGTTTGATGGTATTACAGGTATCGTCGCAGGATGGAAGCAGTTCCTAGTAAGGCCGCCTTTTGCAATTGACTAATAGCGAATTTGTCAATGCCAATGTTGTTCAAGTGGTGCTCCAGTTGTTTTGGGATTGCACCCAAGGAGCCTATTACTATTGGTACTACCCTTGCTTGCTTTGCCACAGTCTTTCTATTTCTATTTGTAGGTCTTTGTATTTTGTTATCTTCTCCAGTTCTTTCTCGTCTATTCTGCTGTCTCCAGGCACTGCCACGTCCACTATCCAGACTTTTTTGTCTTTCTTATCGACAATTGTTAAGTCTGGGGTGTTATGTTGCAGGTGCTTGTATTATTATTATTATTATTATTATTATTATTATTATTATTATTATTATTATTATTATTTTCCTCCTGTACTGTCCTATATTTAGTAGAACATATCACAAAGATGAAATAGCTCCAGTCAAAGAAGGCTGAGTAAGATGGCCTGAAATGCACCATGTTAAAAAAAAATCTGGGAAAACCCAAGCAGACAGCCTTTCCCTCCTTTTTTGTCAATGAACTTTGCTAAACATGATCAGGGTGGTTGGAACACAGCATAATGTAATGATCAGTATCTAGGACTCAAGATCAGAAATGAGGGGGTGATAAGCCGCCTGGGAAAGCCAAGGGAAATAATCAAAACAATTAAAAAATGAAAATTAGAATATTTCGGACATGTGATGCGACGCCCAGAAAAATACTCCATTTAATCCTCCAGGGAAAGATTGAAGGCAAACGAGGTCCAGGCAGAAGAAGAACATTGTGGCTTCAAAATCTAAGGGACTGGTTTGGACAAAACTCAGCAGCACTTTTTCATGCGGCTGCTGATAAAAACAGGATCGTCAACATGATCGCCAATGTCTGATAATGGATATGGCACAAGAAGAAGAAGTATCTAGGACTAGGCAGTTTCAAATCTTCTCTCAGTCACAGCATTTTGAATTGACTTTGGGCCAGTCACTAATCCTTAGTTCATCCTCTCTCATTAAATTCTTACTGTGGGGATAAACTAGGAAGACACCCCTCCCATGTATATCAGAAGACAGGCTATCAAAGGGATGTCCTAATTTTCCAGAGGCTCTCTCTCTGTTATACATTCTTGCTTCGTCTGTTCAAATAGCAACTCATTCATTTTAATGACTTACTCAATATTTGTGGGCTAAAGTGCTCTGTCAAAAACTATCATTTGACAACCTGGATGGGTACCTTGCATTGTAATTATACTCAGCTCAATGCTTCTTGTATTTTGGACTCCTGCATATTTTAAGTGAAACAGCCAACTTACTACCAGTTGCTCAAAAAGATGAGTTTTAAGAGTGGACTGATTCACACAGGATGCAAAGTTTAAACCAAATACCTTTACAGTTTATATTTCCTTAAGAACCCAGCCAACTGTGGTTTACTCAGCAAACCATGGTTTAGTTCAATATAATCCAGCTACTTTTAATTAGCTTGCAGCAATTAGGCAGGACTGATGATACCTGATCCCGGAGAGATTATTATTATTGTACAAGTATAGTATAGGGGGTACCTTGCTCAATAGTAGCAACTGTGAGAGGGATCTCAGAGTCCTAGTGGACAATCACTTACATATGAGCCAGTAGTGGGTTGCAGCTGCCAAAAAAGCCAAGACAGTGGTGGACTGCATTAACAGAGGGATAGAATCAAGATCACATTAATACCATTTTACAATGCCTTGGTAAGGCTACACTTGGAATACTGCATCCAGTTTTGGTCATCACGATGTAAAAAAGATGTTGAGACTCTAGAAAGAGTACAGAGAAGAGCAACAAAGATGATTAGGGGACTGGAGGCTAAAACATATAAGGAACAGTTGTTGGAATTGGGTATGTCTAATTTAATGAAGAGAAGCCCAGAAGGCAGGACAAGAAGCAACTTAGAACTAAGGAGAAACGTCCTGACAGTTAGAACAATTAACCAGTGGAACAACCTGCCTCCAGAAGCGGTAAATGCTCCAACACTGGAAGTTTTTAAGAAGAGACTGGACAGCCATTTGTCTGAAATGGTATAGAGTTTCCTGCCTGAGCAGGGGATTGGACTATATGACCTCCAAGGTCCCTTCCAACTTTTATTATCATCATTATTATTATTAACATTATTTGAACTTTAGCTCATAACTCATATTCAGAATACATTTTGAGCCATTAGCTTCTTACAAAAAGGAATCTGTAATCTGTGAGTAAATGCATTTCCTCTTCTTCTAAAATTCATTTTTTTAATTTTAATTTTAATCTCCAGGCATAGGCAGCAACCTGATGGTGCCCTGCTAATCAGTCATCTGACATCTGAAGATGCCGGCTTCTTTACATGCATTGCTTCTAATGGCCGGGACCAAGATCAGAAAAAAGTTCAAATTAGACCTAGAGGTAGTAGTGGGTGTATTGGGGGGGGGGGGAGTTTTACTTCAGTGTTATCCAAATATAAGTAATGAATTTGTTGCTGGAGAAAAATATGGTCCTTTTTTGTGCTACTGTTGTTAAATTAAGCTTTAGTTGTGGATTAATATATCCAATCTGGAGAATGAACTATCTCAGCATATTTCCAGCAATTGAAACCTGGTGGCAACAAGAAAATTAGTAACAGCTGAATGTTGCGTTTAAAATTACAGAACTAACTCTACAAGATTTTCTGAAATGGTATAGGGCAGTGGTTCTCAACCTTTTTAATGCCGCGACCCCCAACCGATCGTAAGTCGAGGACTACTCAACCGGTCGTAAGTCGAGGACTACTCAACTGGTGCAGCACCGTTTGCAGAATGGGCCTTTTGGCGGGCTCAGCAGGGCAGAGACAGCCTGGACAATTCCTATTGGCTTTTGAAAGCCAATAGAATTAGACTCTATTCAAGAGAGTCTATTCTATTGGCTTTCAAAAGCCAATAGAATAAAAGGGAGTAGCACAGCTAAGGAAAAGGGGGAAAAAATGGCGGACTGCGTTGTTTGGCGACCCCCGTGAAATGGTCGTTCGACCTCAAATGGGGTCCCAACCCACAGGTTGAGAACCACTGGTATAGGGTTTCCTTGTCTGAAATGATATAGGGTTTCCTGCCTGAGCAGGGGGTTGGACTAGATGACCTCCAATGCCCCTTCCAATATTATTACTATTACTACTACTACTACTATTATTGTTATTATTATGCTTTACAATCCCCTTTAGGTATGAGATCAGTTTAGTTTCATCAATGGTGCCATCAAATAATCTGAGATATTTAGGGTTTCCCATAAAGTGTGCCAGCTTCAAGAGGTGTAGAAAATTATTCAATACAAGTGTTTTAAAAAGGTTTGGTGGTGATGGTTAAGATAATTCAAATTAGTTTAAGCGCCTAGTGGAAATATTGCTCTAGAAACAAGAAAATGGGGCTCTGGAAATTGCTGCTGCAGTGACTTGTGTGCAAGAGAGAATAAATGTAGGAAGGAGATATAGTTACTGCTATGAGAACAGTTTCTCCTTTTATCAGTACAGGACAGCCATAGAGAAGTACTTAACTGTGGCTGATTGGTTACACAATGTTTCTCTGTGTTGAATTCTATTGTGGATATCATGTTGAGATTTTTCTCCCAAGTAGATGGTCTTTCAACTGGAAAGGCCAACCTCACATGAGCAGAGCAGGGCTATTCAATCAGAGCTGTATTTTCAGAACATAATTTGATGACACTTGGGCAAAATTTTCCTGGAATTGAGGACACTCTTTTCCTGCTTAGGAGACCTGAGAATTATTGACTTGCTGCCCAGGCTTTCTGTGTCTGAAGGGGAGAATGCTCATCTTCATTGTGTTGTGACAGGCAACAATGTAAACATAAGATGGTCAAGGTAAGTGGGGGGGGGGGAAACCCAGCTATATTTACTTATCCTTTTAGTACTACTGAAGCATGCAAGAAATTATCAAGCAACAACCAACTACTTCGAAGATGAATCCAGACTTAGCTTTTCAAACTCATTTGAAATAAACCCGTTTATTTATGTGTTCCTTGAAAGACTTTCTGGATACAAACCCTTCCTTTATTTCTTTGTAACTGGGAGTTGGGGACAATGTACAGCAACTGCAAGACCACTAATTATTTACTTCTGCATAGAAATGGGGTTCCAGTAAGATCAGATGGTCATCGTATCCATGTGTCTCAAGATGGAAGCTTGTTTCTAAACAATGTTCAGCTTGGTGATGAGGGCTCCTATACGTGTAATGCTTACAGTAGCAATAATTCGGTCAGTGCCAGTACAGATGTGAAAGTCATCAAAAGACGGTCAGAAGGTGGGTGTGCATAGTTCTTTTTAAATTTTCTTCCAATTTCCAGTATTGGATTTCACAGCAGCTGCAACCTTAAATGTGCCATATGCTTTTCCTTCCAGGACTGGAAATGTTTTCTGTTGTAGACCTTCTGTAGAAACATACCTGATACTTCTGGACTTCTTTTTTTATTATTTTAGAACCCTTATATTATCTGGTACTCCTTAATGAGAGCACATGAGTATGGAAGGCAGAGTTGAAAGAGAAGCATTTGCATCTGGAAGTGGCTAATATCTCTCTTTGTGAAGGCAAGATGGCACCTGCCTTCAAAGAAGCAGTAGTGCATGCTCCCCTGAAGGGGTTATCTTTCAATGGAGCCATATTGGACAACTTCTGTCCTGTCTCCAACCTTCCCTTTTTAGAGAATATGCTTGAGGTGGTGATGGGGAATCAGCTACAGAGCCAAAGTAGATTTACTAGGTATCTTTCAGTCACTATCCAGGCCTGGCCATATGAAAGGGGGAAAAAAACTGTGAAGGATGTCTTGGATGCTTTCAAATGCTATTAATTTCTTGGTGGGCATTAATACCATCAACCATGGCATCCTTATGGATTGGGGGCATAGTGGTTGGGGGCACAGTTCCGCAGTAGCCCTATTTCCACTTGAGCTATTAGTACCAGCTAGTAATTGTTAGGGAAAAGCTGTTGAGCCTGTAATCACTCCAAACTGCAGGGTTTGGTCCTCTTTCCTGTGGTTATCTCTATGAAATCAGTTAAATTATTCATCAGTTTGGGGCTTGAGTTACATATGGCAAACCTAGTCAAGGCTGGAGATGCTATGAGAATTTAGAATTGAGAGTCACTGGGAGTTGGGCAGCATATAAATATAATAAATTATTAATTGGTGCCTAAAATCTGACACTCCTGTTGCCACAGCTGGTAAGGGGGGTTGAAAAGCAATCCAGCAGCCTGCCTCTGCACGCTTTCCTATAAAATGGTATTTTTGCATACAGTCAGAAACATGAAATCATTGAGACAAATCAGTCCCTGTTATTTACAAATAAATTCTATTACATTCAGTAATAGTTAACATCACTTGGAAGACAATTTTAAGGTCAAAGTCTTTTAAACTATGCCCCTTTGACTTCAGGAATTACTAAGCTGTAACTGCTGTTGTAGTGCAGAGCATTTATTTTCAGCCTGAAACAGCTGTTTGCCATTTAGAGAATCTCTCGGCAGAAACCAATCAATTTTCTCTCAAAATGCGCTAATGCTGATGTTGCCATTTGCTACTTTTGAATGTTTGCCAAGATGTAGATTCCATTCACAGTATTTTTTGCTGGAGCTGCAGCAGATAGGAATATTTTCCATTGCATGCAGTGAAATAGTCATAATGTAAATAACAAAAAAGTGAACTACTGTAATCACTCCCAACTGATTATGAAAAACACCTTGTTTGGTTCT
This sequence comes from Crotalus tigris, assembly GCF_016545835.1. Taxonomy (NCBI): domain Eukaryota; kingdom Metazoa; phylum Chordata; class Lepidosauria; order Squamata; family Viperidae; genus Crotalus; species Crotalus tigris. Next base: position 1,462,478 of record NW_024096464.1, on the reverse strand, counting down.
ATTTGACTTCCTTTCCTTCCTTACTCTTCTAGTGCCAGCATCCCTCCCTGTGGACACAAGCAGGGAATGTGTTGATCAGCCACACCTTGCTAACTGCGATCTGATTCTACAGGCTCAGCTCTGCAACAACGAGTATTACTCCAGCTTCTGCTGTGCCAGCTGTTCTCGACGCTATGGCTGAGTCACAGGCTGGCTACCTTTCTTGCAAGCCTACTCCAGAAGCACTCATCTCCAATCATACATACACACGGGTAGTCAGTACAGCTAATGTGAGAACAAGAAGAATAGTTGGCAGAAATGGTATCTCCACCTTCCTAAGCTGTATTTTGTTTTGCAAGAGAAACACCAATCCTCTAACAGCAGGCTGACCTTTTCATTTAAGGAAATGAAGAATTGTTCCACTAGCAAAGCGTAACAATACAGACAAGAATTCAAAGTTAACTGGGAAAGTTGCTTCAAGATAAATCAAGGATAGGAGACACATTTTAAATCAAACATAAAAGCTAAATTAGTGCCAGAACCCACTAAAAAAAACTGCTGATTGCATTTTTTGTGGAAATTTAGCATACTGACCTAGAAACTTGTTTCCTGCAGTTATATTAAATGTCCCTGCAGTTCAGATATAAACAGTTACAAGCAGACAATTGTTTTTTCAGCAGATAGAGGAAACTACTCTTGTTGAGTTAACTAGCAGCAGTGAGTATCACTTAATATTTGTTGGAAATATGTAGAACACAGAAGCATCAAAAGAGGAAAATGCATGGCGACGTGGCAAGGTTTTGTACTTCAAATACTCTTAAAGCAGGAAGGCTGTATTTCTTGAAGTAAGTTCATTAAACAGTGATCCTCTCTTCCAATTAAACATGTATACAATTGCATTAAGGCCTTTGAAAAAGGAAACGAATTCTGTTTTATCTCTTCTGCATAAACAAATACCAGAAGGCTGTGCAATTTGAGAAGTGTTTTTTGTTTCTAGAATCTCACAACTACTGCAGCCACGCAATCTCCAGAGATACCACTGCATTAATGAGTCATAGACAAGTACTGAATTTGCACTCCTGTATGTTTCAAAGCACTGTGCAGCCAGCCCCACTAATGTACACAGCATCACAACAGAATTGCTTGTTGATGCCTCAGAATTATGGAAAGGTATGCTTTGCCTCTTTCATTATCCCATCCTATGTGCCAAATTATTTAATACAAGGATGACCATGGGCACTATAGAAGTTCAAACTGCAGTATCTATGCATTCTCAATGGCTGACTAGAATTATATTTTACAGTGCAAGACTAGACCCATCCCAAATCTGTATGTGTTAATTATAAGGTTGTCAATTATTCACAACCTTAAAGTGTCTCAAAGATTGTGAATACCATAAACTAGTATAATTTCCTTTAAGCCAACATTCCTGGCACATCTGCAGTTTTTTCCTCACATGATTCCTGCTATAGCTTTCGGTCCACTATTATGGACTCAATTAACCTGAAACCTTCTCAGATTTTAAGTAGCTCAAGATCTCATTTCTTTTAGAAACAAAGTATATCTGTAATACCATACTTTTTAATTTGCTTGATGGAAAAACAAATATGAGAATCTGCCATATCTATGATGTTTATACTAAGATATGCCAATCAGAATACATGAATGTTCTGATATCTGAAGGCAAATATGATTTATAGTTGGGCTACTCTATTATAGGTTTGATACATGAATAGCTATAACCAAATAATGAAAAACAAATTCTCCCAAACAAATCTATTTTTTAATTATCTGATTGTACAATGGGACTATCTTCACTGAAAATGAGAAACATTTATCAATGGCTCCTGTAAAAAATGAACAAACCAGTATTTACAGCACATTATGCAGAATGTTTAGTAACGGGAACAAGGCAATCTTCTGCCTATTACCTGCGGCTCAGAACTGCAGGGTGCCGTATGAACTAGGTAACAAGATTTCAGCTTCTTCAATAAAGATGCAAATTAATTCAGTGTTAGTACAATTTAACTGTAGCACAGACATGTAGACAAACTGAGAGAACAAAACATGTTTGTATTTTCTTGCATTCAGAACTGATTTGTCATGGAAGGTACAAATATTATCTTACAAAAGCCAGAGAGAAGGCATGTGGTATTTTTTTACACATGCAAATCATTCCCCAACTATCATTTATAATCATAAGCACAAGTTTTCCTCGGGGAGTGCCATTCATCAAAAACATTAATCCATTGAGTCTATCTCCCCTTTAATGGATTGAGAAGGTAACCTTGCAACAGGCAACCAACTTAAAATCAACTAATCAAGGATAGAATCAACCTAGAAATAAGGAGAAATTTCCTGACAGTTAGAACAATTAATCAGTGGAACAATTTGCCTCGAGAAGCTGTGGATGCTCCAACACTGGAAGTTTTAAAAAAGAGATTGGACAACCATTTGTCTGAAATGGTAAAAGGTTTCCTGCCTGAGCAGGGGGTTGGACTAGGAGACCTCTAAATACCTCCCAACTCTTAATCTGTTACAAACGCATTTCATCACCTTGAGGGCCAGTTTTTCAGAATAGAAAATTTGAAAATCAAAGCAGGTATGTTTTGATGCTTTTAATGATGGTATCTTACAGGTTTTAATGGTGAAACTCGGTATGATGGTATGATTAGAACCACCTTTGGCCATGGAAATTCATTGGATAAATTGGGCCAGGTACTTTTTCCCAACCCAGCCTCTAACATGGAGAGGGGAGAGGAAAGTGAAAATAAAATGAAGAGATCCCCTTTAAAGTGCACTGAGCTTTTAAAAGAAAGGTAGGATATAAAATCTGAACTGGAATAAGGTAGTCTTATTTCCCTGTTGCTTCCAAGAAATCAGGCTTTAAGGCAGGGGTCTTCAGACTTGGCCCTTTTATGACTTGTGGACTTCAACTCCCAGAATTCCCCAGTCAGCATGCCTGGCTAAGGAATTCTGGGAGTTGAAGTCCACAAGTCACAAAAGGGCCAAGTTTGAAGACCCCTGCTTTAAGGCATATTATTTATGATCCAGGTCATCAACAGATAATATCAATAACAACTAAAAGTCTTATTTTCCATGAATCTGTCAATCCCCCTTTAAACCATTCTAACTGGTGACTTTTACCCCAGCCGCTGACAATAAAATCCAGTTTAACTATATGCTGTGTGAAAAAGTTCTGAGTATCCCTATATTTTGTATATATTGAATGATCTGAAGCAAGGGAAAATATTTCTCCACAATATCCACACCATGAATTATATTAATCTTTATTAAATCTTGCCTTCATTCAAGCAAAACAGCCACAATTATTGTGGTCTTTCTTTATAGCAAAGCTGCTTCATTCTCCTGATCATTTTGGTTGCACTTTTCTGTATGTTTTAAAATTTTACAATATCATGCTTCTAGTAAAGTAACCAGTACATAGTACTCTGGTCTCACAAGTACATGTACTTAACTTCAGCTCAGTTAAAAAACATCAGTCACAATGTGATTCCTAAGGATCCCACTATACACCTCTCAGCAATATGAAAATTGCCTATTTATTTCTCCTTCAATCTTTCCCCAGTTGCAAATCCAACTAAAAAAACTCCATGGCAGCTGAGTGGGCAACATCATCAAAAATTTTCACGAGGCAAGATTACTTTTTCAGAACCCACGCTGCTTAGTTTACAGCAAGGCTCCACTCCTCTATGCATTTAAAATGGTATTTTCAATTATTTTTTGGGGAGCAGAAGTTAAAGGAAATTAAAGATCAAGTACAGTGCATATAAAAAGTCTACACACCCCTGTTAAGAGGGCAGAGTTTTGATATGTAAAAAATCAGGCCAAGATAAATCACTTCAGAATTTTTTCCCACCTTTAATATAACATATAAGCTATACAATTCAAAGGAAAAACAAACTGAAATCTTTTAGGGTGAAAAATAATTTAAAAATGTACAATAATATAAATGCATAAATGTGCACATTTTCTTATACTGTAAGCAGGGCTATGCCTATGTTCCAAATTAATCACATTCAAACTAATGGCAAAATAATAGTCAATAAACACTTGCCGTCAATTAAAGTGACTCTGATCAAGCCCATATAATGTTCAGCTGTTATAGTAGGAGTTTTCTGACATTTACTCAGTTGCGTCTTACAGCAAAAGCCATGGGCTGCAAATGACTTACAAGGCATCAAAGAGATCTCATTGTTGAAAGGTATCAGTCAGGAGAAGGGCCACCCAAAAAATTTCCAATGCATTGAATATACCATGGAATACGGTGAAGACAGTCATCAACAACTGGAAAAAATATGTTACAACAATTATATTACCAAGAACTGGCTGTCCCTCCAAAACTGATGAAAAAGCAAGAAAAAAAAACTAGTCTCAGCGGCTGTTAAGAGGTCTACAGCAATAGTAAAGAAGCCACAGGAATTTCTGTTTAGTATTGGTTGGGTATTACATGTAACAGCAATCTCCTGTCTTGTGGGCTATGAGGTAAGGATGCAAGATGGATGCCTTCTCTTATAAAGAAAAACATCCAAGCCAGGCTATATTTTTGCAAAAACCTACATCAAATCTGACAAAGGCATGGAAGAAATTGTGTTATGGTCTGATGAGATCAAGACTGAATTTTTGGGCCATAGTCCCAAAAAGTACGTTTGGTGCAAAAACAATGTGCATCACCAAATGTGCACCATACCCACAGTGAAGCATGGTGGTGGCAGCATTATGCTTTGGGAATTGCTTTTCTTCAGCAGAAATTACGGCTTTAGTCAAGGTGGAGGGGATTATGAACAATTCCAATAATCGGTCAATTCTGGCACAAAACCTTCAGGCCTCTGCTAAAATGCTGAAGACGAAGATGAATTTCACCTTTCGGCATGGAAATGACCCAAAGCGTACCTCCAAATCAACAAAAGAATAGCTTAACCCAGGGGTCTTCAAACTTGGCCCTTTTGTGACTTGTGGACTTCAACTCCCAGAATTCCTCAGCCAGGCACGTTGGCTGAGGAATTCTGGGAGTTGAAGTCCACAAGTCACAAAAGGGCCAAGCTTGAAAACCCCTGGCTTAACCAGAAGAAGAGCAAAGTTTTGGAATGGCCCATCCAGAGTCCGGACCTGAATCCAATTGAAAATCTGTGGGGTGACCCAAAGAGGGCTATGCACAAGAGATGCCCTCGCAATCTGACAGATTGGAAGGACTTTTCAAGGAAGAGTGGGCAAAGAGTGCCAAGGCAAGAGGTGCCATGCTGATGGGCCCCTGACCCAAAACACTGAATGCTGTCATAAAATCAAAAGGTGTTTCAACAAAGTATTAAAGGGTGTGCACATTTCTACAACCACATTATTATATTTTTTTATTGTTATTTTTCCCCCTAAAAGATTTCAATTTGTTTTTCAATTGAATTGTACAGCTTATATGTTACATTAAAGGTGGAAAAAAATCTGGGGTGATTTATCTTGGTCTGATTTTTTTTACATCTCAAAAAACAGGCATTTTAACAGGGGTCTGTGGATTTTTTTTATATCTATTGTAGTTCATCACTTCCCAACCCCTTTTTCAAAATCTGGGTCACATTGGTATCTATTCCCATGACTGGAAAATATTTAAAAATAAAGAGAAATGGTAAAATAGCAAAGCAGCTTTTGCTGTACTTGTTATTGTGCTAGATTAATGCTGAATGCATATCTGAGAAGCAATTTTTCTGTCTGTTGATAAAATTGTAGAGATAGAATTATACCTTCCTTAATGACATAACAAATAATCAACTATTGATCATTATTTGTTCATTCATTCTACACAACAATCCCGATAAGGACTGCATATTCCAAGAAGCTCTTTCCCCTAGACCCAAAATAAAGCCTGGTTTTATAAAAGTTTTTCTACAGCAGAAATAAGGCCTTAAAAGTATTTGGACCTGTATTTAGGAGGCTAATAACTGTCCATTCACTGTACAAAAATTACTGGATTGTGGAAATTTTTGCCTCTGATCCCAATAGGAATTTATTTAGGCGCTACACAAATGTTTCATTGACAATATTCAATTATTGTCTATGTGGCAGCTTTATGAGAATTCCATGCATTTACATTTGCAAAAGGTATGAATAGACCAAGGACAAAAAGAGTGAAAGGGATTTTTACTCAAGTGCAGTATGGCATAGTCCAAATTCATACATCCACCATACATGCACTTGCATTTGAGGTAGCTTTGTTTTAGAGTAAGCATGCTTTGTACTGAAACAAACCACTTAAGTACTGTAACTTTAAACAGCAATACCATTAAGTTCCATTATGCACTAAGACACACTAAAACTGAGCAAAAACCAGTTTGTCTCTAGACAACGAACAGTGCTGTAGAACAAATACAAAGTTCTCCAGGGCTATTTCTGAATAATACGGTGATAATCCCTTAATGGGAAATGTGGCAATTTCTTGGAACCACATTCTTCTGGGGACATAAGAAATATAATACAAGTTTCAAAATAAAAGCAAGTTGAAATTCCAGAAGTTGCATTTCCTGCTTTTAAGCAATAGATGCAAATGAAAATATATATCTTGCCCTGTTATTAGTAGATCAAACATTTAAAATTTGGTGATCTATACACCAAATGAAATGGAGATCAAACTGGTTGCAGGAAAACAAGGAAACCTGTTGAGAAAGACACATAATCTACTACCAACATTTATTTCTGTTAAAGCAGATTATAAATCATCAGTACAAATATATAACTTACATTTGCTTGTAAGGCCAAGTTTTAAGAGTAAAATTAAAAATGAGATGGACTTCATGATTTGCCAGAGGAAAGACATGGAATAGCTGCAGTCTTGCTATAAGCTTTCACATATAACAATGGGAAAAGCATTTTAAAAAAAAATCTAAACTCTATTTAATTCACCTAAAATGGGTTCATAAGTAGACCTGATTGTAAATATAATTACAGTTGTCACAGTAGTGTTAAAAGAGAAGTAAGACAAATAAACTGCAGCAGTACATGAAATAACCTATATGAATTCTAATATCTAGTTTGATTGCTTAAAAAAAGATAAAATTTACCAATTGTTTTCAAACCAAGACAATACTGTTCTTAACACTACTCTACAATGATTTTTTAAAAAAATTGGTCATGATTCATGATTGTAGTTGCAATATGCTACTTACAATGATACAGACAGGGACAAGCTAGGAACTCTGCTCCCTACCCTATTCCCATATTACTGACTGTAAGAATCAGTGATAAATCAATCTTATGTACAATTTTACATCCAACCCCCTTTTATAACTTTGGCAAGATTACTTACAACTCATTCGACTTTCAATAACTAGAACTATTTAAAATAATCTAAAATGCATAAAAATAAAGATTTTGGCTTTATTCTATATATAATTACTTGAAATGGAAGCTCATCCTTTTCCAACTGACAGCATAGTCTCAGCAGCTCTCAGGATTTCTCCACCAGCCCATTCATTACTGGGCCCCAATTCCCCAAGCCCTCCCTTCGCCACAAGGGAACGGACCATTCACAGGAAGGTAGACACATTCTTAAGATAGTGGTGAGTCATTTGCTTTTCAGCTTGTGAGGTTTCCTGAAGTTTCTGTGGAAAAAAGGCTTCAGGCTCAACTCCCTTCTTCAGCCCTTTTCAGATTCCTTTTGCCATTCAAGTTCCCAAACAGGTGGCAAGGGTATGTTACCTGGATTATACCCCAAAAGGCTGGGCTTAGGAGCCTCCTTCCATGAGTGTCCTCTCTCTCTACCCCCAACCTAATTCCAAAGAGAGGGACATGAGTGATTAAAAAATGCTGCCTCTGGTATACTCTTACATCCAATGCCAACACACATATACACAGAGATGAAGTACAAGCCAAAGGACTGCTTAGAGTTCTATCTCAAAGGTCTTCTGTAGTTCACTGGAGAAAGGGTTAGTTGGAGATGGATTAGTACGTTGTTTGGATTTACTCTCCAGTGCTGCCCACTGTGCTTCAAACGGATCCACTTGCTGGCCAGCTCCAGGTGGAAGCACATGTTTGTCCTCTGTGGGCCACTTGGCAGGGTCCGCACCATTGAAAGCAGCAGAGCCATTGAGCTGCTGGGCAGGGGGTTTAAAGAAAGGGCTGGCAGTAGCGCTATTAGTTTCATATTGAGGAAATGTCTGCTGCTTTATAAGACTGGGTGACTGATGAGCATGGGACATTTGGCTATGACCTGCAGTGCCAAAGACATTGGCTACCATCTGGGAAGGGGTGATTCCAATCATGGTTACACTGGGAGCTGAATAGGGCATTCCATTTGCGACAGCATACGGCTGCGCCTGGATAAACGTAGGCTGCATGGGCTGCACCACCCCAATAGGCACTGGTGGAGGTGCAATGAAGGTGCCGCCTGGAAAAGCTGGTGCTGCCTGAGAAACCACCGTAGGAGGCTGGAGGAGTGGCTGGGGAGCTGGAGGCTGGGATTGCACCTGAGGCTGCTGAGACCGGACAGTTTTAGATACTTCTTCCAACCAACGGTCTGCCTCCGAGGGAGTGCGTCTGTGACTCGCCTGAAACACATTCGGAGAGGCAGCTCCTGAGTCAGCACTCCAGTCGGCACCTGTGAAAAGAAATTAAGAACAGGATATAACCTCAGCAAGGTATTGTCTTCCCTGTCTTCAGAACAATTTGATGAGGAATTGAAGTAGCTTTTAACCACCACCAGGTGAGAATAGCTAGTTTCCTATTGCCAGTCAGTAGTAAAGAATCCATAACGATAATTAACACACTGTAACTAGTGTATGTATGAAGTTCCAGTAACGTTGACAAAGGTTTTGAAACTGAGACTAGAACTGGGCATTTAATTAAACAAGTTACAGGCTTGCTTCCATCTTCTCATTCTAATGTCCTAAAGGGGGACTGTTAGCCAAGCCAACTGATCTACAATAACATAAACTATACCCTTCATCCCTATGTCAGAAATTTCAGGCACTCAGAAATGTGTCTTATCCAGTTTGGATACAAAGCCTTAAGTTAAAAGACATGAAATTATAAAAAAGGGATATGAGACCGATATGCAGGGACTGGATGGTTAATTAAATTCTGTGGGAATGTGATAAATATGTAGAAACATGTGAAACAGCCCTTGCACTTTTTTGCTTCAATGAATAAAAATACATGAAAAGTACTACTCTTAGGAGAAAACTGTATGGCTTTTAGAAACATATCTCATTTGATTTAAACCCAAAAAATCTACTATGGCTTAAAGATGGATCCTCAAGTAGTTTTCTAAATCACTAGAAATCTTATATATTTATATTAGAATGTCAATTACTCCAAGTGCTATTTTTTAACGCTAAATCACTGATTTTGTGAAGAGCCATTTTTTTTTACATTAAAGCTACTGGTTATTGAAACAGCCTTTTCTTCTAGTAATAAGCTTTAATATATTATTTATTTACTTAATTACCTATCCTAACTACCGTACTAATTTAACTTCCAAATTAAAACAAAATACCACATCTAAATGTCCAGTTCTTCTACTTTCCCTTAACTATGCTTCTGGATATTAAAAAGAAATCCTTGAGAACCATTTTGTTAGATCAGATCAAAGTCTTTTAAATCCAGCACCACCAACTTTAAGCTTCCAAAAGCGACACGCCAAGATCAGTGCCCCGTCTTACCAGAAGGAGAAGCTACAGCTCCAGTTTTAGCAACAGCTGGAGCAGCAGGGGACTGAGCCCAGGGATTGGTTTCACGAAGTGGTATTGCTGTAGATGCTATAGTAGTTTGAGCTGGTTTATCAGCAAACACATGGAAGGCAGAGGCAATGCCATTTACTAAAATTGGAGCAAACAACATCAGTGCTGTTAATTCATGCAAAGCATGCACAGGACTGGAATGTCAAAAATAAAACATGGTTTTGCCAGCATGCAACATACATCAAGCACTTAGTCATGCTTGTCCACTATTATTCTACAAGCATTTTTTATTCAACACATTTAATTTTGTTAATTCGTATGGAAGATACCTTGGGTATTTGCTAATTATTTTAAAGGATGCTTTGTGGACTTTATTTCTGATTTTATTCTTTGCTCTCAGAACAAGTTTAGAAGGACAAACAGCGATGGGCTGAAGCATCCTGCTTTATTGGTATTCTGGCAAAAGAAAATTATTTTGACTATCAGCTGTTGCCTTTCATCATTTAAAACAAGCAGTGAGATACTTACTGTCTCAAAGATTAGACTGCAAGTTGCATCTCTTTTGTAGGATATCAAAGCAAGACATAAATATTGTTACCTAACATCAAAGCTGGGAACGTCTCTTCAACTTTAGAGCCTTTATGTTTTTTAAAATAAGCAACACGTAGCAAATTTATTGGATTTATGTTTATTTTATAGTCATCTATCTGTTTTTTTTAAAAAGATCAAGGAGATTGGAAAATGGGTAATTGCGTAATTTCTTACATAGTAACATTTTATCTGTAACATCTAAAAGGTGTGGCCTTCTGTTTTAAAAATGTTTTTCCCTATTGTTAGCACGTAACTGACTGTTCTCAATAAGTCCTTGACTTTCTAGGAAGCTCACATGCAAATAGCTTACAAGCATGTAACTTAGTTAAAACAGAATGATTCCAGATGCAAACAAAAGAGCTGAAAGATGGTTTAAAACATTACATTGCCAGCACACAAAAGGAAAACAGCATTTGCACATATAAAAAGTATCACATGCATCCAGGTTTAGAGACCACATACCTTGAAAAGCTGGCGACTGTGGTGCAACCACCGTTACTGGCTTTGTCATTGGAGCAGAGGAGAAAGGATCCTCAGATGGTGTGCTAAAGGCATTTGTAATCTGGGAGCACAATGAACTAATGCTATCGACTTCTCCTTCAGACTCAGGAACTGAAAGAAGAAGAAAAAAGTTTGCACAGATATGGCCCAGCATAATACAAAGGCACCTTCCTGCTTTTTCACAATGTCGTTCTTTGATCTTTTTTTCCATGATTAGGAAAAAGCTACATGTCCTTTGAAAAGCGAAAGAGGAAAAGTTAAGAACAAAGAAAAAACTGGGGAAGGAGCACGAAGGTTACAATTATTTTGATTTTATGTCAGTTTCTCGGAGTACTTACATTCATATTAAATATCAGAATAATTATCAAAACCGCACAACTTTCACTGGCAGAAGCTAGGCCTTTAACTCATTAAGCTCTGCAAACACAAATTATTACTCAAGAGATGCTGACCAAGGCCAAAATGTCTTTGACTAAGTGGACTCCTTATAGTTCAAAGATAATTAACAGCAGTCAATAAACTTTTAATACAGATATCAAACCCATACTTGGTAATATGTGATGTTATCTAAAAATTCTGATTATATTTAGATAGGATTTAATATTATAACTTGGAGGTCATAAAACTAGCAACATAATGCCACTTTGTGGTGGCATATCAGACGAAAAACATAGAAGTTCTGAAGAGAATCAAACCAACGTTAGTTCTCTCTCAAATGCAGACAGACTCAAAAAACAGAATCTGGGAAAAGAAATTATCCAACCTGAGTTTTTCATAGGGAAGTCAGTCTTCCTTTGCATTGTGGAGGGCAACTCATTGATTCGTAGAGAAAGCTGGCGTTTAAATGGAGACATCTTCTGGCTGAGAGCAGGGAATCCTCGGAAAGAGCCCTGCCTGGCCAGCTGTTCAATGGGAGCATGCCGCCGAGGGATGGCATGAGGATTGCCGGATTCTTTGTCAGCAGAAGTTGCCACTTCAGCAGGAGGAGAAGTGGGCGAACTTGGAGATGGAGCTGTGTTGCCAGGTACAACACTTGAAGCAGTTGTTTTCACATCTGTTTCAACTGTAATAAAATATTTAAAAAATGAAGAGCATGAATACTTGAGACTTTTTTTAAAAAAAAAATTCCTTTTAGTTTATGGAAAAGTATATTCTTGATGCAAAATATAGCTTCTGGTTTATTTAGTTTTTACATCTTTAACGTAAGGCAAATACAGTTCAATGATTTATTACCTAATTAACATTTCAATTATCAATTAAACATTCTTTTCTCAAGGGTTTACTGTATTATTAAGTGATTACATTTGCAGCCCCCAAACTGAAAGGAGTAAATATGGCTGAGTATGCACTCAGTCCTTTATTTGTAAAACTGAAATAAAAATCAGATTTGGGTATCTAACGGTTCTGGAAACTGGTGGTCAGACCTTTCTTTTTAAATCTCAGGTTGCAAAGTTTGTCACTAACAGCAACAATGATTTCAGACCTAAACGTTTAGAGAATTGGTTTCACATTGACCTTTCTCATCTGGTGGACTAATGTCCGAGGTACTGCACTGAAACCTGTTCATTGTGTTTTCATCTATAACTCGAGGCCTGCAATATGTTTCTTTTCGATCTTCTCCTCCCATTCATTTCAAGATCAGAAAGCAACAAATTCCTTCATCCTGAGGTACATGTTACAACTGGTCCTCCAGACTTCTATTTAGACACTTCCTATAGTTACTATATTTTGAGCCATGATGCATCATAACCCGGAGCCTTTGAACTGTTTGTCCGTGAATAGGAAAATAGAAAATGCTGCCCTCAGCTTTATGTACTGTATTTTCATGTCTAGCCTTTTTTCTCTCGCAATGAAGCTGCATTTTTCATATTGCTTTGCAATCACACGTATAAATTACTTTAAAACAGTAATATATGATACGTGTTCCACAGTATATGGAGATCGTCAAAAGGTATATAACGTCTGTAACCTGTCTTGTTCTTCTACTTAATTTATAAAGCTTACGCTTAGAGCAGAGGTTCTCAACCTTGGCAACTTTAAGACTTGTGGACTTCAACTCCCAGAATTCCCCAGCCAGCTTTGCTGGCTGAGGAATTCTGGGAGTTGAAGTCCACAAGTCTTAAAGTTGCCAAGGTTGAGAACCCCTGGCTTAGAGGTTGATATCAGAAGGTTAAATGAGGATTGGAAAATACCAAGCTCCAACGCCAATTCTAACTCTGCCTTTCCTACCTGGGCATGAACTAGAAATATCACATATGATGAAAGAGGAATCGACTAACTAGATTGCACGCTCACTATTTTGTAGTGAGAACCATGAAAGCCACTCTAATTTTACTTGGCTTATAACTTTTAAATAAATGTTCTGGTCTTTATAAAACAGATTGGTCGTGGTTATTTTTTTCCAAGATTATCAGGTCACAAATACTGTAAACCATTAACACTGCTGATTCTCCTTCATTATTTGATAAAATCGCTCAGAACAATGTAAAAAAAAAGTCAAAAATATTTTTCCCCTCTAATGTATACTCAAAAGGTATAATTATTCTATTTCCTTGTGACAAATAGCAAACTCCTATTTATTTACAAAATATATAAACACATATTTATGTTTTATTCTTGAGGCTGATTTAATAATTATCATTATCCTATTGATTTTTGGCTACGATTCATTTTCTCAAAACTAGCCAAAAAAGAATGTAGTGTTAGTTCATGGAAAACAACTAAAATCCTCACTGGATACTATTTTTAGTAGAATCTACATATAACAAATGGACTACATAAGTAGTTTTACATAACCCTTTTTCAGACTACATGATATGATAAAAAATATTTTATGAAGACATGAGATCCAAAATCTATCCTGGGTCCTATTTTCATATGGAGATTAAAGACTGACTGAATTACACATGGTAAGATGCCATAGGTATCAGAATATATTCACGATTTTTCAATAAAACAGTAGTAGCGACTTCCATTTTGGCAAACATTATACCCACGTGTTACCAAGATAGAGATATTCTCCATAACAGGGTGAGATACATGAGTTTACATAAAGATAAAAAGCAGAAATGAAGAAAACATCAACCATATAAATTCAGTGAAATCATATAAAAACAATGAATTTTTCTACAGCTTCAAGAATATGAAGAAATGCTTCTTAAATACATTATGCTGCTATACCTGGTGCTATAGCCAAACATCTCACTGATGCTTCATATGGCCTGCAAATATCTATAACATTTGAAAGAATTCAACAATACAACCTATACTTCAAATGGCCAGATTTGTATTCTATTACCTTTGATGTCTTGTATTTGTCTCATGACTTCCTCTCTTTCTGCTTGTTCAGTTGCCGTAGTAACCCTGAAAGACCCCTCCCTTGTGAAAGTGGTTCTACTGGCATCAAAGGTGGCTGTCACCCCACATTCTTTCTCTCTCTTTTGCTTTCGCTCCAAACATGCTGCAAACGCACAGCCAACTGCATGACTCAACCTCTCTCCCTGAAAAAGATCTCACATTAATTAGAAGCGAAACCAGAAACCACCCAACTGCTGCCAAATGATAGCTGGCACTCCATATAATCAACCTTTTTGTGTAAAATCTAACCAAAAAGGTTCAAATGAACAAATGAAACCAGTTTTAAATCATATGATTTTTAACCATTTGGAGAAAAAGGGAGACTGAATACTTTTATTTAGTTGTGATATTAAAATATGTTGCCCACATACCTACTAAAATATTGCTATAAAAAACAGTTATGTTTAAACATTTTAAATAATTTGTACACCTCAAGCAGATGAAGTCTACCATTTGTATCAACGTATGCACTGGACAATCTGTAGAAATTTAATATATTTAGATTCAAACCCGTAAGATTTACGAATGGGCTTTCTTTATTTACTGCATTTATAAACTGCCACAATAAATTAGGGCTCTGAGTGGCGAACACACAGTTGCTATACTACACCAGGCCATAATACCAGCTTCCAACAAATAAAAAATATGCATTTTTTATTTTATATAATTTGTATACTAAAGTTGAATTAAAATCCAGGAAACATTACCCAGCCAGTATTGATTTATAAATGACAAACTTTTTATCGAGTAAAAATGAGACCTACTGTGTCCTTTACAGCCATAAAGCAATGACATATCCAACGTCTTGTAGTACCATCTCGACATATGTAGGAAAATGCTCGGTCAAAATTCCTATCTGGAGCACAGAAGGAGACCTTCTCTATTGTCTGATCAACTATAAGATCCTTTAAAAAAAAAGAACAATATATTTCAAGTCATTCCAAGAACTTGGAATAACACAACAATATGTTTTTCAACTTGTTGTCTTTCAAAACAAAAATGTTTTCCCAATACAGATAAATGTTTTTAGAAATACAGATTTCAGGCCTAGGATACACTGCATCTCTCAAGGACTGGTAACATTTTATTTAGCTGAAGTATGGCATGCTTGATCAGAATGGCTTTAAAATGAGTTCTGTGGGAATTGGAGATACAAGATCTTCAGATCTGTTGTAGACCTACAGAGCAACAAATGTATTTTAGAAGAAGCTGACAATGTTGCTAGAAAGTAACCTACTAAGCAACAGGTGAAAAAACATTGGCTTACAACAGTGTTTCTCAACCTTGACGATTTTAAGGCATGTGGACTTCAACTCCCAGAATTCCACAGCTAGCATTGCTGGCTGTGGAATTCTGGGAGTTGAAGTCCACATGCCTTAAAATTGTCAAGGTTGAGAAACACTGGCTTACAACCTCAATATTTCTGTACTAATGCTCAGCATAGAAGAAATATGTAAGATCAAATTTATCTTCTAATACAGGAAGACAAATAAGTTTTCATAGAAATAATGGGGACCTGGATAGATGATTTATATTATGGGAGTACTTCAAAATGAACAGAAGCATTGCTAGAAAAGGAGATGGAGTTGCACATTTGCTAAGAAATCTATATGAGGAAAGCTGGTAACACCATAAACATGAATTTAATTTAATTTAAAATAAACAGAGAAACAAATAAAAGTTGCAGTGTGCCTCCCAGCCAAGGAGAAAATGTAGCTGATACTCTCCAAATGCAAAAGAAAGTTCTTTCAAAGAGGCATCTAATAGCAACAATGGGGGACACATCTTGGTGATGCCAAGAAAAACAAAAAGAGCTTCTTCGGATATTAAAAAGAAAAAAAATCAACATATCATCTGCTCACCAAAGGCAGCAAAATGGGAATAAGATAACAAAGAAAAGGTTGAGCTACCTTTCTATATATAAGAGAAATCATGGAAGAAAAGAAAGGGCTAGATGACTGGAGGGGGCAAATCTCCTTTTTTCAAAAGAAAAAAGGAAAATCTAGGAAATTATAGATTGGTTATTTTGACAACAACACTCAGGAATATTCTAGAGGAGATTATAGGGATATCGATCTATAAGCAGCCTCAAAACAAAGTAAGAATTACTCAGTCAACACAGACTTGTCAAGAATGAGTCTTGCCAATCTAACCTTCTGATGTTTGGTTGGGTATCTTAAGAAAATACCACAGCTATAAAATATCTTGGTTTTAGAAGAGTGTCTCATGACTGTCTAATTAACAAGCTAATGAAGTAGGGGCTGAATGGATATATATTTAGTCTGAATATAGTATACAAATTGTGCTTAATAGCAAGTCCTTCAGAAACTAAGTGAGGTATCTTAAGATCATAGAGCCTTTACTCTTCAACTTTCTTACTTAGTAATTTGAAGAGAGTGTAAAAGGCATGCTTATCAAATTTGCAAACAATACAAATGGAAGAGATAGCTAACATTGATTGAATTCAAATATTGTGCTAAGTCCTAATATAATGTGAAATGTTTCATTTTGGCTTTAAATACTACACAAACCCAGCACAAGCACTATAGTTTCTGCATCATGATTTATGTAGTAGAAGATTGTTAATTTCGCCAATTGTGGGATTTTGTAGGATTTTTTTTCCTATCATATCCAGTAAAACTAGATCCAGTAAACCAAGGGTTTAACAGTTCAATATTTCTTTAATATCAGGATTTTTTTTTACCCTGTTGCTTTTATAAATTTAGGCATACACTTGTTCACTGAAGACATCAAAAGACAAAATTTTGTATTGACTTATATGAAAGGATCAGACAACATTTTGTTTAATCAATGCTGACTCAAAACCAAACAGCAACTAACCTTTGTTTTCTCATCCACAACTCTGAGTCCATCTGCAGAAACCCACAGGACTGCTTTAACTGCCTTCTTTCCACTCTTGCGGGGAAGGAAAAAGAGAAAAAAAGATTATTGCTAGGCTGTTAAAAAAAAAGCTGAATTCTGATTTCCTCTTTCCAAGAAGCACAAAAGTCATAAAGAGAGGATATCCAACTCCAGCAGGAGTGCCCAAAGACAGATATTCAGATCAAACAGCAAGAGCTCCAGAGAACCAAGCTGAAGCATATTTTTAAAAACACAATGCAAAAGGAAGGGGAAAGAACAGGATGAGTCAAGTGGGTTAAAAAAATTCAAATAAAGGCAAAGAATTCAAACTTTAATTCTTTACCTATTTAAAACCAAATAAACTGTCAGTTAACTCTGATGCTTAAGGAGTTACATCACATGTAGCTTTCCCCCTTCCAACTTTTAGCATTCAATGTTCTTGCTTTTCCATTATCTCAACATTCCACCCAAGTTCCTCTCAAAGGAGTTATGCATAACACTGCCATTAAGATTAACATGTTCATAATTTAGCCTACTCTTTCCCCAAGAGCTCATGTTAGATATAAACACTTCTACTTTGATTTTAAGCTAACTGGTAACAGAAGGTAATCCTTGCAGATATATGGATATTTCTATAAATACAGAAACTAAAATCCTACATTTCCTATCCCAACATTTATGAACCAGGGGGGGGGGCGGGATATGATCGGACTTGCGGTATGATTGTATTATTTTATTGTTTTATTGTTAGATGATTATTTTAATTTTGTACACCGCCTTGAGTCCTTTGGGATTGGGTGGCATATAAATAAAATTAAATAAATAAATAAATAAATAAACCTATTTAAAACATCTAAACCATCCTTCCAGAAATACTAATGGTCTTTCCAGATTAGGCACATTTTTATCCTGCCTTTCTTTAAAGGCACAAGGAAGTTCATATATTGCATTCTCACAGTAACTCTGTAGAAGAGACATGAGTTACTGACTGAAAGCTTCCTGTGAGTGATATAACACATTGGTGAATTGTTTTTGTGCTGTCATCTATTGTTTTAATTGTTGTAAACTGTCCAAAATCATATACGTGAAGTGGGCAGCTACAGAAATTGAAATAAATACATAAATCCATCATCCAGACTGGCCTTTTAGAAATCAGTACAAATACAAATTATAATAAAGAATGTACCATAAATGACAGTGGGAAGCACAGTTCCAAAAGAAAAGCAGTTTGATTATCTGCATTCACCATTCTTTGTAGAGAAATATATTTCTTACAGATAATATGCTCAATGACTGTGGCAATTTTCACCTTCTGTCCTGTATTGGATAACCTAATTTGCTTACGTAATAATACGTTAAACACAGCTAAGGTTATTTCAGTCGAGTTTTTATATGGTATACTTTGCTAAGTTCTCAGCTTATATAACTTGGCAGATCAGTGACTAAAATATTGTTAATTTGGTACTTTTTTACTGTAATAAAAAAGATTATTCAATAGTTATTTAGTTTGCTTTTTTCACCTACTGTACATCTTTAGAGTTTACTGTGAACCTATTTACAGCTTTAAAATTTAGCCTAAGACTAAACATGTATGGTAAAAGACTGTTATACACATCATAACATACAGATTTATCAAAAAGATTTAGTTTTTCCATTTACGTTCTGCCTTTCTGGCTATAACTGTACTATGATTTTTCATCTAATTATGTAGTAAAGTGTCTTCATCCTGAATCATGCCAAAGCTTAAGCTTCAAATATTGGATGGCTTTGGTTTTTGTACTTATGAAAACACTAAACTAGGAATCATGCTATCTTTCCCTCAAACTTCACCTTAATTAAAATAGCATTAAGCAAGCAACCATAGCTTCTATCTGCAAAATAAGGATAAAATTGGACTTTTGTCTACAGAAGGTTATTAAGGATTACAAAATAATTTATATGAAGTCAGTTAAATATCTAAAAGTGTACTACTGCTAAGGTAAAATATTCTGTTCCAAGAAAGGAGTACAACTTTATAGTAGAGTATAGTAATCACCACAGATGTTAAGAAAAGTTATTTAACCACAAATAAGGTACAATGAAATAAAGCAGGGGTGTCAAACTTCCGGCCCACGGGCCGGACACATCACGCAGAAGCCACGCCCACCCCATTGCCAGCAATGGCAAAACTGTCCCGATACGTTGCACGACATCATGTGATGTCGCGAGTTTGACATGTCTGAAATAAAGGAAACAATTTTAGTCATAGAAGAACATCACTGAGTTTTATTTCAGAGAAATTATTTGAATTTATGTATGCAAAAGCAAACTTTTTTGAACTTAGATTTCTTATCTTCAAAAGTTAAGAATTCTGAAACAGTTTGCTCTTCCATTAAAACAACTCATATGCATGCAAAATTCTTTTTAATTGGCCCAATACTTTTTCCTTGTAATTCCAATGACCTGGTTTCAACCGTCTTCTGAACTTATCTGCTTACGAATTGAGCATCAGAGAGTTCATCTTTTAATGTCTGTCTATGGCTTTGTGTGGTTTAGCCACTGAATCAAGAGTTTTGTGACTATATCTCATATTATTTCTGGTATTACTTCCCTAAATGTGATGTAATGTAGAACTAATATCACCGTTCTTGGTTACTATTAATTTTGCTGCAGTGTGTCTGCCTTTCCTTTTTTGGCTTTGTTTCAATACTTTTTTTTTTCCAAATGAACATCTGCACATAAATTACCTTGATGGTCATCTTAGGAAAAGACAGGATGAAAAATTTAAATGCATACACTCAGAAGAGTTGGAAACATCAGCACACAACATCTCGAACAGTAAGTGGATCATTTATTAATTCTGAAATTAATTTTTACTGAATGTAAATTATAAATATAACCCTAAATTATGTAGCCCCAAGATTCTAGCTTGGACAGAATCTGTGATGTGAGACCTTTGAGGGAGGGGTGAGCAGAGAACGTTTTACAATCTCCCAAATACAGGTTTTGTTGCCTCCATTTTGTAGGATTTCAAACATATCCCAATGCTATACTATGGATGTAACTCCTTACAGCACAAACACAATGAATCATTAAACTTACTTTTCCAAAGAAGCCTTTGAAGAACTTCCTTTCCTGGAGGAACAGGGGGGACAAGTCGAATGCTATTACTGTAGGTAGCTAAAGTGTCCCAGGTTTCAAACCAACATATACATATAAAAATGGGGATTGAAGGAAAATAGGGAATGCTTAGAGTTACCCATAGAGGATGTGACAGGCAGAGGTGAAAAGTCCCATGAAAATGCAAATAAAAGGCTTTACATGGACTTTTATTAGGACAGGCTATAGCTCTGAAATCAGTGGAAAGAGAAAAAAGTATAATCAGATCCAATTTCATGCAAAATGCTTGCTTCATTTTGTTTGTTCCCTTAGCTTTTAGTGGAGTTACAAGCCAAACTTGGCAGCAGACATGGACTCATTCTAAACTGGGTGATGATGACTTGGAACATACAGATTAATTTATGACATTTTGAAAACTGAAAATATTAACAGAGATCAAATAGCATGAATAAGTGTTCAAGCCTGTGCACCCATTTAGAAATCATATTTCTAAAGCTGATCTGACAAAAATGTGGAGCATCTTATATGTATCTAATCTAATGTATTTCTCTAAAAGGCTTCACAATAAATTCTTGTTAACATCACATAAGTTATTCTTTCTGTATACTTCCTTTCAGAAACTGTCCACAAAATTGAGTATTCTATTAAAAACCGGAATAGCAACTTTTGCAACTTCAAGATGTGTGGAATTCGACTCCCAGAATTCTCCAGTCAGAGAAGCTGGGAGTTGAAGTCCACACAGCTTAAAGTGCAAAGATTGAAAAACACTGTTCCAGATGTTCTGGATGACAACTTCCATTACTTTTTGCCAGTACTGGCTAAGAAGCTGGACCCCAACATCTTTACATAGCACAATTTATCTCCTCTTTTCTACTATAAAATGTTTATTATCCAATATTATCCAAATTTCAATTTGCGGAGGTAATATACCATATATATTTAACATACCCAGTTAAATAAATGGATGTTACAATTTGATATGCAATTAAATTTGGTAGAATTAGTATACATTTTACATGAAGCTTATTTTAGAGCTATTTACCTGTTTTAATCACAAATAAAAGCCTCAATGTATTTTTCTCAAAACTATTAATAAGGTATGGAAGAAAAAAGAGTTTAGCTTGCTCTTGTACTAATCATTGGTATGGCATATGAAATATTTTTATTCGCACCATCATAGTCTTCCAAATTCATAGGTTCGTGATAGTTGGGAGAAAACCACTCCATCAATATGATGTGCTATTGCAAATGAGTATTTTCCCCTCTCAGAGACAATACTTACAGAATCTGCAAGTTGTCATTTTTTCCTATATATTTTCCCATATCTGGCACATGCCTATGAATTTCTCTGATGTTTAGTTTAGGCCCTTGTATAATCAACAATGGATTTCTTTCAATCATCACAGTTATTTTTTTGCTGACACAGACAGAATATATAATGAAAAAATATATAACAGATACTATGCTTCAGTGATCAAAGTAGCTTATTATTTACAGTACAATTTTACAGAATTCCCAAATAATTGTTGAGAATAATAAGAACATAAAGCTACATATTTTTTAAAACTGACTGTCACACTGCCAAGTTAAGCATTAAATATCAATATAATCATCTTTCAGAGGATACACCAGAAGCTACCTTGTTTGGGAGATTATAATTAGTTTCATTTTTGGAAAATGTTAACATGGAAAAAATTGAGATGATTCAGAGACAGTATTATTGGTGGAGAGCATGCAAAATGGATTTAGAATAGCTATGTAAGTTAATATTCAGAAACATCACTAATATTTTAAATACAATATGTTTCTCGTACCTGCTAAAACAAGAACATATATTAACAAATGTATCATACTTGCAAACAAAAGCCTGACATGTTAGAACATCAACACTAAAGACAACTTTAGCTAAATTGAAAAGTATGAAGGAAATATAAAGATGTGTTGAGAATTTTGGAAGCTGCGGTCACCAACAGATTGGGAGGGGCCAAGTCAGAAAACAGCTAAACAGCTCTAATTTCACAGCTTCTCCCTTACTGTCAGAATCCCACAGTTTATTTCCTATATGTTAGGTTATCTATTAACAATGGTTATTATTTGCAAAACCATACCATCATGTCCTTCCAAAATTGATTCACTGTTTTGACAAAATGTCTGACATGTTTTTTGTGCCAACAGAATTCAATATAGACCAAAGTTTAAACAGTTAGCACAACACAGTGTTAAAATTGATTTAATTGTATTTCCAAGCAAGCATTCCTTTTAATTAGAACTTTATAATGCTAAATATCAAGGCATGCAATTCAAAACATAACTGAAAATAGAATTAATGAAATGCCTCATAATGGAATAGGTAATAACAAAAAGATTCCCATTCTCTGTAGTTTAACTGAGCTTGGATATATTTTTTCCCCTGTGTAAAAAAAAGGGGGAGAGAGAGTGAGTATTCCTAGGAAAAGGAAAAGGAAACAGGAGAAAAAAGGATGTCTTTTGGAATGGGGGGAACGTTTCATGTAATTTTTTGTTATACAGCAATTATCCAAATCCAATGAATACACTAAGTGAAGCAAGAAACAGACATTAAAATGTCTAAAACAGTACAGAACAAAGGGTGCAGCTATTCACAAGCCAATCTGTTGTGTCAACATAATAAGGCTACATTTGAGAAGAAAATCTAGACTCAACCACCTCTAAACGGCTTAAGGATTGTTTTGAGAAAATCATGTTCTACTGCTGCCTTTCCCAACATGGAACATTTCAGAACTTTAGAATGCCTGAGGAAATCCATCAGGTTAAAATGGGAGTTCACTCTATAAAATTGCATTTCAGATATGCTTGTAACAAACTAGTCTATATGACAAAAGCAATTTACTACTTGATGCCCGTGTGACATTAGAAGTCTCTTTCAATAATTAGTAAAATATGGTTTGAAGAAGAAAAAAAAAGAACTTCAGCAAGGGGAAAAATCATTAAAATTAGTATTATGAGTCAATATTTTTAATTTGTACGGGCTCAATTTTGTACAAGTGCTTAGAAAATATTTAGCAGCTCTTTTCATATTTCTTTCTACTCTGAGATATTGCAAATATTAGGTTAAAAACTAGTTAAGAGTAGTAATGGCATCTTTTAACTGAGTCAAGAGAAACACCAGTGAAAAATTGAGATTACATTAACTTCTACTACTGGGTTTTGTTCAGAAAGTCTGAAGCAGAAGTCACACAACAAATGTGTCTTTCTAAAATTATTTTATTTTAAATTGTCCTGCATGCAATTTTTATAAACAAATTTTCTGTGCTGTTTAGTTTTAGAGTCTAGGTTGTTGTTTCAGAAGAATGTAATAGTAAACAGCAAAAGCTAACAATACCAGTTGGAAGACCATTATGGCATGTGCTGTTTTTATTAGTGAGGAATCTGGACTTCAATCTTTATCCCATTTTTTCCCTCTCAATTTCTTCATATACAAGTGAAAACAGATGTTGAGAATGAAAATTCTATGAACCAAAAGTCAGCTGTTTAACTGAAAACCTCTGAACAAATATATATCATAGTAATTTTGGTCTAGGTTGCTTAGAATAGAGAATTAGTCCAAATAGTTAAGATGTTTAATATAAAGATAATGAGCTCAAGGACAATAGATACATCATACTTCAAAGACTTCAAACACAACATTGATAATCAAAGTTTCTCAGTAATATTTAAGGTGTGAGATAGCTACTGCAAAAAGGGGCCATTGTTTCAACAATCTTCCTAAGTTATACTTTCTCAATAATAATAATACGCAATACTTTTATTACTTTAATAAATAATGTGCTGCTTTTAGAAAAAAAGACATGTACAATCTGAAGCTGGAAATATGTAATATAAATTAATATACATACAGCTTTTAGTCTTTTCACAGCATCTTCACATATATGCATTCCTCTGGATTCATCCACTTCTACATGTCCCAGATACTAACAATGAAAGGGGAAAAAAAGATTCACATTGAAAGAACTTGTTTAGATCAATTGACCTGTATCCAGTTAGCCAGATTCAACAATTCCAAATTTTTGAGTAAGCTTACATAATGCTGCAAAACATCAAGCAACAGTGAGACCTGTAATCAAAAGACAGTTCAGAAATGTCTTGATGTGATCCAACAAAACACATTAAAAAGAGGATCACAGAAAATAATCCATTACAGTCAGGGCAGTCCTTAATTGGCCCAAGTAATCTAACATCAACATCCTTCTCTATTAGAGAAACCACTGTTAGAAAAATGTAGCACTTATGAAAAAAGATCTTGCAATGACAGTTGATTGCAAACTGAACATGACTTTAACAGTATGATCCACAAAAAAGGCAAACAAATTTATTTATAAATATTAACTTTTTAATCCTCAACAGATGAATAGTTCTTGAATCACTAGAAATATGCTTAAAATTTGTGAACCTTTTGGATTTTCAGTATTTTTGCATAAATATGTGTTTTATTTATTAAGAAAAATTACCAAAGCTACATATTTGTGTACAGCAAAGGAATGTGAATCTTTGCTTTGGTAACTAGTATGTCTCTCTTGAGCACCAATAACTGCAACTAAAAGTTTCTGATAAATATTGGTCAGTCCTGACACATTGGCTTGGAGGAATTTTATCCCGTCCTTCTCACAGAATAGCTTTAACTCAGGGATGTTGGTGGTCTTCCTCACATGAAGTGCCTGCTTCAGATCTTTCCATGATATTTTTATAGGATTACAGTCAAGACTTTGACTTGGTCTTTCCAAAACATTGACCTTCTTTGACTTTAACCATTCTTTGGTTTTGATTGTTGCCCAGTTGCCTTTTGAACAAGCACTTTTGGGGAAACCATGACCTGGATGACTGAGAATCTCCACAGACAATGCCACAGAGCAGCATTATATAGTGTTTCCTCCTTTTTTCACTATAACAAGAACCCTGTAAAGTAGATTGAGTTGAGACCTTCTGACTGCTTAGGGTCACTAAAGAGGCTTCATGGCTGCAGAGGAACTACAGCCTAGGTCCCCTTGAGGCTAATCCCATACCCTAATAACTTACTAATACCACACTGGCTATCACTCTGGTTGAAAAGTTACTATTTTAAAACAAAAAAAATCCAGAACTGGACATCTGCAACGCTATATGCTTATTCAAAACCATTCTTTTGAAGAGAGATAAAAACTCCAGCTATGTTGTTTAGATCAAAGGCAGCTAAAATATTATTGTAGCCTTTTAAGAATAGCTAAAATAACTTGCCAAGGGAAAGAATGCACTTTCCCTGAAAGTAAATTCTTTATGCATATTCAAGTCCTTGAAGAAAAATGCTACTCATCCAGAAAAAGTTGTAAAATTACGAGGTCTCATGTACAGTTGGCATTTTAATAAACAGCTTCCTGACTAGCAATCAGTATTTGTTACAAAAGGAAAGTCAAATAGACTACAGGGTTAAGAAATTTTCAAAACCTTTTCTGACTTTTGATCTTTTTTGGCTCCCGCCTTCTGACAAGCTGTTTCTCAGGCTCACTGAAAATATTCCACTGCAAATACTCCTTGCCTGTTTTTTGCTTTAATGAATTCTTGGGCAGGCAACTCTCAACTGTGAAAAACAAAGGCAGTACAGTAGACAAATACTAGGTATTTCTACCAGGAAATAGGGAAACACATAGATCAGGGTTGTCTTGACTTGGTTTAATTTTTGATATTCAGTAGTTACACAAGAACTAAATAGAGATATCAGAAAAAGGAGTTATTATGAGGGATTACAGTACTGCAAGACATTGACAGTAATGTCAGAAAATTATAGGAGTTTACAGAGGCATATGCTTTTTAAACTTGAGCAAATAGAACTCCTCCTGCGTATTCCTGACCCAAGAAAAATGGGAAAGAAAGTTGGATATACAGATTTTGTAAATAATTTAAACTTATAACTAAGGTGACCAATTTTTTTACAATGAAAAAGAGGACACAAATAAATTGAAGAAAAAAATATTGTAAATAAAAGAAATATTTTATTCATTGCAGCAATAATACAGAATACACTATAATATGATAAATGCATAATAAAAACATTTGTAACAATAACATTTTATATTGTAATTATGCTTACATGCCGCGCTCCCGCCCGCAGCCGCCCCACCAGCACTGCTGCCCTGCCGTGTAGAGCGGGCCCTGCGGCTCCCAAAACACCAGCTGTGCTGGCTCCGACCCTGGGGGGCAGCCCGCCGTCAACACACCCCGCCTGCAGCCACCCCACCAGCACCACCGCCCACCCTGCACAGCCCCGTGTAGAGCAGGATCCCACAGCACGGGGGGCAGCTGGCCACTGCCGCCCCTCACACCCCCTCCCGCAGCAGCCCCACTGCCCCTGCCTCCTGCGCCCGCAGCCATTATTGCCCTAGCAGGGCCAAAGATCAAGAGAAAGTTACTGTGGCGTCGCCGCTCCAGTCTCCTCCAGATATCTTCGGGACTAACTAGGAGATGGTGTAGTTGGGTAGCAGGGAGGGGTGCAAAGTTCCTGCCAATTTGCCTTCGCTGCAGACAACTTACATGTGCAAAGTTTGCTGGCCAGATGTTTTGGCGCGCTCAGTAGCAATTCCTATTGGCTTTCGAAAGCCAATAGGGGGAGTAGCACAGCTCATGCAAAAGTTGAAAAAAAATATCAAAAAAGGTGCCGAAACGCCGTTCTGAGCGTTCTATGAGGGAAAAAAAGCCCTGCAGATTAGTCTTCAAATATCGAAAAGAAGGACATGGAGGAGGACACTTTTCGAGGGAGGACAGAACTCACAAAAGGAGGACTGTCCTCCCTAAAGGAGGACGGTTGGTCACCTTATTATAACCCAATCAGTTCAGGGAATTGAGCATTCTCCAATCAAGTCAAACATAAACAGTAGTGTTTAAATTCCACCAGTTTTACCTGAATAGTAATTGGCAGGCATAACACTTCAAAACTAAAGATCAGTAAATCAGTGTAGAAGACAAGGGAAGGATAAGGTTTTAGTGGTTGGATTTGTCCATTGTTCATTTGAAAAAGAGGTCCAGCAAAATCAGCCGCGAATCAGTATGAGTGTGCATACTGAATGCTGCAGCAGACTCTATTCTATTCCACAAATTCTTAAAAAGGAAGTTAAAATCTTTTCTTTCCAGAATTTCAAGGATTCCATTTGCATCTTACTAATGAATAGAACTGCTGCCTTAAACTAATTTTCTGTTTTAGTATCTTTTAAAAACACCACTATAATCATTCTTTCCATGTCTTTCTTAAAATCCTTCTTGGCCAGCCTCGTGATTTATGCTAGTTTCCATTTTCTTCAGTTCAACTAGACTCTTATGTTTGTTTATTATAAGACTTCTTCCTGCTATGTAAACACTGCAAACTAACTTTTATACTTTATTTGGTGGCATGTGGGTTTGTGGTTCTAATTATTGTTATATTTTAAAGTCTCTAGTACAGAATTCATTGCAACACTTCTTAAAAGCGTATTTACACAAATCTTTTGTATGAACCAATGAAGCTTCTCAAAAGTGCTAAAGCAAACACAATGGTAATAGTATAGAAGACGGAAAAAAATGAGAAGTCACTTCTGATACAATGAAAACCTCAGTGTCAGTTCTTAATGGGTTTTTTATCACATTCTCCCTACAGTGCTATTGAGTCAACTTAAGTCAACTCTTAAGTTACGTGAAGTCAGGTATAAAACATAAAGTGAGTACTACAATCACAATTGAGCCCAAACTTTCTGTTGCTAAGCGAGAAAGTTATTAAGTGAATTTTGCCTCATTTTGCAACCTTTCTTGCCACAGTTCCTTAAGTGAATCCCCGCAGTTGTTTATTTAGTAACACAGTGGTAAAATGAATCTGGCTTCCCCATTGACTTTTGCTTGTCTTAAGGACACAAAGGTGTTCATGTGACCCTGGGAAACAGCAACCATCATGAATATGTTGCGAAGAATCCGAATTTTGATCACATGACTATAGGAATACTGCAATGGTCGTAAGTATGAAAATGGTCGTAAGTCACTTTTTTTGTGTCGTTGTAACTTCAAATGGTCACTATAAAAATGGTTGTAAGTCAAGGACTTCCTGTAGTTTAAATAAGGGTGAAGCAAAGGAACTTCTATTCAATAGGTTTAGTGTCTCTTTAATGAAATAACAAGTGTTTCAACAAAGTAAACTATTAAAAAGAAAGTGAAGATAAATATCACTTGAGAAAAACAAGAAACTCTAGTAATTGTTCAGAAAGCTGACAAAACTAGCTTTTTAAACTAAACATTCATTTTTCAAGCATTCAAACCATAATAGTTTGGGTTCAGATTAATCTACATTAATATAAGATTTGTTTTAGCTATTTTTGCTGAATCAATGAAATTGCAAGTTTGTATCTAATGCTATGCCATAAATCATGATTTACAAACCATAGTGATGATACAAAACCAATGACTTATATTATCATTTTAAGGCAATGTATGAAGGTAAGGATCTGCTACACTTTACAATCAAAGCCAAAGAGGTGCTTTTGTGGGGGTTTGATTGTGCATGCTTCATCTATTGGTTCCCCCTTAAAGAAACTGCATCTTTTTCTGGTTCCCATAGTAGCAACACAATCCCAGGAAAATATGCTTTTGAAGAAACCAACAAGAAATGGGCAAGGGCCTGCTGTCAGCCTCTCCTTAACTCAAACACGACTTTTCACTGCATCCTGCTGTTTCTGGGAAAGGCTGGGAAAAGACACAACTTCTTTATAGAAACACTGGTAGGTGGGGCATATGCACCTATGCTGACCCTAAAGCACCTTTTCGGCTTCATATTCAAAGCATTTTATATCCGTAATGTGAAACCAGGCAAAGAGTAAGCAGGTGATTTTTAACTGAAGCATCCCAGTTGAACCTACAAAGTTAATCTCTAGATACAGTTGTCTATGTGGATTAAAATTACAATTAGACATTTTAGAATTTTCAGCCTTACTCAAAGTTATTTTATAACACTGTTGTACAAAGAAATGCCACAGGGCAAAATCTATAGATTCAAACTTGAAAGCATTTTTACTTGCAAAGTAAACACAAGTACTTAGTTCAACAATGTCCGTCTTTTCTAACAGTTCTTCTTTCCTCATGCTCTTCAAATCCTACAAATAATCCAAATTAGCCTTCATAAAATATCATTTATCATTTCAGAAAAGAAACCATTTCAAAAATTGAGAGTATATATTTATTTACAACATATTTTATACCTTAATCAGATTTGAATCAAATGCTGAGTCAGTAATTTATTGTGTTTAAGGTGATCTGTCTCAAATGAAGCACCATAGTTTCTCTGAGAAACAAGCCCCAATGTTAAACTATAGCTTATACATCCTAGTTTTAACCATGCATTGCTGTAATTCAATGTAGGATCCTGAATTACAATTGTCTCTGCCCTTGCCTGTCTATAGCCATGTAATCCAACAGGAGCCAAAACACTTTTAAAGCTACGCTTTCCTATCCCCAAATATAAAAAACCATATTTGCCTTACTATTTCACAGAAATGAAAAGAAAGCGCTTAGCAAAGTATAAATAGATTCAAGATACATAATACCCTTATAAAAGGAGATGCATATAGGTGAACGAATCTGTCATTAAAAGAAACCCCAAAACACAAATATTAGAAAGTAATTTCTAATCAAATAGTACCACCATCTTGTACCAAACGTTGGGTGATTCACAATCAAGTGATAAAACCACACCCAGGTACAATAAAAATATTAAAAACATTAAAACCAAAGACCTGGCACCGTAGCTAAACTTTCCCATGAAGCCCACAACAGGTCATTTTCACAAAGCTCACCCTATCCCAGTGCTTGAGGAAAAAGTCAGGCCTTGAGTGCTTTTTGGAACATTAAAAGGGGGGAGGCTGCCAAATTTCAGGTAGATGGGGCTGCCATGGAAAAGGCAAGCATCCATAAGATGACAACATTCAAGGGAAGGGTCTAGGAAAGTGCCCACCCTATCCAATCTCATATGATGGACAGATATTCTTAGGAAGAACCAGTCCTGTTCCATTCAAGGCTTTAAAGGTAATATCCAGCTCACACAACAGAGGTATTACTTAGAAAATTATGGAATTAGAAAATTATCAGGAATTAGAAAACAATCCATGTCTATTTTGTCTGCCTGTAAGATTGACTCTTGCTTGTTCCAGAAACCACAGTTACAACAAAGTCTGCTTTGACGTTCGTTCTATCTATCTATCTATCTATCTATCTATCTATCTATCTATCTATCTATCTATCTATCTATCTATCTATCTATCTATCTGTTATGGTTCCGGCTAATGAAACACTTCAAAGAACTTCCAGGCATTGATTTTCCTAAAAGTCATTTATTGTTACAAAATGTCAGCACAGGCATAACAGAGGTATGCCAAGATCTAAATTCTCCTCCCCCAAGCAATTAAATTATCAGCATGTTCCCTCCCTAAATTAGCAGTCATATATTACGTTATCCAATCAGTGTGAAGGTCAAAGGTTTCCTTCCTCTCTCTTTCCCGGGCTTTTCCCCCCACCCTCTTCTGCTCTGCAGACAGTTCTGCATATTGTCAAAGCAAGAATATACAGTATTTGCAGCATTGACACTATCTATCTATCTATCTATCTATCTATCTATCTATCTATCTATCTATCTATCATCTAAATTTCCTAAATCCAGAAAAGGATATGACTTTTTTTTTTAAATTCCAGAGCTTTTGCTTAAGTTGGGATCAATTACTAAGACGTCCTGTAGCATACAGTTCCCCAGCCTTTCTAGCTTTGCAGACTGTGGGGGAGGGAATGATTCCACGCAAGGGCCGGCAAGTGCACACATGTGAGCGCAGTTCCATTTGCATGAGCACGCATTCACTCGCTGCTTGTACAAGTTGGGATGCGCGTACGCATGCCGCTTCTGCAGCCCAGTTCTGAACAGCTCACAGCCCAGTAGTGGGCCACAGGGTTGGGAACCCCTACAGTAGCACCACTATAAAATCTTAGTATTAAAGAAATCTGCTGGTTTCTATCACCCCAGCTTGTCTTAAGTCGTTATGTAATGTACTCTACCTTCATATCCATTTAAAATTGCTTCCTTTAACACAACCATTTGTTACTTCCTCCCATCTGAAGTAATCAAAATGCCAAAGAAACCAAAAACAAAACACAGTTAGGAGCACAATGTAAAGGTTACAGCTATTTATCAGAAATTATTTCAAGACATTAGGTACATGAAGAATTTACTCACAGAGAAGATGGACTCCCTGTGGGAAATATATACATATTTATCATTCTTTAGTGTGAATCACACTTTCTGCCTTTGCTAGCAATTTTCTATAATTAACTTTTTATGTAAAACTATATATTTCTGACTAATATGAAAGACATGCAGAAACTTTTATAATCCTAGCAATCTGGAGAACATTTATTTAATAGATAGGGACATTTTTATTAAAATATCCTCTGAACAGGGCAGAAGGTTAACAGTATTTCAATTAACAGGCTTATAAAATAAGCTTTTCAGTATGGTAATTCATTCTGGATCCAGAATGCTTCCTTGGAGGAGGGAACAGTTCCACCTGCTTTGAAGGAGGCATTGGTCTGTTTCTTGCTCCACAAGTCATCACTGGACACAGGAGTGTTGAACAATTTTCATCCTGTGTCCAATTTTCTCTTCTTGCATAAGGTTGTAGAGAAGGTAGTAGGGCAGGCTACAGCTTCAAGTGGATAATCTTGATCCATTGGTCAGGCTTCAGAATGGGGCACAATATCAAGATGGCATTGATTGTGGTTATGGATGACCTCTTACAGGCCCAGGATGAAAGTGGTACACCTCCATCTTGGCCCTACTTGATCCATCATCAGCTTTTAATATGGTATTTTTGGAGCCAACTGAGGGAATCTGGAATGGAAAGCAACTCTTCAATGGTTCTTTCCATCATCCAAGGCCATTCCAGTCAGTGTGGATAGGGACAGGAGAGATCTAGTCCTAGGCCCCTACTTTAGCAGAGCTCAACTCTCTTCCCACATCTACATGAAGTTGCTGGATATGATAATTCATTGGCACAGGGTAAAGTACCATCTATATCTATATACTGATGATACTTGATTGTACTGCATCAGGGTGCCCAAGTGATGTCATTGAGGTACTGATGCCTTAATTGGTCTAGATTAAATAAATTGGCTTCAGCTCAACCATGACAAATCTAAGAGACTGTGGGTTTTAGGGTCTCCCATATCTAGTGATTTGCCATCTTTAACTCTGGCTGGAGTGATATTTGTCAGTCAGAGCTCATGTACAATCTGGAGGTTCTCTTGTGCTCATGGCTCAATTCAAAAAGCAGGTAGCATCCATGACCAGGAAATACATCTAGTGCACAAACTGAGCCTTTCTTAGATTGGAGTGCACTGTTCATAGTCACTCGTGCCTAAGTAATCTTAATTGGACTGCTGTAATGCATTTGACATAGGGCTGTCCTTGAAGAGCATTTGGAATGTGCAACTGGTCCAGAATGAAGTAGCACGGGTAGCAGTGAAAACCTTTTGGTATGCCCATGTAATACCACTGCTGAGTGAGCTGCACCACTTTCCAAGCAGGTTTATGGGTGCAATTCAAAATGTCAGATGTCACCTTTAAAGCCCTACATGACTCGTGGCCAGGTTACTTTTGGGCCTGCCTATTCCTGATGCTTTCCATCCTCTCCTACTGAATATGGCAGAGTGAGCATACTCCAGGCCCCTTCAGTGAAACAAGGTCAACCTGGTGGGGTCTTGGAAGCATGTTTTCTTCGCCATAGTAGCTCCGCAGATGCTGTGCTCCTGTCTGTTTTGTCATCCTTCTGAAGGCTGGAATTACCAATTTTGCACCTTGGTTACATTCACAAAATATGCCAACTCTCATTCCAGATGATTTATTGTCCAAAGATTCCAGTCACAGTGTTAATTTCCCTCCTTCCTCAGCTATGTATCACATGAGACACAACTCCCTTCTTCCTGCCATGATCAGGAATCACAATTCTGAAGGTGCAGCACTTCCTTCTCCATCCAGCTTTCAACCTTTCCAGATACCCAAGAATCCATGATCCACCTTATATTTGCTGGAAGAGGGTCATGTCTAAAAACTCCTGCTTTAAGCTATAATTTGATTTGTAATGTTTTACTTAAATATGTTGTGGGAAGCAGCAACCATCATGATTTCTTAACCGTGGTTTATATCATGGAATTATGCAAACCTCGCCAGCTGTGCTTTTACATCCAATAAAATATGGTTAATTAAACTGGGCTTACTACAATGTGTAAACCTCATCTCTATATATTCACCTCCAAGATAACAATGCAGTACTCAGAGCCAGAACACTCCCTAGTGCCTGCTAAGTCCCTAATCCTCTCATTCTTTATTTTTTAAAAAAGGAACATAAATGATTTTTGGAAAGCAGCACAAACTCTAGAGCTAAACATGAATCCAAAACATTTTTAGAAATCACAGAAAAAGGCAGAGATGTGGTTTTAAATGGCCACACAAAATTCTCCTTCTAATTCCTCCTATTATTCTTGCACCCATCCATTTATTCTTATGTATTGTTCTTATATATTTACACTTATTCTCACACACATGCACACATAAATACAGACACCTTCACAAATTTGTTCCACACTTGCCTCTTCTCTTCGCCCCTCAGTTTACTCTCTGCCATTTTACAGTTCATAAAAGAAAAGAAAAAGCAACAGTTGCTCTAGGAAACTGGGGGTGACTGACAGCAGAGATCCTTAATTTACCTTAACCGGGAAGCTGCATTTCCCAGTTCGAACCCCTTCTTCATCTGTCTGCCATTGGTGTGGCCTACTGGCTTCAGGAACGTAGACATCTTTCTTTCTCCTGAAGCTCTGCCGTAATTTATTCATTGCTCAATTTTTGTGCCCTACAAGAAAGAAAAAGAAAAAAAAAGAACAATTGAGTGTATTGTATATTTCTCCATTATTTTTGAACGAAAAAGTTAAAGATAGCATAATTTACAAATAAAAATCTGATACAAACCAGTCCAATGAATAAGCTTACTTAAATACTCACAATATAAGCAAGAGAAGAGGGGAAGCTAACAGGAATTTACTTAACCATCAGGGGAGCCCCCAACAATTTTTCCTTGTACATCAAGAATCCTGGCTAATATAACAGAGAAAGGAACAGAAAGAAATAAAAATCTTCCTACTTGTGTTGCTCTAAAAAGACAAAAGTGAGGGCCAATTAACACAATGTACAATTATGAACTGCTCTCCTTGTGGCATGTTTTTCTTCCTTCCTAAAATCAATCCCAGGTTTATGTTCAGCAAATGTGAGCTTGCAAATGTCTTTGAAAAAAATGTCAAAGCCCTCCAGCAGAGAGCAACCACATTTGATGAAAAAGGCAAGGATTTGTCAGTTCAAGGAAAAAAGAGAAATGGAGAGTGAAAGCAATTTCTCAACAAGAGAAATGGACTGTGAAAACAATTCTCTACAACAGTGTTTCTCAACCTTGACAATTTTAAGGCATGTGGACTTCAACTCCCAGAATTCCACAGCCAGCAATGCTGGGAGTTGAAGTCCACATGCCTTAAAATTGTCAAGGTTGAGAAACACTGCTCTACAAGGAAGACACAGAGGAGCCTATGCAGCAGGTAAGAGTTATGGGCTAGAAGCTAAAAACCTAGAAGATATTCTGCGCAGCAAGAATTTAAGAAGTTTTCAGAGCCCCACGGATGAACCTCGCTCTGCATACTCAGAAGAAGAAAAAGAGACATTGTAGAATGGGAGACATGATGATGAATCCATAAAGGACAGAAAGAGCACAACTGTGTCCTATAATAAGACAAGTACAGCCCCACTATACAGACCTGAAGCAAACATATGTTGATATGACCCACAAACATATGCCGATACGACACATTGCCTCCTTAAGTATTTTGTAATACCAGGTTCAAGAATGCAACAAAACTTCAAAGTGACTTCTCAGATTTGCTAAATTATTCCTTCTTACTGATACTCTTTGGGACAAATAATACTGCACATAACAACTATTAACTATATTATCATAGATATATAAAATCTTGGAAGGAAGCTCAATCTCTGGGGATTTAGATAGTATTATCATTTATTATTATCTGGAAGGAAGGAAGGAAGGAAGGAAGGAAGGAAGGAAGGAAGGAAGGAAGGAAGGAAGGTTTGGTTCCTGTAACCATTGCCTGAGGAACAAAATTGATAGGCTGCTCATATATAGTATAGGGGGTACCTTGTTCAATAGTAGTAACTGTGAGAGGGATCTCGGAATCCTAATGGACAATCATTTAAATATGAGCCAGCAGTGTGCTACAGCTGCCAAAAAAGCCAACACAGTGCTAGGCTGCATTAACAGGGGGATAGAATCAAGATCACGTGAAGTATTAATACCACTTTACAATGCTTTGGTAAGGCCAC
Source organism: Crotalus tigris (assembly GCF_016545835.1). Classification (NCBI taxonomy): domain Eukaryota; kingdom Metazoa; phylum Chordata; class Lepidosauria; order Squamata; family Viperidae; genus Crotalus; species Crotalus tigris. The sequence continues at coordinate 1,426,967 of NW_024096464.1, read as the reverse complement.
ACTTGGAATACTGCATCCAGTTTTGGTCATCACGATGTAAAAAAGATGTTGAGACTCTAGAAAGAGTAAAGAGAAGAGCAACAAAGATGATTAGGGGACTGGAGGCTAAAACATATAAGGAACGGTTGCTGGAATTGGGTATGTCTAGTTTAACAAAGAGAAGGACGAGGGGGGACATGATAGCAGTGTTCCAATATCTCGAGGCTGCCACAAAGAAGAGGGCGTCAAGCTATTTCTAAAGCACCTGAAGTCAGGACAAGAAGCAACAGATGGAAACTAATCAAAGAGAGAAACTTCCTGACAGTTAGAACAATTAACCAGTGGAACAACCTGCGTCCACAGAAGCGGTGAATGCACCAACACTGGAAGTTTTTAAGAAGAAACTGGACAGCCATTTGTCCGAAATGGTATAGGGTTCCTGCCTGAGCAAGGGTTTGGACTAGATGACCTCCAAAGTCCCTTCCAACTTTATCATCATTATATTATATGATGGGCTAAACCTCACATGGAATAGCAAAACTGTATTTTAGACAAAGCAAAATTAATTAGGAGGGGTTTGATTGAATCCTGTTGATGAACAACAGAAACTCTGAATTAAAGACTTTAGAGTTATGCCCTGTAGAAATGGAAATATTGCTAAATGAAGCCTATTAAACCACTCAAGCACAATCAAAAAGAATGCTGGCTCATAAAATGTATAAGCTTCACTGTCCAAACAGTAATGCTCAAAATATGGGAAACATGAAAATAAGCTGAGCTTCATTTCTTAGTACAGAAGGGCAAATGGTAATGGTATAATGGAAATCTGGCAGGATGACTCCCATGAAAGGAATACAGTAATTAAAGGAGAACATCTGTCCAAAAGGACCGGAAGCAATAGAAAAGAACACAGTGTTGCACTATGTGTTAAAAATACACATTCCTGCTCAGAAAACAAAATGAATGAAGCTGGCTCGAGGTTGAAGAAATTTATTGAAACTAACAGCATTTTTTTTTTACAAGAACGACTGCAAAGTTCCTTACTTTAGAAATAAAAATTAAATACACAAGTATCAGATGAGGGGAGAATAGGCTTAATACTAGTAGTTTTGAAAAACATCTTGGAATCTTAAACTACTGCAAACTGATATGACCCAGCAGTATGTTATTGCTGCAAAGAAGGCAAACATATAAACTGTAATAAACTTGTACAGCCTTTAAAAACATGTACCGTACCACTTTATCTGCTGAAGAATTTTTATGGCGGCAAAGAATAGTTAGAATAGACCAGGGGTAGGCAACCTTGGCTCTTTTATGACTCGTGGACTTCAACTCCCAGAATTCCTGAGCCAGCATAGCTCAAGAATTCTGGGATTTGAAACCCACGAGTCATAAAAGAGCCAAGGTTGCCTACCCCTGGAATAGACTATAAAGCAATGAAGAGGTTCAAAATGGGGAAAGTAATGAGCCAAGCCCATACATCAGGGGTGTCAAACTCAATTTCATTGCGGTTGCCCTCGGGGGGGGGCGGGCAGGTGTGGCCAGGGTGGGTGTAGCCTACTGGGTGGGCATGGAGTGGGTGTGGCCTACTGGGTGGGCATGGCCAGCTCTACATCGTTTGTGTCAAAGGGGCCTGGGCAGGAGTAGGACAGATCTGAGGGTCTCTGGCAGAAGGAGGTGGGATCAGGGCAAGTGCCAAGGCATGGTCCACTTGAGGAGCCTCACTGTTCCTCTCAGGCCATGTGGGGTGGCTGGATGATGGTGTGGGCTGCCTGGAGCCCTGGGCAGCAGAGGTCAAATGCCCAGCCTAGCCCTTGACCACCTGCAGCACCAAGCCCAGCCCCACTTCCCCAAGGGGGCACCCAGCTGCACTTACCTACTCCTCAAGGCTGCTGCTGCTGTGCTTGCTCTCCTTAGCCAGGTTGCTCATGATGGGTACCAGGGCAAAGTCAGAGGGAGGCCCATTCCATCTCCATGGGAGGAGACCTGGCTTTGTATCCAAAGCTTCCTGAGCAATAGGATGGGAGACCCCCCCAGGATAGGCCAGGAGGAGGGGGCAAGGGAATGGTAAAAGGGCAGCAGGACCGGACTAAGGCAGGACTTCCCTCAGACCCCCCCCCTTCTTCTTTCCTTTCTTCCTTCCTAAGTACAGAGTGGTGGGAAAATATTTGAGATGAGGGAGGGAGAAAAACAGGCAAGAAACGCAGCTAGGGCCAGGGCCAAGGCAGCAGGGGCCATTTCCTCACTGTTTCCAGGTTTCCACATGAAACCACTTCGTGGGCCGCATCCAGCCCCCGGGCCTTGTGTTTGACATGTCTGCCCTACATTGTCACCTTATTTATTTAGAATGTATTATGCAGAATATAACATGAGAAATGATGGTCTAGGATCCAGTTAGAATTTGGAATTAAAATTACTAGGAGGAAAATCAACCTCTGCAGATATAAAAATGATACCACTCTGATGTGTAGAACTAAGGAAGACTTAAATAATCCCCTATTGAAGGTAAAAGAAGAGAATGAAAAAGGGATGGGTGTGTGTGGGTGTAAAAAACCTAAGATGTCAAAAGCTAATGCCAGCCCAATACAAATAGGCAGGGAAGTTGAAGTAACGGCAGATTTCACCTTCCTAGACTCAAAGATTTGCAGGTTAATAACTAGAGATGGCCACTACTTGGGAGAAAGACTATGACAAATCTAAAATACAGAGTTATCACACTGACAGCAAACAATGACAGACATCATTGTTTTCTCAGTTGGTTGTAAAAACTGAATCATTAGGAACTCTGGGCATGGTGCTAGAGGAAACTGTTGTGTATAACTTAAGTTAAAAGAGCCACCCATCATACCATATGAGAACAAGTGAAGGCTTAGACATTTTGGACAAATACAGGTAGTTCTCAACTTACAACCAGAACTGAGCCCAAAACTCCTGTTGCTAAGCGAGACAGTTGTTAAGTGAATTTTGCCCCATTTTATGATCTTTGTTGCCATAGTTAAGTGAATCACTTCAGTTGTTAAGTTAGTAACACGGTTGTTAAGTGAATCTGGCCTCCCTATTGACCTTGCTTGTCAAAAAGTCACAAAAGGTAATCATGTGACCCTGGGATACTGCAACCATCTTAATTATGAACCAGTTTACCAAGCATCTGAATTTTGGGGATGCTGCAATGATCGCTAAGTATGAAAAATGGTCATAAGTCACTTTTTCAGTGCCGTCGTAACTTTGAACAGTCAGTAAATGAACTGTTGTAAATCGAGAGCTACCTATAATATAATGTAGGCAAGAGCTACTTAAAAAGATCATAGTATTTGCAATAATTAAAAGCAACCAAAAAATAGACACAGAAGACGTGGCAAGATATTATCACTGGTGGTACAAAGTATAAGGTTACAAGACTTCAAAAAAAGCAATTATTGAGGAACAAAAAACTTGGTAAAATGTTGTCCACCAAATCATAGAGATGAAACCAACCAAGCAACTGAATAACAACAATGAAAGAAAACGAAGAAAAGGTTGCAAAATTTCAGGATTTTAAGTGATAGATCAAATTCTTTTTAGTCAAATAAATGGAGTTTTTATACATTCACATTTTTACTGATAAATCATCTTGCTGGAGTTTATCTGCAAATGTGTGAAACTGAGAGAACTCCTGGACAAAGATTTAAAAATCTGGTTTATAAACTCATCCACGTACTGTAATTACATGTCTCTAGGTTTGCTGGTTAATAGAATTGATAAACCTACTTTAAGCAGGAGAGAGGAAGTGAGCCACTTGGAGCAGCTGCTGGAAATTACTGAACTTTTTACAATTCTCATTCCAAGCCTGCTGATGTCCTGCCTTCTTCTTTGGAAGAAGAGGAAAAACTTGATCGGTTCCAAAGATCAGTACCAAATTGGCTGGAGAGCACACACAGAGTAGCTGCACTCCACTGCTTTCTTTGGAAACATAATTTTAAAAAAATGGTAGGACACCCCACATAGTAGATATTTTTGTAGTGATGCTTAACATATTTTTGATATTCCTAATGTATGTACCATCAGTCCCCAAAATGTCAGGAGTCTAGATTTAGAAGCATAATAATATATTAGTTTCATCATGAGAACTCTTCTCCATCTTTGCTTAGAATTGTCATCTATTTAAGGCATCCAGCTAAAATCCAGAAAGAATGATTCAGTAGCTTGATACATGGAAATTACTCACTTCCACATATCAAATAGCCTTTGTCAGTTATAATCCAAGATCTATACATATTTTGATAGATATATTCAGAAAGGGCATAATCCTTTATAATTTCAAATTATAACATAAAATGTGACCAAATGGATACAATTTTTAAATTATTTTAAAAGACTGGATCACCTTTATTCCAGTATTTTAATTTCTGTACTATTCAAATGCTCAGTCCCATTTATTACAAATATAGTTACAAACTGTATAGCTTACTTGGTTGGCATGACTAAGAGGCAAACCCCATAACTTTTCAAATGCTTATTTGTTAAATTTAACAGGCAATATACAGTGTATATGCATGGAACTATTTTACTTTTCCTAAACTTTGGCGAGAAAATATTCAGTTTAAAATTAGTGATGAAACCAAACTGCCACTAAAGATTATCAGAAATGTCATTTTCCCTCTGATGTGCACTTCTTTTCTACATCTGCTATTTAATAGTAAATATGAGATGTATGTCCTATAACACGATCCACATAATTCTGAACTTTTTCAACTCAATAGAAAATACCAACAGAAAAAGCAAACAGAATATTTATATCTATTTACAATTTGCAGCATTTTCACCTAGTACTGAGACAACATTAATATTTGGATAATAGTGTCTAGCTACATCAGTTTAATCTAGCAGCTTTTTATTTTCCAACTTAAAAAAAAAATACAATTCAGCCAATAGAACAAATGTTTAAATGGTCTACTTTTGTGAAACTAGTCAATAAATCCCTACCAAAACTGAAATAGCCCTGGGATTGTTCATTCAAAATGTGTTGGTCATTCTGAAAGTACAGTGCTTGCCAATTGTTTTGGAAAACATTATCAGCAATGTTGCTTGTTTTACCTGATTCATTTTTCATAGTGTTACTAGTGAAGATCTAAGTTTTGAGGGCAGGAATATCATTCAGGAGTAACTCATATAACTTCATGATCTAAGTTGGTCTGCAGTATGCTGTCCCCTTCAGAAGCCCAGAATTCTTCTCATAATAAAGCAACAGAAAGCAAGCTGAAAGATTTAATCACTAATTAGAAATGGAAACAATGTCCAGCTCCAGAGATATAATATTACTACTTACTTTGACAAACTAAAATATAGAAATAAGGAATTGTTTATCCTTAGTTCCTTACAAATTGTAATAATAATAATAATAATAATAATAACAACAACAACAACAACGGAAGATCTGCAAGAAATATCATTTGCCTGTAAGCAAAAACTGGTGGGATCATAAAACAGAGAAAGTCATAGAAAATGATAAAATTAAACTGCTCTGGGACTTCAGAATTCAAACAGACAAGCACCTGTAACATAAACACCCCAGACTTAACAATTATCGATAAGAAAGACAAAAAATCTGGATAGTGGATGTGGCAGTGCTTGGAGACAGCAGAATAGACAAGAAAGAACTGGAGAAGATAACAAAATACAAAGACCTACAAATAGAAATAGAAAGACTGTGGCAAAAGCAAGCAAGGGTAGTACCAATAGTAATAGGCTCCTTGGGTGCAATCCCAAAACAACTGGAGCACCACTTGAACACCATTGGCATTGACAAATTCGCTATTAGTCAATTGCAAAAGGCAGCCTTACTAGGAACTGCTTCCATCCTGCGACGATACCCGTAATACCATCAAACATCCACATCTGCCTATCCCAGGTCCTGGGTTAGGACTCGATAGGTAGGCAAAATGCCAAATCCAGTCTGAACATCTGGCTGACTGTGCAATGATCAATAATAATGATGATGATGATGATGATGATGATGATGATGATGATGATGATGATGATGGATAGTGGACATGGCAGTGCCTGGAGACAGCAGAATAGACGAGAAAAAACTGGAGAAGATAACAAAATACAAAGACCTACAAATAGAAATAGAAAGACTGTGGCAAAAGCAAGCAAGGGAAGTATCAATAGTGATAGGCTCCTTGGGTGCAATCCCAAAACAACTGGAGCACCACTTGAACACCATTGGCATTGACAAATTCGCTATTAGTCAGTTGCAAAAGGCGGCCTTACTAGGAACTGCTTCCATCCTGCGACGATATCTGTAATACCATCAAACATCCACATCTGCCTATCCCAGGTCCTGGGTAAGGACTCGATAGGTAGACAAAATACCAAATCCAGTCTGAACATCTGGCTGACTGTGCGATGATTGAGAATAATAATAATAATAATAATAATAATAAGAAGAAGAAGAAGAAGAAGAAGAAGAAGAAGAAGAAGAAGAAGAAGAAGAAGAAGAAGAAGAAGAAGAAGAAGAAGAAGAAGAAGAAGAAGAAGAAGAAGAAGAAGAAGAAGAAGAAGAATAAGAAGAAGAAGAAGAAGAAGAAGAATAAGAAGAAGAAGAAGAAGAAGAAGAAGAAGAAGAAGAAGAAGAAGAAGAAGAAGAAGAAGAAGAAGAAGAAGTTGGAAGGGACCTTGGAAGTCATCAAGTCCAACCCCCTGCTCAGGCAGGTAACTCTATACCATTTCGGACAAATGGCTGTCCAGTATCTTCTTAAAAACATCCAGTGTTGGAGCATTCACTGCTTCAGGAGGCAGGTTGTTCCACTGGTTAATTGTTCTAACTGCCAGGAAGTTTCTCCTTAGTTCTAGGTTGCTTCTCTCTTTGATTAGTTTCCATCTGTTGCTTCTTGTCCTGCCTTCAGGCGCTTTGGAGAATAGCTTGACTCCCTCTTCTTTGTGGCAGCTCCTGAGATATTGGAACACTGCTATCATGTCCCCCCTTGTCCTTCTCTTCGTTAAACTAGACATACCCAATTCTAGCAACCGTTCCTTATATGTTTTAACCTCCAGTCCCCTAATCATCTTTGTTGCTCTTCTCTGTACTCTTTCTAGAGTCTCAACATCTTTTTTACATCGTTGTGACCAAAACTGGATGCAGTATTCCAAGTGTGGCCTTACCAAGGCATTAAAGAGTGGTATTAATACTTCACGTGATCTTGATTCTATCCCTCTGTTAATGCAGCCTAGCACTGTGTTGGCCTTTTTGGCAGCTGCAGCACACTGCTGGCTCATATTTAGGTGATTGTCTACTAGGACTCCGAGGTCCCTCTCACAGTTACTACTATTGAGCAGGGTACCCCTATACTATACCTGTACATTTGGTGTTTTTTGCCTAAATGTAGAATCTTACTTTTTTCACCACTGAATTTCATTTTGTTAGATAGCACCCAATGTTCAAGTCTGTCCAGATCCTCCTGTATCCTAAGCCTGTCTTCTGTAGTGTTGGCTATTCCTGCCAACTTGGTGTCATCTGCAAATTTGATGAGTTCCCCATCTATCCCCTCGTCCAAATAGTTGATGAAGATGTTGAAGAGTACTGGGCCCAGAACAGAGCCCTGGGAGACCCCACTACACATTTCCCTCCATGTAGATGCAGTTCCATTGAGGACCACACGCTGAGTATGGCCGGTCAGACAGCTATGAATCCATCTGGTGGTGATGCTGTCTAATCCACATTTTTCTATCTATATGTTTTGTTTTCTTTAGCATTTTCTGTGAAGCTAGTTACTGTGGTTTCTAAACCAAATCTTATGTCTTTTTATTTTATCAACATTTCTATACAGTCTCCAATCTAAGGATTCTTAAGCATTAGATGATTTTGAAAAGCAACCAATAGTGGTTTAATAAACCATAATTAAATCATTCATTATGCTGAATCAAGTCTGTGTCTTATTCAAGAGTATCTCTTGAGAAAATATAGGCTAGAAATCTCATTTGTATTGAAACAGTCTATACACAGTTCTACTTATTTTCTAAAATAAACATTCTAGCATAAATCTTGAATTGATGATACCATGTGAACCTAACAAAAAACAATTCACATTCTATATGCTCCTGTTTATTAAATTCTTCTCTGTAGGTATTGGAAGATAGCTCATTGATATTTAAACTTTGGATTCCCAGCACCATTATACCAAAATGGTTTCAAAAATTAAATCTAAAGCAATTCCATCTTATTGCATATGGGCATTCAATACTGTCTTCTGCTAGGATGCTGAGAATAATACAGCAATACCAGGAGGACCACAATTATTACACCACTGTACAGTTTAATTAATACATTTGGGCAAGTTAATATTTTTCAAGCAATACCAGGAGGACCAATTATCACACCCCTGTACAGTTTAATTAATATATTTCAGCAAATTAATATTTTTCTCAAGCAACTGCAGCTCCCAACATCATTCATTTTAGCAACCTATTCAATCTAATGTTTTAACTACAAACATATCCTAATATCAAATAAAACAGTGACTGCACTATGTCGTTTTTTTAGAACAACAGAAATATATGATTACAACTGAGAAAACTATAACTTACATATCAGGGGAAAAGACCAATATGATTTGAAGGCATATCATTTTTTATCAAATCAGTAAGTTATTCTTCAGCATCCAAATAATCTCAAGCATTCAAAAATAAATTGTTCTTCAATACAGTAGACCGTTATCATTAACACTACTTGCTAAACGGGATGTTTCAACTCATTTCTAAAGAGTTCTCATCTGGAAAATCTTACATGAACTGATAACAGGAAGTTTACAACACAGGAAGGATGCAATACTGGTAAATATTTATATCACAATCTTCATACTGGAAGCTGTCTATACTCTAAAAGTGATAATATAATTGTAACATAAAGAGAAACACTCCCCAAATCTCAGATGTTGAAGCAAATAATTTATATACTGCAATCAGATATATTTTCAGGGTAAATAGATTTATCATATCACATAGCAGCAATTCTCAGAATTGAAGGAATAGCTATAGAAATATGGGCAAGTCAAACAAGATTCAATAAAGGTTCTAACCAAACTATGCCAGTAAATATGGAAAATGGCAGTGGCAGACAAAGTGGAAGAGGTCAGTCTACATATCCCTAACCAAAGGTTTTATAATAGAGTGTGCAAAGTATCATGCAATATCCTTAATTTCACACGCTAGCAAAATAATGTTTAGGATCATCCAATGCAGATTAAAAATCTATATGGAAAAAGAAATGCCAGATGTTTAAGGCTTTATAAAGGGTCAAGGGTCAAGATACATTATTGCTGATATGTGCTGGATAATTGAGAAGACCAAAGAATCTAAAAAAAAAAAAAGTCATGTGCTTCATTGATTATAGAAAGGTGGAAAAACCTCTCTCCATGGAACCAGTCCCTGGTGCCCAAAAGATTGGGGGTTGCTACTGTATAAAATGTATACTGTGCACTTCCCCACTACATGCAGAATATATATTGAGGGAATATGGATTAAAAGAAGATGAGTGTGGTTTTAAAATTGGAGGAAGAAACATAAATAGCCTGCACTGTGCTAAGCGGGAAATATTTGATGTAAAGACAATTGTTGTTGTTGTTGTTGTTATTGTTGTTAATTGCGAAGTCGTGTCCGACCCATCGCGACCCCATGGACAAAGTTCCTCCAGGTCTACCATTTTCTGGAGTCCATTTAAGTTCACACCTACTGCTTCAGTGACTCCATCCAGCCATCTCATTCTCTGTCATCCCCTTCTTCTATTGCCCTCAATCTTTCCCAGCATTAGGCCCTTCTCCAGTGAGTCCTTCCTTCTCATTAGGTGGCCAAAGTATTTGAGTTTCCACTTCAGGATCTGGCCTTCTAAAGAGCAGTCGGGGTTGATCTCTTCTAGGACTGACCGTTTTGAACGCCTTGCAGTCCAAGGGACTCGCAGGAGTCTTCTCCAGCACCACAGTTCAAAGGCCTCAATTCTTTTGCGCTCAGCCTTTCTTATGGTCCAACTTTCACAGCCATACACTGCAACTGGGAAAACCATGGCCTGGACTATACGCACTTTTGTTGGCAGGGTGATGTCTCTGCTTTTTAGTATGCTGTCTAGATTTGCCATAGCTTTCCTCCCCAGGAGCAAGCGTCTTTTAATTTCTTGGCTGCAGTCCCCATCTGAGGTGATCTTTGAGCCCAGAAAAATAAAATCTGTCACTACCTCCATTTCTTCCCCATCTATTTGCCAGGAATTGAGAGGGCCGGATGCCATGATTTTGGTTTTCTTAATGTTGAGTTTCAAGCCAACTTTTGCACTCTCCTTCTTCACCCGCATCAAGAGGCTCTTTAGTTCCTCTTCACTTTCTGCCATTAGAGTGGTATCATCTGCATATCTTAGGTTGTTGATATTTCTCCCGGCAATCTTAATTCCAACTTTTGATTCATCTAGCCCTGCCTTTCTCATGATGTGCTCTGCATATAAGTTAAATAGGCAGGGCGACAGTATACAGCCTTGCCGGACTCCTTTTCCAATTTTGAACCAATCAGTGGTTTTGTGTCCAGTTTTCACTGTTGCTTCTTGACCCGCATATAGGTTTCTCAAGAGACAAATAAGATGGTCTGGTATTCCCATCTCTTTAAGAACTTGCCACAATTTGTTGTGATCCACACAATCAAAGGCTTTAGCATAGTCAATGAAGCAGAAGCAATTTCAATGTTTATAATTATTTGATTCACCACTGCCAGATACAATGGGAAAGGATTTATACCTTAATAGTGCTTATACTGAGAATTTTAATTGTTTAATTAAAATTTAATTAAAACTTGTTTATTATTGTTTAAATTTTATATTTTGTAGTCAAAAATGATAAATAGTGGTGGCATCAATATAAACAGTTTAGAGTTGTGGGATTTCTCAAGATATAATTATTTTAGTTTTATATATTCAATTATTTAATCAATGAAATAATGAATTCTGTTTTATAATAATAGTAAATTATATTTGTTTACTGATACTTTATTTTCCATACAAGTGTTTTCTCATTTTTTTATTTATGTATTATTTTATTCTTCAAATGCTTTAAATATATATTTAAAACAGAAAACAAATTATGTTGAAACTATAATCATAGCTACACATTGCAATAGAAACCACATACTATGGATTTCAGACAACTTTTCATCTTTCTATAAAATATTGTTCTAAGCAATATATTATGAAAAATAGCAAGAACCATTTTTAAATTTTATTTATATATTTATTTTCAGGACTTCCAAATGACTCCAATTATAGTAGATTCTAACCAATATGCATAACTAATATGATAACCAGATTAAAAATAAATATATGATCCAAAATATCCAGGGACTTTTAGTCACATTTCACCCACAATTCTCTTCTGCACAGAAGAACAAGACCCCATAGAGAGTCCCAAAGGCACACCCAAAACAGCCAGGTCTCTTGAGTAGCTTTTTGAAAGCTCATATAAAAACAAATGGGGAAATGATGCTCGAGAGAGGGGAAACAACAGAAAAAGCTCTACTTGCTGGACTCTGCAGATGAATAGAATAGAATAGAATAGAATAGAATAGAATAGAATAGAATAGAATAGAATAGAATAGAATAGAATAGAATAGAATAGAATAGAACACAACAGTTGGAAGGGATCTTGTAGGTCATCTAGTCCAATCCCCCGCCCAAGCAGGAGACCCTACACCATTTCTGATGGATGGCAGTCCAGTCTCTTGACCGCCTCCAGTGATGAAGCACCAACAACATGTGAAGGCAGTCTGTTCCATTGGTTGATTGTTCTCACTGTCAGAAAATTTCTCCTTATTTCTAGGTTGAATCTCACCTTGTTCAGTTTCCATCCATTATTCCTTGCCTGGCCTTCAGATCCTTTGGAAAATAAGTTGACCCCCTCCTCTCTGTGACAGCCCCTCAAATATTGGACCACTGCTATCATATCTCCCCTGCTCCTTCTCTTCACTTTACAGTTCCTGTAACCATTCTTCATATGGGAGTTTCCAGTTCCCTAATCATCTTTGTTGCTCTTCTCTGAACTTTTTCTAAAGTTTCAACATCTTTTTTATAGTGTGGAGACCAAAACTGGATGCGGTATTCTAGGTGTGGTCTTACTAAGGCTTTATAGAGTGGTATTAGTACCTCACATGATCTTGATTGAATCCCTCTGTTAATGCAACTTAGGATTGCATTGGCTTTTTTGGCTGCCGCCACACACTGTTTGCTCATATTTAACTGAATATTAATTGAATTTAATTGAATTAATAGAAGGATCCTAAAGAGAGATGTCTCTTCCGGATAGGCAGAACCCATTGGGAAAAGGACATTTGAAGGGATCCATGAAAGCCTTTAAAAGTGATAACCACCACCTTGTATTACACTCAGAGGCAAAATGATCACCAGTTCAGCTCTGAGAGTAGTTGTCGGAAAGAGAAGTTTATTACTCTTCCAACCATTCTGTCTTGCTGATATTGAGGCTAACCTGTTCGTTTTTATCTAGCCTTCAGACAACAGGGCAGGGCATTTATTATGTTTCTTGTTCACCCCCAAGTCAATATACAGAGTTGAGTATCGATGCATTGATGATACCGGCCTCAATGGTAATAAATGATCTCACCCAACACTTTGATGTAGATACCAAAAAGGAGAAAAGAAAACACTGAGCTATGAGATATTCCACAGTGGAGAATCCTGGGATTCATCCTCTTTCCCTTCTCCACCTATTGAAATTGACTGTTCAGGAAGAAAACCACTTAAGAACAGGGCATCCAACCCCTAACCCTAACTACATTGAAACTGCCCGTTCAGGAAAAAATTGGACTTAAGAACAATGCATCCAACCTTTAACCTTTGCAGTTTGGTAAGATTCTAAGGATGATAGTATCATATGCTTCTGAAAGACCAACAGGAGCAGAAGGGGCGTTGTCTTACCTGAACGCCTTTTCTCAGCAGGATGATGTAGAGTCCAATGAATGGATGGGTTCTATGACAGCCTTCCTGCCCGGCAGACTGGGTAAAAACTTTGGCCACACCCCTTCCTTTGGGCGTGACCCCAGTTTTGACTTAGGCGAGAAACTTTGTTGGAATTAATATTGCAGCTCTTTATTATATACCTGCCTAGACCTAACCCCTGGGTGGGCTTGGACTCTACATCATCCTGCTGAGAAAAGGCGTTCAGGTAAGACAACGCCCTTCTCCAGCAGGATGGCTGTAGAGTCCAATGGATGGGACATACCAAAGCCCTCATGTCCCCCTGGGAGGGAATGTCTAGGCTACCGAATTCTGAGCAGATACGACTTGCTGTAGCACTCTTCTACCAAAGGCCGCGTCTGATGCGGCAAGGGAGTCTAAACGGTAATGCCGAATGAAGACAGACGGTGAAGACCAGGTTGCTGCTTTGCAAATTTCTTCTACCGGTGCCTGTGTTAGCCATGCCGCAGATGTGGCTGTGCTCCGTGTTGAATGGGCAGTCACATTTGCGGGTACTGGTAGTTCCTGCGAGGCATAGGCCTGGGCTATGCAGGCTCTGATCCACCTACCTATGGTGGAAGAAGACACTTTCTTTCCCATAGTTGATGACTGAAAGGAAACAAATAATGCCTCTGTCTTGCGGAAGGTCGCGGTGCGTTTCACGTAGAAACACAGCGCTCTGCGCACGTCCAGCTTGTGCCATTTATGCTCTAACCTATGTCTGGGTTTTGGACAGAAATCAGGAAGGGTCAGTTCCTGAGATCTGTGAAAGATGCTGTTTACCTTCGGAATGAAGACCGGATCTGGTCTAAGAACGACCTTGTCCTTGAAGAAGGTACACAGATCCTTTCTTACTGACAGTGCTGCTAGCTCTGAAATTCTCCTTGCTGAAGTAATTGCCACGAGGAAGGCTACCTTCAGCGATAGGTGATGGAGGGAACATGATTCCAGAGGTTCAAAGGGGGCTGATGTCAAGGCTAGAAGGACTTTAGGCAAGTTCCAAGACGGATACCTGTGTATGACTGGAGGTTTTGTGTTGGTTGCCCCTTTTAAAAAGGCGCTAATCGCTGGATGTTGCGCTAGGGATGTCAGGTTGTCGCAGGAGAGTACAGTTGAGAGAGCCGATATCTGTCTGCGGATAGTGTTGACTGAGAGGCCCTTATTAAGACCCTCCAAGAGATAATCTAGAATGTTGGGGATAGATGTTGCAGCTGGATCTAGGTGCAGAGAAACGCACCACCTACAAAAGCCCTTCCATGTGGCATTGTAAATCCTGTTTGTGGACGCTCGCCGTGAAGCTTGTATGATTGATATCACCCCTGCCGAGTAAGATTGCTTGGCTAAACTTTGCCGCTCAAGTGCCAGACGGCTAGTTGTAGCCACTGGGGGTCTGGGTGTACAAGCTTGCCCTGGCTGAGTGTTACTCTGTCCGGGGGAATCCTCCACGGGGGTGATATCGAAAGGTCCACGAGGTCGGCAAACCACGGACGCCGTGGCCAATGCGGGGCAACGCAGACTATCTCTGCACTCTCCCGGATCAGCTTGCATATGGTCGCCGGTATCAAAGGCAACGGAGGAAAGGCGTACAGGAGATGTGCCGGCCACCGACACCTGAGGGCATCCGTTCCCTCCGATCCCGGAGATGGGAATCTGGAGAAGAACCTGGGAAGTTGAGTGTTCTTGTGGTTGGCAAATAGATCCAGATGCGGTTGTCCGAATCTCCGGGAGATCTCCTCGAACAGAGCCGGATCCAGGCGCCATTCCGACTGATCCACCTTGGCTCTGCTCAGGGAGTCTGCCTGGGTGTTTGCCTCCCCCGATATGTGTTCTGCTCTGATAGAGCTCACATTGGTTTCTGCCCATCGAGCCAGATCTAATGCCTCCCTCATTAGTTCCACTGATCGCATTCCCCCTTCCTTGTTTACATGGGCCTTGGCCGCTACATTGTCTGTTAACACGAGGACGTGCCTCCTTGTTACTAGGTCTGAGAAATGACGTAGAGCCAGGTGGATGGCCCGGAGCTCTAGCCAATTGATGCTGTGTGAAAGGTCCTTCTGGACCCACTGGCCCTGTGCCATCTGGCTTCCCAAGTGGGCTCCCCATCCGAACAGGCTCGCGTCTGTCGTGAGCATGACCCTGTCCGGCTCTTTGAATGCACTCCCCTTGAGTGTCTTGGGGGATATCCACCATTTCAGTGATCTCATCACCTGTGCTGGTACCAAGACCCTCCTGTTGGAGGTGCTGAGATTCCTCCTCTGGTAGGGTAGGAGGAACCACTGCAACTCCCTCGAGTGGAGCCTTGCCCATGGTATAATGCCCATGCAAGATATCATCTTTCCCAGGAGTTTCGAGAGCTGTATCAAGGGCGCTCTCCTGATTCTCTGAATTTGGTGAATTAGCTTGGATATGCTGATTCGTCGTTCCTGGGAAAGGTATACCCTGCACTGTGACGAGTCTATTACTGCGCCTAGGTGTTGCAGTCTCCTTGAGGGAGTGAGATGACTCTTGGCCAGATTGACCGAGAATCCATGCTCCTGTAGGGTTCGAATTGTGGTCTTGAGATCTGCTTTTGCTTGTTCCTGGGATCTGGACTGGATCAAGATGTCGTCCAGATAAAACTGTACGCGAACCGGCATCATCCTGAGATGGGCCGCTATCACAGCTAGGATTTTGGTGAATACCCTTGGCGCTGAGGATAGCCCGAAGGGTAGGGCCCTGTATTGGTAATGTCGGCCCGCGTAGGTGAACCTGAGGAATTTCCGGTAACTGGGATGAATGGGAATGTGTAGGTACGCCACTGTCAGGTCTATTGAGGATAGTAGGTCGTCTTCCCTGACGCTGGCTAGGATGGATTTCAAGGAGTGCATCTTGAACCTCCTGTATTTTATGTAATAATTCAGGCCCTTCAGGTCCAGTATTGCTCTCCATCCTCCTGATGACTTCGGGATAACGAAGAGGATGGAATAGAATCCTCTTCCTTCCTCTCCCTTTGGTACCCTCTCTATGGCTTGGATTGACAGGAGGTGAGCTATGGCCAAAGTTAACAACCTTGCCTTGTGTACCTTTCTGGAGATGGGACATCTGATGAACCGGTTTGGTGGGGGAGAACAAAAGTCTAAGGTCAGACCATGTCTGACCGTCTCCAAGACCCAGGCGTCGGTAGTGGTCTGCTCCCAGACCTCGATGAAATTTCCTAACCGACCCCCGATGGGACTGTCCCCTTTGGCATCACTTGGTACGCTTAAAGGATCTGCCCCCCGATCCCCTATATGGACGTCTGGACTGGAACTGGCCCCTGGCTCCTGTGCTTTGGCGATCCTGGGGTCGATCCTGTCTCGGGTAGAAGGATTGCGAGCCTCTGGGCCAGTCCCAGGATTGCCCTGACCGAAAGGGCTGCCTCCATTCCCAGGGGCTCCCTGGACGGGATCCCTGTCTCCGGAAGTCTTGGCTGCTTCTCCTATCAAGCTTCTTTGATGGGTGCACTAAGATCTTCCTCTTGTCTCTGCCTTCACTGACATGCGGGTCCAGGATGGATCCAAATAGGGATGCCCCGCTGTATTTGGACGTCGAGAGACGCCATTTGGACCTCAGGTCTGTCTTCCAATTTTTGAGCCACAGTAGTCTACGTGAGGCCACTGTGGCTGCAATGGATCTTGCCGCGTACTTTGTTGCATACAGCGAAGCGTCCGCCATGAACTGAGAGGCCGCGAGGAGCTTGGCCAATGTCTGGTGTACTCTGACCTGATCTGGAGGCACCGTGCTTTGCAGTTCCCTCAACCACATGATGCAGGCCCTCGCGAAGAATGATGATGAAGTGGCTGCTCTGGCCGCCCAGGCTGCGGCCATGTGGGAACGACGGAGGGACTGTTCAAATTTCTTTTCCTCAGGTTTCAAGGCCTCCGCCATGTCCCCTGGAATTGCGGAGGTAGAAAATAATGAGATCAGAGGGTTATCTACCGTGGGGACCTCTAACATGTTCGAGAAAGAGGGAGAGAGGTTGAAAAGCTTCTTTTCCACACTATTGGGTACCGGTGGGCTTGCAAGTGAGGACCATTGTTCTTCTACCGTGGTCATGAAGACCTCCGGACATGGGATGTACTTATCCTGTGGAACCTTTTTTGCAAATAGAGGGTTGGCCTCCTTGCTTGTAGAGGGCTTCTCCTCCTGTACTGATGTGAGACTGACCGTGGAGACTGCCTTTACCAGTAGTGATTTTAGGAGTGCTGGGTTAAAGAGGCCAGAGCTTGTCGCCTGCTCAGGTGCGGTCTCCTCATCCTCCGAGAGGGGCATGTCTGACATATCGAGGTCTAATGAGTAACTCTCTCCTATTTGAGAGGAAGTCTCAGAAATGTTGGTAGGGGGCGGCTTAGTTCGTCCCTTATGGGGTGTATAAAGGGCCACTTGCCCCTTGGAAGCCATGAACTGGGAAAAGGCATCCTGCATGAATGCCTGAAATTGTGCCGACCATATGTTCTCCTGCGCTTTGTCGCTGGAGTGGCGCACTGGAGTATGGTCGGGTGAAGAAGCTGGTGAGGAGAGATTGGAGGAATCTAACTGTTCAGTTTCCCCAGGAAGAGACCAAGTTTTGAGAACCTCCTGGGCGGTAGGTTCCGAGTTGGGCGCCACCACTGGGACAGGGGAAACCACGCTTGTCCCATTGGAATTTCTCTGCGCCCTGCTAATTTGTCGTTCTAAAGCCAAATGTCTCCTCAAGGCCTCTCGCTCAGCCGTTTTAGATTGTCCCTTCTGAACAATGTGCTTTGTTTTAGCCTTCTTCTTCCCCCCCACCTCTGTTTCAGAGGATCTGCGTTTTGGTTGTTGCTGTGGGGGGGACAATTGAGGGACCTCAGTGACTGAATACGAGACATTGTCTGCCATTGCGCCAGGCACCCCGAGTAGGCAATGTCTGGAGTGGGGGGATCAAATACGCAGATCAGATGCAGATGCTTGGGGCTGTTGCCCTCCTCTGCCTATACAAACAATGGCCGGACAGACAGGATTCTTCGGACAGGAGTTCCTGCAAGGCAGTGACTAAAGGTCACTCTAGGAACAGTTAGAGAAATTATTCCTCCTCACCTCCTCACCTACGTCCAGACAAATGCATTTAATATCTCCCTCTCCCCCAGTCTGTGGCTGTGGCAGCAGACCACAATCGGAGCTGATGGTAGCTCTCTTCCTTCTTTCCTCTTCCTTCCTCTTGCCCCAATGTGTGGAGGTAACCTCAGGCAATCTTATAAAGAATCCCTTCTTTATCTGCAGGGGAAAGGAATCCGGATGGTAGCCCCACCCACAAAGGAAAACCGCGGGTTGATCCGCTTGTTCAAAATGGCGAATTGGAGGAAGCCCCGCCTCCCAATGGTAGCCCGGGAAGCCACGAGGCTCAATGGCGGAGCTCTAAGTTCGGCAACAGGAAAGTTCCTTTGGCCTTAAGGTGGCTGCGCCTCTCCGCTGAGGAGAAAGAAACGGCGCCAGAGCTCTGCTCTGTTCAGGGCGCGCTTCTCGCGCCGCTCAGCTGATCGATGCCGAGCGGCGGCGCGGTTTGCTGCTTCCCGCGCCGCTCAGCTGTTTAGCGCCGAGCGGCGTCTCTGCTTGGTCGGCCGAGCGCAGTCGGCCACTCAGCTGTTTGGCGGACCGGGTAGGTCCCCGCGGCAAACGGCTGCTCGGTGGGCCGGATATCGGGCGATCCGGCCCCGGTTCAAACCTCCCCTGCTAGCCGCCCTGATGCCCCTCTCACCACTCCGGCGATCCTGGCTGCACCTCAAGATTCTATCAGCTTAGCGGAGAACTTGCTTTCAAACTTGGAAGGAAGAGGGAATGATTTCTCTTATTTTGGAGTGAAATTCCTTTTGTTTTCTGAGAGCTGCTTCTCGCACTTCTACCAGGCTTCGAGACTGAGTCAAAACTGGGATCACGCCCAAAGGAAGGGGTGTGGCCAAAGTTTTTACCCAGTCTGCCGGGCAGGAAGGCTGTCATAGAACCCATCCATTCATTGGACTCTACAGCCATCCTGCTGGAGAAGGGTTGAACCTCCTCCTACCACGGGCCTGTCAGAAGTCATCCATAGGAACAACCGGTGTAGAGAAGCCAGTCTTTTTTAACTTAATAGCTTTTAGCATATTAGGAAGATATTAGGGTAAGCTGGCCAAGGTTGCATTCTACTTCACAGTTTCAGAGACAAATATTGAAGCTTCTGATTAATTTTGATATGTGCACATTTTAAGCAATTTTTAAAAAATTAAGGAGTTATTTCAGAATTATAGGCTTGCCCCAAAGTCCAGCTTTTATATTTTTAAAACTGATATTTAAATTTATTTTGACAATATAAAATGAACTACTGATCCTCCAAATCAAATGGATCAATTTCTACATTTCTATCAATGTTTTTAGCTCTACAGTGTCTTTTTCCAAATATTTTCCATACCATGTCAAAATATACTGCACTAAATTAAATCAAAAGGCAATAGTTTTACCAGATTTCTAAAGAAAGGTTATTAATGTCTCAAAACTTAAAATTGTTTTAGAATCACGTCCTGATTTTTAATACTTAGAAAAGCTAAACAGTGACAATTATTATTGTCTGAATTATTTCTTAATAAAGAGTGCAATTCAAACAGAAGTTGTAGGTATCTTCAAGGAATACAGTATTGTTCTCTTCTACAAACAAAATCATTTTCTATCTGCTATACTCCAATTCTTCCTGTAGAAATGTCATCAAATATCAAGATAGCTAAATAAAAAAAGTAGAAATAATTATTCTCCAACATTTCTTATGGAATTAAGGATAACTTGGTTTCATACATTTCACTGTAATCAATAACTGAAACTTCTGACATTTCAGCCCTATGATTCTATTATTCTAAAGTCTGAACTTAAATTAACATGTTTCAGTTCAACACCCCGAGGATTAGACATCTAGCTTCTCAAAAGATTTGTTATTGACACGAAGTTAATAATTCATAAAAACATACAAGTACCATAAACAGGACTAAATATATTCCAAGATACACTTATTGTATCTTTATGAGGTCCCCAAAATCCTGACATTTTCCCACCCAAAAACGTCTGGAAATAATTTGGACCTGACAGTCTGAGGGACTGGCTATTAAACTGGTGATAGTAGAACTGGCAGCTTCCAGAATGTTACATAATCGATGAGCAAATGTCTTCTAATTTTGAGAATGGACAGAACAACTAACTCAAAAAGAGATTAGGAAACAAAATCTAGAATTTAAATTCTGGAGCAATATATGGGTGGCTGAGGGAACGCACTTCATTTTTTTCTGCAATAAAGAAACTAAACTACTTACATCACATCTGTGGTTTCTGCATTAAGCAAGTTCCTGAATACCAGGTTTAGTATTTGGGGAATCAAAGTTTATTGCTAAACCTGATCAAAAGTCTGACAGAGGCCAAGGAAATATAGATACATGTAGATACAAAAAGGAGGATGGGCTCATCCTTAAATCATAATTTTATCACAAGTTTCTGTAGTCACAAATATTTAAAATACATCTTGCTGCCACAAATGGTTCAGGATTTTACAAATGAGTGCTGTTTTCATTGAAGGAAGAGTATCACTTAGTAAAGTTGAGAACTAAGAATCCTCAAAGTTTGATGATCAAGTTTTCAAAGGAAAAAATCTAAAATGAAAAATTGTACATAAAAAATTCCATTAGTCTTTATTTAATAGAAATTATAAGATTGGATAATATTTTATGTAGTTATCAAGCAAACATCTTTATAGAGGTTTTAGTTTGATGTATTCAAAGTATAAGGAATTATCACACTTAGTTCTGTAAAAAAAAAAGAAAGTAATGTGGTTGATGAGAAGTTTGATCTGCTCTTTCATTTCACATTACCCACCTGATAGGTAGGTGCAAGCAAAATGGCAGAAAAGTACAAAGAATTTTCTGGGCTATTAAAAGTTGGCAGTCAACCAACCTATGAATACCTACTTAACAGTGCAGCTGATACATACAATTAAAATATGGCTATTTTCGCTCAACAAAACAGAAAATTCTAAACTACACATTTTGATATATAAAGCTACATCCAGATAACCTACCTTTATTTGAGTACTTTGACTGCCAAAGCTAATAGTTCAGTTAAAAGAACACATCTATTCTGAGTTCCTAATTTTGATGTGAATAAAAATAGGTATGGTAGTGGTTTTTTACTTTATTTTTTATCAAATACCCCATTCGCTTTAGTGCATGATAGGAACATTCATTCTTATTCCCACTCTATTATATTTTCTTTGTGAAATTCCCCCCCCCTTCTTTTCAGCAAGTTGAAGGCGAGGACAGATAATTCTTATTAAATACCTGAACTGACTTTGTTGCCTTGTGGTTTTGAAATTTTAAATTGCCTTACCTCTGTTGTAGTATCAGATGAAATGGGAGCAGCATTGTGTTGTTTGATTTCTTTTGGTACAAGAAAGATCCAAGTAATTTAAGAATATCACCAAATATTTGTCTACCATAAGTTTAGAGCCAACATTTTTTATTTGTTCATGCTGAAACTAGCAATATTTTATGCCTTGGTGCTGGTGGAGCGATGCTTATTTAATAAGTCTCTAGTCCCTCAATTACAGCTACAAAATAGTGCTGCTTAGATGGTTCTATACAATCATGTAGCAACAGAACAGTTATAAGTATGAGAAAGAGTAAGACAGGCTCCAAATACAATGAGCATTTACCTATTTTATATTAAGAATCAGAAGTTTGTTTTAGCTGCTCCACTCAGCGCTAAATAGATTTGTTGTTTTGACTGATTTAAGTGATCTTTGAATTCATATTTAAGTCAGGGAGACTTAATTTGAAAGATTCAAAACAATATGCTTATCAGTATGTTATTCCTGGCTTTGTTCTTCAGTCTGCCTATACAGTATTAAGCAAGGCTTCAGCTTTGTTCAGGTTTCACATAATACATTATATATTGATTTGCACTGATTTGGCAAATTTATATCCAAAATTATGAGAAGAGGCTGCTGATTTCAGATCTCTCTGCAGCTGGCTTAGATATTATGAATAATCAAATATTGTTGAATCATATACATGGTATAACTGGGTATGACTGGTTCCTTAATTTCTGATATTTGTTTGAACATTTCTGAAATGAAAATAGACAGACATCAGCCGCATTAGAGCAAATTATCAAGCTGCTCCATAAAAGTAGTAGGTGAGCATTTCATTAAACATACATACATACATACATACATACATACACACATATATAGGCTCTACTAGACGAGTTGTACATTATTTTGTTGTGGAGTGCCAGTGCCTCAAAGATAATTTTATTTTTTTAAAAAAAATAGATTTAGCAACAGCAATTTCAGCTCATCAATTAATAATTGTGGCCAACTAAAATTAAATTTAAATAATAAACATTTCAGCAAGAATTTTGATTTTTTTTCTTTGCTGTCATAAGATGCCTGATAAGAGCAACAAGGTCACATAAAATATTATAGTGATTGTACTATTGCTCCTTGTATTTTATATCATTCCAAATATTGGCTTTGGCTTTGACTTTTGAAACCACTTTCATTTCCGAAGACATTGTTCTGTTTACCATCATCATCTGAAATGACACACTGCCCCACTTCCCAAGGAAAATTAGGATGGAAAAATATTTCTTCTTCTTCTGTAGTGTACTGTACTGTAACTATATATTTAGATAACCTATGATGACCCTCCCATTTTAAAGATAAATTGTTGGGGGCAAACTAGTCTTTTTTTTAACTAAATACAATACATTCTTCTACTCCTTGAAATCTTGCACTTCAGGAACTAACAGGCTCATTAAACTGCAATATATGAGGTTCAAAGAAGCATTTAACACATTTTCTGGAGAAAGATTTACAGTATTAGCAGTCGTAATCTGCCCACAAACCATTAAAGCATATCTGTTCTAACATACTTAAATAATGTGATGGATGGTTCTTAAACTTTTGTTTCAGAGATAAAAAAAAAATTGGGCAGAAGATTCTGAATAGGGTCTCCAGAAGTCATATGAATATTTAGATAAACAAATTAAATGAATACATAATCTAAATGCTATTCAAAACAAAAATGTTTCATTCTTAGAGGGGTAACAGACGTAAAAAAAATTGGAAGGTTAAAGAAAAACACAAAAAGGAATTAATTCTGATTACAATAAGCTGCTTTACTGTGACTACAAAGTTAATTTATCCTTGGTTTCCTTCAGACAGGATTATTGGCATTAACCTCAACCCAAAGCAATTTTAAGGATGACACAAGTGTTCATTCAAAC
Source organism: Crotalus tigris (assembly GCF_016545835.1). Taxonomy (NCBI): domain Eukaryota; kingdom Metazoa; phylum Chordata; class Lepidosauria; order Squamata; family Viperidae; genus Crotalus; species Crotalus tigris. Next base: position 1,403,737 of record NW_024096464.1, on the reverse strand, counting down.
ACAGCTTGAACTATGGATCTAAGAAGGCTCAATTTAGTTAAAATGAAGTAAATACACATTTCTAGATTTCTTGGCATCAGAATCCAAAGTAGAGGCAAATCCAGACTTCATTTCATACCTTTTCACTTCTGTTTATACAGCAAAAGTGCACAATTCCCCCCACCCTTATTTTTTCTCTCAAATGGCTGGCATGCTTCTCTAAAGGTCTAATGGAAAATCTACATTTTAAATACTTTCTGAAAGGTGCCTCAAATGAGAACTAACCAAATCCTATGGAGAAGGGGCGTTGGTCTTACCTGAACGCCTTTTCTCAGTACGGAGATGGATAATCCACGGATGGGTTTTCTCTGTCTGCCTGCTCTTGGGACCAAATAGCCAAAGCTTGACACGCCACCACTTCCTGTGGAGTCCATTCTTAACGAGGGCAAATTGGCTGATGATTGACGAGGTATTGGCTCTCAGCTCCTACTAGCGGCCTGCTGGCCTTGGGGTAGGTGTGGATTATCCATCTCCGTACTGAGAAAAGGCGTTCAGGTTAAGACCAACGCCCCTTCTCCAGTACAGGAGATGGATAATCCACGGATGGGACGTACCAAAGCCTCACTGTCCCAAGGGGTGGGAAACAGATAAGGCCGGTAGATTAACCCCTTCTTACTTTATCCCACCAAGTCAGCCAAGAATTATGCATGTATGTATTTGCGATAAGATTATTAATGTCCTGAGAGATCAAGAGCCCTACAGCCAAAAAATGCAGTACTTAGTAAGAAAATAGGAGATTGATTTTTTTCTATTAAAAAAAAAACCCAAAAGACTTCTAGGAGATCAATGTTCCCCTATACAAAAATATCAAACCCTTCCTCCCAAAGGCTGTGCAACACAGGTGTTGGTTTGTAACATAGCCCAAGGCAAAATACCGTATATGCCGCCGTATTAGGTGACCCGGCGTATAAGACGACCCCCGTCTTTATAGCCGGGCCGCATTCCTAGAACGTCGTCTTATACGCCGGAAACTACCAGTATTTCCAGCGTATAAGACGACCCCCGTCTTTGGCGCCGATTTCAGCACTCGCGGAAGTCGTCTTATACGCCAGCATTTACGGTAAGTTATAAAGGCATGTCTTATGGCCACACAAAAAGGGGCCATACCCGCAGAAGGCCTAAGATCCCTCACTGAAAATATAATCTCTAGACTCATCATTAAGGCATTTAGATGGTTTATATGGTAAACCTTTATCAGGAGAAGAGGGGAAACGTCACCTGAGCTGGAGAATTGCAGAAGATAACTTCAGACTGCCTCTACAGTAGGCGGGAGATGAGACAGAGGCAATGTTATGAGAAATAATTAATGAAGCAACTTTGTGCCATGATTAGAAGTTTAGGAGAATTAATCTTAGGTCAGAAGCTGTTCTGCCTGAAAGAAAACTGAGAAATATCATGTATGGCTGAACTCCTCCTAAATTATTGAGATAAACAGCAGCAGCCTCTTTCACTTCTTCTTCTGTTGGGATAATTCTGCATTAAAATCGATCCAAAAATGAATTCCATAAGGGCATTCTTACCAGAATGTTAGTTCTAAGAATGTTTCATAGTTATATCTCCAACTGAAAATAAGATCTAGCAAGTTTCCAAAGTCAAACCAGTTATTTTCAGATATGACATTTATCAGCTAATTATAGAAGATGCATTTATGAATCAAAATTTGAGCTTGCCGATCTTCAAAAACAATCCTACACATATTCCTCCCTCTACATGCAGTTTGACTATTTTAATTGTTATTATACCTCAGGATACAAATAAATTTTCATTAGAGAATGACTTATTCATAAAATGTAAAATTCTAAACTGCAAAAAAGAATAGGATGAACGTTCTCAAAGTTATACTTGCAATTATAAAAATCTTGATTAAAAAGGTGTAGATCACTTTATCATAATTGTCTTTGTCCAATTCTCTCTGTTTAAAACTAAGGTCATCACTGGAGGTTCTCCTCCTGACATTTAAAATTAGGGCAGATTAATATCTGGAAGAGAACAGGAAGTCCAGTTAAAAACCTCCCCACATCAATCTAATATAAACTCTTCAGTATAGTACTTGTGGTTCTGAAAAGCACATTGCCAACATATTTCTAAGATTCAGCACAATTACCATTCCTAATCTTTCACATTTCAAGAAACAAAGCCTTCTCCACCCACAGGAAGAACTAGTCAAGTAATTAACAAATTACAGTACTGTGGTTTGAGCCTTTTAATATCATGGCAGTCTAAATTTCCCAGCAAGCAGTAGTTTAGCATTCAAAATTCTGCTACTCTCCTTTACATAGTAACAGACAGCTAATTACTTCAGAGAATCAGGCTACTCAACAAAGTTATTTAGGCTTCAATACAACCACCCAGGAATTCACCACAATTAGAGGTTACCAAAGAGATAGGAATAAGGGAGGAAGAAAAATTATGCAAACAGAATTTTAAAAGTTTTCAATGAGTAGTCAACTAAGATGTGCCATTTGTTATTTATTTATTCACATCATAGTTCTCCCACCATCCTCAATTATATTCTAGGCAACCCACAATAAAAAGATGGAAGTATAAACCCAGCCAAATAATATAGAATCACGACAGCAGCAATAAGTATTGAAGATGATAAAACAGCAATTTGACAAAAGGAGCAACAGAATGATGTACAGATAGTCCTCAACTTACAATACAATTGAGCCCAAAATTTATGTTGCTAAGTAAGAAATTTTGCCCCATTTTACGACCGTCATGTGTGTCAGTTGTCAAGCGTCCAAATGTAAATCACATGACTATGTGAAATGATGCAATATTCATAAGTGTTAAAAAGGGTCATAAGCCACTTTTTCCAGTGTCATCGTAACTTCGAACAGTCACTAAGCGAACTGTTATAAGTCAAGGACTACCTATAGTGAAGACTTTCCTAAAAGGAGTGTAACATTATTCCACGTGAAGCTGGGAGGAATTTAATACGAAAAAAGAGGAAACATTTCAAACTTTTGAATCTTTTGCCTTGTACCATCCCTATAGCAGAGTTACTTCGCAGAATACAACACAGCCTACTTTTAGTGTGTCCCAACAGTTTTATTGGAAGGAAATATACATGATTATGTAGGTAATGGGCATGCATCCAGGAGCCAAAGCAAATTCCTGCTTCTTAAAGATGTATATGGACCGCCCTATCAAACTCTGCAGCATTCAAATATTAGTACTTACTACGCAATACAGATATATATGTATTTATTAGATTTTTATCCTACCATTATTATTTGATAAATAACTCAAGGTAGCAATTCAAGGTAACATATATAATAGTCCTTCCTCCTCCTGTTTTCCCCACAACAACTCAGTAGAGTAGGCTGAGTGAATGACTGGCCCAACGGCTTTCATGCCTGGACCGGAACTCACAATCTCCTGATTTCTAGGCCAACACCTTAACCACTACACCAAATTGGCTCTTCTATGTAGTCTACTCAGAAGAAATAATGCAGGTACAGGACATATGGTGCCTTCAAAATGGTACAATTTTAATTCAGAATTACCATAAAGGTTAAGAATGTAACTAGCAACATTTACTCATCTAGCATGTTTTCTCCTACTGCACTACAGCTGCACTGAAAGCACAAGATGAGGAAATGAAGAGTAATTTTAATTCGGTGTTCATTAGTGACTGTTCAGCAGATAGATATTTTCAAATCCTTGATTATTTTGTGGGGCTCAAAACTAAGTTTAAGATTCATTACATTCTTAAAAGATTCAGTATCTTAATATACGATGAACAAAGGCAAATATGATTCGTATTTAATAATCAGGCATAACAAATAAAATGCAGCAAAAATTTGCAATGTAATAAAAGTAGCATCAATTTCTCGACTTACAACCACAATTGAGCCCAAAATTTTTATTATTAAATTAGAGTTTTACTCCATTTTACAAACTTTCTTGCCACAGTTGTTAAATGAATCACTGCAGTTGTTCAGTTAGTAACATGGCTGTTAAGCAAATCTGGCTTCCCCATTGACTTTGCTTGTCAGAAAATCACAAAAGGTGATCACACTGCAACCATCATAAATATGAGTCAGTTGCCAAGCATCTGAATTTTGATCACATGGTCATGGGGATGCTGCAATGGCTGTATGAAAAACGATCATAAATCGCTTTTTTAGTGCCGTTGTAACTTCAAACAGTCACTGACTGAACTGTTATTAAGTTGAGGACTACCTGTAACTGCCAGAGGCATATTTGCTTACAACATCCATTTTAAGAGATATTGTAATTTCAGAACTGACTCATACGTCAACTTTTATCAGGAACCATATTTCATCAGCAGCCAACAAATGGTTTTTTCTTCTGTGATTATGACATCAATAAATTTTTTTCTGAATGCTTTAAAAATCTATGATAAGAGTTGCATGTTATAAATCAAAATAATGAATTAATAGTTTCTACTACTGTTAGTTTTCAATTCTGTAAATAAATGTAGATTTTTTCAGTTATAATATGACTAATAATTTAAATATGCTGGTATTTAAGTTTTCTAAATATTTTATTATGCTAATAAATGGGCACAATCTTATTACAATGCTTACCCTAATACTAATAGTAGACTTATGATTTTTAAGTGTCTATCTTACAATCCAATGGAGCTATAAGAATCATTTAAAGCATTAAGGTAGGGGTCCTCAAACTTGGCCACTTTAAGACTTGTGGACTTCAACTCCCAGAATTCCCCAGCCCGCATGGACTTGTGAAGTCCACAAGTCTTAAAGTGGCAAGTTTGAGGAACCCTGCATTAAGGCATCCTGCCCATTGTCTAACATAGGGGTCCCCAACTCCCGGTCCGTAGATCAGTACTGGGCCGCGGCACGTCAGCAACTGGTCCGCACAAACAAGCAAAGCCCCATCCACGGGATGCAGGCAGCACACAAAACCACGCCCCCTCCAGTCCAAGGAAAAACCTCTTTCCACAGAAGCAGTCCCTGGTGCTCAAAAGGTTGGGGACCTCTGATCTAACCTGCTTCAAGGCCTCTCTAGTTTCAACTATCACTGGGCAGCAGTTTCACACAAATGATTTGATCACTTCCTATACCATCCTTCTAAATCAGGATTTCTCAACTTCAGCAACTGTAAGATGTTTGTACTTTTAATTCTCAGAATTCAGTAGAAGCATGCTTACTGGGGAATTCTGGGAGTTGAAGTCTACACTTCTTAAAGTTGTTGAGGTCGAGAAATGCTGCTTTCTAAAGTTCCATAGCACTACAATCTAATGGGTATGTCAGTTGCTACAGATGCCATCTACTGAAAAAAGAGGAAAATGGAGGAGAAAGAAAAAAGAGAACTTAATAGTTTGGGAGATAAATGGCTGATTGGCGACCTGAACAGGAGATACTTAGCACTGAAGCATTTTGTATATTCACATTCCTAATCCTTAAAAATGGTTTGTTGAATCTAGTAAAGCATCTGTCTCCCAACTGGCTCTAAATATATCTTTTGTCAGTTTTAGTGTTAAATGCTAGAATTTGTAGACTACATAATAATAAAAGAACTTGTAGCAATATGTCATTGCAGAGAGTACGCTACTGGCAGGAATTGTGTTTCCTTTTTTCTAAGCCAGCCAGCTATGGCCATATATCTAAAGTCTGTCCCCAAGACACAAATTTGACTGGCTCAAGGTTGACTCAGCCTTCCATCTTTCTAAGATGGGTAAAATGAGGACTCAGATTGCTGGGGCAATATGCTGACTGTGTAAACTGCTTAGAGAGGCACTGTAAAGCACTGTGAAGCAGTAAGTGCTATTGCTATTGAGCAATAGTTTTACACACATCCTCCTGCAAATTTCCATAGCTTTCCATCACTGCATTTTTTCCAAGCTTAAACACTTACAAAATTATTTCTGAATTGATTTTCAATCTTTCAACAAACCCTAAATATGTGTATTTCTTACAAAGCCAAACTAGCTGTCTATTTTACTGTTAATATAAATTATAGCATCAATTTCTAATCAACAGATGTATGATTATTAAGCTAGTTCAACTTTCTCCAACTTGATTTCTCCAGATTAATAATTATTTCTGATCACTTGTCTTGTTAACTAGAATTGATTGGAACAGTATCTTGAGGCCTCAAATTTGGAAAAATGTCTGCTTACTTGCACAACAATTGGCCCGTAACTATTATGATGAAGAGTTTAAATGTATCTTTTAGTATTTTAATAGACCTGTCTGTAATAGAGTACCTTTCTTGATTGCCAAATTCATTTATTTTTTACAATTAGACAACATATCAATTAATACCATATACAATGAATTAAAGAAAAAGATTTTACCATCAAGATAATATGTGTTAAAATATGTTTACTTACTGTATATAGAATAAACTAAGCTATTCTAATCAAAGTCACCCACACCTTAGCTAGAGTTGCATTATTTTCTACAATGTAATCTGGATAATTTTTTTGTCATCAATGCATTCCTATTACTTAAAGAATTTAAATAATTTTCTAACCTAATAGGCAAATTCAACTTTTTCTGAATTATTAACCATTTGTTAGTTTTCTATGTCACCATAAAGCTCATCTGACTTATCTACTATTATCTCAACATCAAGAATTAAGATATTTCATTCTTAATCTTAATTGAGATGTAATACTAATCCATCACTGAACTTGGATATACAAACATCAGTGTTCAAATAATCAGACCAAAGACATTGCTTTAAATCAACTGGAGCTACTTTCTTAGTCTGATTTCTTACTGACAATCATTCTTTCTTCAGCTCAACTTTTTAGCCCTTTAGCAACTTTGGAATAGTAGAAAAATTAAATGGATAATAGGCATCTACACCCATATTAAATCAGTGATCCATTAAAAACACACTATTTATTTCAGCAAGCCATGTAAGCAATCTGATAGATGCAGTAAGATCTAAACATCTCCTACAATCATCTACATCAGTGATGGCGAACCTTTTAGAGACCAAGTGCCCAAACTGCAACCCAAAACCCACTTATTTTTCACAAAGTGCCAGGGCTGCATCAGCATTGTGGTGCCCTCAAGGGGGGGGCATGGGGGCGTGGCCCACTGGGCAGTTGTGGCTGCAGTGGTCACGACAGACTGGGTGAGGGTGGCCAGGGCCAGTCCCTCGCCATCTCCGGGGCATCCCCTGGAGACCAACGCCACTTGCTCGCTCACTTCCTGCCCTGTCGCTTCCAAACGCCACGTGCTCACTACTCTGGCGAACTCTGCTGGGGCAACGGTGCACGTGCCCACAGAGAGGGCTCTGAGTGCCACCTCTGGCATGCGTGCCACAGGTTTGCTACCACTGATCTATATACTTCTTGCTAAACTTTGTCTCTATAATAATCCAAGTGCTCGCTTTCGTATTCTAAATCCCATGATTATTACTATCGTTATTTATTCTGCTTATTAAGTAATAAAGTTTTACTACTGCAAAAAATAAAAAAAATATCCACATGAGCAAACGTCTTTGTGTGAGAGAATTAAGAAGAAAGGATTTGTGGAGGGTTCCATATGAGTGAGGAAAAGACGACTACATAAGGACTTATTTTCTTTCAGGCGTGCCATAAGCAGGAACATTTCTGTCCTCCACCCAATGCTACATTTAGTGTCAAGCTCTCTAACATTCTGATAATCCATAACTGAACACTGATAATACATAACTGAACACTAGAGTAAAAGTGTTTCTTCACAATTGCTACATCTTTTCAAGCTCATTCTTTTAATATCTAAAATTTGACTATTAACTTTTTTATGACCCTGATAAAGCTTGAATGTCAATCACTAAGAAATAACCACCTGTGTTCAGCAACTTCATTACTGGATGTCATTATGTTTTGTATGGTTTTAATTTATGTATATACCATCCACATAACTCCCAGTGTTCGGTAAATTAAAAATGCAAAAACTGAACAAAATAAAACACCTTGGGGTTATGCAGTATTTTTTCTCACATTATGTTCATTGCTGTCCCAAACATTTAATTTCATAGGCACAATTTCATTTTGTGACTGAAGTGGGAAAACTTCATCTTAAGTGAATTATAGTCCTCTGTTCTAGTTTGTAAGCAGCCTTTACAGGATGCAAGAAATATTTAATTTGCCACAAAATCTGATATGATATAGGGTAAATAGAACAAGAAAGCACATTGTACAAACGCCTGACATTCTTTGTTACATCAAAACAGATTCAACATCTTTTACTAGATATGTACACAAAACTTTGTTGTTTTAAACACCATGAATGATTTACATATCTATTTCTGTTTCTTAAAGCCAAAAAGATTAATCTTTAAAAGCATTCCAAAACTGATTTACTATGAATAGTAACTTTCTACTAAAAATACATATCCTGATGCAAAGGACCACTCCCACCCAAATTTATTACAAGTTATATCTAAGGCAGGGCAGGGTGTTTGAAGCACAATATAAGAAGGTTGATTAGCAACTAAAGGGTAATGGTTGTAACTGCCTTAGAACTTCCACATGAAGCGTTTCATTTCCATATTCATATTTTTACACAAACACATGCAAGCACACACTAACATATTTAATAGTACAGAGTACTACTTTCTTTCTTTACAGAGTAAAATGTAACTCAGTACAGTACTTACTCCTGGACTTCAAAATGGAGTCATCAAAATCCAAGATATGCTCCCTCCAATGAATACCTTTTAATATTGTACCAGAAATTATCAGATCTGCATCATCTATGACATGTCCTATAATGACTATGTCAATGTATTCCTTCACGAATATAACTCATTCTTGCAAATGAAACTGAGTAGCACATAATCTCCTATACAAATCACCCAATTTATGGCCCTAACCTCTTGTGCCATTCCTATTATATCCACATTTGCAGAAGATAAGAGGGGGTTGCTGTCAGTAACTATGCTAGACAAGCCTGTATTTGAATAACGTTTTGCCTCAGGCTGCCATCATGCTTTGCTTCATGTCAGTCCCAAAGAATGTCGCTCCAAGCATGGACCAGAAACAGAGCTCTCCTGACGTATCTCTAGAAAAACTGCCTCCCTTCTTTCAAACTGCCTTTTGAAGAGGGAGCAGCACAAAGTGGCTGTTCTCAGAACCCAGAAAGCAAATCTCCTACTTTATTACTTGCAAGACTACCGTAAATCCTTATTTTGAAGAGTAATTTTCCCCTTGTATCAATGAATAAATGCATTTACAAGACAGCCAAAACAATTATTAATTGTTTCTCTTAAGTATTTCATTATTTCATTATTTATTTTTATCCCAGTTTTATTATTTTTACAAATAACTCATGGTGCCGAATATATCTAACACAACTTCCTCCTCCAATGTTCCCCACAACAACCCTGTGAGGTGAGTTGGGCTGGTCCAAGTTCGCCCAAATGACTTTCATGGCTAAGGCGGGACCAGAACTCGAAGTCTCCCGGTTTCTAGCCTGGTGACTTAATCATTACTTACTGTTAAAAAATTTTAATCTGTCCTTTTCTCTTTTTGGTTTATATAAGAGATGAACTTTCACATATTACTGGATTGCAATTCTCAGCTGCCCTCACCCCCTGATCATGATGGATAGGGCTGCCATCACTTGACATCTGGTGACTCATAGGTCAATCATCTCTGATTTATAGTATGTAGTACTATCATGATATCCATATATTGAATTGTTAAATATTGATTGAAGGCCCATTATCAATTGTGCCTAAAACATTTATACAATAATACTTATTCTGATTAATTCTTATTGCATATTGATATATTTTAATGTGTTCACACAGTTATATTTTGGCCTAGTTAAAAGAAAGAGCCATGGTTTCCCACAGGTTCAGCTACGCTCCTGGCAACCTTTTATGGACATATGTAACTTTCTTGGCAGCAATATAGAAGCAGTTTGTCACCACTTTCTTCCCAGGTTCTTTTTACTTCCTCTGTTACGCTATGAACTTGGTACTTTGTTGGTCCTGAATTACTGAATTTGCATACTAGGATTCTGTAAATATATCTTTTATGATTGTTGAAGAATTTATTTTCACAATTTTTTTGTTCTGTTGTGCCAGAAATTTTGGTTTTAAGAAGATTATTAGTCTATAGAAGTAAAACTTTAAAAAGCAAAATTTGGAATCCATTGCTGAAGTCAGAATATTCCACTCTTAAATTCTTCTATCTCACAGTAATTATCAGTAGGAGTTGAGTGTTATATCAGGCAGAAAAGGACAAAGAAAGTTCCTTGCAGATCCTCTGGCTGATCTAAAGAACCAGATTGACTTTCTTGCTATAAGGTTGACTTTTTTTCTTTTCAGACACCGTCATTAAGCAGTTTCTTTCTGAAATTCACAGAAGATATTACTACAGCTTCAATAAGAAGGCAATCTTTACCCCTAAGAATTTAGATGGATCCACCCTTTACTCTATTTTACCTCCTTCCCAATTTTTTATTAACAAAAAATAAAGTCTTACATCTTGTACAGTCATGGAACATTTTAAAAAATGGAGAATTTTATTATCTCTTATTATTGCTTTTATCTGAAGGTCAACCCTCTCTTTTTCTTCAACTAATTGGAATTTTCTCTACAGAGAATGTACAGAACCGTACAGAACACAGTGCTGAATACTGCATTACAGACACAAACTACTAACCCTTTATATGTACGTCTATTCTCAGTCATCCAGGTCATGATTGTCCCAAAGGTGCTTTTCAAAAGGCAACTGGACTTTCTTGGTTTTTCCTTGAAAATGTTTCGTTTCTCATCCAAGAACTGAAGAAGCTTCTTGGATGAGAAGCGAAATGTTTTCAAGAGAAAAAAATCCCAAGTAAGTCCAGCTGCCTTTTGAAAAGCACCTTTGAGACTATCTCTTGTATTATCAGTTAATGCCACTTCAAAAATATTTCTAATCCTGCAAACATCATCAAGTGGCATACAATTCTTATTTCATCACCACCACCACCATCATCATTTTAGCCACTGTCCATCCACTACAGGATGAAGGCCTCTTCTGCATGTTTCCAACCAATAGGGTCCTAAGCTTTCTTTTGCCAATTGGGCCTGCAGTACTTGCTAATGTCATTAATCCATCTTGTTTTAGGTTTCTTTCATGGATGCTTTTTATCAAGTGGGATCCATTCTGTGACTGCCTGGGTCCACCTGCCATCGGTTCTTCTTGCTAGGTGACCATCCCATTTCCATTTCAATTCTTTTACTCTTTTGTTTGTTCTCTAATCCAGGTCTTTCTGTCTTGTCTCGTAATGCCGAGCATTTATCTTTCTATGCCTCTTTGTGCCACTCGTAGCTTTTGCGTCAATTGTGAGGTTACTGTCAATATTTCGCCAGCATATGTTAGAACAGGTAGCACACACACTTCAATTTTTCTCTTCAGGCAGAGGGGGTGGTTGTTGTTGAAAATTATTTAATTTTTTTGTTAAAAAAAAATCTTGAATTAATTTTCAATTCTTTTTTAGATAGGGAAAATGTGCTTACACTGCTGTGGGGAAAGGAAAATATGCTCAGCATTTTGTTTGGATGAGCCAAAAAATTGTCCTTCAGTTAGGGCAGTGGTGGCGAACCTATGGCACGCGTGCCAGAGGCGGCACTCAGAGCCTTCTCTGTGGGCACGCGCACCATGCCCTGGAGATGGCAACCATCCCTCTTCAACCAGCCGCCCGCTAACTCGTCGAGGTCCCACATGGCCAGATGCATCCCAGCACCCACGCGCTCACTGGCCTCTGTGTGCAGCGGCTGATGGTGTCAGGCAGCAGCCGCCCCGGCCCCTGCCTCACCTTGCCCTGTGACAATGGCACCCCCGTCCTGCCTCGCCTTGCCTCGCCTCACCCAGCAGGACGAGCCTCCTACTCACCGCCCTACCTGCCAGAGACCCCCTGAATCTCCCCCAACCCTGCACAGGCATCCCTCCCCAGGAGCAACATCGAGGTGATCACGCCCACCTTGGCCACACCCACCCAGTCTGCCATGACCATCACAGCCATGCCCACCAAATGGGCCATGCCCACCTAGCACCCGGTGATAAATAAGTGGGTTTGGGGTTGCAGTTTGGGCACTCAGTCTCTAAAAGGTTTGCCATCACTGAGTTAGGGAATAGGAAGCCAGAAAGCTGGCCTTTTTACAAGGAATTTCAACAAGCAGCAATGTTGCTTTATACTGCACCAAGAAGTAAATCTACGATAACAAAATTCACAAGGGTGCTTGCTTCTAACGAAAATGTATTTTTTTTCAAAACAATGGTTTTAGATATGTTGTATGTATTATCTATTGCAAGTATGTTTTAGTAACTCCTTAATACTTACATTTGAATATGCTATATCATTTCTCTCTTCATCACCCACTCCTCTCAGGTTAAATGAACTTTGGAAACCAAGAATAAGTCAAACAAAAATTAACTATGTAAAAGATAAAAGGTCCAAAGGACAAAGTCCCTGATTTTCTATGAACTGCTATCAGCAAAATTCTATAACTAATCTCCACCAGGGAAAAACCAACTTCTACTTTAGTTAAGATACCACAATACTGTAACAATTTAGAAATCCACATTTTATAAATACTGTACAGGTTAGCAAGGGAGATGGCTTGTTATTTTCCACACATCTCTTTCCACCCTCTCATTCAGATAGTGATATAATCACATTTTATTTAAAGAGATTAGATTTTGAGTTTTTCGTTCTTTACTTTGATGAGAATAAATTTTTCCAATTCTTTAAAAAAAACTACTTTGCAGACAAAAAGTTATCATACATGATAACTAAGGTAAAAAATAAAAACTTTGCAAAAGGAAAAACTGAATATCAAAATTACCACTGAAAGAAATAAATTTAAATACATCTGCAAATAGTTTTCTCCTTAAAAATAAATTTTTCCATGGTAACATCTGATTTCCCCATAAAATATGAGCTTGTGCAACTGAGGCTTCATGCACACTTAGGCAAGTATCACAGATTTGTTCATTCTTATTATAAAATATCGGTGCCAAAAAGGTTGAATTTGACAAATGACAGAATACAAATCAAATTTCTCCTAATATATGCATCTCACCCAGAACTTTCCAGTATTTCATTAGGTTCTAATGAAGTTTCAAGACTAAAGTTTTATGCTAAATCCTATATCTATTATTATATCCTACACTAAATATTCTTTGTACAGATGTAAGAAAGCATGTAGAGCATTTACATTGAAGCAAGCAGATGGAAATGGTCTAATTAAGAAATAGTATAGCAAGCTGTTCTCCCATTTATGGTTATAAATTAACATGGTTTATAATATAAGGAAGCATTTAGCATTGCTTATAATATAAAGGAGTATATAAGAAGCATTTATCACTGGAGTTAAATAGCTTCGGACAGTTAAGAATAAAAACATAAACCAGCCATTATAATAATAGTATAATGGGATGTATTTATATTATTAATAAAAACTAACTGCAGAGCAGAAATAAAGGGATATCAGTTAGTTAAAATAAACACAATTACAAAGTGGACATATTTTAAACCTAGGCAATTCTAACTCTAAAATATAACACTATAGCAAAAAGAGGTTTACAATTAAAAAAGGAGACAAACTAGGCTATATAAAATGTTCTCACAATATTTAACTAAAATTAAATTAAATTAAATAATACAGTATACAACATAAAAGCCAGAGAACACGAATCAACAGAGCAAAAGAGGAAGAGGGTAACTCTCTCAATAAGCTATTGCAGTAATGTAGAGGTGACACAACCATAGTATGAGTGAGAATGAATACATACATAGTATGCATTTATGTGGCATCAGGCATCAAGAATTGGAAAATACGTTGAATGTTACATGAATGAAAATGATAAATCCTAACATTAGTTTGAGGGTTGATATACTGTCTCTCTCTGCATGCAAATTCCTGGCAACTGTCTTGTGGCTAATTTCATAACCCTTGAGACAGACAAAAAAAAAAATCAGAAAATGGAGTAAACATGTTTAGAATGAAACACTATAATTTGTTTGTTTTTTCATGTTGCATTTAAGGCAATGGTGACGATGAAATTTCTTGTAAAAAGCCCACTGTGAAATCCCATGTCTTAAAACTTGGGAAAAGATCAATACACTGGGTTATTACGGGGATTGGTTCAAAAAATTGAGAGTTGTGATCTAGTCATTCAAAGGAGCGCCAAAAAAAAAAAAAAAGCAGTGTACAGGATTGAACCCTGAGGAATACCTACAGTAACAGAGAACCTGCATGAAGCAGAATTGTTAATGACAATAACAACAAAAAACCCAAAAAGACAAAATTACTCAAACAAGGAGAAAGCTGTACCAGTGACACTCAAAGACTACAGCCAGGAAAAAAGTATCCGAAGGTAGGTTTATGATTGTCAATGTGGGTATTAAACCTAAGAGCACCACCACTAATAACAGGTGCTATGCTTTGGTTATTAGAATATTATTCAACACTTAAGAGGGTGCTGTCTCAGTGGAATGACCAGATGAAAATCCTAACTGACGGTGATCATAGATATCATGACCAGCAAGATAGATCAATAGAGAGATAACACCTCTCTAGAAAAAAAGGAGAGATATAGATGACTAGAACAGTTAGAAGCTATTCTCCAAAGCACCTGAAGGCAGGACAAGAAGCAATGAGTGGAAACTAATCAAGGAGAGAAGCAACCTAGAACTAAGGAGAAACTTCCTGACAGTGAGAACAATTAATCAGTGGAACAGCTTGCCTCCAGAAGCAGTAAATGCTCCAACACTGGAAGTTTTTAAGAAGAGACTGGACAGCCATTTGTCCGAAATGGTGTAGGGTTTCCTGCCCGAGCAGGGGGTTGGACTAGATGACCTCCAAGGTCCCTTCCAACTTTACTATTATTATTATTATTATTATTATTATTATTATTATTATTATTATTATAATTATAATAGAAGGCTCAAGGTAAGATTTTCCCTTAAAGAAAATCATAAAAGAAAAGCTTTAAAAGTAGATGTTTCATGTTTAATATACTGTAGATGTTTTACATACTTTTTTTTAATAATGGTAGCAGCCAACAGCACTTGGATTGCAGATGGATACAAATACGTTTAAATAAACAAAGGGGTCAGGAAACCTGGCAATAGTAATAAGTAGTCCACAAGGCTACTTAAAATAAAAAAGAATAAAACAAAGGAGAAATAAATACAGGAAGGAGGAAAAGAAATCTAATAGGCAGGTAGTACAGAGCTAAGATTTAATAGCATAACTTTATTGCCAATTTCTTTTTTGTGGTATTCAAATACTCTATTTTTCTGGGATTTTGTTTAGTTTATAAAGAGAATTCAAACTTATGTTTTCATTGAGTTTTGCACCAGGACCAACTTTTTCTTCATAAACAGGAAAGCCATATAAGTTTCCATTTTGAGGGTTTAAAGATTTAAAGATTAAAAGCAGACCTTTTAAAAAGAATTTTCTATTATATATTTCCCAATAAGACACTCTTTTTATTAGCATTATAATCATTAATAGCTAATGGAACTTTCTTTAAAAAAATTGGAATACAAATAGTCCTCGATTTACAATAGTTAATTTTAGTGACTCTTCAAAGTTATAACAGCACTTAAAAAAAGTGACTTATGGCCGTTTTTCACACTTATGACCACTGCAGCATCCCCACAGTCATGTGATCAAAATTCAGAAGCTTGGCAAGTGACTCAAATTTATGACGGTTGCAGTATCCCAGAGTCATATGATCACCTTTGACAAGCAAAATAAATGGGGAAGCCAGATTCACTTAACAACCATGCTACTAACTTAACTGAGTGATTCACTGTGGCAACAAAGGTTGTAAAATGGGGTAAAATTCACTTAACAACTGTTTCACTTAGCAACAGAAATTTTGGACTCAATTGTGATCATAAGTCAAGGACTTTCTGTAGTTCTAGTAATCATTCATGTATAAACTTTGGATATTCCTTAATGAGAATGTTAAGTCTATTACAATAGTCTTACAGAATACTATTTTTGGACTATTTTTATGACAGATAAATTATGTCTTGTTAAGATACATTCCAAATATATGTTAATACACAACATGTACCTCCTAACTAGTGAGATACAGACAACAATGCATTGGCTTGCAAGGGAATCTCTAGATTAGAGATCCTAGCTTGCACAGCATAACATAAACAAGCTTGGGATAATTTGGTTGCACTTTTGCATACTGGCCAGAATGTTCCAAACTGATTGGCACTGTTTTAATCTTTGGCAGATAAAGCTGTATATGGCTACAAGAAGTCTTCTCTAATTTATTAAAAGGTTATTACAAGGAAGTCTCACTTGATCAAAGTCATGATTGCTGATAGAGATTTTTGGACCTTCATGGTGATGACAGTGACATATGGAAGAATTGAAATGAGAGACGTAAAAGGTAAACAGGATCTTTATGAATGAAATTAATAAAGAAAAATAGATATGTTTCTCTGAAACTAAGAAAATGAGAAGGATGTACTGCATCTGAATTAAGGCAGTCGGAACCAATGCCTGAATTTAATAAACACATGCAGGGAAGTGAAAGTGGAAAATCAATTATGAAGGGGAAGGCTAGAATGGATATCAAAATATAACTGATGCCATTTAGATTGTTGTGAGCAGGGCTTTTTTTCTCATAGAACACCTCATAGAACACACGGAGTTCCGGCACCTTTTTTGGATAGAACTTTGTAGGGTAGGCAAGGCTACAGTATAAGAGTAGGAATCCATCAGTTGGTAATAGTTGTATGTTATATGCTACAGTAAATAGTAAATGAAAGAATCAGAAATGAGTATTAAGAAAAAATGGTCAACACTGAATGACTGAGACCTGGAGAAAAATATTCTGCTAAATAGCATAAAAAGAGAACAACACATACACAAACACACAAACACACACACACACACACACACACACACACAATTTACACAGAGAAAGCCACAGAAATGTGTTGGGGTAACACTAATAGGAATTTATGATTTATATAGCCATTCACATCACTAATGAGACTCTGGGTGGTTAACAGAAATTCAAACTATAAATTATATGTATGTATGTATATAATTTATATTTTGAATTTTTTGCATATATATTTATTCAATATGAAGGAAGAGTCAATAGGTCAAAAGGAAGAGAAAGACAAATAAACCTTTGATTGGATGGAGTCAATGAAACTCTAAAAACCAGACAGGCAACACGTGAAGCTATATACAGATATGCAGGATACAACATTTTTCGTACAGGGATGTTACTCTTTCCTTTTATTTTATATCTTAATTTCTTTGGCTTACTGTTTCTTACTCCCTTTCTGTACTTCAGATAATGCATGATGGGTTTATATGCGTGAGTGTGTATATGTGTTACTTCTTAAGATACAACAGAATTAATTTACTAAAATATTAACATTTTCAACGCCAATGTTTTTTCCTAAAATTTTAACAATTCATTGGAAGTGCATGCTATTGAGTTGCCAAGTTTTCAAAATAATTTCCAAGTAGAGATTTCAATAAATTTAATAAATACAATACATTAATTCCATATAATGGATTCCTCATAAATATTTCAGTTCAGCTACTTTTGGTTCCCAGAAATTTTTGAATATTTATACAGTATGCAAAACTAAATAAAACATGAACTATATGTTAATGCATTCCAAATCAAAAAGCAAGTCAGAAAAAAAAAATACTATTGCTCTTTCCTATTCCATGAAGCATTTTATTATTTCAGAGAGAGAGAAAATGTTAGACAGATTAAAAATCAAACTTCTGTACACATGGGCAATTACTTTATTGTCTTTCATTAAGCAACTCCTTAATATTATATAAAATAAGGCTGTATTCCTACCCAAGCATTTTTGGTAGTTAAGTCTTATTAAACTCAATGGAATTTACATGTGAACAAATATATCTATCTGCTCTTCAAAAGGCACGTATATCAATTGTCACTATGAAGCATCTAGTAACATACAGCCAGGCAAAAGTCCTATCAAAAATACAAAATAGTAAACATATAATGTTCCATCAGGGAAAAACTTTTTACACATAATTTTACAAAGCTAAAGGTGCAAGGCAACAAATTAAGGCTAATTTGTGAAGATAAAGGACAGAACTAATCGTTTCTGGGAATGTGGCAGTCTGCAAAGACAGAATTACCAGAAAGACAGTCCTAGTCTAAAGCATACCAAACATATTTGCAGAAAGAAAATGACCAAGTGATTTTTCACAGAACTTTTAACTCTTTCCAAGAAAACACATAAAAGAAAAACCCAGGGATAGCTCAGTAAGTTCTTGGCTGGCAAAGTTTAGTTCAACATTTAAATATATTTGCTGAAATCATAAGAAACATTTATTTAGAAGCATAAAGTATTATTTATTCATCCACAACTTTTAATTCCCACTTAGTCTTACCTAAGTGGGAATTAAAAGCATATTACTAAAACCTTAGATCACTTTCTTCCTGCTGAATAGGACACACAGAGACTCCTCATCCAATTAGCAAGGTCTCTCTTCCAAACTCCAGTTACCATCCACCCATTCCTAGCTTTGACTGAGTCCCCACAGGCTCACCATAATTCCTAAGGAAAGTGAGAACCTCTTCTCTCCAGTCAGCAGCTAATAAAAAGAAAAATCTTCTCTCATATTCAAGGATTTAAAAGTACTTCCACCAACTATTTTAGAAACATACTGGTATATGATACCCCTCTTTCACTGGGAGGGGAAGAAGGCATTACAGAGGAGGGAAAAAAACTTTCAGCAGTAAGATGTATGTTTGTATGTGGGGTGACACCAAATGAGAAATATGTGCACATATATGGAAAACAGAAAAGTTTTTTATGAGTTGCATGTTCATTATTGTGTCCCTGTTGAGTCTAGGACAGTGATAACGAATCTTTTAGAGACTGAGTGCCCCAAAACTGGCCCCACGCCCACTCCACCCCCTGCCCCGCCCCCACCTGCCTGTCCGCAGGGCCACTCACCGCCTCCAGGGCCTGCCGCAGATCGCCCAGGCAGCCCAGCAGCGCCATGGAGGCCACGCCCTCTGCCCGCAAGGATTTAGCAAGGACTTTGCAGATCCTCAAACTTTAAAGTATCATGGCTGTGACCATAAAAAGATTGTTAATATTTAGTGGTTTGCACAAAATTTTTGAAGTGTCTTCTGTTCCCATTCCCATTCCAAGAAATACCTTTTGTGCATTTAGGCAGCAGACATATATGCAAATAATGTATCCATTGATTTGCATACAGGAGACAAAAAAGCTGCGGGTACCACCTGGCACCTGGCAAGTGGTACGCGACCATCCTAGAAAAGTGGTAGCAGGGGAGGGGAATGAGCTGAACCGGTGGCAGCACCGCACAAGCCTGAGTGAGAGATGGCTGGAGCTGCAGGGCTGTCAGAGCTCGGTGGAAGCATCAGAATCAGTGCCACTTTCTAGCTGATCATTGCTTCTTCGGGACTGTCAGGGCTCAGTGGAAGCGCCAGGCTCCAGCTGGAGCTCAGCGCTGATCCTGGTGCTTCTGCTGAGCCCTGAAAAAGCACCAATCAGCTGGAAAGCAGCACTGATCCTGGCGCTTCTGCTGAGCCCAGAAGAAGCGCCGATCAGCTGGAATGTTGCAGCATCTCCAGGATCTTATGATTTACATTCAGATGCTTGGCAACTGATTCACACTGTCCCAGGGTCATGTGAAGTGACCAAAACCTGCTGCAATTACCCAGCAGACGGGGGGGAATAAAAACCAAACACCCACCCCACCCCCGCTGCCAATCCTCAATAGAAATGCTCACAACAATGGAAACCTCGGACAGGAGGAAGAGCGCGGCCAGGTGGGCAGGCAGGTGTCTTGCTCAGCTGTAGCTTGGGGGACACTTTTTTCAGTGTCATTGTAACTTCAAACAGTCACTAAACAAACTGTTGTAAGTCGAGGACTACCTGTACTTTATCACTTTTTCCTTTTTTTTTCTGGTCATCAAGTTTTTGACACCTTGCTAGGCAACTGGTGGTACTCGGATGTTGCCATATCCTAAAAGTGGTACAATGGATGAAAAAGTTGAAAAGCCCTGATCTAAGTAGCCGCACCACACACTTAATACTATAAACCAGTGCTATTTTTTCCCCCTTCATTACTCAAAACCGCTTATTAGAAACTCCTTTTTACTCAATGTAGGTAAAACAGTTTAAGTCAATTTAAATGTCTCTTTGTGGATAATGGGTTCAATTGTCATGCTCAGAGAAAAACCACTTCTACCAATTTGGGGTAATTTACTCAGGTTTAGGAAGCACTGCTATAAACTGTTACTGAGGTGTTGTAGCCACACGATTCAACAATTACATCAATAGTTGCAATCATCTCTGACACTTACTCATCTTGCAACATTTTGGCCTCTCTCATGCTTTATGTCATCTCTTCTCAGTTGGGGGAAATGAAACAAGATGGAATAGTTTAGCACTGAAAATGTTTCAACATATTAGTGTAAACAAAAGCAACAGTCTCTCTCTAATAGTGTCTTTATCAATACCTGTACCACTATTTCTGAACTCGGACTCTTGTTTAACAAAGTATTTGAGAGTTTGAGGTTGCCAGGATTATATCATATTGTATTATGACTATATTTATATCTTACCTTTTCCTATTGCCTCAAGGCAGCTGACATAGCCTCCCTTTATTCCGTCATCTCTCTCTAAAATAAGATGTAAGAATGACTTGTCTAAATCATCCATTCAAACCATACTCCAATTCCAGTCTAACATATCAACCACTGTATCACTAGTTCACTATTGTATTCTTTTTACTGTTTGGGGAATATGGGGTTTTTAAGTTTTTTTCATTACTTAATACATTGTTGTAATGTTCTACATTAAAGATGGAATATCATCAAATCGTAACAGGGTCCATAAAGATTTATGCCTCAGATCCATACTTCTGCATCCTTAACAGAATTGAAAAGAACTAGATCTTTTATAGAAATACAAATCATTTGCAATTTGATAGTGATGTGGCTTTAAACTCGTTCCCTCAGATCCATATTCTTGTGCTATCACATTTTTCAAACAGGCCAGATCCAAGATTTAACAAAAGTTATAGTTCGCATAAGACAACTGTATCTGTTCTTCTCATTGAGTCACTTACTGCACCCTTTTCTTTTACATTTATCTTACTTGTCCATCAGTTTGCTTTATATCTCTCTCATTCTAGCCCTTATACTTTGCTGCTCCTAAAACATGCTTCTTGACTACATGGAGACTACTGTTCTGTGTCCATAGCCAATTTTGGAAGCCCTTCAATAAAGAGTGCTAAAGGAAAGGATTTAATGGACATCTCTAAGAGTCTTTATACAAGGACCCAGGAAGATGCACTATATTACTTTAAATCTGCTGGCAACTTAACACTGAAGATGCTGAAGTGATAGATAGCTTCTCTCTTTTAGGATCAACCATTAACAGTAAATAAACAACTATACAAGAAATACACTACAGACTAGCACTTAGCCATGAAGGTATTGGAATAGATATTCAGATGCTGTGAAGTGTCTATACCTACAAAATTCAGAATAGCACAAGCAATGATATTCCCTGTGACTCTCTATGGAAGCGAAAGTTGAACTTTAAAAAAGCAGGATAGGAAGAGTATCGGCACTTTTGAGCAATGGTGTTTGAAAAGGCTCTTGAGAAGAAAACAAATGAAATAGAACAAATCAATCCACAATTCTTGAGGTACAAATGAACAGGCTCAAATTATAATATTTTAGGTGTATTACGTGAATACGTGAGGATTTAGCTCTCCTGAGAAATACATAATGCTGGCAAAAGTGGAAGGGAAGAGAAGATAACCAACACGGTGATGATTGTGGCAATGGATGCATAACTGGAAGACCTCAAGGGACAGATCATCATGGACAAAATCTAAGTCGTCTCTAAGAGTCCACTTGATGGCACAAAATCTACTTACCTACCTACCACTGCATATAGTAAAACGTACCCATTCTCCCAACTACCAGTGCTCTTTGCACTATTTCTCTCAGCCAAAATAAGATAACAAAAAATCTTTTCTCATTATGACAGAGGTGATACAATGATCTTGCTGCCGTCTGCATTTCAGCTGACCATTTTCCTTGACATACAAGCCCAAACAATTGCAAATGAGAAAAAAAAGACATTAGCAATGTGGCTTTTTATACTATACTTTTAAAATACCAAGAAATTAAGAAGAGTTTAAAGAGAAAAGGAAACAGAGCTGAGTGAGAATTGTATATCTCTTTTTGCCACCATTCTTTTCCTTATTTCCAGTACTTTGGACCCACCCATTTCTAATGTACACACTAGTGATTGCATCCAAAGGTAGTGAGGATGAAAAATAACAGTGTTCATTATAGTCCCTTATCCAGTGTTTTTCTTTATACCAGGCAAGAAAAAGATTGCTTGCATAGGCGAGCAAAGATAGCAATGGAGGCAAACACAGCCTTCTACACAGGATGCAGCACCCACAGGAATGTGTAGAAAAAAGATTAATTTTATGTCTTATCTAAATCCAATATTATTTTTATGAATAAACATTTGGATTGCTCAGAAATACTTTTACTAGTCTCAAATTGGGAATTGCCTGTTCTAAACTAATCTAGAGCCAAGAACATTTTCTAAGTGGCTCTGGATTTAATTAAAATATTTTCAGTACTTCCAATCTTAGAGCTCCTAAGTACAAAGTTGAGCAATTCCATGTAAAACTTTAGACGCAACACTTTTGACAGATTGATATATGCAACAACAATTTGGCAAAATGTTTAGTTTCTTCAGCCACAGTTCTTTAAATGAAACACAGGACTATGAAATAAGTTACACCATCTAACAGCTCTCAAGTACTTACATATATTAAGTGGTATACCATAATTCATCTATCTAGGCTAATCACTTGTCTGTTAATCTGGGATGGCTAAGAATTAGAAGCTAGAAGAAAATGTTGATTTATAATATTTCAAACTTAATTTAAAATCTTATTTAATGGTGTCTGGCTTTTGGCACTAATGTTCCAGACAACAATGTTTGAGCATAGCATAGATTATCTAATCAGGGTGAGTTAATTCAGTAAATAAACATGTAGGAAGATGCTAGGCATCACAATAAGATTTATTTTCCTTATCACTGTGTACTTTTCACTAAAGAGTATTATAAATATTTGGTTAAAAATAGCTCTTTCAGTATAAAAAGCTTCGTTATCCTACATGTTAAAACTCTACTGTAGATAGTTTTTTTTTTTTTTTGCATATTGTATGTAAGAATGATGGCTTTACTCTTCTTCCACATGTGTACAGAAAGCTTAGTAAGAAACAAATATTACAAATTGAAAGAATGAACAATTTTATGTTTGCAATTTGTTGATCATGATGTCATTCAGTGTTTCCTTAAGCGAAATAATAATAGTCCAACAATACAATGGAAAAATGTTAATCGTCATTGCTGTTTTTCTGTGTCAGGCATAAAATAGCAGATACCATGATAGGTTTTGTAAGTCTTTTGACAAGAATTAAGGAAGTTGAAAATATGCTTCTTCATTATCTTTTGTGGCAGATAGTAACTACAAACAAATGCCACTGCTGTACAACTGAATAAATACTGCTTCCTCTCCTGTGCTCAAAGCTACATATACACAGTGTGGGAATTTCAAAATGTTTAAGATATTTTCCAATACACTGAAAAAAGGCAGCAAATCACTGCAAATGCATTATACTGAAAAACTGAATGGTGAAGCAAGGAAGAGAGAGACTCAGAAGGCATGACAGTCCACACACAAAACATATTCTACTTTCTTACAGATTTATAAAATATTACTGTACAGGTTACATAAATATTTTGGATTAAGGAAGTATGGATGAGAACTGCTGTAAGAGAAGGAAACAATGGATTTTCACAAAGTGAGCACTCTCAAAAATATTAAAATATAAATTCATTTAATCCCTTTGAGGAAAAAAAATGAACTTTCACTTTTTCTATTCTTGTAACTAAACAAAGTGACAAGGATTTGTTATTGCCACTATGTGAGAAAATGAGCAATATTGCACATAAAATCAAGTGCCTATTAGTGAGCTTGCATTATTTTTGTAGGTTTTTTTCAATTCTTTACCTAGAAAATGTGCATTTTTTTTCCTTAAAGGTCAGAGTGATCCCATCATGACTGAAATCAACACCTGTTTCACAGATCTTTTAAAGTTTAACATCACTGACCTGACCCCACAACATACCAAATCTATTTCTTGGGAAGCCTGAGTAAGAACAAGAAATTAGGGGTAATTAGCTTATCAGCGCTTTCCTTCCTGGACTCCAATCCCAGCCCTGCTTTGGACTGCGAAGTGAGGGTTCAGCAAAAAGATCCCCACAAACAAGAAATGCAGCGCAGCCTGGAGAAGAAGCCAACTGGCAGCATTCCTCCAGAAACCCAACCGGCCCAAGCCGAGGCCTAACCCGAGAAGGCAGGACAGCCACGGGCGCTGCCACAACCACCGAGGGGTGACAACTCCTGCCCCGAGGTCGGCCTCGCTGCCCGGCTCCGAGGGATGCTGCGGCGCTCTCCCCGCGGCGCGACCCCCCTCCCGCTCCGGCTTCCCGCGCCCCTTCCCTTCCCTTCCTCGCCCAGGACGCCTCGCCGCCCGCTTTTTTCCTGGACTGCCCCGCCGCCACCTCGCCCAGGACCCAGCCTGCCGTTTAACCCCTTGGCCCCCGCCTTCCTCCGGCGGAGGAGAAAAGCCTCCGAGTCCCGCGCTCCTGCACCCCGGTGCCTTCGGCGCTCCAGCCTGGCTCAAGGGGGCCTTTTCCGTCCGCCCCCCTCTCGGCCTCCCCCGCCCGAAGGCATTCCTCGCCCGCGACCGGCAGACTGGCTCGCCCCTTCCTCCTTTCCTCTGCCCGCCCGGCTCTTGCTCTCCCTGCCGCTCCTTCCCTCCGGAGACTCACCCCGGCGCTTCGGGGGCAAAAAGCCCAAACCCGCCCCTCGGCTTCGCTCCACTTCGCCCGCCAGGCCTTTCGGCGCAGCTCTCCCGCTCTCTCCGCCGAGGGGACGAACCTCGCGCCGGGTCTTCGGAAGCCCCTTCCCTCCGCCGAGCCCCACCCAGGCAGTTTCGCCGGCCGGCCGCTCAATCTCACCTGCTACCGCCTCCTCCTCCCTTCAGCTTCTGCTAAGCCGCCGAGCCGCGCTGTCTCCCTCTCCCTAACAACAGCTCCCACCTCCTCAACTACTTCTCTTCTTCCCCTGTTCGAGCTTCCCGAGGCATTCGCTGACTTCGGCAAGAACTCCTCAAAATAATTGGCGAACATTTACGCCTGTCAAAAACTCGCTCCACCTTTTCGTTTCCTAAGCATTTGGGTTTGCACTGTGGTTTTTCTGCCCCCACTTCTTCGCCTACCTTTGTTTAATTGGTTCAGACTACTGGAAGTGGCTGCTACAATAGGTCAGAGAAGGTGCCATCATCGGTGATATCTCCGCCTCCCAATTCCGGAACCAATATAAGTGCCTCGTTCTGGTTGTTTGGTTGCACAGTACGGAGGGACGTGGTCGGTAGACCGGTGTTTCAATACCTGCTCTTAGTATTTCCTATTTCCCCCCCCCACCCGCCTCCGCCTACCTTGGAAGGGAAGGAGACATTCCTATTTGTCCATAAGCACCAAACCACGCATTGGAGAAGAAAACAACGCATCCAAAGCATTTCTGTTAGCCGGTTGACACTTCGGCATTGGTTGGCAGAAAAAGCTGCCTTCGTAGAAAAACATGCCTGCTTCTTTCCCTCATATTTTCCTTTAAAGTGGCCCTTAAAACCTATCAAAAAAACCTCTTCCTCCATTCTGCTTCTCCATTCAAATAAACCTACAGGAGTCATAATCTTACACGTTTTCTCAGACGGCTGAATTTTGAGCACACACACACACACACATGAAATTAATGTCATTCTATTTTCACAGATACTTTTATATTGATGGAAATGACAATATTTAAAAGATTGGGCAATTAGATTTAATTTATTAAAATTCACAAAAAGGAAAGGTGGAATTATGTTTTCCCCATGTTTGCAATTTTGGTTCTTTTTTCACCCCTCCATGGCTGCAGATTTCAATAATTTCATATTACAAACTTGTTTGGTGCTGTAAAAAAAAAGATTCTGCTTTTTAATGCTTATTTATCATAACCATTTTATCAATATTCCCCTACTTCTGTTTATTTAGAGCAAACTATAATGCCCCCATGGACATCATAACCTTTAGTGATAAAAATTATGTACAATTTTCTATATGTGTACATCAAACGTGTACTTAAAATTGTGACCTAAAACACAACTACTCCAGAGCTTTTCTTTTTTAGAAGTGTGCATTGTCTTTGTTTGTTATGGCAATGGTAACTTATTTAGCTACTTATTTCCCACTTACATTGGAAATCCCTCTGGAAGACTGGCTGAAGTATGTGGTGAAAAGATTACATTTTCATTAGATTTACAGTTGCCTAAAGGTAACAATCACGTCTGACATTGTAACTAATTGTAACCAGTTTCAGCACTATTTGTTGAAAACTTCTTGGTGGAATGCTTAATAGAGCTAATCCTCAAATGTTCAAAATGATTCTGTCATACAGTATTTAATTTTTATGCACAGAGTGTCTGAATTTAGTGTAAATCCTTGTTTTCCAAAGTGACAGAGATATAGGGTAAAAAAATGTGTTAAAACCAATGTTCTAGCTGTAAAAAAAGAGAAAGTTAATTATAGAAAGAACAATTAATAAGAGAAGGGCAAAAAGACACATGTAGTTTTCAAGCACTAAGGCTTTAAACACAATACTGTATCTTTAAAATACTAAAAATAGAAAGTAGTCTAGGTTTGTTTTTACAAGCAACTCAGTCTTCTTGTTGAGTTGGACTCCAACGGCAGCACACCAGTAGGTACCGGTGACTGTGAATGGCAACAGCACAGCAAATGCATGGAAAAAGAAACTGATGCTACTGTGATCTGCAAAACATGTTCCATGTATATGCTTAGAAGAACCAAACTATGAATGTACCAAATGTAAACTAATTGTGCTACTAGAGGAAAAAGTAAAAGGTCTAGAAGCAGGGATAGGCAACCTTGGCTCTTTTATGACTTGTGGATTTCAACTCCCAGAATTCCTGAGCCAACCATGCTGGCTCAGGAATTCTGGGAGTTGAAGTCTAAGAGTCATAAAAGAGCCAAGGTTGCCTACCCCTGGTCTAGAGAAAACTCTGACCACTTTGAGACTCAACCCACAAAACAAGAAACCCCAAACCTTGCAAAAAGAACATGCCCAAATTGAACACAATAATGGTCAAACAACTTCTAAAAGAATTGACTTCTTAGAAGAAGAAAAGAGATGGAAACATGTCACTCATAGGAAAAAAAAAACACCTAGAAAAAAAAAACCCTGTCCAACCCAACCCACTCTGATGCAGCCCTGCTGGTGCTGAGCAATCAATTTCATAGGCTGTCCCTGGAAGAAAACAAGCAGACACCTGGAAAAGAAGTATCGTCAAATGTCCCCAAAATAGTAACAACATCAAGTGCTCCTGTGATAGATAGAAAAGTACCTGAAAACTCCCCAAGAAAAAAAAGGTGAGTGTTGGTAATAGGAGATTCAGTTCTCAAGGGAACAGAATCAGCCATCTGTAGGCCGGACAGTCAATCAAGAGAGGTATGTTGCCTCTCTGGAGCAAGAATCAAGATGTGGCCGAGAACCTAACCAAAATAATAAAACCCACAGATTACTATCCTTTTCTACTACTACATGTAGGGACGAACAACACCAAAATAGACCTGAAAAGAATATCAACTGATTACGAATAGCTAGGCAAGAAGGTCAAGGAGTTAGGGGCACAAGTAGTTTTTCATCTGTACTGCCAATGAAAGGTCAAGATCACATAAGAGAACAAAAGGTTCTAGAAGTGAATCATTGGCTAACGGGTTGGTGTTATCAAAAGAACTTTGGATTCCTGGACCATGGTCTGCATTACCTCCATGATGGATTTTGGCAAGGGACGGGCTGCACAAAACTGGGAGGAATGTTTTCAGAAAACATCTGGTTCAACTTATTAGGAGGACTTTAAACTAAAACTGAGGGGGGAGGATGACCAAACGTTAGGATCTCTAGGACAGTGGTTCTCAATCTGTGGGTCGAGATCCCATTTGGGGTCGAACGACCATTTCACGGGGGTCACCAAACAATGCAGTCCGCCATTTTTTTTCCCCTTTTCCTTAGCTGTGCTACTCCCTTTTATTCTATTGACTTCTGAAAGCCAATAGAATAGACTCTCTTGAATACAGTCTAATTCTATTGGCTTTCAAAAGCCAATAGGAATTGTCCAGGCTGTCTCTGCCCTGCTGAGCCCGCCAAAAGTCCCATTCTGCAAACAGTGCTGCACCAGTTGAGTAGTCCTCGACTTATGACCAGTTGAGTAGTCCTCAACTTACGACCGGTTGGGGGTCGCGGCATTAAAAAGGTTGAGAACCACTGCTCTAGGACCTAATTACAAGCAAAAAACCCTAGAAAAAAAATCAAATAATGAGGCAAGGAGGGATTGGAAGGAAGACAAACTCAAACATCAAATAGGAGACATGGGAAGCATACCCAGAGTCAGATATAAAGATCTCGAAATGCCTATATACAAATGCACAAAGTTTGGGGAACAAACAGGGTAAATTAAAATTATTAATACATGAAGATAGATATGATATAATTGGAATTACTGAAACATGGTAGGACGAGACACATTGGAATACACTGACAGAAAGATATAGACTGTTCAAAAAAACTCAGACCCCATAAAAGAGGAGGTAGAGTTGCACTATATATAAAAGATCAATATATTGTTACAGAAATGCATGAGACCAAAGACAAAAACCTCCTAGAATGCATATGGGTCAATATAAAAGAAAAAAAATGACATTGCCATAGGAGTATATTACAGGTCACCCAACCAAGCAGAAAAAATAGATGTACTTTTTGCTAACCAATTAATGAACATATGTAGGAAACACACTACAGTAATAATGGGAGACTTCAATTACCCTGATATCAACTGGAAGACTAATTCTGCACCAAGTGAGAAATCAAATAGATTCCTGACCAACCTAACTAACAACTTTGTTGACCAAAAGGTAGAGGAGAGAACCATACTGGACTTAATTCTCATGAACAGAGAAATGATAGAAGGAGTTGAAACTGCAGGAACCTTGGGCGAGAGTGACCATGTCATACAGGAATTAAATATAATGTAAACACAAGCAATAGAACATAATGATATCAGAGTCTTAGATTTTAAAAGAGCTGACTTAACAAACTCCAAGAGAATTTGGGAAAGATTCCTTGGATGAATATCCTGAAGGGGAAAACAACTCAAGAAACTTGGGAAACTCTGAAAAATATGATCACAAAAGCCCAATCCAGCAAAATACCACTGAAAAAGAAAATCAAGAAATCTAGCAAGAAACCAGCATGGCTGCACAACGATCTCTCTGGTAAACTCAAAGACAAAAAGAACAAGTACAAAAAATGGAAAGAGGGACATATAACTAAGGCAGAATATCAGCAGATAGCCAGAATCTGCAAAGAAGTAGCCAGGAAAGCAAAGGTTCAGAATGAACAAAGACTTGCAACAAAAATCAAAGGTAACAAAAAAAGTTTCTTTCAACATATAAATAAAAGAAAAAATAAGGAAATAGTCGGTCCACTAAAGAAAGAAGACAGCAAAGAAGTAACAGGCAGCAAAGAGAAAGCAGAGCTACTTAACTCATTCTTTGCATCGGTCCTCACATAAAATAAATTATAGCTGAACCCACCAAAAACATAACTGAAAAAGACAGAGTAGAAATAAAAGCTAAAATAAACAAAAAAAAATGGTAAGACAACACCTGTCTAATCTTGATGAACATAAATCACCAGGACTTAATGGACTACACCCCAGAGTTCTGGAGGAGCTGACAGATGTCATCTCAGAACCACTGTACCATATCTTTCAAAAATCTTGGAGCATCGGGGAACTACCAGAGGATTGGAAAAGAGCTGATGTGGGTCCCATCTTCAATAAAGGGGAAAAAAACAGATCCAGCAAACTACAGACAAATCAGCCTAACATAAATACCTGGGAAGATACTGGAAAAGATAATCAAAAAACAGATCTGAGAACATCTAGAAACAAACAAAGTTATAAGTAGAAGCCAGCATGGGTTTGTTAAAAACAAATCATGCCAAACCAATCTTATTTCATTCTTTGATCAGGTGACTAAATTGATGGACCAGTGGAATGCTATGGACTTGGTATATTTGGACTTCAGCAAGGCATTCGACAAAGTAGACCATAACCTACTTCTTGGAAAGTTTAAATAAAGTGGGATAGACAGCATCACCATCAGATGGATTTTTAACTGGCTGACAAACCGTACTCAAAGAATAGTCTTTAATGGTACTACATCTACATGGACAGAAGTAAGCAGTGGGGTGCCACAAGGTTCTATCCTAGGCCCAGTACTCTTCAATATCTTCATAAACAACCTAGATGAGGGACTAGAAGAGGAATTGATCAAATTTGCAGATGACACTAAGCTGGCAGGAATAGCCAACACCCTAGATGATAGGCTCAAGATCCAGAAGGACTTTGACAGACTTGAACACTGGGCCCCATCTAACAAAATGAAATTCAACATAAAGAAAAGTAAAGTCTTACACTTAGGAAAGAAAAACCAAAATGGATTGGGTGAAACCAGGCTTAATAGCAGCAACTGTGAGAGGGATCTTGGAAGCTTAGTTGACAATCAATTAAATATGAGCAAACAGTGTGTGGCAGCAGCCAAAAAAGCCAATGCAATCCTAAATTGCATTAACAGAGGGATTCAATCAATATCACGTGAGTACTAATACCATTCTATAAAGTCTTAGTAAGACCACACATAGAATACTACAATCAATTTTGGTTTCCACACTATAAAAAGGATGTTGAGACTCTAGAAAGAGTGCAGAGAAGAGCAACAAGGATGATTAGGGGACTGGAGGCTAAAACATATGAAGAACGGTTACAGGAACTGGACATGGCTAGTCTAGCAAAGAGAAGAGAAGGAACAGGGATGTCATGATAGTAGTGTTCCAATATTTGAGGGGCTGTCACAGAGAGGAGGGGGTCAACCTATTTTCCAAAGCACCTGAAGGCCAGACAAGGAATAACAGATGGAAAATGAACAAGGAGAGATTCAACCTGGAAATACGGAGAAATTTCTTAACAGTGAGTACAATCAACCAATGGAACAGACTGCCTTCACATGTTGTTGGTGCTTCATCACTGGAGGCATTCAAGAGACTGGATGCCATCCATCAGAAATGGTGTAAAGATTCCTGCTTGGGCAGGGGGTTGGACTAGATTACCTACAAGGTCCCTCCCACTTATTCTATTCTATTCTATTCTATTCTATTCTATTCTATTCTATTCTATTCAACTGGTTTGGTCCAATCATGGCGATGGAGATGCAGTCATGTTTGGTTAGGAGTCTGGGAGAATTTAATTCTGTAATTCCTGAGGAAGTGGACAGGGTCCTTAGCATTGTTAACTCAGCAACTTTTTTGTTACATTCTTGTCCCTTCTAACTTGTAAAGGCTTTTCAGAGATGACAAGCAATTGGGTAGCTGCTGGCCTCTTTGAGAAAGGAAGTATTTCCACTAGCCTTGAAGGAGGTAATAGTATGCCCCCTATCCAAAAAGCCATCATAGGACCTAGCTATCCTGGAATATTTTCATCTAGGCTCTAACCTTCATTTTTTAACAAATGTTGTTAAGAAGATTGTCAGATTGCAGGTACAGAGGAGCCTGAGAAAATCCATTATCTGGACCCTTTTCAATCAGATTGTAGGTCCAAAAACAGTATTGAGATGGCTTTGGTTGCATTGGTCAATGACCTATGGTGAAGCTGAGCTGGGTTGCTACCATAATGACTTTCAAAATCATCAACCATTCTTTTGGACTGGCTTACAGGCAGTAGGAAGTTTTATAATGATTCTCCTCCTTTCTCTGTGGCTGATTCCAGTCACTGTTAGTTGGAGGGAGAGGTTGAACCTGAAACTCCTAATATGTGGGTTGCCCCAAATATAACACTCTCTCCTCTCCTGTTCAGTGTTTACCAGAGGTTGTTTGGGAAGGTGGTTGGTCAGTCTGGGATCAGGTATCACTTGTACCAGACAAGACGCAACCCCAGAACTGCTACTTCTAAATATACTTAAGGTTACATTAACAGAACCTTCCACGTCAGAAAGTATATACAGTATATCCCTCTCTCGTTTCCTTTACAGGCCAAAAAAATTAAGAAGCATCCCTTGTGCTTCTGTGGGTTCAGGTGTCACTTGCCTGACCCTTCTCTAGCCTGTGGTTCTTCCACTATTACAACTGATGAAAATCAGTTTACATCTTGACGCTTAGCCAACCAAGTAATGTTGTCAAGATCTTGCCTAATACCTTGAAGCAATTGGGGTCTGGAAGGAGATAAATAGCTCAGGATCAGCCCTAGCAAGACTGAATGGCTTTGGATATTTCATCATCCTGGTGTTGAGAACCTTTCATTTTTGATCCTGAACAGCGTGGCACTACCTCACTCAAAACTGGTACATAATTAGGAATCTTCCTGGACATTCAGCTCATAATCAGAGAGCAACTGGCATCAGTGACCAGGAAGACCTTTGCCCAGATGCAGCTTGTGCACCAGGTGAACCCATTCCTAGACCAGGAGGCCCTCTCATTATTTTTCATGCCTTGATCTCCTCATGGATGGGCTATTGCAATGTGCTATACATGAGGCTACCCTTGAAAAATCACTCAGGAGCTACAGCAGAATACAGAATGCAGCAGCAAAAGGAGTGATAGGCAAGTCCTGCTCTGCCAGTATTCATTTATTTATTTATCTATCAAACTTGTATGGCACTCATCTCTCTGATTTAGTACTATACTTTGCTATATCAAGCTGCCTGATTATCAGTTAGCTGTCCAGTGCAATTCAATGTGTTGATTATTCCCCATAAAGCCTACATGGCATTTGTACTCATTTGAATTACGCAGTTCAAATGAGCATTCAGGTTTGAATGTATCGTGCTTGATCATAATTATGGTAGCAAAAAAATAATGCCCCTATGATTAGTATATTGAATGAGAGGTTTTTTGGTGCTACTGTTTTTTCTGCACTTCCAGTCCTCAAGTTCACACCAATTTAACTCTGCAATATGAAAGTCTTCTACTGATTTAGACTCATGCATCTTCTGTGAGTCTAACTCATACCTTCCCATTTGATGCTGTCCAATGGGACTATAATTCCCAGATTTCCCAATCAGCACAAACATACTGCCTAGGAATCATGGGAATTAGAAGCCAAAAATTATCTGAAGAGCACCATGAGGGGGAAAGCAGAAATTTTCTGGCTTCAGAGATCATATTCTTGTGATTTCTATATAAAATGATTGTTTACAGTTTGCAATTGAAGATATTTGAAAACTGCAAATATTGCCT
Organism: Crotalus tigris; assembly: GCF_016545835.1. Lineage (NCBI taxonomy): Eukaryota > Metazoa > Chordata > Lepidosauria > Squamata > Viperidae > Crotalus > Crotalus tigris. Next base: position 1,370,230 of record NW_024096464.1, on the reverse strand, counting down.
GTGACATTGTGAACCGGAATGGAGCAATACACGATCACCTCCATTTTGCTAAAATTATTAGCTTCCAAATAAATTCAATTTAACTAAGTCTTCAAAACTCTTAGGCATAGTATTTCTGAAGGGTTCCTACTTGTTGCCATCTGTGCTTGCTTATAAACAAAAATCTTCACTTAGCTTGCCCTGCATAAGATCCCTACTAGTGTGTTCCAGTCTTGATGTTTTCATTTGTCCTACTGACATCGTTGTAAACTTATTTGATTTTGTTTGTTTATCTCAGGATGCTTTTTAAAATACTGTTCTTTTATACAGCAATAATCTAGTCAGTTTGTGTTGATATGAAACCTAAATACTGTAGCTGTTTACTCATAAATAATTTCCAGTAGGTATTGTTGATAGCTTTGAATGAATACATACCGTACTCCTGAAACAACATTCCTAGAATGTCCAGGTGAAGTAACAGAATCTGAAAAGGCTCTCTGCCTTGGGAGCTGCTATAAGAACATATTGCTGAACAAGATGGGCTGCTGCTCCATCTCCTTATAAGGCATCTCAGTATGGACAAGTAGCCTGTATTCTTTAGAGATCAAAGTATATTGGAAGAAGAGATTATATAATGAGTAGAGAAATTATATCTGCCGACTTTCTTTCTGTATAATGGAAGTTATTAGAGACACAGAAACAATCCACTGGACCTTTTCTTCTGCCAATAAAATTACTTAGTACATTCTGTTGTCATGAACTTTGCTCTCAATATAGGATAAGTGCAAGCAAGCAGTTCAACTGTGCACACCATCTCTGCATACAGCATTTCTTAGTGCGGTAATTTTTCAGTTTCTATCCTTGTTCGTTTTGTCATTACTTCCCTTCACATCACTTGTTCTCCCCCCTCTCCCTTTAAAAGTAAGGCGCTTGGAGTCTTGAAGTCTAAAGCTTTGTGTTTTAGTCACTGGCTGTTTAGAAATCACAGACTGGGTGGGTGTTTTTTTTTTTCTTTTCTTCTCATTATTACCAACTGAGCAATCCTTAGATGTCATGTTTTGTGAATATCAAGTGAGCCTTAATAAATCTAACTCTTCCAAATGAAGAAGAAAAGAAGACATGAAGAATACCACAGATAAAATGGGTCATGGTTAGACAGCTCATGCACTCTTGCACATGGGTATTTATGCATATATGCATTGTCCATTTAAATATAAATGTGGATATTATCGTAGCTTTGCATTTCTTAGCAAGAAAGCAAGTGAGACTTTTCCACATAGCTTTATCTCTCCATTTAAATATATCTCATAGTGACTAATCTTTTTTTTTAAAAAAAAAATGAACTTTTGTTATTTAGCTATTTGAGCTAGACTAGCCAAATTTAGATGAAGCTCATTTTCTCAGTGGAGCTCTGTGTGCAAGATAATTAGGATTAAGGATCACAAAGAAACAGAATGGGAGAATCCTGGAGAGAGAGGGAACATGAGCTGCCATTGGAGGTAAGCCAAAGTCTTAGATAAGAGATGCTTCATTAAGTGAACTAGTGCATTCAGAGTGTTAAGAGGAAGGGAGGGTGAAGGGTAGCAGAAAGCTCTTGAGAAACAGTCTTTTGAACAAGCACTTAGTCTTGCTATCTAGCCATGGATGTCATAGTAATCACAATGGGGCACAGATTTTACAGTTCTGTCCAGTGCCTTTACTATGTTGATCTACTTGGATGCCACTGAGCTGAACGGAGAGGTTTGTCAAAGCCTTCTTTTTTCGAAATGTACAAGAACATGCTTAGAAATGTTCTTCTCCCATAATAGGCTGTTGCTTTTGGCAGCTCAGCAAAAGGGACAAGATAAATCCAAGCTGCTAATAAAGTGGGGGAAAACAAGGCTTAAAAGAAGCGATAAATCAGGATTACATCGGGTCAGCTCTAAACAAGCAGGAATGTCTGTCCTATATGTATATAAATGTAGTTATTAACAACATACAAGAAAATGAAGAGCAAGAAGCAAAGGTATCCATGGAAACTTTATTCATTTTATTAAAGGATCTATAAGAACAATGCAAAGGGACTCTCTAGTCAACCTTTCTCCCATGCTAGTCAGGAAAGTTAAACTTTCTGAGATAGTCATTAGCCACTTAAGAAATGAAAATGATAAAAAATACAGTTGATTATAATAATCTTTATTTTTAATCTTTATAATTATAATATACATGTTGTCTATTTATATGCTAATGTATGTATTTAGAAATAATTGACACACTTTAAATAGAGATACAATGCCTCACCTCATTGTTAAAAAAAATGTTATCATGTGAAACTTTTGCTGTTCATTTTCTTGACCAGGTGCTGTTGGTGAACAGCTTCATGTCTTCTGTTCCTCTTACCACTGACTTTTATCTTTAAGATGGACTTTGGCTGGATAGCTCTTCAAACAAAGCCTTTCAAACTGAGGGCGTTCATCTGTATAGTAAGATGTGGCCACATTAATAACAAACGTTTTTTCTGTTATAAAACTAGTTCTCAAAAATACTATGGGGAAGTCCATTCAGCCAAATGTTAAATCTCTTTAAATATTAAAACTTTTTCATTTTGTATATATTTTTGAGGCTGTTTCTGCTGCCATTTTAACAGTGAATTTTCACCTTTACTGATTATCTGTTTTATCCTCTGTGGGTAAATTTGTTTTTAATTAATTTTAAAATTAATTAATTATACTATATTTACATTGTTCGAATGTACAATGTCTTACATTGTAATGTATTTCTCCTTAGGCACAGTTCATAGTTTGTTCTATAATAAGTAATATAATATTGTGCAGTATGTATAAAAACCATTGTAATTTTTCTCTTAGTGCCAAGTTAATTGTGTATCTATTTTACAAGATATAAAATACAGATTGTGAACTTAATCTGAGATGGCTGAAGAGGCACAAATTTTAAAATAAATTTTTATTGTGTTATGATAGTTCAGCTTCATCCTTTGAGATGGGAAGTAAAAAGTACACCAAAAAATATAAACTAGTTTCTAAAACATAATTTTCCTGTCTTTTGAAAAAATATTTCCTTCTTTCCTAAGATGTGTCTTAGAGGCTGATAAGACCCAAATAATATTATTTTTAACTTTAATTAAATATTTGATTGATTGGTTATTTGAGTGATTATGTGCCATTGATTGTTGTCAACTCTTGGTGACCACTTAGATTTTCCCAATGAGGATCTATCCCTAATTTGGTTTTTCAGGTCTTCCAATGTTGCAGTCATAACCACTGTAGCAGAATCCATCCACCTTATTGCTGGTCAGCCTCTCCTTCTCTTTTCTTCAGTGTTTCCCTGCATTTCAGCCTTCTCCAGAGTGTCAGGTTCACATAATATGTCCAAAGCAAGATAATTTGAGCCTGGTTGTTCGTGGTTTGAATATTTATACAGTGACATCATTCTTCTGCCAAAGTTCTGTGTAAGCATTTGGGTTTCTAAGCAGAATCTCTTCATAAGTAGCAAGTGGGAATTTTAAAAACAAATCAATATAGTTTTTTTATTTCTTGCAGATTCTGTAACAAGGTTTTAACTTCTTCCCATATTTCCTAACATTTAATGTAAACTGAATCCAATGTCAGCCCAATGCATTTCTCTATAAATGGCATACACAACTATTATAGCTGTATTCAATAGTGTTTAAAGGTAGGGACTGTGTGTTGGGAAGGTTGCACTTAACATCTTTTAGAAGTCTGAGGGTCACAGGTGGGGAAATGATGTAAACTTCACAAAACTGTTTTTTTCCTCACAATTTGGATGGAATTCCTCTGTCTTTAAACTATGAAAAGTCTATTACATAATTGCACTGTAATTTTCTTTTGCTTCATACCTCAAAATTATGAAAAACTATGCCATCATGGTTACCTTCAGAGTCACTGCTTTTAACCTTTCCAAAAAAGATGTTGTATAAGCTCCATCTGTCCTTCTTAATTTAAACATTATGATTTTTAAAAATGGAAGTAATGATGGAGGGAAGTGAAGATTGCAAAGATTAAAGCAGCATTTGAAACCCTATTTAACCCTGGGAACAAAGCAGGGCAATTGCATAATTAAAGTTTTATTTGAAAGGAGTCTATGGCTTCTTGTTATAGTCTGTTTTAAGATAAGATGGAAATCCATCTCTGTATCACTTTGGGAGTTTTTAGGCAGTCTATACTGGGCTTGGTCAGATATTATCTTTAAGTTATGATTTATTGAAGAACCATAGTGGCCTAATTTATTTCAAATGTTGACCTACAAAGAGGCTTACAAAACACAATGTGACTTAATACTTAAGCCTCAACCAAACCAACTAAACAACGTTAGTGTAATATGTGATTGTATCTGTCCTGGAGTCTATATACATTAGCTAGAAGAATTTTCCATTTAAGTAGAAGAGTTTTTCTAGCACCCCTACCCTGTGGTGGGATTCAGATATGTGAACAACTGGTTTTCTCTGTGGATGCCATTTCTGGAAGTCCATTCTGGGCCTGGGCAACAAAAAATTAGCTACTGGTTCTGCTGAAGTGGTGCGAACTGGCTGAATCCCACCACAACCTTAACAAGTTTCCAAAGTGCCAGCAAGAGCACAGTGACAAATTCTAATTAGAAAATGGCTAGAAGGCAGGACTGAGTATCTGGTAGTCATCAGGAATCATAGAAGAAAAGGTTATTTTGACATCTTTGGATTAGAGATACTCTTGCATGGATGCAGTGGTGGGATTCAGCCAGTTTGCCCCAGTTCAGCAGAAGCAGTAGCTAATTTTTTGTTGCCCAGGCCCAGAATGGACTTCCGGAAACGGCATCCACACAGAGAACTGGTCGTTCACATATTTGAATCCCACCACTGCATGGATGCAAAAATTCTGTTCCAGAAAATAGTTAAAGTTTTTCATTATTAAGATCCAGTATGGAAATACAAATACAACAAATTCCTGAAATTACTCTTCTGGCATTAAAAATGTCCCAGTTCAGACAAGGATGAACACCTTTTGACTATTACATTGTGGAAGCATACAAATGCAGAGATATTGGCACTAAAATGGGGTATGAATAATAGGTTGAGCCCTAACACAAAACAGCACAACTGCTGATATAATAAGAGGACAGCAAATACTTAATGTTTTGTTATATTTTATTGCCAAGGATAGGAAAGATGCTTGTGGATTTTCTGCTTTATATGTCATAATTTCTAGCTTCACCTGATTTAGCAAATGTCTTGGGCTAATCTTGACTGCCAAAATTGTCTTCTGTTTCTCTGAGCCAGTGGTTCTCAACCTGTGGGTCGGGACCCCATTTGGGGTCAAACAACCATTTCACGGGGGTTGCCAAACAACGCAGTCCGCCATTTTTTTCCCTCTTTTCCTTAGCTGGGCTACTCCCTTTTATTCTATTGGCTTTTGAAAGCCAATAGAATAGACTCTCTTGAATAGAGTCTAATTCTATTGGCTTTCAAAAGCCAATAGGAATTGTCCAGGCTGTCTCTGCCCTGCTGAGCCCGCCAAAAGTCCCATTCTGCAAACGGTGCTGCACCAGTTGAGTAGTCCTCGACTTACGACCGGTTGAGTAGTCCTCGACTTACGACCGGTTGGGGGTCGCGGCATTAAAAAGGTTGAGAACCACTGCTCTGAGCCATCTATTCTATGGCTGTATGCCCAAAACACACTAAGCAATCATTTAACCTTGATTTACTAAATAAACCAGTGTTTGTGTTTATGCTAATGCATAAACCATGATTTTTATATCACGTCAGGGTGGAGGTACACAGCATTCTGAACTGCAACAAGCCACAACTTGGCTTAGATTGTTGGTTGGACACTATCTATATTTTAACTAACATTCTTCTTCTGTGTGTTCTTTATTGAATTAGCCACAAACTGGGAATTTCTGGAACTCAGCTTTGACAAGAATTGCTGAGGTGAATGAAGACTGTTATTATAGCTTTTAATTTTGTTAGTGAGCATTTGTTAACAGGCATCAGGAAATAATGTTCATGAAAATATAAACTCGGTATTTTTATTAATATGATTATATGCCAGTAATAAAAATGTAGATTTATTTAATTTGTTGCCTGTGAAAATAACATTGAGTTTTTTACCCTAAACTATTCCATCACAGAATGTGCTCCCAATGATTATTTTAGACATTATAAATAAATGTTTGAAGAGCTAGGTGTGCCTTAAGACATGCTATGGGATGGATCAGTCAGCAAACAGTGTTTCTGGATTATTAAAGACTTATCTTTCTGCTCCCACCAAATTTTGAAGTGTTTTATCTTCTGGAGATCTCCTAGCTAGGCCAAGGCCTGAGAGCCTCCAAACTGCAGAAATCTTTTCTCTGATAGCTGATTTCTCTGAAAACTTTATGACAATTACCTTCACAAATAGGAACACCTCGATGGCTAACAAAGTAGGAGTCCATATTTCTCAGATGAAGAGTCTTTAAGCTTTACCTTCATCTCATCACTTAAGCCATGGGTAGCTATGCTGGTATTAAAGTAGTGTTTTCTCTCACACTGTCCAAAGGCAGTCTCAAGCCATGTAACCCATTACCATGGGAGGAAGTCAGTGATTTTTTAAAAAATGCATAGAGACAACCAATGGTTTTACAAAAGAGATAGCAAAGTTCATACCGATATAGTTTCCTGCTGACTCAAGGATGAGTGGAAACTATTTCAACTCAGCTGTAAGAAAAAAACCCTTCCCCTAGACAAGGATCTTGTTTGGGAGTAGTACCAAGTTACCACAGTAACCTGAATCTAGATGAAAAGCTATTTTATATTTTCTTTTCAGCATGTTGAAGCTAATATTCATAAAAAGAAAATTCAGCTTGTTTCTTACTGCTGAGTATGTCATAAACCCTAGGCAGAATTTCAGCACTGCAACACATTCCTGCTAAGTTTAATTCTCTCGGTGTCTGGTTGAAGTTTATAAGCATAATGATGCTCTTCTCACATCAGACTGAGAGACTGTTTGACAAAGAGAGTTCCACAAGGAAGTAAAATATAATAATTCTGCCTGGGCAGATTTACTCCTGCAATGTGAGAATAGCTGCCAGAGTACATAGGTATGCTGCCAAGGACAGATGGGGCAAGGATAACAGGACTAATCCCAAAGGCTCCACCTAAATTAATAGCTCATCCTTGTGCTGAAATAAAGAAGCAGGTATACATAGAAGTCATAATCAGTGCTGAAGAATGCAGATGATGTTGTAGGTAGTCATCGACACCATGATACAAACAGTAAATACAATCCAGATCCAAGTCTTCTACACCCATTTAAACTCATCAATTTTCAAAGAACATATTTGTTCTATTCTAACACAGAAGATTGTTGTGTTATTTTCTGCTGTGAGAATGGAGGTACCAATGCATGGATGATTACATAAAAGGTGCATCTTCTCTGTATTTTTCTATGGTTTTGGCTTTACAGTATTCCCTGCTTGGCTACCTAATTTTCTTATTTGGCTGGTTTGCTTTTTTCTTATTTGGCTACCAAATTTACATAAACTTACTGAAAAGCCTTCCTCTAGCTGGAAGTGATACATGCCTTTCAGAGGCTGAACCTTATATTATCATATATTAAAAATATATAAACCCATATAAACATTTGCAGTAACTTTCCAGTGTGTCCTAAACACTTCGCCTCCTCTGGGACATGTATGGGATTCATCAGCTTTGTAACCACCATGCTAACAGAGTGCTTCTATTTATCAGATAAACTGTATTTTTTTCATTAACAGATGTTTTTGATTTCATGATGTAGGCAAAATATTTAATTCTCCATTAATTATAGTATGGCCATTTTTGAGAAATTAAAGCAACATAACATTTTTGTATATAATGCTACCACCTAGTGGAGAGCTATTTCTACAGAGTGATGTCTTTTAGAGTCTTATACAGTACTACTGAGCAAGGAAATGACTTACCCAATTAGTCCCTTATTGCTTATATTTTACAACAGACTGTGCATAGAATTTCTGGATTAGTTTAGTTATCTCCAGCTAGTAGTATGATAATAATCATGATTCCAGGAAAATAATATAAGCTTGAGTGCTTAAATAAAGATCATTTAAGCCACCAGAAAATTTCAGGTCTGGCAGCTTGCCTGGAAAGTAAAAAAAAAAAAAAAAAGTAACATTAAGTACTCCTGTATTATTGCCAAGAAAATTACATCACATGTCTATGAAATAACCAAGAGTTGATCATACCACTGTAGAAAGTCAGCACCCTCCTAGAGAAGGAAATATTTTGGGGGATATTAAAAAGGGCAGAATATTATATTACCCCAAAGGAATAATGGAGAAAAATCTTAGGCAGAAACCAGCCCCCAGTCTCTCTCCTCCAAGCAGGCCAGCTTTTGGAAATACAGATTTGGTTCCCCCCTATTCGGAAGCAAAATGCCTGCAGCCCCAGCCCCAGAGATGGTTTGAGCTGATGGGATAAGAAAAAAAAGACTCTAAGGAAGGAACATGACTTTTAGGACATAATAGAATTAGAATACCAAAGGGCACACTCAAGTTCAGGTCAAAGTACATTGCACAGGAACAGTAACAATCTCAAATACAAAGCCCAAGAAGGTATAAAAACCCACCCATTCCCAGCTCTTTTGTCAGCCACCCCAGAAACATGCTGTGTCACTGAAGTTTCTGGCAACTAAATAAACAAGAACCTTCTTTCCTAAGCAGCCTCCATTTTTATTTTAAGTGTCTTAGCCTCCATTTTATTTCCAGGTCTTAGTCTCCATTTTGCTTACTCCCAGCTTGAACTGGACCTGAAGATTTTTTCTTTCAACGCCATTATTTTGCAGCATGTAGGAGTTAGATATATGGAAACTGATTAAAATAAAGAGGTTCAGCATGAGATTGAATTGTGTGTCTTGAATTGATTTAAATTCAAACATCTTTTCTCTATATAGTTTGTGAAAAGAAATTATTCTATGGAAGGTTCTTGATCTGAAGAAATTACATTTTGGCAAAACATTACCTGACTAGATGACATAATCATGTTACCTATTCGGGTAATGAAGGGTCTGCAAGCAAACAACCAAGCTCAGAGAGCACCAAGGATTCCACATTTCACATTATTCTCTTTTATCAAATTATTACACTGTACCCTACAGGCTCTAGATTCCTGTGGAATGTTTTCTGAATCTTCTGATTAATTAATGATGTGGAGCACAATTGTTACACATACTGGTAATAATGAGTTGTATATTTTTTATCCCAGTTTTATTATTTTTACAAATAATTCAAGGTGAGGTGTTGTTATACCCAAAACATACCTTCCTCCTCCTCCTCCTCCTCCTCCTCCTATTGTCCCCACACAAACATCCCTGTGAGGTGGGTGGAGGCTGAGAGACAGTAACTGGCCTAAAGTCACCAGCCAGCTTTCATGGCTAAAGTGGGATTTGAATTCACAATCTCCTGCTTTCTAGCCTGGTGCCTTAACCACTAGACCAAATTGGCATATAAAATATAAATCATGTAAAAAGTTGATTTAAAAAAGAAACCATTTAACTGACCTGTTCTCTACGTCTTAGGTTCTAACCTAGGGGTATCAAACTGCCGGGCCATGGGCCGGATGCATCATAGCGAAACTGCACCCACCCCATTGCCGGCATTGGCAAAAATGTCACGATATGTCGCAACACCACATGTGACGAGTTTGACACCCCTGTTCTAACCAAACCATGTTGTTATTGAATATTTTAAGAGAAAGTGAAGGAATTGCCAACATATACAATGATAGAAATACAAGTTTCTTTGTTATGGTTTTAATCTTTTCCTCTTAGTTTTACTGAAAATTAATTGTACAAGTATAGGAAAATAATGCTAGTAAATGAGTACAAATACAAAATTAAGAGGAAATCTGCATTTACAAATACAGAACATAACTGCTTTAAACTCATCTAACATTCTCCAGTTCCTATAACACTTTTCTGTAACAGACTGAGCTTATAGCATTCCATTAGACTGAGTTTTTCAGCATAGCAGAGTTACACCACTGAATTCTGCTGCATCTGCAGGCAAAAATAAAAACAGTGACAATTTTACTATGCTGTAAATAAAGTTGTAAACATTTTCAGGAATCTTTAAATATTTGGACCAAAGATACTTGATGGCACTAAATAATTACAGACCAACAGCCGCTGGACAACACTGGCTCCTAACCAAGGCAGAAGTGATAGCTGCACTTCTTAAGCAATGCCAACAGCAGATCAGTCCTGATGCTCTCTTATCTTCAGTTTACTGTCAGTTAGAAATTTATTAGACAATATCAGTATAGGATCCATGCTACAAGTTTTTTAGGCTTGTTCATTTCCATGTTTATTTCATTGGGCAATCATTGCAAAACAAACCAATAATAATCAAACCAAAAACAGTTTACTGCAAAGAAAGATAGTTATGTAGATCTAGCCACATTAGCTTTTCAGATTCCTTTGTCTTCTTTCTAAACTATATTCATGGTTTTATAAAAGTAGTCCTTAACTTACAACAGTTCATTTAGAGACCATTCATAGTTACAGTGGCACTGGAAAAGGTGAGTTATGACTCTCATTTACACTTACGACCATTGCAGCATCCCCATGGTCACTTGATCAAAATTTGGACACCTGGCAACTAACTTATATTTATGACGGTTGTGGTATTCCAAGGTCATGTGATCCCTTTTTGCAACCTTGTAACAAGTAAAGTCAATGGGGAAGCCAGATTCACTTAACAACCATGTTACTAACTTAACAACTGCAGTGATTCACTTAACAACTGTGGCAAGAAAAGTCATAAAATGGGGGAAAACTCACTTAGCATATGTCTCACTTAGCAACAGAAATTTTGGGCTCAGTTGTGGTTGTAAGTCGAGGACTACCTGTACTAGCCTAAGAAGCTGGTAATAAAAAAAATCTAACTTAGCCTTTTAAATCAATAGATCTGGATTAAATTAATTCTACACAGGCCTGGCCTGTAAGCTCCCTTAAGAGAGGTCTATGTTTTAGAAATGAAATAACTATAAAATATTATTCTGATTGCAAGTTTACTCATTCAGAGTTTTGCAGATTTTCAAGCTAAAATAATTTAGAAAAACAAGTTTATACAAATGATTATTGAACCATCAGGTGCAGTTGTAATATAAAGTCTAATTAAGAAAATACTATTCTGATGGCTTCACTGTAAAATTTTGAAACTGTGAGTCTAGGAACACTAGTTAGATTAGAAGATTGCATTAGTGAGCAGCCACACAAAAATAAATAAACAGAAACATATTTTATGCATATATAAGCATTTTACTACAAAAAGATGAAATTAAACTGATAGCATGTGTATAATTATGCAAATGGAGAAAAAGAAACTAATCATATTCATGTAGGATTCCTCTGAATGTAGCAGCAAATCAATTCAAACAACAAATATGCAATACTTACTGGCCCTATTTGGAATAAAAGAAAGAAAACAAAGAAAGCCTAATATAGAATAGCATCATCTGTGAACCAAGTTGTTATGTCCAGGTCATGCCACAATGAATCACTGTCTATAGAGACAAAATATTCATTTAGCATATTGTGAATCCATGAACTCTCCCATATCTGGATGATCATATTAGTTTTAAAACATCAAACTGAAAGCATGTTTTAAGATGATTAATTGCTACGGGACTTTATACACAGATAGCATTTTATGAACTACAGAAAATAACTTGCAGTACATCATAATCCTAACTATGTTTACAATGGAAGCCTTAGTAGGCTCAGTGAATTTTTTTCTTAGCACTTATAATTAAAACCTGTATTCCTGTGCTGTATTAATCCATAATGTGGACTGTTTGGTGTTTGTTTAGAATGTTCTCTAAATCCAATCACTATGGTATGCAAATATATCTATGGCTTAACTGGAATTTATCCATCAAAACCCATTGTTAAGAAATTATGACTAAGCATAATATATGAACCAAATCAGAGGCTCAATAACTTTGATTCAGCAGGAAGCTTGTATGGAATCATGAATTACTTTGACAAAATGAAATAAAACATCCCTAGCAATTTCTCAATAGTTGTTGTGTTGTAATATTTTGCATATAGTTTGAAAGATATTGGATATAGTTCTAAATGCAGGTTACCTGAGAAAGAGAATCACCCCGCCCCAATTTTAGAGTTATCATTTATTGTTTTAATGTTTCATATTGTTTTGATTGATTTGAGAACATAATGGAGGATCCAAAAATTAGCATACTGTAAGTGCAATGAACAATTGCATTTAAATACCATTCTTTCTGCAAACTTCTGAGAGCTATAATTTGTACATACACAACCAGAAAAGCCCAGCCAGAATATTTGTACCTTCCGCAGTGAAAGGGTCAGCCAAGTAACCTGTTATGATTCAAAATGGACAGCAGATATTTTTGTTTTGCCCTTTTCGATGTTCTCGGATTCTTTATGCTTTTCTGTAGTTGTTTCTGATTTCTTGAGATGTTTTTCCCTTTCTGCCTTGTGTCTTTTTAGTGCCTCATAAAAGGCTCTTCGTGTCCAGGGATTTGGAGGGATTCCTAACCAAGGCTAAAATACAAGTAGTAAAGCAAAATATCAACAGACAGGAGTGAAAACACATAGGCCCATATATCCTCCCATATATATAATATATATACTATGGCTATTAACTATTATCTAACTATTACAATCAAACTGCATATTACTTCATAGGGATCATCCAAATTCTTCAACTGAAATGATATTGAAAGCCTTGCCTAAAGTAAATTCTTCTGCATGGAAGAATGTATTGGACTACAATGGCCATCGCTTTTAGGTGTACTGGACTACAATGGCCATCGCTTTCAAAAGGCCTGTTGGCTGGCTATTAGCTAGGTGTTATAATCAGGTCACAAATGGTGATCATAGGGCTGTGGGACACTGAAAGGTTGTAATTGTAAGATACTTGCCAAGTGCTTGAATCGTGACATGAAATGGCTGCAACTATGAAGACTAAGTGTAAGTTTCCTTGTTAAGCACTATCTAAGGTGACCAACCGTCCTCCTTTAGGGAGGACAGTCCTCCTTTTGTGAGTTCTGTCCTCCCTCGAAAAGTGTCCTCCTACATGTCCTCCTTTTTGATATTTGAAGACTAATCTGCAGGGCTTTTTTTTCCTCATAGAACGCTCAGAATGGTGTTCTGGCACCTTTTTTTGATGTTTTTTTTTCAACTTTTGCATGAGCTGTGCTACTCCCCCTATTGGCTTTCGAAAGCCAATAGGAATTGCTGCTGAGCGCGCCAAAACATCCAGCCAGCAAACTTTGCACATGTAAGTTGTCTGCAGCGAAGGCGAATTGGCAGGAACTTTGCACCCCTCCCTGCTACCCAAGTACACCATCTCCTAGTTAATCCCGAAGATACCTGGAGGAGATTGAAGCAGCAACGCCATGGTAACTTTCTCTTGATCTTCAGCCTGCTAGGGCGATAATGGCTGCGGGCGCAAGAGGCAGGGGCGACAGGGCTGCTGCAGGCAGGGATATGAGGGACGGCAGTGGCTGGCTGCCCCCTGTGCTGTGGGAGCTGCGGGGCCTGCTCAACATGGGGCTGTACAGGGTGGGCGGTGATGCTGGCGGGGTGGCTGCAGGCAGGGTGTGTCGATGGCGGGCTGCCCCCCAGGGCCGGAGCCGGGACAGCTAGTGCTTTGGGAGCCGCGGGGCCCACTCTACACGGCAGGGCAGCAGTGCTGGCGGGGCAGCTGCGGGCGGGGACGCAGCATGTAAGCATAATTACAATATAAAATGTTATTGTTACAAATGTTTTTTATTATGCATTTATCATATTATAGTGTATTCTGTATTATTGTTGCAATGAATAAAATGTTTCTTTTATTTACAATATTTTTTTCTTCAATTTATTTGTGTCCTCCTTTTCATTATAAAAAAGTTGGTCACCTTAACTATCGTAACTTTGAACAGTCGCTGAACAAGGATTACCTGTAATGGTCTTGCTGCAACCTGTCTGATATGCCTTTATGGAAAAATACTGTAAATGCCTTGAGTGCCAGATCCTTTTAGAATAAAAGTCTGGGTCTACTGCTTTCTCCATGCCAATTTTGGTGCTGCTGCTCCAATACTGATGCTACATCAGGCCAATTGCATAAGCCAAATGACCTTGAAGGGAAGTTGGCAATGACTGAAGAGAACAGATTGCAGTCAAGACTGTGGTTGCCACTAAAGGAAGACTTGTACCAGGAAAAGATGGAAAATGCTACTTTCATATCAGATCAGAAAAGTGTGACGTTAACCATCTTGGTTATAGGCTAGGAATGTGAGGAGGGCTGTGTTGTGTGAAAATGTCATTAAAAATATTTCACAAGGCATCTATATCAAAATTCAGGAGCAAATTTGCACTATTTTCACATTTTTGGGTTCAGATTTGCTCTATTTGCAAATTCTTGGGTTCAATTGACAGTTTGGGAAAATCATATAAAAAGTACTTTTGACCAGTCTGAAATCTGTCAGAATTAACTAAATGTAATATTAGCTTTAATACCTGGGAAAGCTTTTGATTACCCGCCCCTTTGCTTTTAATTTTTGTATCAATGGAAAAGATATAAAAACTCACAAAACCAGAACATCACTTGTCAATTGACTGGTAGGCCTACAGCATTACTTTTTAATGCAGATGATAAAGCCTTTATTTCAGTTTCAACCTTAATGAGAAAAGCATTAAGATCAGCTGTTTCCTATTGTATGGACAATTATTTGGTTATTAATTACAAAATGAAATAAAACAACATAAAATTATGGTCTTTTCTAAGGCAACATTTGTATTTATACAAATGTAAATTTATATAGTAAATCGGTGGGAATGTTATTTATTTATATAGTCATCAAATTCAGAAGAGGATTCTAGGTGACTTGTAATTTGATGAAATATGAAAAACAAGTAATTAAACATATGATTGGCTCAATGTACTATAACACTGGAACATTGAAAAAAATAACTAACAGAAATAAGAGTTTGTGGAGCAGTATTGTGATCTGGTGTGAATTGAGGAGCACAGAAAGTCCTGGAGTTAAGACCACTTGTTCAGCAACACTTATTTATATATTTTTTTTCATCTGATGTCATTTTTTTCTTTCTTTTTCTTTGTTTCTTCTTTTTCTTTGTTTCTTCTTTTCCTTTACTCTTTTTCACACTATATTTTTTTTCTTTGTATATGCAAAATATTTTAATAAAAACTACTTTAATTTTGATCACGTGACCATGGGGATGCTGCAGCGGTAGTGTGAAAAACGGTCATAAATCACTTTTTTTAATGCCATTGTAACTTTGAATGGTCACTAAATTAAGTATTGTAAGTCGAGGACAAATGATTGTTCAATCTTCTAATCGCGTAAGATTGCACCATGGCAGGCTTCTATCCCACCGGCGGGAAAGGAAGGGACGGGATTTTATATTAAACTAGAGACTCCAGTGATAACGAAGACGGGTCACATTTACAGCACTCCACGCACGAAATCCCCCCTGCCTTCTTCTTTGACGTCAGAATGGAAGGGCGGAGCTAAGACACGAACAGGAAGAACAGAAAGAGCTAGCCTTGCCCGGAAATCCTTCGTCGCGTTACGCCCTGGGGCGGGCTGTACTTGTCCCGAGCTCGGCATGGAGCTACTGAATCCACGTGTGTCTGCCCGAGCCGCCTATAATTCTTTCGTACCGCTCGGTGAACGGGACCGGCCGAAACAACCCCCCGGCCCGCCTCGTGGCGTTTCGCTTTCCCTGAAGCGCCGAGGAGTCAAGAAGCGGCAGCTGAAAGGCTCGGCAGCCGGGAACTGCTCTGCTGCATCCGAAGCGGCCGACCGGGAGCAGCTTAGAAATGCGTTCCCGCTTTCGGGTACCAAGGAAAAGCGAAAACTGAAACGGAATAATATCTTGAGTGGCAAATATTTGGCTCCCTTGCAGAGCCGTCAGAAAACGTTGCGGAAGAAGACGGAGCGCAGACGGGCAGACCAAAAAGCTCCAGAATCACCTCCAGCTGCTGCTGCTGCTGCACTGCCCCATGGAGAAGAGGAACCCTTCTACTCCCGGAAATTGTCTTCGGGCTATTCTCTCCGTTCCCTCCTCCAAGATTTGGGGAACGTCCAGGATAGCCGGGAGCGAGCTGCCAAACTGTTCCACTGGCTCATAGCTCCTGTTTCCTCGCAGGAATTCTTTGATCAGTACTGGGAGAAGTCACCGCTTCTGATTCACAGGCACAACCCAAATTATTATCAGGACCTCTTCTCTACTGCTGAGTTTGATAACATCCTACGCAACCACAATGTCCAATTTGGTGTCAACTTGGATGTGACTAGTTATGAGGATGGGAAGAGGGAGACCCATAATCCTGTGGGCAGGGCAGTGCCGGCTGTGGTCTGGGACTTTTACAGGAACGGCTGTTCCCTCAGGATGCTGAACCCTCAGGCCTTTTCAGTTACCCTCTGGCATGTCCTGTCTATCCTACAGGAGCAGTTCAGCAGTATGGTTGGTGCCAACACTTATCTGACTCCTGCTGGAACTCAAGGCTTTGCCCCTCATTATGATGATATTGAAGCATTTGTGATCCAGCTGGAAGGAAAGAAGCATTGGCGGGTTTATGCCCCCAGACTGCAGGATGAGATATTGCCTCAGTTTTCAAGTAGCAATTTTAGCCAGATGGAGATTGGTGAACCGATTCTGGAGACTGTCTTAGAAGCTGGGGACCTGCTATACTTCCCCCGTGGGTTTATACATCAGGGGAATTGCCTCCCAGAGGCTCATTCACTCCACATAACAGTTTCCTCCTATCAGCGAAACTCCTGGGGAGATCTGTTGGAAAAACTTCTCCCTGTAACATTGAAGATGGCCATTGAAGAAGACATTGAATATCGCCAAGGTCTCCCTGTGGACTATCTGGAATACATGGGAGTCATAAACACTGATGCTGATGATCCACGCCGAACTCTGTTTTTGCAGAAAATCAGGACTCTAGTCACAAAACTAATGGATTATGCACCAGTTGATGCTGCAGTGGATCAAAAAGCCAAGTCTTTTCTTCATGACTGTCTTCCTCCAGTGCTGACTGAGACTGAAAAAGCACTGAGTGTTTTCAGGCATCCAGCACGGTGGGAGAATGGAAATGTGCAAAATGTTGATGTCCAGCTTGAGAAAACTACACAAATACGTTTACTTCGATATGGCATTGTCAGGTTGTGCAATGAAGGAGATGCTACATTGTTGTATTATACCACAGAAAACTCAAGAGTGTACCACAAGGAGGAGCCTAAGTATTGTGAAATAGAGTCTGAATACATAGAGGGAATTGAATTTTTGCTCTCCTGTTACCCAAATTACATCTCTGTGGATGCCCTTCCTTGTGGTTCTTTGAACGATAAGATTGCTTTGGCAACTTTTTTATTCGAGAAGGGATTGGTGATTACTAAAAAACCTCTTTTATCTGGTAACATAAAAATAAATGGATTGTAAGAAGTTATTTTTCTTCTACTTACTAGTATATTTATGATAGTAATCCAAAGCTTTGAAAACTTCCTGCTTGGTATTTGTGTTTGATCTGCACAGATAAAGAGATACATATATATATATTAGATAAACTATAGAAAGATAAAAGATGTAATTTGATCTGCTTTTTAAAATGTTTATAACATGTTTATTCTTAACTTTGGAAGTCAGTTTTTGTCTTTTAAAATGTGAGCTAGGTTAAAGTAATGAAAAAAATTATTCCAATAAAAGATTGCAACAAACCTATATGGTAGACTTAAAGCTTTTTGACTTGGAAAAATGTAAAGATTTTTTTATTTAAGCCCACTGTATGTGATTAGAAATTTAAAAAGCAGGAGATCTACATGTAATATAGTTGATTAGCGTAGAGCAGAGAAAGCCAAATCCAGCACTAGTTCCACTATTACCTTGTGCAACTCTTTACATTGATCCTACAGACTTTACAAACTAAGCAAAACATATTTGGCAGAATTCATTTCTACTCACAATTTTTAAAGCTCAGATTTTATAATATATATATATATTATTTCAGAGACCCTTTTCTCTCTCTGTGTTATGTGAAACAGAGTAATAGTTTTCTAGCTATCTAGAAAGGATGCTAGGGAGAAAAAAGGGGGGGGGATAACTACTGTTCCATCAAACTCTTTTTCATTCCATTCTACATTACCAGTGAAAGCAGTTTTAACAACATCAAGGAAGATGTCACGAATATCTCTATATGCAAAGATGTCTTCCTTTTCCCGATAAATGCAATGGGCTTCATGCCACATATTTTCTATTACTTCTTGAAGTTTTAGTACTTTCTTTATCACTAGAGGTGTTTGGCTTAATCTGGAAATCTGCAACACAAATTGTAAATTTTTTTTACACCATTTATCAATATAACTTTACCCAATTCACAATTTTTGCATCATATTAATTTTTTTTGCTTTCTTAGAATATGGAAGTACAATAGGGAAATATAGTTGAAGAGTGAGCTGCTAAACTAAACAGTTAATAACTTTTAACTTATGTGAGAAAGCAAGTGTTAAGATTGTGCTTTTAACTTTTTCAGATGCTTGTTAAGCTACTTGAAGCTTTGTCAAAATCGGGCTATATGAGTTCAAATAGCATGGACAATTGAAGTTATGTTTTTTTAATCACCATAGAGCTTTGCATACAACAAATAAAATCTTAATTTTTCACTAAGATTCCTGTTTTCTTTAGTTCTCCATGTGCAGTGTGACATAAAGGATATTGGCAACTAGTAGGTCTTATTCCTCTAGCTACAGATCTCAGTGTTGGGTGCTCTGCAGTCTATACCTATACCTTGTGATATATCTTGTCACTTTCAGAATGCACATATATCTTTTCTTAGTAAAAACCTTTATGAATACAAAGCACATCTTGTTTGAAATGATGATAAATCAATTTCCTGGTGTATTAACTTCTTACACCGGAGGGATGCTGATGAGGTCATGCATTCAACAGGGATTTTTCTCATTGTGATATAGTATCTTTTTGGAGAATCTGAATGCATACTTGATCTTCTATATGAATGCAATCAAGATATGCAGAAGTCTCTTGCTTATCATTACCTTGTAGTCTCCTACAGTCTATCTCTAAATACAGTATAAGCCAACAGTTGCTTCAGAACTTTGGAATATGGCCATGTAAAATTCATGCTGACTATCTGATTGCTCTGGTATGATCCTAAGGCCCTCTATGTAACAATTAGCACACTCTTATGTATTGCAATTTGAGATTGTTTCAAATTTTCAGAAGTTACCAGTATTTAGAAATGTGAATATGGAAAGGAAAAGTTTCTTGAAGTGTGGAAATAGCTATTTAATTTTTTGCCTCCTAAAAAAAAAGCAACAGAACATTTTAGATTATAATTTGTTACCTCATTCTTGATTTTTTGGATCATTTCTTGCTCTTCCTCTTGTTCAAATTTGAAATTTGTCACAGCACGACTCACTTCTCTGTTCAGAGAAACAGGCCTTTTCAGAAATCTCAAAAGTCAAATCTACATTTTATTTATTCAGAATTTATTTATATGCCATCCCCCTTCCCTTAAGAGCATTTATTTTTATCTTTGCTGAACACATAGCATCTGATAGACTTTTTCTGTATATCTGAGGCTAGCGCAATGCTACAAAAATGTCTTGTTCCATTTGCAATTAAATGTTCAATCCTTCCCCAAATTTAGAAAAAGGTTAATCCCAGAGAAAACTATTCCATTATTAGGTCCACACACTCTTTCAGGTGTGTGGGCCTAAGTTTCCATCCTTTCCAATTAATAGAGCCTGTTGTCAATGAAAACCCTCAGACACTAGAAAAATACCAATTATTTTCTTCTTTAGATATCTGTGTAAACCTAAATGAAATTATCTTGCTACTTACAAGGATAGATCCTCTCCTGGAATCTCCACATAGCCTCACTTAGTGCTACAATCTTGTGCACAAGTTGTTTGGCAATACATTTCACCAACTTCAATAAGGGAATAGACATTTATTGAGAGGACTGCACAGTGCATATATTGGAAGTATTACAACTAATGATGCCTATTACGATTTGACTAAAGTGTACAAATGGTATTTGCTGAATATCTATTACTGTTAAAAAGGAACTTATATTATAGTCCTCGGCTTACAATCTTAATGGAGCCTGATCCATCATGGTCATAAGTGTAACAATCGTAAAATGGGTCACCCACATGAGCAATCCACCTTTTGTGGTGATTGTTAAGTGAATGCTGCAGTCATAAAATGACCACTGGTCGTTAAGCAAATGCCAAAGTTGTTAAGCACACCACTATGATCTGGTTTTGTAGTAACCAGAAGTAAATGCCAGTTTTTTGCAAAACCGTTGTAAAATATGATCATGTGACCACAGGAGCTACAAATGGCCGTAACATGCACTCATGGGGGTGGGTGAGCAACTGTGGGAACTTTGGAACTAGTTCATAAGTAGCTCCAGGGAGGCCCATCATAACTTCAAACAATCACTAAGCAACCGGTCGTAAATCAAAGACTAGCTATAATTGACTAGACTGCTCTCAAGTCATTAATAAAATATTATAGACAGGATTCAAAGATTGCATCAAGTCTTGTCTTGCTTAAAACTATAATTAGGATTATAGTTATAAACTATAATTATAAATTATAATTAGGAGTCGTGAGCCACAAACCATGGTTTAAAAATCACAATTGGCAATACAGACTATTATTGTCCCATCCCCACATCCGATTACTATAAATCAGTGCAGTGGCAAGAAACACTTACATTTGAAGAACAAGGGGATATTTTTTTCAAAGTTGTAATAAGAAAACATTCTGGCTGAGGAACGCTAGAAGTTGAAAATTCCACCTATCTTAAAGTTGCCAAGGTTGAGAGACACGGTCCTATAGAATGTCCTCACAGAAGGAACTTTCTAAACATATGAGTGGTCTTTAGGAAAACAATAACTTACTCTTTCACTTTCTCATTTGGTTCCAGTATCATTCTCATCAGTAAAGTAGCCCGAACAGTTTCATCCTGCATTTTGAGAGTGATGATACTCCGGCAGGCTTCCCTCCGTACTCCAGGATCTTCTTCATAATGAAGGGCCCAGAGAAGAAGGTCTTTTAGGTAAGGACTTGCCTCACCTATCTGACCCAAAGCTGTCAGAAAAGAAAATGATAGTTGCTTTGGCATTTTATGTCAAGAAGGTGAGCTTTTTGTCTCTGTGAACCAGTATTTGCCAGTTATCTGAATAGACCTATATATTCTGAAATGAAATACTACTCTTAACAGAAGCCAAAGAACCTTACAAGCCTTCTCTCTTGAACTAAAGAAGTGATGCTATATTGTATTGATCATATTAATAGTGTTGATCTTTTTGCAAATAAGTCATTTCTTTATGCAGCTATGGGATAATACCGTACTCCTAACTCAGGGGTTCTCAACCTTGGCAACTTTAAGACTTGTGGACTTCAACTTCAACTTCTGGGAGTTGAAGTCCACAAGTCTTAAAGTTGCCAAGGTTGAGAACCCCTGTGACCTAACTGATCAATTAATGCATTAAAAAACAGTGTTAGTTTAACAGAATGTCAGAATCCAAAATCACAGAATGGAGTTAACTGGCAAAGTGTTAATAGAGATAAGTGTGTTATTAATAAAACAGTGAAGGATGAACAACTGATGGCCACATTAGATTTAGTATCAACCTTATCACTTTCTATACTCAACATGCACAATTTTAAAGTATTATTTATGCCCTGTATATCTCATTTAAATTATTATTGGTTTTTGTTGTACCTACTCATAGTTTCTGGAGATGGGCAGAATATAATGAAATGAACTAAGCATCTTAGTAAGCCTGCTGGAGAATTCTGGTAGTTGAAATCCAAACATCTTAAAGTTACCCAGATTGGGAAACACTGGTTTAGTTAATAAATAAGTAAATCTTCTTCCTTCCAGCTCCAGCAAATTACCAGAATTTGAAATGATTATAGAAAGAGGGTTTTGATCCAATTTGATTATATTTAGTGTAGACTTTTTCTTCTTTATGTACCACTCTACTGACATCAAAATTTTTGTAAATTACCTTTTAAGCCAGCCATTTCAAATAAACCGTACATAATATAGTTCATGCCTACATGCAGGTGGTCCATTTTATTGGCCTCATGAAGATTAAATTTACTGCCCTGCTCACTTGCTGTATCTCTATGGATCATAAGTTGGGAGTACAGTTGTTTGATTAGACTTGATAATCACAACACATTTAAATCCATCTTAGCCTACTCCTAGTGGGCCTAAGCCAAGCATGGTTAACCTGGGTCCATGTTGCTCGCTCATACACACACACACACACACACACACACACAAATAATCATGGATGCAATACAATACATACTTCCTAAAATGTAAGCCTTATTCAGGATGTAAGAAGACCAGTTTCCTGTTCTTTTAGTGACCAACTAGATGAATTTTTCACAAATAAGAGAACATCCAAAATTACAGTTACAAAAACTATTTATAGATAGGGTTCAAACTGTCATAAGAATTCTCATCAGTTTAATAGTACAATACCTCTGATGGCAAGAGCTTTGATTTTCCATAAAGGATCGGTCTGCATGATCTTAAAAAGGCATTTCAGTACCTGTTCAACAACAACAGCAACAAAATCTGTTGACGGATATATAGAGCCTTATTCATATATCTTTTTAAAATAGGGTTATTTATATTCAATACATAATTTTTTCCAAAATTAAAAGCTTCAACTAGAGAACCAAGTCCACAATATGCAAGTACAGATGTATCACACAATAAAAGCTTATGAAGATAATTACAATAATTATGTCTTGTGACTTGCTAGATATTGATAAATCCCTGATTCATCCTTCTTGCTGAAAAAAAGTTTGCTTTTACACAAGGAACGGGCTTTAAGGAATAGATAACTGGCAGACCACAAACCAGATTCAGCTCTCAAAGCACTTCATCCTGTTGGCTCTACCTTTTTCTTCCTATTGAGGTGTCTGTGGGATGAAGCCTTTAGTTGCAGTTTTGCCTGCTACTTTGTCATTTCTATTTTCAAAAGGAAGAAATAATTATCAATTTGTCTGAAGAAGACTTTTCAAGACACATCTTTTGTTCTCTGTTCTTCCCTTCCTGCCTTCTATTTTTTGACACCTTTATGCTTAGGAATAACATGAAATAACCTTTTATCCAGGCACTGCATCTCACTGGAGTGAGCAAGTTATGGCATTCAGGCATTGTTGAACTACAAAACTCCCTATAAACCCAAACAACAAAGTCATTGTTGACAGAAGTTTGGGCTTTAGGAACATTTGGCAGATTACAGATTCCTCACCATAACTCGAATTTGATTGGAGTCATGGTTTTTCCCTCCCATGGAAAAAAGATGCTAGGTATAGGTAATCCTTGACTTACAGCCTATCATTTAGTGACTGAACAGAAGACTGAACTATACTTACGACCAGGTTCTAAGTTCTGACGGTGCCCCCCCCCAGCGGTCACATAATTGCAACTGCTTGCAGGGTCTCATCATAGCACCACAATTTAGATTTTTTTTTTTAAAGGAAACTGGCCTTTACTTCTGGATACTGGCAGAAAATGCCCATTGCGGACAATGGATTCACTTAAAGACCATCACATTAATTTAATGACCACTGCAAAAAAGATAAATTGGGTGCAATTACATGATGGCCTGCTTAACGACTGGCATGATTGTGATTGTAATTCCAGGATCAATTAAAGTCATAAGTTGAGGACTACCTTTAATGCCTTTAGGCCTTCAGCAAATAAATGATATGGTTTAAAAGATAAGGTGCCCCCATTAAGCAATTGCCCCTTCTTGTATGTATAAATAAAGCCCCATCTACTACCGTAGATGATGCCAACTTTATTCAGATATTGGCACAAATCCAGAGCACAATGTACATAATTAGTGCTGACCAGAAGGGGATATATCAAAAGGCACATTCAATCAAAATAAACATCCAGTGTAGAAATATAATTGCATATCCTGTTTTATAACCCAACCAGTTATAATAATAATAACAACAACAACAACAACAACAATAGTAAAGTTGGAAGAGACCTTGGAGGTCATCTATTCCAACCCCCTGCTCAGGCAGGAAAAATGGACAAATGGCTGTCCAGTCTCTTCTTTAAAATTTCCAATGTTGGAGCATTCACCGCTTCTGGAGGCAGGTTGTTCCACTGATTAATTGTTCTAACTGTCAGGAAGTTTCTCCTTAGTTCTAGGTTGCTTCTCTCCTTGATTAGTTTCCACCCGTTGCTTCTTGTCCTGCCTTCAGGTGCTTTATGTATGCAGAAGACTGGTTCTGCACACAGATTTTCCTTACTAAACTAGGATATTTCTTCATTCACAAGCAGATTTTATTGTTTTATTCTAGATCAGAGTAATGTAACTCTGAGAATCTTGCATTCAGGAATGGGGTTTATTTACACCTTTGCATTCAAATCCTTTATCAGTGGTTTTAGTGAACACTTACTGTCTCTTCTTTAATCTGAAGTGCTCCGGCTGCCCAGCAAGCTTCTTTTCTGACAGCTACAAAGTCATCAGAGAAACACTGAAGAAAGCCAGGGAGCAGCCTGGCTGTCATGAATTTCAGCCAGCCAATCAACGAAAGAGCTTCCACTTTCTTCCGGCAATCTCCCCTTTTTAGATTCTCTCTGAGAGGATAAGTATGCTATTAGTGAATGATAAGCTCACTTGATTTATGCATAGAGGGAATTGAAAATTGAAAATAAAAGAAAATGTATTACTTAGCTTTGAGGGCAAAGATAAATAATAATACACAACAGCTTCAATGCAAACATTTGTCATCATGTTATTAGTTGCTATGTTTAGCATAAATAATTATACAGCTAATTATACATCAATCAGTTTTTAGGGATCCTAAAATGTTTTAGGAATCCTTTCAAAGAACATTGGAAGACACCTGTACAAGCAAAGGGGTAGGGGCCATTCCACACCTGATATATATGACAATTGTTTTTTGTTGTCCCATTTCCTTTCTGCCATCTATTCTCTTCTAGGGTGTTTCTTAGTTTTGGGAAAATATTTTCGTGAGGTACAAGGCTACAGGAATGCAAGAAAGCTATCTTTCCTTGCAGGTAATAGAAATTCGGTCCTTTGTGCATGAGAAATCTTTACACAAAAGAATATTTTTCTCCTTTTATCATCACAAAGAACAGGCCGTATCATAATACTGATGGCAGTTTGCGTATAAATATACCAATGTGAGATATCATTTCTCATGTTAGGGTATTGTGGAGGTGGTTTGTGTCCAATGGAGATACTGTACCACATCTATGTTGCTACATAAAAGTACAGATAATGCAAGTGATGTATGATGCTCACCTCAGCTGATCATGGACTTCTTTTCCAAGTTTCAAATGTCCCAAAACCTTGGCAGCTGCCTGGCGTACCTCAATTTTCCAATCTGTCCACATCAGTTGGACAATTTTGTTCTTGAGGTCCTATTTAGAAGACCTTATGTAAGTCATAAAGTGACTTCATATAACACATATAAAATAAGTTTTTTTTAAATCCACTTTTTTTTAGAATAATGAGTTGTTTCTGATTTTAGTATCACTATGAGAAACACTTTCAGAGATAACCATATAGAAAGGCTGAATGTTTCCCTCAAACAAAAAATATAACAAAGTCCAAAGAGACTGGTCTTTCTGTCTTTGGATATGGCAATAAGAGAAGGGAATGTTTTTGATAAACCTCTTGCCAATATCTACCAACAATAATAGTTCAGTTTTAAAGCCTTGTGTAAATTATTTTTTTTACGAGAGATATTTTTCTTTTGTTCCTGTAAAACGGAATCTTCAATAAGCTTCAGTCGTATCAGAAAAATAGCATCACCAATATTTTTTGTGTTTCCAATTTATGAGATGAAACATACCTGGGTGACACTCCCTGGAATACGAGACAATGTTTTACATGCCAAAACCCGATGTATCCATTGATAGCTGTTCAGTTCTGATGCCAGTAAACAATGAACCAAACCCTGAAAGCATTAAATTAATAAGAAATCTAGAAATACTCTATAATTTGTCCATATGACATCTATACATAGACAGGAAGAAAGGGGGATTTATAACTCATTGCTCAAAAGGGTATAAAGGGTATTTTTATTTCTTTTTATTAACATATCTTTTTAAAAAGAACACTTTCATGATTTTACTGCATATTGGTATCAAACAGTATATTTAGGTGTACATTTAGTGTGCAAGTTTTGCTATTGAAGATTTAACTTGCTAATTAATACAACAGTTATTCTTGCTTATTCTTCACATTAGTTGAACAATGAAAAAAAGAAAATAAAAATAGCAAAGCATTTAGTATGTGTGTGTGTGCATGCATATGTAAACTCAAAAACTATTTTTTTCTCATACATAAGGACAATTTATGGTTTCCCCAAATGACAAGTTTATTGTAAAATAATAAAGCTTGTATTGCAATCTATTATTTGAGAAGAATTTGAAATAATAAAATAGTTTATTGTAATTTTTAACTCATATCCATTGTATGTGAAATTGATTACCATTAAAGAGTCATAAATGAAAAACCAAAAGAATTTGTCATTTTGCCAATTCATTATATGCACACACAGAGAAACACACACACACACACACACACACAAATGCATACATATAAAAAGAGGAAAGAAATTAAGAAAGGTGGATGTTACATGTTAGTATCTGATCATTTCCTCTTGACTAAATGGCTGAGCTAAGGTGACTTAATAGAAGATAAAGGCAAAGTTTTTAACACTGCAGTTAAAATTTATTCCACTGGTTTAAAGCAAAATATCTTCCTTACTATACTAGGTGTGCTGTCTCTTCCCCCTCCCTCCAAAATAGTTTAACTGAAAGCAAAGGGAAGAGGAAGAAGAAAACCAAAGGAAGACCTATAAGACCCACTGATAAATGAAAATAGGAACTGCAGCATTACTGTAGCCTGGCTCAGAACTGGAAACAAAGAGTGATGTTTTGAAAATCAGCATTCCAGTCTCCATATCATAAAAAGGAAATATAATTCAACAACAGTTTTATGACATCTCACCACTCTTTGGAGCTACTTCATTGGTGAGGCTTGCTTTTTAGATGGCAAGCATTTTTTTTAAGCTTTTTGAAGAAATTTGGCCATAGTGGTCTTTTCTGCAGCATGCATGTGGCAAAAGCCTAAAAGATGGTAAACTCTCCTTGAAGCCTGATATCCCCTGGTGGCCTCCCACCCAATTCAATTCTATTTTGCTTGTGAAGCACAACAAGGAAGATGAGCTGCTGCCCTTGCTGACACACTAGTGCACAATGTGTATCCAATTAATGATGGGAAAATTTATTCAGAAATTCTCAACGGCCCTACCTATCATGTGCTTCTCCCCACATTCTTCTTCCTGAGCTTTGATACACTTACTGTGTGTTTGCTGAGCCGAGCTAACAAAAGACATGCCTGTTCTTCGGAGGCATCATCGTTTTGATCAAAAATCTGAGACAGAATCCTTTTCACTACCTGGAAACTGGCAATTCCTTCCAGTGCTAGAGCTTGAGCTGCTGCCCAACTGTCTGCAGAATTACCTAATGAGAAAATGGGAATAAATGCATGTCAGGGTTCTGAATCCCCCAAAAGATTGCATACAAATATTAATTTTTTAGATAAAAATATACGTACGACCGCAGCCGAGCACAAAATTTCTGTCGCTAAGCAAGACAGTTGTTAAGTGAATTTTGCCCCATTTTGCAACTTTTCTTGCCACAGTTGTTAATTGAATCGTTAAATTAGTAACACTAATTGTTAAGTAAATCTGGCTTCTCCACTGTCTTTGTCAGAAGGTCGCAAAAGGTGATCACATGACCCCGGGACACTGCAACCGTCATAAATATGAGTCAAATTGCCAAACATTTGAAATTTGATCGCGTGACCATGGGGATGCTGCAATGGTCATAAGTTTTTTCAGTGTCATTGTAATTTCAAACGGTCATTAAAAGTACCGTTATAACTCAAGGGCTACCTATACGTCATTTGATCTACTCCTTAGTTCAGGTAGCAATGTAATTAACCAATCCTATTGCTTTTCAATGGGGCCTAATGATGTATGGAAAAGGCACAGGGTATTTGCAGGTGATTCATGTTCCCATTTCTCCTTTAGCTGGATGGGGGTCCTAGTCTATAGGGAGTAAGGCAGATGACCTTACAAGACAGATGCAGGAACCATTACTTAAGCAAAAGGGGGCAAAGCTTTTTTTAAAAATCCAGAACAATGAGATAATTTCAGAAGCGGCTCAGGCAGATCCCTCTCTGATTCACTGGAGTGTAGAAGGAGGATACACTCAAAGTCAAACCTGCAAGATTCAGGTATCATAGGCAATCACAATAAAAGTTGTGTTAGCCTTCCCATGGAGTTGATTTCCTGCTCTGGTCTGCCTATTAGGGCTGACATCAATCTAGCAAATTTGACTGAGCAGTACCTATATCTTATAGCAGTACCTATATCTCATAGTATCTATGAGCAGTACCTATATCTTATAGTAATTACCTATGAGCAGTACCTATATCTTATAGTACCTATATCTTATAGCAGTACCTATATCTTATAGGTAGTGAGGCATGTACATGAGTTACATCTGACGGTTATCTCTTTGTTTTGGACTTAAGAAATAGGTAATGATTCCTACATATCTCTGTGGGGATCCCTTTCTCGATACTCTTCCTAGCTTAACATATATCCAAATACTGTTTGCGAGGGAAAAAAATTATCATGGCCAATAAAAGAGAATATTTGTAGTTCAGGGTTGAGATGAAGGGTCCTTGGTGCTCTCTGAGCTTGGTTGCTTTCTTGCACATGTTTCATTACCCAAACTAGGTAACATCATCAGTGCTAGTCCTGAACATCATCAAGACCTCTACAAGAAAACAACCAAGCTCAGAAAGCACCAAGGACCCCTCAATTATCATGGCTTTATGGGTTAGGGATATTTATACAGAGAAAAAAAAAGATGTATACTAACCATGTATCAGAGCATTCTTCATAATAGACTGTGCCTCTGGATTTGGTTTCCACATGGCATAGAAGCATACTGCAGCTGCCATTCGTACATGTGCATCCGTATCAAACAGAGTTTTTTGCAGCAAAGGCTGTATTTTTTTCGGTATATCCTCAATCTCTATGCCCTTCGTGAAAGTATCTAGTCCTATTACTGAGGAAAGCAGCACATGTGCATGATGAAACAATGCCGGATTCTAAAAATATACTTACAGTATGTTAAAAATTAATAATTTGTTTTTTAAATAAATTGCTGTGAAGGTTTTATAGCTTTTTATAGATTTTTTTTAAATCTTTTAGAAAGGTTTTGAAATGTGCATTGCAAAGGACACGATTCTTGTCAGAAATAATGGAGAGAATTAAAAAATAAAATGAACTAAGTCATTGCGCGTGGAGGACAATTAAATTATTTCTTAGCTAAGCTTTGAAATGTGTATCCCAAATTCTTGCAGTGGGGCAAGGGATAGTATATTTATTATTTATCAAATGTATACACTGCCCACCTCACTATGAGTAATTTACTCTGAATAATTTACAAATAAAACCCATAAAATCCATACAAAGATAGACAAAGTGAAAAAGACAGTTAAAAAGATGGATGGAGCGCCTTCTAGTGACCAACCACCTCAAATGCATACCACGATTGGATCCCCATGCTAGTTGACAGAGCCAGGTCATCATTATTATTATTTATTAATTTTTTATGCTGCCCATCTTCCCTAAAAGGTGACTCTTGTAATTCAGTAATAAAATATACATTTAAAATTCAGAAATCCAAAGTCAGTTACCAGCATATTTGTTTTAAATCCTAAATTTTATATACTGAAATTTCTGGAGCCAGACAACCCATTGATGTGACTTAATGGCTGTATTGCTTATAACAATAAGCCAAGATTTTTAAACTGCAATCAGCAAGATATAATAGACTAATTCACACTTACAAAAAACAATTAAGTACATTATAGTTTAATACAAAAATTCAGCAGTCTTTAAACTCTAGACATATAAAATCCTATGAGATTACTACATTTGAAGGCTCTACATCTTTCCCAACATCTCATGAAATCTACTGCAAGAAAATGTTTTTTATAAGAATTCACATAATGTTTCAGCATTCTTTCATGACATTTTGTAAAACGTTGGCGTTCTGATGCAAAATCTCATAATATCGTTTGGGAGACCTTACATGAACTGGCTGAAATTTTGCAAAATTTGGTAGTTTTGCAAGATTTTAAAACAGGTTAATTTTTATTTAATTTAGGTTGCTTTACTGATTGATCTCAGGGTTAAGGTTAAATATGAACTAGGTCAAGAAAAGGCATTTCCTTTCATTGTCCTTGTGTAAAAGTACAGGTAGTCCTCAACTTACAACCCAACATTTCTGCTGCTAAGCAAGACAGTTGTTAAGTGAGTTGTGAGCCATTTTTTGACCTTTCTTGCCACAGCTGTTAAGTGAATCACTGCAATTGTTAAGTGAGTAACACAGTTGTTAAATGAATCTGGCTTCCCCATTGACTTTGCTTGTCAGAAAGTTGCAAAAGGGAATCAGATGATCACAGGTCACTAAATAGGAGTTGCCAAGTGTCTGAATTTTGATCATGTGACTATAGGGATGCTGCAATGTGACTATAGGGATGCTGCAACGGTTGTAAGTGTGAAAAATGGCCATAAGTCAGTTTTGTCAGTGCCTTTGTAATTTTGAACAGTCACTAAACAAATTGTTGTACAGCGAGGACTACCTATAGTATCCAATGCACACAGAAACCTAATTGTTTCCATATTATTCTATATGATTGCTTGAATTACTAGTCAATGGTCTCATCCAATAGATTCAGCTAAGCCTTCTCTTATGTAAAAATGGATGGAACCGCAACCTAACTTGTCTAGAAAGAAATTAGAGTACTTGAATCAGTTACTGTTTATATCCCAGCAGCTGTGGTATCTAGTAATTCTCAAGAAATAGAAGTGAAATGATAGAAATTTCCACCCAACCCATCTACCTGACTCCTGACTTGTATTTGGGACTTTACAGGGACGCTCAAGCACAGCAGATGCACAGACAAGTAAACCATTGATCCGATTTTGAACATGCAGATCAGCAAGGTCTGCAAGTATTCCTTCTATAGTTGCTGTCTGCCAACGAGGATCTGAAAGTTAAGTACAAAAATACCATAAGAAGAATGTCAGAATATTATTTATTATTACTATTTCAAGTGACCCACTCGTAACGGGTTAGAGGAGATTCAGCAGCAGTTATTAATAGCAGCAGTCAAAATAGAAAAATTGCCATTAACTTAAATGGGCTAGAACAAACTTAAGCCAGAACTAGAAAAAGAGTATGCACTTACCAAATTTCCAGGCAGCTTTCCATTGTTCCAACATTGTCTTACAGATGCGAACAGTCTCAGATAAGTTTTCTTCCTGTTTAGGCCACAGATCTCTTTCTCTTCCAGTTGAGTCAGGTGATTGTATTTCATCCACTTGGGAAAAATCTTCAATAAGAGTGGGAAGCGTTTTCCAGTGGATCATTCCCTTCTGTACTTTTTTAGCTGATCCAGAACAATTTTAATGAAAGCTAGTTAGTAAATCATTCATATTAGTTCTTGTTTGTAAAAGTGATGAACAAAAACAAAGATTATAATGCCTAAACAGCACATTTGACTTCCCTTGGCTCTCTTTATATAGTGAATGATTGTGGCAAAATTTTAAATTATCCCAATGGCTTTTGTATTATTCAGAACAATTAGGTAATATCCAGATAGAAATGTTATTTACACATTGGAATTCAGTGAATGTGGGCAGTCAAGACATATGGAACACAATGCAACCTGCTTTAGCTGCAAATAAACTTGGTATAATCAATATAAGAAAAAATAACGGTGACAATTTGCCTTAATGATCAAAGTGGAAATCAACATCAAACAAGGTGTATGACAAGGCAATACAATATCACCTATCCTTTCTCAGCCTGCCTTGAAGAAGTATTTTGCAAACTAGACTGGGCAAAAGATGGAATAAAAATCAATGATGCCTACTTAAATCACTTAAGACTTGCAGATGATGTTATTCTCTTCTCACAACATCCAGAAGAGTTATAAAGACACATACAAAAGCAGAAGAACCATTTGGCTTAAAAATAAACCTGGAAAAAGAGCCAGGTTATGCTGAATAAATTCACCAAAGCAAGAAAAATTTTATATCTGGAGAAGAACTAGACATAGTAGACCACTATGTATATATACCTTGGTCAACAGATCTCAGTGGAAGGTGATACAATAAAGGAAATTGAACGGCATGTTAAATGTGATTGGAAGGCATTAGGCAGAGCTAAACATAATTTTCAAGAACAAATTCCCCCTATGACTGAAAATTTTTCTATCAGTGTGTGCTACCTGCTCAAAGGTGTGCTGGTGAAACATGGCAACTAACCTCACAATGGATACAAAAGCTACAGGTGATGCAAAGAGGCATGGAAAGATACATGCTTGGCATTACAAGACAAGATAGAAAGACCTGCACATAGATCAGAGAACAAATGAAAGTATACAATACCATCAAGAGAGTAAAAGAATTGAAATGGAAATGGGATGGTCACATAGGAAGACGAACTGATGGCAGGTGGACCCAGGCAGTCACAGAATGGATCCCGCTTGATAAAAAGCATCCATGAAAGAGACCTAAAACAAGAAGGATTGATGACATCAGCAGGCCCAATTGGGAAAGAAAAGCTCAGGACCGTATAGGTTGGAAATATGTAGAAGTAAGGCCTTCATCTTGCAGTGGATAGACAATGGCTAGGATGGTGGTGATGATGATGATGATGATGATATAATGAAATGCTGATAGATCAAATCAAGCAAACAGATAGAATAACATGCAAAAAATCATTTTGTAAATCCAGGGAAGAATTTACATATTTAAATTATTATTTAATTTATTATGAATTCGATTATTTATATAATTAAATAGCAGTTTTTCTTCCTTCTCATCCCGACTGCCTATCTATGGAATGGCAAAAAATCCACTCAGTTTTTGTGAGGAACTAGAATTTTTCTCCCATGCAAAACAAATCCCTGTTGGTAGCAGAGCAGGCTACTTCACAATTTGTGGGCTGAAGACTTCTATCCATTAGCATGATCCAGAACATGAGGAAAGCAGCATTTTACCTAGAGGCAATCATGTAATCATTACCCCGCCCTTACTGTAACACTACACAGCACCTATTAAAAAAGGGGGTGGGGATTCAATAAAATAGCTGCAGCCATCTTGATTTTTTTGATTCCTCTTACCCCTATGGGAAACAATTAATCTGTATCAGGATATTTTCTTTGATTAAAGGAGAACAGCTATATCTAAATCTTTCCCTGGATATAAGTAAAGTTACAACTGTAACTGAGTCCATACTTTCAGATGTAAGTCATGACAGTTGTAAAATGGATTATCAGATGACTGCACCTGATTTAATACAAGAACAGAAGGACTTCTGATTTACAACACCTTTGTGGCAGTCCTTAAGCAAATATCATGATTGTTAAGCGAATGCTGAAGTCATTAGAACATAGAAAAATAGGATTGGAAGGGACCTTGGTAGTCTTCTAGTCCAGTGATGGCAAACCTTTTAGAGACTGAGTACCCAAACTGCAATCCCAAACCCATTTATGCATCATCGAGTGCCAGGTAGATGTGGCCCATTGGCTGGATGTGGCCCATAGGCTGGGTATGGCCCATTGGGTGGGCGTGGCTGCGGTGGTAACGGCAGACTGGATTGGACTAAAAAGTTCAATCAATGAATTCCAACTTTGCAAGATCTTTTTTTTCCCTCGAGAAGTTGAAATTGACTGATTGAGCCTTTTTTTTTTTTTTTTTGCACACAGCGGTGGAGGCCTAAAGTAAAAAGGGTTTATAAAACCCAGCTGAAGGCCTAGGATTGGGGCGATGGCGCGCGTGCCCACAGAGAGGGCTCTGAGTGCCGCCTCTGGCACCCGTGCCATAGGTTCGCCACCACTGGTCTAGTCCATTTACTTGCTCGAGCAGGGGACCTTATACAATTAGGACAACACATTGTTCAGGAGCAGTTTTTGCCCAAATCAGAAGTAAACACTGGTTTCTGGGGAAAAAACCCTCATAATTTGTAGCCTTTGATGGCACAAGACAAGGATGTCCCCTCTCGCCATTGTTATTCATATACACACTAGAAATTCTAGCCAGAGTAGTAAGACAAGAAGAGCAGATTAAAGGACTCAGGATTAAGAAGGAAATATACAAACTTCAAGCTTATGCAGATGATTTAGCATTTATATTAGAAGACCCAGAACAATCGGGGCTGAAGCTATTTGAAATATTGGAAGAGTATGGAGATTTGGCAGGTTTGAAAATAAATAGAAATAAAACAAAGATTATTGCAAAAAATATGACTAATATACAAAAAGGAAGCCTTAGGGAAAAATTAGGTATACAAATAGTTTCTAAATTAAAATATCTAGGGATAGTTATTTCAGCACATTGTTCATCAATTAAAGAAGATAACTATGGCAAATTGGTAAAGAATATAAAAGTAGATTTAGACTTCTGGAAAAATTTACATCTTTCATTTCTCGGGAGAATCGCAGCAGTGAAGATGAACATCCTACCTAAAATGATATTCCTGTTTCAGAACATTCCAATTCAATTAGACAAGAAATTCTTCAAGGAGCTGAATAAATTAACCTTAGAATTTGTGTGGCTAGGAAAGAAGGCAAGAATAAAATTAAAGTCATTACAGGATGCCAAAGAGAGAGGAGGTTTAGGTTTTCCAGATTGGGAGTTGTATTACCAAGCAGCGGCCCTGACGTGGATTAGAGACTGGATTACTTTAGAAAATAAAAGATGTCTACATTTAGAGGGTTACGATCTCCAGCAGGGTTACGATCTCCAGTTGGCATGCTCATATATGGACAGAGCAAAGTAGAAACCACCAGTATTTTTTGAGACATAAGGTTCAGCAAGAACTCATAAAAAGCTGGAATATAGTCAAACGCCAACGCTATATAAAGATTTCAGTTTGGCTATCACCACTAGAGGCAGTCACATATCCCAATCTGTATAGGAAAGATAAGGCTATTATATATAAAGACATCTTGACAGAAGAAGGTCATTTAAAACAAAAACAAGAGTTAAGACAACAAGGAATAGCCTTGGAATGGTGGTCCTATCTCCAGATACAAGCAAAATACATGAAGGATAAGCAAGAGTGGGGAATTAACAGACAAGACATTAGATTAAATACTGCTAGGCCCGGAGAAAAAGCAAATTAGAAATATTTATAAATATTTGTTGGAATATAAGCTATATGAGGAACAGGTTAAAGAAACAATGGTGACATGGGCAATGGATTTAGGATATAATATAAACATGGATCAATGGCAGCAAGTATGGGAACGAAATAACAAAATTACACTGGCGACATCATATAAAGAAAACCTCTATAAGATGGTCTATAGATGGCATTTGCCTCCAGCCAGATTAGCCAAAATGTATAACGGATACTCACCTATGTGCTGGAAGTGCAAGAAAGAAAAGGGTACATTTTTTCATATATGGTGGACATGTAGAGAAGCACAAGTGTACTGGCTGATGGTCTGGGAATGGGTAACAGAAATGACTAGGCAAAGCATCCAATATAAACCTGAGACATTATTATTAAGGATACTAGAAAAAAACGTAAATAAAGGTGACACATATCTAATCATACACGTGATAACGGCGGCAAGGATCCTATTTGCTCAAAAGTGGAAAGCAATGGAAGCACCGAGTGGGGAAGCATTAATAAATAAAATTATGTATTGCGCAGAACTAGACAAGATAACTAAAAAACTAAAAAATCAGGAAGAAACAGAATTTTATCAAATCTGAAATAAATTCTATAAATGGAGGGAAAAGAGAATGGGGTCAACAGAAGTGATGTAAGTAGAGGTAGCTACTAGGAATGTACAGTTGTATATAGATATATCATATATATTTAAATGTACAGTATGGACTGACAAGACGGAGATGTATGTCAAAGACGATGTACCATGTTCAATGTTTTTAATCTCTTTTTTTCTTTTGTATCCAATAAAAATTTAATAAAATAATAATAATAATAATTTGTAGCCTTTGACAATGGGGTGCTGCAAATGACCATAAATGCTGGCCAATTGTCAAGTGCCCAAAATGGTTCATATGACTGTGGAGGGGTAGACATCAAAACTTTGAATCCAGGTCATTAACCAAAGTCTACTTGTACTTTCAGCAACTGGTTATAAACCAAAGAATATTTATAATTTCGGGAAGCTATGTTAGAATATGATAAGGAAATTGTGTGAAAGAGAAATAATAGAACTTAGACCAGGGGTGTCAAACTCACAACGTCACGTGACGTGCCATGACATATTGAGACTTTTTCCCCATTGCCGACAATGGGATGGGCGCGGTTTCGGCACCCCTTACTTAGACCGATATAACAATTCTGAAAAAAACAAATTTAAATTAAAATGTTTTAAATATAAGGACACAGGTGACTAAAAACATTATAAACCTACATAGTTTCAGTTAAGGGACCTTTTTCTTACAGTGAAGTAAGTATTTCTTCACTTTCTTGATTTCTGTGAGAAATCAGGTTGAAAACAAGAGTAGTCTTTCACATAACATGTGAAAGTGTAAAAATCTCTCCTCTTAATTTCATTTTTTTAAAAAAGAGATGATAATTTTCATCAAATTATTTTGATATATTAACCTAATTTTGAAAGCACTTTTTTTTCTCTCAAATGAAAATGGTGGAGAAAATGAGATGAGGAAAAATCAGCACAGTGTTTGTCTCTTACTTGTCCTTTTTGGTGGCCTGAAGCTCCAGATTTCGGGAGGTCTTGGGTAGCATTGTTCTAGATGTTTGTTATATTCATCATGATTATCCAGAATGATACGATCCTTCTTGGTTTTTTGGTGGATAATCTTGGCTGACCCTGAAAGTATACAGGAGGAAGAAAACCATTGGAACTTAGCAACATTGATTATTTTCAGATGCTAAATACTTTTCTGTATCTCATAAGCATGATACAGTAGTTGATAGTGTTTAGACAAGGTCCTATGTGCAAATCAAAGTTTAGACACTAGGTTTATTGGTTGAGCATCTCTCAGCCTATAACATTTCCAGAGTCCTTTGAGGAAGATGAGAATCTGGCAATCTGTGAAATGAGTGAGGCCAAAAGTTCATCTGGTCTAGCATTTTATGTCTTTCAATGGCCAACCAGATGCATTGGGAAGCTCATAAACACGAGTAGGAAAATAGCAATAGCAGTAGTGATTAGACCAGACATGTCAAACTCGCGATGTCACGTGATGTTGCGAGACGTATTGGGACAGTTTTGCCATTGCCGGCAATGGGGTGGGCACAGCTTCTGGATGACACATCCAGCCTGCGGGCTGGCAGTTTAACACCCCTGAATTAGATGAACAACTTAGACTTTTATACTGCTCCATAGTACTTTACAGCACCCTCTGTATGATTTAAAATGTCAGCATCTTGTCCCCAACAACCATTTTACTGACCTCAGAAAGATGGAAGACTAAGTCAACCTCGACCCTATCAGGGTCGAACTCCTGGCTGTGGGCAGATTTAGCCTGCAATACTGTATTCTAACCACTTAACCATCAGGGTTCTCAGTTTTCTGTCACCTCTGCTACCTATAATACTAAAAATTACACAACTCTTGAAATAAATACCTTATTGTTTTAATATCTATTGTTCTAATAATATTTGTCAGTAACACAAGATTTGATTTACATAGCAGAACTTTCTGCAAGCTTATAGTGGAACCAATTTTGAAACCAGTCTTTCACTCTATAAAGTTAAGGATCTTTAGTCATTCCTTTTATACTTACCAAAATAAAGTTCTTGTTCAAAGATATTCTGGGTCATATATGAATATTTCCCAGTCCTGGGGTGCAGCCGTTCATGCCGTTTAATAGGAGTAGCTGGTCTGAGACATTTCATTGATATTTTTTCTGCTGTTTGATTTTGAAAGAGTAGATCATCCTCGTACAGCACTCTTGCATGAAAAGATGGCAGTCTGGAAGTTTTCAGTGAACATGATTTATATGGAAAGAAAGTTAACGTGATTTATATGGAAATAAATCAATAAGAGTAACCAATTGGTCAAGTTGATTAGCTGGATAGAAATTATAGCATATATTGTAATAGACCTTCATACATTGCATGTTGGAAAAAATAATGCAATTCACGATTTATCTAAACAAATGGGACCCATCAGTCACAAATGGAGCTTATTTACTATGGTAGGATATTATGATCATGAAATACTCTATTTTATTATGCCTTTTAATCTTCTTCATATGATGCCTTGAATCACTCATGATTAAATAGATTTTTAAATTAAGTTATAAAACATAACATTTGAATAGTTCTTAGGAAAGAGTTCATGTTAGAACTAGAACTGAAGTCAGAAACCATTGAGTCTGTACAAGAATTTGAATTAAAGTCTCCACAATACTCAGTATTGTGGAGGCGTCTAGATAGATCAGAATCTCAGTTCATTCAGGGGTTTCTGGCTTCAGACCTACACACCTGCAGAGATGTTCTGACAGATGCTATCGTAACAACAGGTAAGGCTGTAGGAGGATTAGCAGTGAAGGGAACTGAAGGAGGAAAAACAGCTACTAAGAGAAAAATTGGAAAATGTAGTGTCAGGAGGAAAGAGAAAAGTGGCAACCCTTTAAACAGTCATTAATTTACTGGTTCATACAAAAAAAATATCCTACTTAAGAAGAGATTACAAGAAGAACGGGATTTTTTGTAGTTTTCCCATGGTTTGGAGGGGGTTTCTTTGTTTTGTTTTTATTCAAAAATATTATTCCATGTCTAATGGATAACTAGACATCTGTTTATCGTGGTCTAAAAAAGCCATCCAAGCAATCAGGAACCTCTGAAAGCCCCATTTAGCAGATGTTGAGAAGTTTAAACACATAAACTAGTATATGTCACCTTGCTTTGCTTCATTGATCTGATTTAGTGGTTAAAAAATTGTACCATAGAACATGAACATATAGAATAGATCTACACAAAGATTATTATTTTTGTTCTATACATGGGAGATATTTAATTTTGAGGATTTCCCCCTTGCTTTTTCTTCTGATGTTCTCCTCAACAGTCACCAAGGCAACCTATTGTTCCTTGCTCCATTGCAAAAGGATTTTTTTTTCTATTTCTGCAACACAAGTCAGGGCACGCAAGTAACAAATCTTTCTGGGGTAAGCTAAAAGATAGGGGCCTATCCTGCTCTCCAGGTTCACTTAACAACCATTTTACTAAGTTAACAAATGCAATGACTCACTTAACAGCTAGGCAAGAAAAGTCGTAAAATGGGCAAAAATCACTTAACAAATGTTTCACTTGGCAACATAAATGTTGGGCTCAATTATGGTTGTAATTTGAGGACTACCTGTATAGTATATTCCATGCATCCTTAATTGTAAGTAACTTCTACAGAACGTGCTGAGATTCACACCTGATAGAAAGATTTATATCAGGAGGAAATGTAAAAAATATCTATGGAGTCTTTGGTGCTCTCTGAGCTTGGTTGTTTGTTTGCAGATGTTTCATTACCCAACTAGGTAACATCTTCAGTGCTAGTGAGTGTTGGATTTGCTCCCTGTTTATATACAGCAGCTTGCCCTGCCAGAGTTGGTGGAGGTATGCTTTTTTTCCTTCGAAGTTCCTTGATTAAGATTTTGTTTTCTTCTTGATTGTTTGGTATTATGCTTATCTGGGTATTGGTTATCTGGGTCTTAACTTTTTATTGTCTTTTTTGAATGGTGTGTCAATGTGCTTTATCTCCATGTGTCTATTGATGACTGATCAAGAAACTACCAAGGAGAAAACCACAGGGCGCAAACTCCACGCTCACTAGCACTGATGATGTTAGGTATTTGGGTAATGAAACATCTGTAAGCAAACAACCAAATTTAGAGAGCACCAAGGACTCCAGAGCTCAATCCTTAGTTATGCATTTCCTTCTATTGTAATAATAATATTGTGTCTTACCGATAGTAAGCAGAGAGAGGTGTCTCTAGTTTCTTTTGTTCATCTCTGGGAACAGGACCTCCTTCCATTGTTTCCTCTGCTAAAATTTCATCCAGTAATTTCACATCATTTTCACAAGGGAGTACATATCTGATGCTGTTCCAGTCATATTTTTGTTTCTTGAAATGTTTTAGCTTACTCTGAACCCAACCCCCCCAAGAGGTTTGATTGTTCACAATCCATTGAGCTGTTGTTTTGCTTATCTTTGTTAACAGTCTTTCTTCCCACCCCAGTTTTTCTTCTTCTGGTTCATCCCAGATTGTGTATTTGGATTGTCTTTTCCTACTTGAGTCTTCTAACTTCTCAAGAGGTTTGGTCTGGAATGCCTGGATATTTGGAAGGTCAGAAGGAGGAGGAGAAAGAGGAGGAGGAGGAGGAGGAATGGGTACCAGCAATGTGGGCTCTGCTTGGGTACTTTCTACTTTGGCTTCCCAGATACAGTCTTCTAAGAACAGAGGGAGATTCCCAGTGGTTTCTTGGACATGAGCAATTTCTGGTTCCCTCAACCGAGGTAATCTTCTTGATGGTTTCAGCTTTCTTGGTTGCCTTGGCTTTTTAGAAATAATATCTTCATCTTTACATGAACGAATGACACTGGAAAAATCATATAGACCTTTAGGGTCATAATCTTTATAAGATAAAGCTGATGGTTTAATAGTTTCTTTGGAAAAATGAATGCTCTTGGATACATTCTTAAGACATTGTTTCTGATAGTGTGCATAATGCGACTCAACATGGCTGACATCTCTCTGATACATAAAAGGTATTTTTGCCCTCATCGCAGACAACATAGCTTGGTAAGATGGCAAGTTCTTCCTGTCAACTTTGACTTTTAAAGTGGATTCAGAAGGAAAGGAGGTTTGGCTCTTGAAAAAATTAGAAACCTCCATCCTATCAAGAATGGTAAGACTTCTGACTAGGTAACGGTATATGTGTTTTTTTTAATCAAACATTTCAAAAAACTAATTGCCTCATTCCATTCTTCTGCTGAGACTGTTCAGGTTTTCCTGTGCCACAAAAGGAAGATAAATGTGCCTTAATGTTAACAAATATAGGTTTAAACAAGGTAAGCAAAACCCATATAAATCTTGGGATCACTACAACCAGCTGCTGCCACCACATAATATTTATGATATCTGGTAATAAGAACCTGTTTCAGGTGGCACTGAGAGTTGGAATTCACATGGTGATCTATTAATCTATAGTCAATCTATATGGAATATGACAAGGCCAAATAAAAATCCAGGATATATGGGTGGTGTTTAACTATTGTATTTTGGCTCTGGATTTTCATTAAAGAAAAGCAGCATTGAGAAACCATAATTGATGAGGGCATCCTGTTCCTTTGCCAGGTTAATATTTGCTCCAAAAGGATGCTTGCTTTGTTTCCAATTGAAAGTAAACTCAATTTGGCAAATCTTGAGATCCTAGGAGCATTAGCATTGTTTTCTTAAACAATGTTTCTCTGTTGTAGAAGTTGTTTAACCTAAGTTAGGAACATTATTCTTCTGAATTTGTAATTTTACCACATGCTTACCATGGGGAGAGGGAAAGAAAGATGGTTGTAATCCTTATAATAAATACCTCCTAAAAGCCTTTTTTTAATTCTATCTGAATTTTAGTTTATTATTTATTTTCAGATCATTTTCCCCTTCACCCCATTTTTTACTCTTACTATCATTTTATTATTACAATTATTAGCTCAGTTGTTTTTCTGAAATAACATTTCAACTATTGTCTTGGGAGAAAAAAAGAAGCAGCAGATAAAAAGACTTCATCAATGCCTCTGAAACAACAAATTCAGATATGTCATAAGCAAACAAGCCTCTCCTATAATTAACATCACCTCATTTCATTTATCCAACAGGTATGATCCTCTAGACAGAGAGGGACCTACAGGCTGAAATCAAGAGTCAGTAATTTATAGAGCTTTCCTTCTTTCTGACAGGGGATGTCCCTTTCTCAGACTATTGCTGTTTGCTCAGCTGCCAAACAGTAAACAGATTAAATTTTATAGCTATAGTGTCTAGCTATAGACATAGCACAGACCATTCTTTCAACCTTTCACTTGCTGAGCAGAGTTAAAAATAAAGCG
This sequence comes from Crotalus tigris, assembly GCF_016545835.1. Lineage (NCBI taxonomy): Eukaryota > Metazoa > Chordata > Lepidosauria > Squamata > Viperidae > Crotalus > Crotalus tigris. Next base: position 1,327,962 of record NW_024096464.1, on the reverse strand, counting down.
AATTCTCTAAAAGAATATTTTGCAACATTTAATGAGGGATAATCAAACAAAACTGCCCAGCTTGCCAAACAACTGATCTGCATCTACAGTTTTCCACACAAATAGCTAGCAGCTGGAAGGGAACTGAAACCGGAATAGCTGGAAAGACCCGGACCCTGAATTCATCCTAACAAGGGGAAATGACAGGGAAGAAAAGAGAAGGTTAAGCAAACCTACAAAAAAGGCAAGAAGGGCAAAAAATCTTGACAAAGGCAAATGTCTCCTACAAACCAGTAGGCTAATTTTGCAGATCTTAAATAATGGAGTAAACAGAGACAGACGGAGATCTAAAAAGCCATCATCCAGTCCTCAAGCCAGCTATTACACTGGAAAAGACAACTGATGCACTTTTAAAAGGTAGAATGGCTCCTACATAGAGGCATTGCATCCTGCTGACATTTGGGATGCCTAAAGCCCGCAGCATGCTCTTTAAACTTAAACCCTTCCTGATGATCTTTTTAATCTTCCCAATATGTGTTTCCATTCTGAGGAAGTCAGCTGACTTCTAGCTCTGTAGAGACAAGTTGTAAAACAGCCAAGCCGCTAATAAACAAACTACCTAGGACAACAACTTCTACCATGAGAAACTATTGGATTGTGTTGCTGAGGAGGAGCAATTATCTCACAGCTGCCATGAAAAATTCAGACCATCAAAACACAGCTTGAAGGGGAGGACTTTTCCATTTCTAATTCATGTTTAGCAGCTCTTTCAAATGATCAGAATCCTCCAAATTAAAAATGTTTGCAGTTGTTTAGTTTTATAATCAGGTTTCTGATAACTTCAAGTCTGAATCTCCACAAGCTGTGCCTGTTGTGGGGCTCATCAGCACCATGAAATGGATACTGACAGATTAAGATACACAGTACAGAAAGCATGAGAGTAGGCAAGCCAAGCAAAGGAAAATGTTTTAAAAATCCTAACATGGAATTTAAGTCCCCAATACCAAGAATGATGTCTGATGCTTCTTCCAAGCTGAGTTCTTTATTGTTTCACACCTATAGACAACAGCTTGCCAGACTGAGTGCTATACTATCTGCATCTACAATATATTCTGTGAACTATTAGGGAGGGGCTGTCTTCACCCTCTTTCTGTCACACATAAAACCTGGATTAAGTTGCCTCTTATTCTGGAATGCAGTCCTTCCCTCCTGGGAATCCAGACTACATTGCATGACTGTTGAGCAATTAACAGGTTGTAATAAATTTTTACCTCAGCTTATCATCTTTATAAATCTGAGAAGGGATAGTAACATAAGGACCTTGATATCTTCTCACCCTTAAAATAAATGTAAGCAGCTGGGGGCTTTCATGAAGAAGGAAGATGCGAGGATCACTTGGGAACAACTTATTCAAGCACCAAAGGAATCCAGAGAACTTTTCCCATTGGATTCCTATGTATCTCTTAAAGTCTGGGAATTACACTTTGCACTGTAATTGCTGTGCATTGATAATGTTACCTAGTTTGGGTAATGGGTAATGAAACATGTGCAAGAAAGCAACCAAGCTCAGAGATCACCAAGGACCCCTCATTTCAACCCTTTATTCTTTACGATTAAGGTGACATGCAGACAACAACACATATGTATACCTGCCCTTTGTGTCCCAATCAGTGTACACTTGAGGACCTCATCCAGCACAACAGAACACAATGTTGCTGGTTTCCGGGCAAGTTCTGTTTAATCTGTAGATATTTAAATCTTGTATTTTATATTTTAAAATATAGTATACCTTATTTTAACTGTGATGCTTCTGACATGAATAAACAAACATTTCAACCCTGAGTATAAATATTCTCCTTTATCAATTGCATTTTCATAAAGAGCCCTTTGTGAGTCCCCATTGCAAATAATGGAGTACCTGCCTGAGAAGCCGTCACTATCTGTGACCAAAATTAAATTCGTATTGGTCAGCTAGGAGGAGGATGGCCCTGGACCTGTTCTTATTCCCCCAGAACAACATAGAGTGGAGGGCTCCAATCCTAGTATTGTTCTTTACCTATTATTGACACCACTGTATGTGTCCATGAGGATTGGGCCTGGTAATTATAGTTCCAGTATTCAAGAAGATGGTCCCGGCTAAATCCAGACCAATTAGCCTGCTCAACATAATCAGCAAATTTTATATTAAGCACCTCCATGATAAACTTAAGGACTGGCTGCATCAGAAAGTTCTGATAGTGGAAGAACCAGCTGGTTTCAGAGAAGATAGAAGCAGCATCCATCAATGCTTGCCTGCCTTCCTCCTCCACTTTTCAGCTTTTACATCAATGGTATGGTGAGATAACTAAACAATTCAAATTTCCATTCCCCCCCCCAAGCTAAAGAACTGAAGTGGTCTTCTGCTACTTTATATACATGATATTGTAGTTCTTTCCAGACCTTAAGAGCTCTGAGAGCATTGGCCCAATACTGCAACAATGATTATCTGGCAATAAATTATCAGATGGTGGCAAGGAGCATTGTCACAGAATAGAACAGAAGACCTACTTGAAGTATTTAGGAGAAATTATGCAGGCTACTGGCTCAAGAAATGCTCACTTTGAATATGCTGCTGCCACTGGACGAACATCTGCCAATGCCCCTCTTAATTTTTTTTTACTCCATGGGAGGATATTATATCCCAGATGCATTTGATTTTTTTTCAGATTGAGACCCTAGTCCTGCTTCTCCATGGGATTTTGGTTGTCCTTGCAGCTTCTTGTTTTATTGGCTTAGAGAGGATACAATCATGAGACCAGCTTTCCAGATACTTTGCTGAGTCTTAAATGCTTATCTATGACTGGAGACAGACATGGCAAAAGTTGAAACAACTTTATGTATTCCTTCCATAAATCTTTGGTTAAAGCCTTTTATCTTCAAGGCCTAGCATCATTAATTCTCCAGGTCAGCTTTCAATCTACTTGGATTCAGCCTGTTGAATCTAAACTTCTAAATCTGGGCCTCTCCCCTCCTTGGTTCTTAACATGAAATATGATCAGTTGAAACAATCCCTGAAGCAAAGGATAAAAGATATGTCACTGCTGCCAGCTATCTGCACAGCTAGAAACACCTGCCATTGGGTAGCTTTCTTTCTTGCCCAATCATGCTGTCTCCTCTGAAGTATTGCATGGCAAATATTAAAAAGGAGCATTGGCAAAAAGGCTCTGCCCCTGTGATTCTGGAGAGGCAGAAACCACAGAACATGTTCTTCTTTGTTTCACCTTACATAAACATACAAACCTGATTTAAGCTGACTGTGTTCAGCAGGTCAGCGGTTCAAATCTCACCGGCTCAAGGTTGACTCAGCCTTCCATCCTTCCGGAGTAGGTAAAATGAGGACCCAGATTGTTGGGGGCAATGTAAATATATATATACATTGCTTACTGGTGTACACCGCTTAGAGAGTGCTTGCACTTAAAGCGGTATATAAGTCTCATAAATAAATAAATAAATAAATAAATAAATAAATAAATAAATAAATAAATAAATAAATAAATTTATCCTCCCTCCAGTTAGCAGATATCCTGGTTTCTCAGACTCAGCCTATGTCCAGATGCTGCTGATAGATGAACTGCCTTTTATTACAGCGCATGTGGCTAGCAGGAAGAGCTGCTGGACCTTGATGGGCCAATTTCCCATTGACAAGTGTATTTCATGTAGTCTTATATTTTCACATTTTACTTAAGTTTTAGATGCTACTACATTTTTGTAATTTTAGATGTTATCCCATTTTATATATTAGAATGTTGTAATGCAATATTGCAGGCTAATTCAGTTCACTGCCAAGAGTTTGATCCTCACCAGCTCCAGGTTGACTCAGCCTTTCATCCTTCCGAGGTCGGTAAAATGAGGACTCAGATTGTTGGGGACAATATGCTGACTTTGTAAACCATTTAGAGAATGCTGTAAAAGCACCGTGGAGCAGTATATAAGTCTAAATACTATTACTATTGCTATTAAATAATGTTAGAGACTGCATTGTAATCTAGACATAAATTTCCCCTTTTGAACCTCATTCTCAAATTCTAGTCAGGTTGTTTTAAAAATCCATTTTAACTTTGTTTTAAATTTTATTAGGATTCCCTCAGTTACATTTACTGTAATATTCAACAAACAGTATATTCTTCATTCTTTATTTACATTATTTTTCCCTCTCTCATTTCCTGTTTATAAAAACTTACACAATAATGTTTAAAATAGAATACCCTATTCATTTCCACAATGAGTATTTGCATGTCCCTACATTAAGTTAATATTAAATTAATACAGGTCACTGTGACTGTTCATCTTTTTTGATGAGAATCAGAAAAGAAACAGATTCTTCTGTTTTCTAGGTGCTACCCGCAAATTCAAAAAATTCAGAATATCCCTCTATTAAAATAATCATTTGGATAATTCCACTTAAGTATTTTGTAGGCAGCAAAGCTTTGTATTTACCTTACAGATTATTTCAAAACTCCAACTTGCTGGGGCATTACAAGTTTTCAAAACACATTGGATCTGACTGTTTACAGTAGTTGCCTAGTTACACAGATGCATTTGCATACTGACCATTTTGATTTGTTGATTTTAAATATAGCTCTCTCTGGGTCTCGCCGTTTGGTATCAAATTTTTTATTAGGCAATTTCTCTTAAAAAAAATAGTCAGCAAAACCCTGACTGGCCTCTCTTGGCTAGCAAGGGAAGACACTGGAAAATATATTTCCAGGGACATGAAATCTCAACTAAGGAGTTTTATTATGACCATTAGAAAAGAATTCCAGTCACTGCTGTGTATCAAAGGTGAACTATATTTAAAATAAATAGTTTTCAAATGTCTTGAGTCTCTTTCTTCCATATAGATTTTGAAGCACATCTCCTGGGGATGAAAGTTCCTTTACAATATTTTGTAAAAGGCTTGGTATAATATCATGTTGTTTACTTCTGTCCAAATGAGAACTAGCTCTCACATAATTTTACTACAGATAATCAACCTTCCAAGATTCAACTTACATGATATTTCCCTGAAATTTGAAACTGAGTACATCAAACAAATGTATTAGATATTATGTATTAAATATTCACACATCGTGGCAAACATGGTATAAACATTTACAGTCTGGCTTCCAAGGGGACCTAAATCTTTATAAACATTACAAATTAGCAGAAGCACAGAAAGAAGGACATTAGAAACCAAATATTTTTGTTTTCTTTTTTTTTCGTTTAATTGTTGCCTATTTTCCTTTGTATATTGTCTCTTTTGTCAATGTACAGAAACAACAATAAGTAACAATAGAATGGAGACCTTAATATTAAGTGTTAAGCTTAAGACAGAAACCTTTATTGTACAACAAACATTTTAATATAATTTGCAGTTGTTTATTAATGTTATATTCAGCTTAGGGTGTAAAAATCTAGAAAATATTTATTAATATTGATATTTCAAATCATTGCTAACACTGACATAATACCTCTAAACATTTTAAGAACCTCTAATCAATACTGTAGAAATACAACTCTATAGAAATAATATAAGCTATGACTATGACCTGTGACTTATAATAAAAACATTTTTTAAAAAAACAGACCTTCGATATGTATCAGGTACAGCAAGGCTTTTCAACCGGTGGTACGCATACCACCTGTGGTATTTTGGCACATGGCAGGGAGTATGCGACTGTCCTAGAGAAATGTATCGGGGGAGGGGAATGAGCCGAAGCAACCCAAGCCTGAGGGAGAGGCGGCTGAAGCTGCAGGACTCTCTGGGCTCAGCAGAAGTCCCAGGAACTGGCAGGACTCCAGCTGATTGGTGCTTCCGGAAGCAGCACAGAGCTGGAGGTGAACTGAAGAAAAGTGAGGGGAGGATAGGAGAGGATATAAAAGGAGATGGTTTTGGCGGGAAAGGGAAAAAAAGACGACAGAGAAAGAGAAGGGGATGGAGAAGCTGTGGAAGGAGAGCTCGGCAGGCAGAGAAGAAGAAGAGACAGGGAAGAAGAAGAAGCTGTTGCTGGAAGTAAAGGTCTCCTAGTTTCTTTTCTCCAGCCAGGAGAATGCAATCAGCGCTGATGAAATGAAAAGCCAGGAGACGAGCATGTCAGAAAGGAGGTTGGTTTATTTAGTTCTGGATCAGCTGGCAGCTTGATTGGGTTACCATAAGGATTTTTGTGCAGTTTTTACAGCGTTTTGTAATTTAGAGGCTCAGTTTGTGTGCTTTGAATATTGGAATATTTTAGTCTGTTTCACAAAGGCTAGCAATGAGTCCAAAGTGTTGACTTCCTTAGGTATAATGCTTTCAAACAAATGTAATTAGTTTTACCTCCTTATCTCAAGTCTATCTATGGTTTTTAGAAAGTTTTCTTTGAAGGTAAACAGGCTTAATTTAAGGCTACAGCTTTTCGCAATTGCCGAAGCCTTTCAGTCTCAGGTTGCAACATTGTGACACATGACATACCTGAGGCAGCTTAAAGAAAAAAACCCCAGAGTGTTTATTCTGGGAGGCTTTTGTGAGCCTTTCTTGCTTTGCACTTGATTCCTCTGTTGCAATAGAAGGAAGCATTAACATTGAACTTCAACTTTTTACTTTTCCATAATATTATAAACTAGCCATTTCCATAACAACAAATGAATCTAATCAGTAAAACCCAAAATTCCCCTCCTTTTTTAGTCAAGTTTTTGACACCTTGCTAAGCACTGGTGGTACTCAAATATTGTCATGTGCTAAAAGTGGTACAATCTGTGAAAAGGTTGGAAAACACTGAGATACAGTATGTGAATGTATATTAATACAGTATAAAAATCTTGGTCATCATTAATTGCTAATTTCTGGGAAATTTCTAGCCATTCAGAACCTATATATACTGCTTTGAGCATTATAATTCTCTGCCCAAAGGACCACTTATTTTTGGAGTTCCTGAGGCATGGAAAGGAACAAGGAAGGAAACCTCCCAAAGAGGCACCAGATCTGGAGGGCTTCCGGTTCATCATGCGGCTGCCGTGGACGGCTGGGAAACCTGCTCTCTCTCCCCTGTTCATTTTCGCATCGCTGGGAGGTCCTGAAAAGGGTCGAAAGTCGCCCTGAAGAGGTGACCAGCAAGGAGGGGCTTTCGCTGGATCGAGGGAGAGCAGCAACTCTCCTGTCAGAACAGGCGATCCCTCCAAACCGGCAGACGAAAGGACGGGCCATAGAAATATGGCTCGTCCCTAGGCTGCTAACAACCAAAGTCACATTACCATCTTGCAACTTCAAAGCAGCATGGACAGGACTGGGTGAGGTTTGCCTCTCTTACATCCTAATTACTTAATTACCTGCATAAGCTGCTTAAAGTACTTTCCCCCCTGTGGTGAAGGAAGGGTGATTCTAGCCCTCTCTCCAGAAACAGCGGCAATTAACCACTCGGGAGTTTAAAACGTTGGAAAAATACTGGGATCCTAATTGGAATTCTATTTCCTAAAATTGGTGGATTATAAGATTTGTAACTTTCTACTCTCTGTATTTTTTTTTCTCTGATTTTCACTCTAATTACTATTGAAGATTTGGGGTTTTTTCCTCTTAAAATAGAGGGGGAGAACTAAAAAGATCCAACTAACTCTGAGACGTAACCTGCTATTCTTCAAGAGACTTGTTGACAGCTTTGAAAATAGATAATATATAAAGCAACCTTGAAACACCACCTGCAAAAAACTCAGCTCAGCTCCCCATTTGGTGGACTTTCTGACTGTAAGTTTCTTTTTTTTTTTTTGAGTTTAATATACTACAATGGAAGAAGAACAGGAATGAATTTCTTCTACAGAGGAAGTACAGAAACAAATTCTTTGTATGTTAAAAGTGATGATCCAAACTTTACGTATAAGTCTGGATATGCAAACTCAAACTATGACTTCAATCAAAGAATTATCTATACAGAATTCTATAAAGTGAAACAATTAAATGCTATGACAGAAGACCTACATACTCAACAAATACAGACAATGGAAAACACAAAAAAGAAACTGATAATAGAGAACAAGGAAAGGACTTTTCTTATAAACCAGAAGGAATTTGAAGATAAAAAAGAAAAAAGATGAAAGAGAAGATAAATACTTTCGGACAACTGCATCGAACTGGAAAAACAAAAAGACTACCAGCTAAATCAACTAGTCCTCTTAAGAAAACATCAACTGGACGCTCTTATCAACATCAAACAATAGCCACAACAATACAAGGAGATTTTTTTGATGATTTAAAGGCAAAGATACAAAAAATAACCTGGCAGAGAAAAAAAAAGCTAGAATAAGATTGAAAAAGATTGGGGTTTTGATCTATATATGAGATCTAAAATAGAATATATCTAAATGGATAGAATATGTATTCTGAACACAAGATATTGTAACGATTTGAGATAAAGAAAATTTTGGTCACATAAAGTCTAGAAATATATTGAAATAAGAATATTATACTGTCTTATTAGATTGGTAAGATAGATGGTACAATTTATGTACAAGGTGTGTATTTTAAATATTAGAATGTATGAAGAATTGTAATAAAGGAATTGTATTTAATTAAAAATCTGGAAAAAATAAATATTAAATGTTAAATTAAAATATAAAGGGAAAATTAACCATCAGGTTACTGATTGGCTAAAAGTTTGAATGTTTACAAATAACCAAGATTTGAATTTAAGTTATTGTTATGAGTTGAGACAAAGATTAAGTAAAACTTAGAAGTATAAATACTAATAATTAAATTTGTATATGGGTTTGTGGTATAAATGTTGGTGGTTTATTTTTATTTATTTTAATTTGTTTTTCTCTTTCTGGAAAGGAAGAAAGAAAGGAAGTAGAAGGAAGAAAAAAAATTATTAGCTCCAAATGTGAGATACGAGACGTAGAAATTGGGATCATTTAAAATCTGGAAATGATAAAGATTAAACATAAAACTTAAATATCAATGAGAAATTAAAGTTAAGAAAAACTCACTATGTTATTGTCTAAAAGATGGAATGTCAAATTAATTAAGATATGTATAGACTGAAGATTATTGATGTATATTAGAAAGGTACTTTTTGTTTGACTGATAGAATAAGAACTGTATTGGTTCGAATATGACAGTAGATATTATGAGGGAAAGAGAGGGAATTAGTTGTTGTAATACTTTGAGATTTGTACTGACGATATTCAAATGTAATGGAATTACTGTGCTCAGCCGCCATGCTACTTTTCAAATATGTAAATTAATATTGTAAAATTAACAAAAAAAACTTGGAAAAAAAAGAGGCACCAGATCTGGAAGAAGCCCACAATGAAATACTGCCTTTCATCTGTATCATTCCAGTTTTCGGACCGCACCAATGAAGGCATTAAGAAATTGGGAGAACACTTTAAGCCAATGTTTCTCAACTCAGACAACCTAAAGATACGTGGACTTCAATTTTCAGAATTCCCCAGCCAGCCAAGCTGGCTAAGGAATTCCGGGAATTGAAATCCATATATCTTTAAATTAGCTAGGTTGAGAAATACGCTTTAAGCTTTCTCTTATTTTAGGCGGTGGTCCCAATTCTAATCAATCCTCTACATTCTTATGTGGCAATAACAACAGGAGTTCAACAGGAGTCAAAACAAGTCAAGCTAGAAGTCGCAATCATGAAAACAAAGAAGACTTTTCAATAGACATGACACCTGTAAAAAAAAGAGTGAGACTTCAGTCATACAGCTATGGCTGCTAGCTTGACTTTTTTAGGGGTCCCCCTTGAAAATCTCTGCTGTCTGTAAATTATAAAACATATTTTGGTTTGAGAATTATCACAACCTGAATCTTTGTCTTTCCAGCCTTGCAGAGCCCTTAAGCTTTGTTGCACAACTACACAGTGGCTGACTTCATGTAATTAAATGACTTATTTTATTTTGTTGGTTGCCATATTCTTACATTCTCCTGAAAGTCAACAACAGACAATAATGGAAGAATAAAATCAACAATTAATAATACCCTCAAATCAAAATAATAAGTTACAATAAAGCCAAACAAAATGCAAATCAAGAAAAAAAGGGTAGTTGATAAAAGCAGCTGTTCAAATGTCTTGTCAAAGGAAAAATCTTCATCAGGGTCCAGTCCAAGCTGGAAATAAACAACATGGAGACCGCTTTAGAAAGAAGGTTGTAGTTTATTGAAGAGGAAAGCCAGACAGAAAGATGGCTCTGAAAAAAAGCTGACCATATGTAGTAAGGAGTGGGTTTTAATACCTTCTTGGGCTTTTGTTTGGAGTTGTTCCGGTGGCATAAACATTGACCTGAGTCTGAGTGTGCCTTTCTGATATTCTCATGATGGTGGGTTAATCCTATTATGTCCCAAAGGTCATAACCTGCTTCCCTGGGGCTGTGGCTGATGACTGTTGGATTTTTTTGGTGTGAGGGACTGTTGATTCTAGAGATCTTTCTTTCTAATCTCAGCTTCCTGACTCCAATCTTTCTGACAAGATTATCACATCTGCATTTCTGCAGACCTGGTTTCTGTTTAGGGCAGAGACTTGAGGGGGGTGTTGAAGCGTGACGTCAAACAGCCCTTTTGTCTGGAGCTGGAGATGTTGGAAAGGCAGGGAACATCTCTGCTGGGTGGCGTCTTGGCCAAGGGCTCCCACAAGCGGAGATTCCTGGGCGACGAGGTGAAGAGAATCCCAGTGCGGGAAGGGAGCATCCGGGCCACTCTGTTCCAGCCTCCTGGTAAACAGCAGGGACCTTCTTGAAGAAAATCACCCTATTAATACATTCATGTCCCGCAGGATCAACCAAGAGCAATTTCAAGAGCGATTTCAGCGGTTTTTGGGTTCTCACAGTCACCCTGAACTGAGCTATAAGTAATCAGACCTGCTGAACCTGTTGCGATTCTGTGCATTGTACAAACTCAGTCTGGTTGTGATTAATGTTCATATATTTACCCAATGTTTACAGAACATACTAAATCACAACCTGAATGCAACCATATTTTATCCTAGTGTGTCATATGAATTCTGGAAATCGAATTAGGCATAATTTTACTATTTTTAGTATGCCTTCAAGCCAATCTTAGCTCTAAGTGTTTGCTTGGCCCTGGATTAATCCCTGCAGTTTCTGGACAACATTGTTGGAAATGGCTGCCTTCTTCCTGGGGTTGAGAGAGAGTGACTGGCCCAAGGTCACCAAGCTGGCTGTGTTCCCAAGAGAGGTTTAGAAAACAAAGTCCCCCAGTTAGTACTCTGGTGTCTTCAACCTCTACAGCAAATTGGCTCTATGATTTCTGAAAATAAGATCAGTGAGATACACCATAATTACATTAGATCTGAGATCTGACAGAATAAGCTAAAACAGAGAAACCATGTTGTAGCTTGGCGGGTTGTATGAATCAAGCCATGTGCCCTTTCATGCTTTATCTCTGATGCAAGACTTTGTTTAGTATGCTAAGTTCTTAAGAAATCTAACTAAAAACAACTGTTCTACTTTATAACTCTTGCAAGTAAAGGCTCAAATGATAATACTAGATGGTGGTTACAATAGTGTGATTTTGATTTATCGGTTTACTGCTTTATTTCAATTTATACAGCATCCAAAATAATACAACTATTTTGCAGAAAATTTAAATTATCTATTACTAACATTGTACTATATAGCTGATGCAACTGGGTAAGTTCTTTGTGTAGTCCAATTTATAAACTTTCCCTTTTTTCAAGTTTGCTCTGTCTCAATTTTTATTATATTGCTTTTAACTTTTTTCTTATTTTTTTAATTCTTATCAAGTTCCATTGTATTAGCATAAGATTTCCATAAAGTTTTAGGAAAGCAAGACACACTCTCATTTTTTTGCCACACTTGTCCCCAGTTGTAGATAAAGATTTGAGATCAAATTCATGAGACCAACTCTCCAGATACCTTGCTGACTCTCAAATGCTTATAACTGGAGACAGGTATGGCAAAAGTTGAAACGAGTGTGTCTTGCTTCCATAAAACGTTGGTTAAAGCTTAACTTTTATCTTCAAGGCCTAGCATCATTAATTCTCCAAGTCAGCTTTCAATCTACTACCTGGATTAAGCCTGTTGAATCTAAACTTCTAAATCTGGGTCTCTCTCCTCCTTGGTTCTTAAGATCAAATTTGAAAAGGCAAAACAAACCTTGAAGAAAAGAATAAAAGATGGGGAGCAATAGGCAGACTAGGGAAGGCCACAGCCTTTGTCATCAGCATTCAAGAAATATATTGTCTCTGCTGCCAACTAGCTGCACAACTCGAAGCACTGGCCATTGGAAAGCTTTCTTTTGCTCAATCATGCTCTTTCCTCTGAATATTGGATGGCAAATTTTAAAAAGGATTATTGGCAGGACCATTGCTCCTGTGATTTTGAAGAGCAGAAATCACAGAGTGTTTCTTCTTCATTGTTCCTTGTACACAGAACCTGATTTATCCTCCCTCTGACTAGCAGATATTATAGTAGCTCAGACTCAGCCTATGCCAGGATGCTGCTCATAGAAGAGCTGCATCTTATTACAGTACATGTGGCTAGCTAGCTTTTGCGCAGCAGCAGGAACAGCTGCCAGACCATGATGGGCCAGGTTCCCATGGATAGATGTGTGTTATGTAATCTTAGATATTATCTTTTTAAAGTAATGTTACATGTTATAATGTTTTACTTAAATTTTAGATACTGTCACATTTTGTAATTTTAGATGCTATCCTATTTCATATAATTTTAGAGACTACTTTATAACTTAGACATAACTTGCTCCTTTTAGACATCACTTATGGATTCTCATCATTTTATAAATATATTTTAAGTTTGACTTAGATTTTATTTACTGCTTATTAAGATAGATTTATAAGGGCTTACAAAGCACTCTTTGACATTGTTTGTATTGTCTAATACCGTAATAAACTGACTGATACATGCTTACTGAAAAGAAAGTTCTATTGATTTTTTTTCCACAAATAAAACTAAATACAATAGGTTCCAACTAAATTACTCACAATAAATACTAATACTAATGTCCTGCACACAAAGTTATAAAGATTACCTTCTCATTCCAGTTCTGCCTTTCTGAACAGATGTTTGTTCATCAGCGATGGAATAGCATTAACAACATTCATATGTAAGATATGAAATAATAAATAATAGGTTTAAATAATAAGTAGTATGAATTAAGGCTTGAACCTTGAGTTTTGCCTTGCCACAGATTCAGGAAAACAGTTGGTAGCTGGATTTCCTACTGGTTGGCAATGTTGGGCGGGAGGGAAAAAGACAGCAGGGAATCCATCAATTGGTATAGCCTGAAATTGCCAGATACTATATATTGTGTGAATGTAGCAGCACTGTCCAGCTTCATTGCTGAGGGTCTCAGCACAAGTAGGCTGTAGACCAGTGGTTCTCAACCTTTTTAATGCCGCGACCCCCAACCGGTCGTAAGTTGAGGACTACCCAACCGGTAGTAAGTCGAGGACTACCCAACCGGTCATAAGTCGAGGATTTTACCTGCCCGATGTCAACGCTGCAAATATTGTATATTCTTGCTTTTGACAATATGCAGAATTGTCTGGTAAATATGGAGTTAATAAAGAGCAGAAGGGGCGCTGGGGGTAAAGCCCGGGAAAGAAAGAGGAAGAAAACATTTGACCTTCACACTAATTGGATAGTGTGAGATATGACGGCTAATTTAGGGAGGGAACATGCTGATAATTTAACTGCTCAGAGGAAGAGAACTTAGATCCTAGCATCCCTCCGTTGTGCCTGTGCTGACAATTTGTAACAATAAAAGACTTTTACATTGTGTGAATGTAGCAGCACTGTCCAGCTTCATTGCTGAGGCTCTCAGCACAAGTAGGCTGTAGACCAGTGGTTCTCAACCTTTTTAATGCCGCGACCCCCAACCGATTGTAAGTCGAGGACTACCCAACCCGTCGTAAGTCGAGGACTACCCAACTGGTTGTAAGTTGAGTACTTTCCCTGCCCGGGAGCACTGCGCATGCGTGGTGCCGCCCCCTGCGCCGGCCGAGGCATAGCTGGCAAGCGGCAGAGATGGCGCAGGCCGACCACCAGCTGGGCCACCAGCTGGCCCAGCCCAAGGGAGGTAAGGCATCTGCCGGGCCCCACACGCACCAGCAACCCTCCCTGTGCCCGCCAGCCTCCCACCTCCCACCCCTGGCCCTCTTTTACTTACATTTTTAGTAGTTGCTCAGCAGGAAGGGGTGGAAACTTCCAGACAGCTTGCCTTCGCTGCAGACAACTTGCAGCACTGTTTGCAGAATGGGACTTTTGGCGGGCTCAGCAGGGCAGAGACAGCCTGGACAATTCCTATTGGTTTTTGAAAGCCAATAGAATTAGACTCTATTCAAGAGAGTCTATTCTATTGGCTTTCAAAAGCCAACAGAATAAAACGGAGTAGTACAGCTAAGGAAAAGGGGAAAAAAATGGCGGACTGCGTTGTTTGGCGACCCCTGTGAAATGGTCGTTCGACCCCAAATGGGGTCCCAACCCACAGGTTGAGAACCGCTGCTGTAGACACTGTGGGCATATGCTGCTAATTTATGTACATAAGGAAAATTCATTAATTCGTCTGTCTCCAGGGTATGCTCAAGAAAGTCAAGATGTCATTCCATAGAGAGTAAGAAAGATTCAGACAGATACCTCCTAATTCACGTGAATAGGGATAGGGGCAAGAATATAAAGCATAATCAGACTTCAAGATTCTGTTATGATAACTAATATTAATAAAAAGAATTTTAGCTTTCAGTGCAGTTGTTTTTGTATTGGTCTGGCTTGTATCTCATTTCTTGTGGGGAAAATAGGAAGAGGAACATGTGTTGGGTTATGTTCACCATCCTGGGTTATTTGTAAAGATGATAAAGGCAGGATACAAAAAAATAAAATAGTGGGCTGGCACAGTCACAATGATACAGACAAACCTTTGATGAGGCAATAATATTTTAAATAGGATACTGTACAATATTCATTACCATTATGAGTATTTCTAAGTCCCTACATTAAATTAATATGAATTATTAATAACACTGTGACTGTTTATCTATTTTGATGAGAATCAGAAAAGAAAGTTCATAGAGTTTCATAAAGTTTTTTAATTACTCTGTCTGCATTTGTCTTGGAAATGCTTGCAGAAATGCTAGCCAGTGTCTACAGAAAGCAGATTCAGAACTGGGAAGTTTCTTTGCATTCTGCTTTACTGTGTTTGTTTACATGTGCTTTGAGATTGCAGAAGCCTACCTCAGAGATCCAAAGAATTGACTCTGAAGTTTCATAGAATGGAACCACATTTACCATCAATAGTCACATACTATCAGTGGAAAATAGCCTGGTATCACTAACCATTCCCAAGAAAAGGCAGATGGCACCAGGCCTCCAACCCAAAAGAGACAGCTGAACTGTCCATTACATAGTGTGGGTGGAAAAAAAGGACTAAAATGCCCAGCTTTGAAAAGAAGCCATTTTTGATGCACAGAACTCAAGTGTAATCCCTTTGTTATAGCTTATCTTGTCTGTAGTAAAATTCATTATCAGAAGTCCTTGGATTCTTGAGCGCCTATTTAATTATTCCCAAACCACCTTAGACTTAAATAAGGAGCTTTTCCAGTGCTCCTGCTCAGAACAATTCTTCCTTTGTACTTTTAGCCTGCCAGCCATGGTATTTTTGAACAAGGATTACATGCTCTTTTGAAAAAGGACTAAACTCATGCTCAAAGGTAGTTTGACAAGTTAAAAAATGTGGAGGGTGGCAGAAAGTTAAATGGGGAATCGCAGAAAGCAAGCAGAGATGGCAACACGGACTGCGAGCAACCAAGAAGTCCAGTTGACTGGCAGATGCAGAAATAGCTCTGGGTAGCCATGGGGAGCACATGGGTTAGAACCGACTTTCAGTACTGCACAAATGTAGTGATAGTGTCACCGAAGTTGGAATGAAGGTAAAATTGTATAGTTCCCCCAAGGCACATAAGTAACTAGAATTCAGTGCATGAATAGCCAACTGTATAATTAGGGTCCCAGGCTTGTTAACCAAACAGGAGGACGTTCTACCACTTGTACACAAACCCACAGGATAAAAGTAGTAAAAAAAATGGAAAATGCTGGTCAGAAACCGATGTTTCTACAAAGCAGAAGTCTGCTCTCTCTTACTGTCAAAGTGAAGATAGGAAGATAGGTTAGGGAGGAGACAATTGAAATTAAATATGTGCCATGGTAGCATGATCCAAAAATCATGATTTATACACTTGCATCAAATGTCGCATGAAGTTTAATCACAAATAATTGTGTGTATCATCATTTTGATAAAGTCTTGATTTGCTGCAGACAGCTATAATGCTGTGAGGATGTGCCCTAATAAAGCAATAATTAAAACATCTACCATGGTTAGGGTCAAATGAGGAAGATCCTAGAGAAGGCTTTTTAAAATTTATTTTTCTTTTTAAAATAACAGAAAAAATATCCCCAAAGAAACAAGACACAAAAGTATATATATTAGAAAAAAATACATAACAAGTGCTTAAAACTAAGTGAAAACTTATTCACTTATTTTTTGAGCCCTAGAGAATGCTTAAGACAGTAACTCATTGTTCAGAATTCAGTTTATTCTTTGCTAATATATCTGCTGCATCAAACATCAATCTGAGCTACAAGCACAAATACTTAAGGCAAGGAAGGAACTTTCCATAAAAATGGCCAAAATAACTTCTACAACTTCAGTAAAACTTTGGGGACAGTCTGTATTTTAACCTTATGCATTTACTCACTGTAATGGAGTTGCAGACGAGGTTAAAAAGTTTTAGATTTCTGTACCCAAAAAAACAACCTAATCTTTTTTCCTTTATAAGCTATACTTACATTAATATTGGGAATTGAAGTCCACACATCTTAAAAGTTCAGAAGCACTGGTGTAGATCAATTGCTGAGTTGTATTGCAAGTTCTAAAGATTTTTAAAACACGGCTGGTCTATTCTAAAACACACTTATCTGAGTGTGCCAGAACAATATAATTGCATATCTATATAGCAGTGAAGTCCAGGAAGTTCAGTGGAACTTCTCTGCAACTACATTTGTGTAAGACCGAAAGAAATAATATCCCATTCCCATCCATTTGTTCATTCTGACTATGCTAGGGGTAGGCAACCTTGGCTCTTTTATGACTGGCTCAGGAATTCTGGGAGTTTGAAGTCCACGAGTCATAAAAGAGTCAAGATTGCCTACCCCTGGATCAAGTTCAGCAAAAAATAGTAGCGTTTCCTATCCTGAAACTACAATATTGTCAGTGTTTTTAATATATGATTACAATTATAGATCAACAAAGAAGAAGTCAAAGAAAAAGAAAGATATAAAGGTCGGACTCCGATTCGCCAAATTACCAAACCCGAAGAACGCGAGAGGAGGAGTCAGAGTACAACGCGGAAGAAGCAAGACCAGGCTCGTCGCCGACCTAGGGCAGCGAAAACTCGATCGGCAGCTCAGTCTTGTTTTGCTTGGTACAGAAATTCAGAGGGGTAAATTTAGCCTGAGAGTCGCGGTGGTAAGGGGCGTGCCCTTCCTAACGACCAGGATGTTACGGATCTGCTTGAGTCACTGCCCGCGAAGGACTTCCATTGTGAATTGCGGCGGTTGGTGGAGCCGGCGGGACCAGCGAGCCCGCTTTTCCGTCTCGGCTTGTCTCATGGAGCCTCGCCTCAGCTTTTCTCCCCCCGACCACAGCCTCTTCGATCAGCCGCTGGCTATCTCGGTGGAAGGGCTCCGGCCCGAGCAGGAGGTCGGCCTCCGCGCGTCGCTGGAAGATGAGAGGGGCGAGCGCTTCGAGTCGCGCGCCTTCTACCGAGCAGACGGCGAGGGCCGCCTGGATCTGCAGCGCTCGCCGGCGCTCGAGGGCGGGACCTTCTCCGGTTTGGAGCCGATGGGGCTGCTGTGGGCGCTGCAGCCGCTAAAGCCCCTCCGGCGCCTGGTGAAGCGCGACGTCGAGCGGCCCTTTCGCCTGGAGCTGGAGGTGCTGGAAAGGCAGGGAGAGTCTCTGTCGGGTAGCGTCTTGGCCAAGGGCTCCCACGATCGGAGATTCCTGGGCGACGGGGTGAAGAGAATCCCGGTACGGGAAGGGAGCATCCGGGCCACTCTGTTCCAGCCTCCCGGTAAACAGCGGGTACCTTCCTGCAGAAAATCACCCTATTAATACACTCATGTCCCGCAGGATCAGTCAAGAGCGATTTCAAGAGCAATTTCAGCGGTTTTGGGCTTCTCACAGTCACGCTGAATTGAGCTATAAGTAATCAGACCTGCTGAACCTGTTGCGATTCTGTGCGTTGTGCAAACTCAGTCTGGTTGTGATTAATGTCCATATATTTACCCAATGTTTATAGAACTCACTGAATCACAACCTGAATGCAACCATATTTTATTCTAGTGTCTTATATGAATTCCGGAAATAAAACTGATTTAGGCGTAATTACTATTTTTAGTATGCCTTCAAGCCAATCTTGGCTATAAGTGATTGCGTGGCCCTGGACTAATCTCTGCAGTTTCTGGACACCATTGTTGGAAATGACTGCCTTCTTCCTGGGGTTGAGAGAGAGTGACTGGCCCAAGGTCACCAAGCTGGTTGTGTTCCCAAGAGAGGCTTAGAAAACAGAGTCCCCCAGTTAGTACTCTGGTGCCTTCAACCTCTACAGCAAATTGGCTCTATGATTTCTGAAAATAAGATCAGTGGAATACACCATAATTATATTGGGCATGAGATCTGTAATTTAGACACAGGCAATGCATTCTGCATACCCAGCCTTTATGTTCTCTGTATTAAATGGGTGATTTAATAGAGGATTATTAACTACTACTGACTAGATTTCATTACATGCTTAGCCATAGATTCTGATTTCCAAATCACAGTGACTAGCTTCATGTGACAGAATAAGCGAAAACAAAAAACCATGTGGTAGCTTGGCAGATTGTATGAATCAAGCCATGTATCTTTTTTTTTTTGCTTTATCTTTGATGCAGGACTTTATTTAAAATATGCTAAGTTCTTAAGAAATATAACTAAAAACAACTGCTCTATTTTATATCTCTGGCAGGTAAAGGCCCTTTTCCAGGTATCATTCATATACCTGGAACTGGAGGAGGGATTCCAGAAAGTTCAGCATGTCTGATGGCCAATCATGGCTTTGCCATATTAGCTTTGGCCTATTATGGGTATGAAGATCTTCCTAAGGACATGAAGGAATTTCATCTGGAGTACTTTGAAGAAGCTGTCAATTATATGCTGAAACACCCAGTGGTAGGTTGTTATATTCATGGCCTTTGCAAAAAGATTTAGCTGAGATCTCAGTTTTTTAGCCGCAGAAATGTATTCAATCAACTGGGGTCAGACTCAGCTCAGCTATCCAGTGAAGATGACTGTCAAAGGGAAAATTGGAGGGGGGAGTACTGTGTATACTGCCATGTTATCCTAGATCAGAGGTGGGCAATTAATTTTCCCAAACGGCCACAAGAAGAAATGGGACTATTATGACTCTTGGACTTCAACTCCCAGAATTCCTGAGCCAGCCATGCTGGCTCAGGAATTCTGGGAGTTGAAGTCTATGAGTCATAAAAGAGCCAAGGTTACCTACCCCTGCTGTAGGCCATCCAGAGTCATTGGACATGGGATGGGTGGCAAATAAATTTCTAAATAAATAAATAAAATAGTGTTCTCTAAGTCAGAACTTCCAATATATAAATATATAAAAACTATCCATAATCAGTTGAAAAGAAATATCATGATTAGCAGCAAAATCTATCCATATATTAGCTCAGCACGTTGCTTAATATATAAGTTACTTCAACTAGTGTTATCAGTTAAAGGCTCAGTATTTTTTTTTAAAGCTAGAAGTGTCAGTGTGGTTAATTCTGTGAAATTAACTTCGTTACTGTATGGTTTCAACATGTTGAACTTTTTGTGCTATGTTCCTGAAATAGATCATGGAAAGTTTAAGGGCCTTAACAACTCATTTCTTTCCATTTGGGGCAGCCAAAGGGGTGCAAGATTAACTGAAGCATGAAAGCTCTAGGCAACTACTGTAACAGAAAGTGAAATAGCATGGATTATTTTCCTAGAGGCTGTGTCTGCATAACACATACTTCTGGTTTGCTTAAGGAGGGGCTGATTGATTAAACCATAATAAGCTGTGCTTAATAACATTCATCTGGTTATTCATTTAGGGTTGGTATATGAACATAGAACAGCATATGGTAGTATCTGATTTTCCTTTCTTTCCTTCTTTTTAGGTTAAAGGTCCAGGAATTGGGCTGTTGGGACACTCCAAAGGGGGTGACCTCTGTATTTCCATGGCCTCATTTTTAAAAGGCATCACTGCAATAGTCACAGTTAATGGTTCTATAGCCAATGTAGGTGCAACACTACGCTACAAGAATATCACCATTCCACCTCTTGGCATTAATGCAAGTCGAATCAAAATTGATCAGAATGGGATCTTTGACATTATTGATGTCCTGAATAACCCACTTGAAGGTCCCGACCGCCAAAGCTTAATTCCATTGGAGAAAGCTGAGGGATGCTTTCTTTTTATTGTGGGCATGGACGATCATAACTGGAAGAGTGAATTTTTTGCCAAGGAAGCTGCCAATTGTTTACAAGCTCATGGAAAAGACAAGCCTAGGATCATTTGCTATCCTGAAACAGGTCATTACATTGAACCTCCTTATACACCACTGTGTCCTGCTTCAGTCCACTTTTTGGTGGGCAAAACAGTGGTCTGGGGAGGGGAACCCAGAGCACACGCAGCAGCGCAGGTGGATGCTTGGAAGCAGATTCAAAACTTCTTTCACGAAACCCTCAACAGCAGCCAGAACAAATTGTAAATGTATTATGAGCTGTGATTCAGCACGTATGTTTGCTAAGCTAAATACTGGGGATGGGAGAATAAAGCTGGGAATGGATATGAAATGGGGGCAAGAAGAAGCAAACTCCTAGGTAATGAAGCCCATTTGAACATTTTTTATCTAGCCTTCAAATATTGTTTCTGCATTCTGTATTAAAGTTCTGAAGATTGGGATCTGCATAAGGTGGTAGCACCAGATGGTGGCCACAACAGTGTGATTTTGATTTATTGGTTTATTTAAATCTATACAGCCACCCCTTACTACAGTGACCCTGGGTTGTGGGCAAAGTTTATATGGAAAGCCTCATAGAAAACCTTAAGACATATAGTGTGAAATATATAGTTCAAGACAAACACCAGAGGAAAGTCCTGGGATCCATGGTGGGGGTTGGGGTTGGGGGGGGGAGAGACCATGTACACAAATCAAGTTCAAAGCCCCAGCCACCTGCAGACCAATTTAGAAACTCCTTTTTTCAACTGCACTAAATTCTTCTTACCTTGCTTTTAAATTGTAATTGTTATCAAGTTTCATTGCATTTGTTAAAATAAGATAGCATACATGCTGCTGCTAACTTAAAATGAGTTTAGAAGTTCAAGAAATTTAAGTATTTGCAGATCCAAATATGTGAGATTCAGCACGCATACGTTTTTTCCCGCTGACGGTGAAATGTTTCAAGTGAAATAAATTACTAACACTTGCTAAGACGCCTCAATTACTGTAATTCCACCAGTCAAAAGTTTTGACTACGGCTCTTGCATCCAAATCCGACCTTGTACTCCCCGTTTCGGAAGCGTGATCTCTGCAATCGATTGGTACAGTCTCTCGCGTCTTAACCCGGAGTATCTGACTGAAGAGAAGGGTACCAGGCTTTTTGCTTCTAGTTCCGACGCTCAGCGAATAGTGCAAGAAGTTCCGGCAGCCCATCATGTGGCAAAGAGTCATGGGCAAAGCGTGGGGCTTCCGCCTGGTATTCTTGCGTGGGCCTGGTCACCCTTTGAAGAGGATCATTCCGAAAAGCTACGGCCGAAGAGGACTGGTAACGTTGTCAGTCACTCCCGCTGTAGGCTTGGCAGATCGGCCCGCGAAAATGACGATCGAAGGGCTGGCGCCTTTGCAGGGAGTGACGCTCCGGACGCTAGTAGCGAACGGGCAGGGCAGCCTCTTCGACGCCTGCGCACATTACCAAGCGGACCAGCAGGGAGGAATAGACCTGTCCAAAGATGTTTCTAGGGGAGGGGACTATGTCGGACTTGAGCCCATGGGGCTGTTTTGGAGCCTCTCCCCCGCTACCATAGAGAAGCCTTACCAAAGGCTGGAGCCCGAGGACGTGGAGAGTCCCGTGAAAGTGCAGATCACGGTACATCAGGAATATAGTCAGCCTGGGGCCATCCCCGGACAGGTGCTTGCTCAAACGATCGTGGAAAGGTGGTTCACTCTTCCTGGCGTGAGAAGGATTAGGTTGAAGGAAGGTGCGATCAGAGGCAGCTTGTTCCTTCCGCCAGGTGAGTAGAGAACCTTCTTATGGTGATTCAGGCTCTCCTAAATTAGGCATTTCCTCCAGGCTTGACAACTGATTCTGGGCTTTTGCAGTCTCAGTCGAGGCAATCAAATGGGAATAAGCAGTGGGATATTTGTGGCAAGATGCAATATTATATACACACACGGTTGATGGGCAAAGCTCAGGTGCCTTGGACAAATTCCAAGCAGAAATAATAATCTTTCCATAACACTAGGGATTAAGCATGTGCTGAACTCTCTAACCCATGGCAGTCATACCAAAAATACTTTTAAAATGAGCTTGTTAAAGGGATTTCAATATTAAAAAAAAGCAATTTAAAAAATCCTGCTAATAATGTCCAGGCCCAACAAAATTGATCAATATCTACTCCTACTAGGGAACGGTCCATTTCCAGGTGTGATAGACATGTTTGGTGATGAAGGTGGGTTAATCGAATTCCGATCCAGCCTTCTGGCAACCCATGGCTTTGCAGCTCTTTCCTTGCCATATTTTAATTTTGAGGATCTCCCAAAAGTCATGGATGATTTCCATCTTGAATATTTTGAAGAGGCAGCCAGGTTTTTGTTGCGCCATCCGAAGGTGAGTGATGTGAACAAAACTTCTCTGTCTATAATAATTTTGCACCAAGACATCATAAACATTTTTTTTCAATGGATTCTGGATAAAAAAATTATGAGGAAACTATAGGGAAAACCTACGCAAATATCAATCTCTTGTTTTGCCAGGAAATATACAGCACTGTTAGGTGTTATGATCAAGCTCCCACATAGTGATAACAAAGTGATTAGTGCTTGTATAAAGGTAAAGGTTTCCCATCCAGTCATGTCCGACTCTAGGAGGTGCTCATCTCCATTTGTTAGCGGAGGGATCCAGTGTTGTCCGAAGCCATTTCTGTGGTCATGTGATTACATGCTGAGGCACACGGAATGCTGTTACCTTCTTGCCAAACTGATACCTATTTATCTACTTACATTTGCTTGCTTTCAAATTGCTAGGTGGGCAGGACAGTGCTTGTATAGCCAGGTATTTTTTATGTGCCTAAAAAGAATGAGTGGGAAAACTTTACAGGAAGTGGAAAAAGTCAGAGGCCATAAAATTACCAAGAGAGAATTTTGGATGTAAACTTATTTAGGTTTATAAGAAACCTGGTTTCTAAAATCTACTGTAATAATATTTTGTGCATCAAAGTATGCATAATTGTGATACTAAACAAATAGGTATGCCATTCCAAAATAGGATTTCATGTACTGATTTGGTTCTCAGTGATCGTGTTTTCCATGACAGAAGTTATTCATTTAAAATATATTTTTTAAAAAAATATAAAGTCTTTGTAAAATCTGGATTGTTTCCAAGAAAACTATGGAAACATACCTAATAACCACAGCATATTATACAGATTTAATCACACACAAAGATATCCATTTTCTGAACAAAGTACAGTTGTTTTCCCCTACCCCACCCCTAACACAGGAATAGGGTAGAGGAGAACAACTCTACTTTCCTTATACTTTTGCTCATAAATTTTCATTCAGAATATTTTGAAGAGAATTTGTGTAGGTTAGCCTTAACAATAATTTAATATATAGGAATTTATCAAAGCAGTATGTAATACAAAATAGAAAAGCAACTTTTGAGGGAGCAGATATATTTTTTTAATTTTTATTTTGAAAAAGAGATACATTATACGGTCCTATTATAAATATACTAAGCTTTTACTCATTGAGGTTTCTTTATTACTTAGTATTTTTAACAAATTAGTCTGAGATGTTCAGTGGCATTTAGCATAATTTATAGAATAAATATCTTTTTGAAAACAGTTAATAAAACATTGTATTCTTTTTAATTCTGTTCCATAATTTAACCCATGCTGTTTCATTCATGAAGGTTAAAAAACCAGGAATTGGTGTTATTGGAACTGGGAAAGGAGGAGAACTGGCTTTGTCAATGGTGACTTTCCTTCCAGAAGTGGTGGCTGCTGTCTGCATTTCTGGCTGCAGCTCCATCACTGCCACTGCCCTTCATTATGGAAAACAGACCCTGCCTGGACTTTGCTTTAATATGAGCAGGATCAAAATTTTGGACAATGGAATATTTGATATTTACGAAGCTTTGGATGACCCAAGGAATCCAGCCAATTCACAGTCCCGGATTCCCATTGAAAAGGCAGAAGGCCATTTCCTTTTTGTGGTTGGAGAGGATGATCACAATTGGAAGAGCTCCTTGTATGCTGAAATAGCTACTACATGCCTACACCAGCATAAGAAGGCCAATTTTAAACTCTTGAGTTACCCTGGAACAGGCCATCGAATTAATCCATCTTTTTTTCCTGTTTGCCTGGTAGCTTTAGACCGTGTTCTAGGGGTGCCTATTCTGAGCGGTGGAGAGAACAAAGCTCATGCTTATGCCCAGGAACATTCTTGGGGGAAGATTCTTGAGTTCCTGAATTTGCACTTGAGATCAGACGAGCAGACAGATGGTTGAATACTGAAACAAATTGAGAAAAAAAGTTTCAAAGAAAACAAAGAAATAGTCAGGGACTGAACAAGAAGGATGGGCAATGATAACATATAAAATATATGCTTTGGGTTATATTATGAACAGTATAGATAACAAAATTAAGGTTAGTACAGATGGAATGGCCAAAAGTATATTTTTAGAAATATAATCTAGAGTACTGGAATGAAGAATGGCTTTGTTTATAGTGTTACAAATACCAGTTAACTCCTAAAGCACTGCAACAAATTATACATTGCCAGCTGCGCCAAGTACAACTTCTGCCATTTTGAAATCACATATCCAAAATATAACTATTTTCTGCCTTCTGGAAATTTTATGTTTTGTAATATAACTTCAGCACACATAGCAAATACTGTATTATTACTTGAATAGAGAACACTTAAATGAGAATTGGGTATTATGATTTACAATGATACATAAAGTCACCTCCAAAGTGCATTAGCCAATTTAATATGAAAGATGGCAACTTTTCTTTAGCTGCTACTCAAATTATACTGGCTTTTATAACACAGATACCTGTTTTTATAACACTCCAAGATATATTATAGCTTATGTGTGAATCTAGCCAAAATCAATCTTGCCAAAACTGCCAAAATCTTTAGTTGGAATCAGATTTTTTAAAACAATGAAATAATAGAAAGCATTGTACAGTTTCAAATTTTACTAAGACTAGAATTTGCAATTTTAACTAAAATGTACTTCCAAAATATAAGAACCATCCCATTAAAATGTTTAGAGCATGTCAGTTTTTATAGTGTGTTCACTATAGGATGCTCTATCACAAATCACTATAGTGACAAAAACTATATTGTAACTTCTGTGCATATTATTGACATTTATAATGGTTTTAAGACTAAATTGTCAAACATTTAATGTTTAGTATACAGTATTACTAAAGCTATATTCCTTAAACTACATTTTATTGCAATTTATCAAACACTATATATTAGTAAACTTCTCTTGTTTGTGTGTAACCGTTACCAGAACAAAACTGTATATTGTAGGGCAACAATATTTGAACAAACATTTTGAACCTCAAGTGAGCTAACTTACAGAATGCATCCAAAATCCAGAACCTATGACTCCCGTGGAAATGAAATTTGACAAATTCTGCAAAATATGACTTACTGCAAAATACCATAAATCATTTCAAGGGACCAATTCCTTATGTTTGTGCTATACAGTTCAACATGAGCTACCTTCAAGGCAGATACATCTCTGAATTTCTCCCTGAATTTTTCAGATTTTTTTCGGGTAAAGGCAGTACATTAGAAACTGTCATTGTTGAAGGTACTGAGGAATCTGATAAGAAAATATCACTGAAACAATAACCTGATGGTTCACAGCTTGCCTAGTACTTTGTAAAATTACACCTAAGTTCAATAACTTAGTGCATAAACATACTTACTTTTCTACTGGGAAAAAATACATCTTCTAAAATTAAACCAGCAATTCTTCCAAAGTTGAAAGGGGTATTATAATAACAGTGTCATCAGGAACAAATTATATGTAACAACATGTATTATCCCCAACTCATATTAAAGCTCAGAAAACAAAACCATTCACACCGTAGTTACTAATGGCAAAGACATTGTAAATTCAAACAAGTAGATACAATATTTTATCCCAGTTCAGGGCTCTGGAATTTGAACAAAATTGTGATGTACTGAAATCCAGTAGTATTTGTTCAGCTTGAAAGCTACCTTGGTCAACTATGTGGCACACAGCATATTAAAACAATGAAATAGCTAGAAGAAAGTATTATAAGTATTTCTTACTGTATCGGGAAACAGCAAGAACAAAAAAAAAATCCCAGTATCAACAGGATGACAGGTCACTGTATCTAGGCCCACCTGAAAGAACTATTGTTTAAGAGCCTTCAGTGTTATTTAACATAATTGTAACTGTTGGTTCTCCACTTTATCATGTGTGTACATAACATGGTGTATCTGATACTGATAAGTGCACCTGGTTAATTGAAAAGTGGTTCAGAAATGATTTTTCATAAATGTTAGGGTGCCAACACAGTTCTGTTTTTCCTTGCAGCTGGAAGAGCCCAATACAATTTCTGCTCTGGAATTTATTTTTAGCCAGGAAATGTTTGGTTGGTTGTTGAAAAAAACGATCCTTGCTTCTACATTTGGGGAAATGTGCAACAACTTCAGATCACTAAAAAGCACTGGATTTCACTCCTCTGTAAACAGATGTTGCTCTGACCACTCTGACGAAAATGGAAATCCAATATGAAAACAGGTAAAATTATTCAGTGAACCAAGGAGGTCATATTTGGAGTATAAAAATCCGGATGATCGTGGCATCAAAGAACTCCAATCATGGCATGTCTCCGAACGACAATTTTTGTCCTTTCTTCCCTTGATAAGGACAAGTCACGAGAAGGTCCTCTACCCGCGAAGGACAGCCACATTCTGCTATCGCTTATTTATTCCACCCATTCACGCATGCACACAAATACGATCATACAATACGTCTCAATTTTCGAAAAGAGCTAAACTGAACTGCTACGGTCAGCGTGGTTCAACGCCTCAAATCCCGCTTGTATAGGACGCACTGCGCCCCAATCTTCCCCTGCTGAAGAACAAAACCATGGAAATCAACGCTCGTTTAGCAATATGATCTTTCCCCCCCCTCCCGGCCCCTAGGGGGAGACTCCTGAGTGAAAAGCCCCCCTGTTTTCAGAGGGAATCTCTATGATCCGGTTGTTGATTTTGCTTTTGCTCACGTGTCTGTCGCCTTTTTTTTCCCCAGCTTTCAGGTGAGCATGCGCGTGGATTTCGCTTGCCATAGCAACCAGGGCTGGAGACGGTAGCAACTGGAATCTTAACAATGGTGAGTTCCTTCGAGGGCTACCGGGGGAAGAAGAAGAAGAGAGGCCCGGGTGAAGAAGAGGCGGAGGGAGGGGTGCTCCTTTGGGAAGGGGCCGTGGGGGGGGGCGTTAATTGGCCGGCTGGCTGGTAGTCGTAGTAAGGCAACAGTATAAATAGCGGCGATGGCTGGTGGAGAGAAGGGAGCAACAACAGCAACGGGGAATGTTCTGGCAAGAGAGAGGGAGCTTTGGAGGAAAGACAGGGTCGCTGGAGCAACAGGTTTCGGACATTGCTGGAGAGAGGAGATCCCTTGGGGGAATGAGAGGCCAAAGAGGCCTGTGGGAAACCGACTTGTGGAGTGGGAAGGTACTGGATCCACGGGAGATTGTGAGAGCTTTTACAAGTTTTAGGGAAGAAGTTCCAACAGTGGGTGCAGCCTCTCTCACACAAGGGTACAGTAGAGGAGCAAATGACCGCCACCAGTCATGTGAGTTGAAGTCTCAACATCTCCCTTCATCCCTGCAATCTTCCCTTTTCATCTACTACAGCATGTAATGATTTAGTCTGGAGAATTGTGTGAGGGATTACAAAGAGAGGCGGTGGTGGTGTGTTAGAGACGCCTAAGTATACATTGGGGCATAATGCTTGATTAGATAGTAGCCACTTCCTCTGATCTCCCTCAAAGAGCAAAAAATAGAAAACTGAGAGAACTGAAAAGTGTGAACAAAGAGGGGAACTGAACCTTTAAAAAGGTTTACAGTTTTCAGTTCTCACAGTTCTTTATTTTACTTTCCATCACTTTCCATCAGCAGTGGGTTCTTTTATTATTTTATTATTTTTTTATTACTAATTTCACTTTTTTTAGTGAAATTAGTTAAAAAAAAGGCTAGGCACCTCAAGAGTTGTGCATTGTTCCATCAACAACAACAAATTCCCCTTAGAACCCACTGTTGATGGAAAGTGGAAGAAGATTTGCTGATTGCTACCTGCCACTTCAGCCTCCTGCACCACTTCCTCCACTATTCAAGAGGGTCTGATGACTCTAAGAATTCTAGAACAAAAACCCAAATAAGTTTACTTTTATGGAATCCCAGCTAGTATGTCACAATAAGTGTAATAGGACAGTAATAAGCAAAAGGCACATTTGGTTTACTCGCAGACATCTGCAGCAAGGATTTTGACCTATTGCTTGTTAAGCAAAAATTTTCTCCTACTAATACAACTATAAAGAAGGAATTTTGAGCATTAGGAATAAATTGTTATGTGGAAGGGCTTTGGATTTCATTTCTGTGTGAAAAAATTCTGGGCTCAGAATTCTTTAATTGAAAATGTTTATCTTTTGCACAAAGCTATAGGTAATTAATTTCTGAGTTCTGATTGAAAAGAGATTCAAGAATGTTAAAAAGCGACAATTTTTTTTTTATTTTTGCCTTTACTTCGGAGGTCTTCGTGATGGTTGAAATCTAATATAATCTTAATTTTTTCCCATAGGCAGGGTGCTCATTTGAAGAGTGATCTGCATAATTAATGCAAATTGTAAGGGTTGTCTGAATATCGGAAATCACCTTCAGTAGAATGGTAAATAAATGCTTTAAAACCATGACAGAGAATTTACATTAAAGAGTTTGAAATTTTCCAAACCATACTTAATATGTATCTACATGGTAAATTTAAATACTGTTTTTCTGGCTTATGATTAGTATTTATTCAATATTTCATACATAGATTGACCAGATATTCTTTCTTTTCATATATACATTACTATTTCTGTTTCTTCTTAAGAGGGAATAACATAGGTTTTGATTGCGACAGTATAATACCTAAAGCTACATGTAAAACTAGACCAAGCTAGAGAAGCCTTTTCATCTTGCACTTTAAAAATCTCAGTAAGCTCTTTTAAGGCTACAGATTATCTATTATAAATGAGTGACACTTCATAGAATGAAGTTATTTCATTAGCTGTTAAGAATTTGCAGTCTAGCCTGAGTAGAGAAAAGCATCTTAACTGGATGTAAAGTTGCTAAAATATTTTGTGTTACAAATCATTTAATATTCTGTCCTCAATTTCTTTTACTTTTTGCATAGCTACTTATAAACTTTTCACAAAGGAAGTATATATTGTGCTACCATAGCTTCTATGCAGAATTATGCAATGTTTTTTTCTTTCACAG
Organism: Crotalus tigris; assembly: GCF_016545835.1. Taxonomy (NCBI): domain Eukaryota; kingdom Metazoa; phylum Chordata; class Lepidosauria; order Squamata; family Viperidae; genus Crotalus; species Crotalus tigris. The sequence goes on along the minus strand of NW_024096464.1, from coordinate 1,298,086 downwards.
AAGTTTTCTTTAGGGAGAATAGAAAAATAGCAACATTTAAATGTAAAGAGCGAAGGTTTGCATCTCATGTACATAATGTTATCCTTTCAGTGAATAAAAGCATCAAGGATAAAGTCACTATAATTCCTAGGTAGTTTTATTCATGCTTTACTGAAAATATGTCATTTTTATTCCTTAATATCTGTGAACCATATAGCCTTATCCTGGTACTTGTCTTTATAGTGTTTTTGAAATTGAATCACAATTTTCCATATAAAAATATAGCACTGTTAGATGAACCCTATAAAATAAACAGTGTTTCAGCTAATTTTGGATGGTTTAAATGTAAGAAACAGCATTGCTACAATTTTAATTTTGTATAGATTATTCTGAACATGAAGTTGGACTGACCTTTTCTGTCAGTAGGGTTGTTACATGTTAATATGTATTTCTTGTCAAAAAATAACATTAGAGATAAAAATCCTGGAGGAAGAATTTCAGATAAAGAATCATGAAGTATAGAAAGAAACTAAATTACTAAACTGTTGCTCTAATAGGTCCTCTGATACCATCCAACGAAAAATCAGAAAACACATTGAATCACATAATTCATATCTTTCATTATTTCTTACAGAACTGCTCAAGGAGCAAGAAACTCAGGGAGTTTGAACTCATAATACAGAAAGACAGATATGGCTTAATAGATGCAGCAAAATTGTGGAATGTACCCATAGTGGCCACCATACTTAAGGTTATAGAGACCTGGAATATTAACGGAAGGGGAATGGAGATTATCACAGAATGAGAAATTAAATCCCATGAAGAGAGATTAAAGGAGCTGGGTTCCTATAACCTTGAAAAAAAAAGAGTGAGGGAGAATATAATAAAATTTCAAATATCTCAATTACCAAAGTACCCAATTACCAAAGCAGTAATCAGCTCCCTCTTCTTGATTATGTTCAAACAGAAATTAGGCAGCCTTTGTTGTATATTTAGATTCCTGAGCTGAGATATCATACTTAATGGGCTCTTTGAATGTTATGATTATTTTTTTGTGTCATGGATGTTCTGCCAGCACCCACTAGCTTATAGTTTACTGCAGCTGCTTTTCTTTTATCACATGGAGCCCCAGCAGTGCCCTTTTTGATTGTAGTCCATGGTGCTGTCTATTATAGCAGAAGTTCACAGGCAGAATTTTTGCTGCCAAGAAGAGGGAGAGAGAGAGAAAGAGAGAGAGAGAAATTTAAGGAGCAACTGCTGAGTTTGTTAAGTGACTAACATTAGCCTTTGACAGATTTTATTTTAATAGATGCATCCATACAAACAATAAAAAATAAGTGATGTGAGGCTGAGTGAAATTGGTAATAACAGTAGAATCAATAAGTATGCCACTATAAATAATACCCATAGCAAATACTTGTTCAGTTCTTCCCAGGCTCTACCCACTTTTCCTCAGGCCCTGCTCTTTTCTGTACATGCCGGCTCTTGAACTGTTTGAAAAGAGCAATGATGGCTCAAAAAGGTCCCATATTCATTAGATGGTGTAAGGTTGGAGACTAAAGTAGAAAATTATCTGCCAGCTCTAATTTCTCTAGCTCACATAAGCTAAAATGAACAGGTTCTTCTTCTTTTAAAAATTTTCCATTGATTCCATTGTATAGACCAGTGGTTCTCAACCTTTCTAATGCCGCAACCCCATAATACAGTTCCCCATGTTGTAATGACCCCCAACCACTTATACATCCCGGGTGCCAGGGGCGTGGCCAAAGAAAAGGGGAAAAAAATGGTGGACAGCCTTGTTTGGCGACCCCCATGAAATGGTCGTTCGACCCCAAATGGGGTCCCGACCCACAGGTTGAGAACCACTGGTATAGATGAAGTTCATAGGACTTTTAACCTAGGGCCAGAATAAAATAGTAAATACTCATTAAACGGATCCCCTCCTTGATCAAGACTTAATTTAATTAATGTCAGTGTGGTACACTGGTGAAAGCATTGGACTTGGACTGAAGAGACCAATGTTCAGATCCACCCTCTGCCACAGAGCTCATTGGCTGACTGAGCCAGTCGTTCTCAGCCCAACTTAGTTCAATCATAGAACTGTTTTGTGGGGGGAAAATGGACTAGAGTGCTTTGTATGACTTCATGAGCTCCTGAAGGAAAAGCAGGGTATAAATCTTAGCAGGCAAAGAAACAAATGATAAAGCCAGACAATTAGCGGGTTATATAAATCTATTACATTTTATTTATATGTTGTTGGGGTTTTTTTGTTAGGCAAAAGCAACAACTATCAAGGAAGCTCTAGCTAAATGGGTAAGTAGAAAATATATTGTGTGTTCTTAATTAGATGGATTTTCTTTATCAAGAAAAGTGATTTTCATTGTGCTTTTTTTTTAGTTCATGCAAAACAATTGTTTTCAAGGAACCCAGAAAAGCTATGTAATCAAACTTTTTAGCTTATTTAGTAGTTGAACTGCAAATGTACTTCTGTACATTTAATATTGATATAACACTGACTATAAGCTGAAAAATGCCTCTTATAGACATTCCATAATCATTGTATGAGGAACATATATTAAAAGCCATTTCAAGAACTCATAAAAAATCAAGCTTTGTTAATACATAATAAAGGGAACAAATGTAGTGGATAAACAGCTAATGGTAGAAATGTTTGGGAAAGCTTTATTAACAAAGTGGGAAGAGAAGCAGTAAAGTGCTTTGATTATTGGGCTGCATATCTCAGAATAAGTTACAGAGAACCTTAGTGAAATTGAAGTTGTATAGAGTAATAAAGAAAAGTAGAAATATTGGGAACGGTAAGTACATGGATTTAGTTAATTGCTCAGAGATAGAATGCTGAAAAATGGGGATTAGAAATGCGTGATTGGTACAAGTAAGAGCATGGAGAAAACAGGAAATGTATTTTGTATCCAGCTAAGAACAAAACAACCCCCCCCCCCCGAATCTATTGGAATATTCCATGTTGGTGGCATATGAGCAAATGAAAACTCAAAACTGATTGTTGTATATTGTGTTCAGAACAAAACTTTAATATTTCAATGTTCTGGTCAGGTCAGGTGCTACAGCATTCCAAAGCTTAAAAGACAATTGGTGATTTCTTCCCTATTTATCTGTGTTTTACAATGGTGTGGACAATAATTCCCTGGCTCTTCAAGCTCATGTTTGGAGACTACCCTACTAGCTTACCTTTGGACCCCGTATGCTCACTGGACCCATTACTCCACTGGTTCCTTTAGGTCACCTCCATAACCACCTTCTTCCTTTTTATCCTCAACCCTAAGAGAAAATGGATTAAGGGGGTACAAATTCAGTCCACTTTTACTTCAGCATGCGTGAGGGAAGAGCTTTATCCCTATATTCAGCTGTGAATTCAGCTTTTAATAGGTAATAGCACACAATACCATAGGGAGAGCTATCATACCATTAATAGCCAATTTCTTCCCTGGCCCTTGAATAGTGATTTGGCCCTCCCTCTAACTATCATCCTCCCTCCAAAAGCTCTTGTCCTTTTCTCATAGTTGTTTAGGAGAGTCATTTTTATACGGGAGATTGAATGGATGAAATGGAGGCAAGTAGAGGAGAGGTCTTAAAGATTTAAAAAAGAAAAAGTCTTTAAAATTTGTGATTGCATCTAAGAAGCAGCATAGCAGTGGTATCACTATCTCTATGCAGATAATTTTTGATGGGAAGAATCAAACACATATAGAGAAATTCTCTTTTGTGACAGGCAAAGAAAAGTGTTTTTTTTTAAAACCTGAAAGGGGTAGATCTGAAAAGGGGGTGAGGAGATTCCTTTCTCTCCTTATGTTACTTTGAAACTGATGCCAAAACTCAAAAGGAGCACATTTGAACTGAAAGGGGATGGGGTTGTGTAGAGGCTGTCTCAGAGACAGACATGTGCTAACCAGCTTCAGTAGTAGCAGTGCTAGTATTGAGTTCACTCTAGTTGCAAGTCTTAATCATCCTCCCTTAAATCTTTTACTAACAGCAGTTTAATTCTGACCTGAAATACTCTACAGTTACCATTCCACACCAAAGTTCACTCCAGCCTAGGGGTAAAAAAAAAAAAACCCCTAACAATCACACTCAGTGATTGAGAAGGTGATAGCATATCTGTTTAAAAGGAGTTCATTTCTTTTTCTCTGAGTAGATTAGAATGATTATTCTCTAAATTTTGAGGAAGCTGTTGTTTATTATTCTTTTTTACTTTAGGAAGAAAAAACTGGTCAGAAGCCATCAGAGGCCAAGGAAGTGAAACTCTATGCTCAGATTCCCCCTATAGAAAAGATGGATGCTTCTCTTTCCACTCTTGTTAACTGCGAGTAGGTCCTGAATATTAAAATAAATGTATCATGGGTTTGTGCTTTCAGCAGTACAGGTAGTTCTCATTTAGTGACAATTGGGGCTGGCAACTCCATCACTAAGCAACTCTATTGTTAAGTGAAAGAGTCACTAAGTGAGAAAACACATGACTGGGGCTGTACTTTCCTGTTCCAGCTCACTGGACAATGCTCTATATTCAGCTTGAAACTGACAGGACTAAATAGTTTTACGCCTTCAGTTTTGCTTGCCTCTTAACCATTCCTTTGCCTTTTGGAATGCTAGCTCCAACTGGAATAATTAACAAGAACGGAATTAATGTTTGTATTTACATTCATTGGAGAGGAAGGGATTACAAGAGAGTAAGCAAACACACAAAATACACATTGAAAGCAATTTTATTACTTTGTTAAATTTATTTGCCGCTTATCTCATGGAGTTCCTCGAGGCAGCAAATAAATTTAATGCACAGATGTTGGCAACTGCAAATGCAGTATGCAGAACAGCCCAGAGAATTCCTCGTTGTGGCTGTTCTTACTCTCTTGGAATCCTTTCCTCTCCAGTTTCTTCATTCTTCAAGAGGGGAGGAACTAGTCTGGTACAGGAGAGATTGCCTACATAAATAGTTGTCCCCCCCCCCCACTATCTCTCAGAGTGGAGAGATTTCCACAGGTATGTTTTGGCACATGGTCACCATCATTCCCCCGCACATCGCCCCTCCAATTTCTCAATTTCAACATTAAACATTTTTTTGAACATTACTCTTTTGAACAACATTATCATGTTCAGTTGGCTTAATTGATATAATGCCACATCATGATTTGAATTAATCATATTAAAACCTGAGCTCTGTTTTCTGCTTTGAAATGTAGAAGTTTTGAGCTATTTGCCTTTTAGTCTGTATTGAGCAGTTAACTTTCAGTAATAGTGTCATAGTGCCTCTTCAGTTCCTATCTTCCCCCAATAATAGTTGTCACAAAGCGCTTACAAATCTTCAATCATTACTGAATTACAATTAATATAACCTCCTCTTTTTTCTTTGTTTCAAGAAAATTGTCTTTATCTACAAACTGCATTGAAAAAATTGCCAACTTAAATGGGCTAAGTAAGTAATAATGAACATATTGCATTTTAACTATTTCTCCTTTCTCAAACTTTGGTAAACCACGATTCTAGAAATGGAGTTTATATATGTCACACTTGCTTATGCTACCTTATCAATTTTGTTCCTCATTCTATTTATAGAAAATAACTTATTGTATGTATCTTATACTACAAAGATAGAGAGGTCTCCTTTTTTAGTACACTATGTAAGCAGAGACCTTAAATATTCAGTTGGATAGAAAGTTGGGATATAAATTGGATAAATAAATTAAAAAATATTGTTCCTATAATTCTTAATGAAAGATTTTTCTCCTGCTTTGGATTGATTTAGGCTGATAGTAATAACTATTCTTATTAATCTGTCTTACTGTGCAGCCAAATAGAGTTAATTTGAAAATCAAGCTTTATTTGAAAACAATATAAGCAGTACAATATTATCTTGTTTGATTTATTTGACTACTGATTGAATGATAGCCTTTTGCACTGATAACCTTTTGCATCATTTGAAATAGGCTTGTGACATTGTTGAAAAAAAAACTTGGGGTGTTTTTCAAGATATTCATTATAACTTTTTCTACTTAAAATGAATTGATTGTTTTTTAAAAAATATTTACTTCAATTGTTTTAACCTCTTAGGAAGCTTGTCATCTGTCGCCTCTAGCCATGTCATGAATCCACAAATGCACAATTCAGTATGTTAATGAGGAAGTTGATTATTTTGGCTTATTACATGACTTGAGCTTATGGCTCTCTGTATAATAATATGTTCAGAGCATGAGAAAGATTCAGGAAATGATTCGGAAAACTCCACTGTCTGTTAATTCCTCCATTATTTGCGAAAAGAACAGCCAGCTCTCTGGTTCACAGTGAAGCCATTAACAAGGAAGTGAAAAAGACTCTCTCTTAATGAAATATAAGATAATTGGGCTCTGACGTTTAGGTACTATAATGCAATTGCTGAAATTTCTGTAACCTTACCTCTTAACCCTTTTAGTAAATATTGTTAAAGTAGCCTGAAAATCTTGCTTTTGATTGAATCAGTTACCAAAAATCTAAAGTACAGTTAAAGCAACCACAAGACATTTCTAAGTAGCACCTGTCCAGTGGTGAATATCTATTTTTATTCTCTTTTTTCTATTCAAATACTTTTTTTCTTTAACAGTTAGGTGTAGTGAATATGACACCAGGCTAGAAACTGAGAATGCAAATTCTAGTCCCACCTAAGACACAAAGGCATCTGGGTGACTTGGGCCAGTTATTTTCTCTCAGCCCTAGGAAAGAAATAGTGGCAAACCACATCCAAAAATCTTGCCAAGAGAACTGCAGGGATAGGAGTCAGCGGGAATCAACACACACATTTTTTTGGACCAACTGGACTGATTTGCATTATTCTTAAGTATCATGCACTGGGTATTTGTTTGTTTGTTTGTTTGTTTAATGTATATGCTGCCCAATTTTCAAAGCTTCTGGATGGTTATAGTATTTCTTAACTAATAATGTAGAAAAACAAGTTTGTTTCTATTACAGAAAACTTGCGGATATTGTCATTGGGAAGGAACAACATAAAAAATCTGAATGGGCTGGTATGTAATCTTGATGAGATAGTTGCTTCTCATAATAACAGTAAGAGCATCAGTGCAGGTAGTGGATATTAGTTTGTTGGGACAAATATTGAATAAAATCAACAATACTGTGTAAGTTAAAAAGATCTTGAAGAACCACAGATTCATGAAGAATTATAAGATATCTACCTCATGTCAAGAGGATATATGAGGTCCACAAATAGTTTTTCACAGCTAGTCACAGTCATCAACAACATCTCACTAAGTAGCCGTACAGTTCAATTCACTTAGTGGAGCTGCTCAAGAAGGGTTTCAAAATATACCTTAAGATTAGTGGTGGGATTCAGCCGGTTTGCACCACTTCAGCAGAACCAGTAGCTAATTTTTTGTTGTCCAGGCCCAGAATGGACTTCTGGAAGCAGAGAACCGGTTGTTCACATATTTGAATCCCACCGCTGCTTAAGATCCAGTTATGACTGGCAGCTAATGCAGATAACACAATCATTTGATCAACTAGTTCCATTTAACATTGCTGCCATATGGGAAATTTCATTCTTTATTTCTTGCATTGCAATAATTCAATTACACATTGCCAGAAAGCAGTCGCAGCAACAATCTATCAAGGCAAGTCACAGTTAGTATATCTGCTAAATTGTTAAATGGTGCATGATAAATATGTATGTCTGCACCAAAATAATGAAATCAACAGCACTTACACTATGAACCTGATTTTTGGGGAAGTTCAACTTCTCTGAAGCACCGTTAATTATCTGGATTGTTTATTATTCTTGTCCAATCTATCACTGCTGAATTCTAATTCAGAATACCTTCTGTCTCATAAAAATTAAGTTATTTCTTGCAACAAATTAATGTCTTAGCAGATCAGAACTCTCAAATATATCAGTCTAGACCAGTGTTTCTCAACCTTGACAATTTTAAGGCATGTGGACTTCAACTCCCAGAATTCCACAGCCAGCAATGCTGGCTGTGGAATTCTGGGAGTTGAAGTCCACATGCCTTAAAATTGTCAAGGTTGAGAAACACTGGTCTAGAACAGGCTAAAATCCCAAGGAAGTTGCCTGACATGACTCTTGCCTGGTTGGTGTAATCTAGAAGGCTTTGGAATCTGTGGATTCCTCTTATGATCCTCTCCCCAACTTGGATATATATAGAACGAAGTTTTTCTTTCAACGCTATAATTTTTTTTAAATTTAAATTTACCTCAATTTATGCACTGGTAGGGAAGTAAAGAGTCATACAATTTTTATTTTTATTTTTTATTTTATTTTTTTGCTTTTCTAATTTAAAAGCTTCTGATAGTAATAGAACATTTTCCTCAGAACATTATTGTCTTTCAGGAAGCAGTTGGGGATACATTAGAGGAACTGTGGATCTCATACAACTGTGTTGAGAAGTTGAAAGGTCTCCATGTGATGAAGAAGCTGAAGATTCTCTACATGTCCAATAATCTGGTGAAAGATTGGGGTAAGACAATGTCATCAGGTCTGCTTTGAAACATATTGATCATTTTACTTCCTTGGTGCTTTTAGCTGCTACACTAAACTGCCTCATTATGTGCTGCAGTTATCTTATCATGTGAACTTGACTATTGACTATTGTACACTGCCCAGCGTCATTTCTCATGAGATGGACATTTGATTAATAAATTTGATATACATTTGATTAATAAATTACTTAATAAATAAACTTCAGAATAAAAAGATTAAATTGTATCAGCAGCACAATGTGTTCCATACACATACCTGTTAACGTTAAGTGCAGCTATGGACTTCCATTTGTTGCTAAGTGAAAGTTGTGTTTTCTATAATCTTCCAAGCCAGCTCCACGTATGCAATTTCACCTGGTAATTATTACAACAGAAATATACCAGATTATCTACATTAGCTGGACTACTTTTGGAATACCATATTCTAGATCAGTGGTTTTCAACCTTTTTAATGCCGTGACCCCCAACCGGTTGTAAGTCAAGGACTACTCAATTGGTCGTAAGTTGAAGACTACTCAACTGGTGCAGCACCGTTTGCAGAATGGGACTTTTGGTGGGCTCAGCAGGACAGAGACAGCCTGGACAATTCCTATTGGGTTTTGAAAGCCAATAGAATAAAAGGGAGTAGCACAGCTAAGGAAAAGGGGAAAAAAAATGGCAGACTGCATTGTTTGGCGACCCCCATGAAATGGTTGTTCGACCCCAAATGGGGTCCCGACCCACAGGTTGAGAACCACTGTTCTAGATAATGAGACATATTTGTGCTATAAATGCAGCTGATCTAGCAACCTCTGATCAATTACCTTGGGCTTGCAATTCTGATGAGGTGGACAAACATCTTCATGGGCACATAGTAACTTTTAGGATGGTATGGTGCTTTGAATTTCAAGAGTACTGCTTGCATTCCCATGCGTGCTCTGAAACATTTTTGTGGGTGTGTTGTAGAGTGACCGTGGATGTGCAACTGGTATCTGTCAACAGCACCAAACCCCAAACATGACTTTTCCAGCTGTAGAGAGTAGCCAGGTAATCTTGAGGAAAGACACATCTGCTGCTTTAAGGAATTGTTAACAGGTGATCTGTGAGGAGCCACACAGAGAAGCAGAACATTGTTTATTAGCACTTTTGCTACCTCATTGATGAACACACATCTTAATTATATAAAAAAAATAATTTCTGTGTTTGATTGAATGGCACAGCTGTTTGAGAACCAGAACTAAAAACCCGAAAAGTTCAAACCAGAGGTAGTGAAATATTGCACATTAAATGAATTGTCCACATTCGCAGTACGTGAATTATTGTCTTAACATCTCCCTGCCTTTCTGACATGGGCATTTGGTAGAAGCCATGTTAAGCCACACATGATATTATCAGGCAGATAAAATAAGCTCTGTTAATTCCAGTGATGATGTGATGACTTTATCTCCATGCAGGCACCCATGCCTTTTGGTTTTGAAGTTGGAAATTTTTTCCCTCTTCATAGTAACTTTTTTTCTTTCTGATTATATCCCTAAATGGATGCAGCAGAGTTTGTGAGGTTGGCAGAGTTACCGTTACTGGAGGACCTGGTGTTTGTGGGCAATCCACTAGAAGAGAAATACTCTGCTGATTCGCAGAGCGCCTGGGTTGAGGAGGCAACCAAGCGAGTGCCCAAACTGAAGAAACTCGATGGTGAGAATTGAGGAAGAATAGCATAGCATTAATAACGGAGCCAAACATTCATATGAAAAGTTAAGCTTGGGAAAGTCCAGTTCAGTTGTGATTGTTCATTCTGAGTATTTTGAAAGTTAAATTATGATAAACATTTTTACTGGACCTTTTGCTTTCAAACCAAATTGTTCAGCAAAGACCTATAGTAGAGATAAACCAAAATCTGTAGATTTTTATTCCTATCAAATATTTGTTTTTAAAATAAAATATTGTAATTTAATAAATTGTTGCAATTAAAAACATTACAAAAAGCTGCTAAAACCACATATGTTGCAAGAGAGAGGAGATAAGTTAAGCAAGTTGGAAATAAAGACTACCTCCCATTAGATTCTGATGTTAAAACTCTGATTTTATCTTAATAATAATAATAGAAGATCTGCAAGAAATATCATTTGCCTGTAAGCAAAAACTGGTGGGATCATAAAATAGAGAAAGTCATAGAAAATGATAAAATTAAACTGCTCTGGGACTTCAGAATTCAAACTGACAAGCACCTGCAACATAACACCCCAGACTTAACAATTGTCGATAAGAAAGACAAAAAAGTCTGGATAGTGGACGTGGCAGTGCCTGGAGACAGCAGAATAGAAGAGAAAGAACTGGAGAAGATAACAAAATACAAAGACTACAAATAGAAATAGAAAGACTGTGGCAAAAGCAAGCAAGGGTAGTACCAATAGTAATAGGGGCCTTGGGTGCAATCCCAAAACAACTGGAGCATCACTTGAACACCATTGGCATTGACAAATTCGCCATTAGTCAATTACAAAAGGCAGCCTTACTAGGAACTGCTTCTATCCTGCGACGATATTTGCAATACCATCAAACATCCACATCTGCCTATCCCAGGTCCTTGGTAAGGACTCAATAGGGAGACAAAATGCCAAATCCAGTATGAACATCTGGCTTACTGTGCGATGATCAATAATAATAATAATATAATAATAATGATGATGATGATGTTGGAAGATACCTTGGAGGTTATCTAGTCCAACCCCCTGCTCAGGCAGGAAACCCTATATCATTGCAGACAAATGGCTGTCCAGTCTCTTCTTAAAAACTTCCAGTGTTGGAGCATTCACAGCTTCTGGAGGCAGGTTGTTCCACTGATTAATTGTTCTAACTGTCAGGATGTTTCTCCTTAGTTCTAAGTTGCTTCTCACTTTGATCAGTTTCCATCCATTGCGTCTCGTCCTGACTTCAGGCGCTTTGGAGAATAGCTTGACTCCCTCTTCTTTGTGGCAACCCCTGAGATATTCAAACACTGCTATCATGTCCTCCCTCATCCTTCTCTTCATTAAATTAGACATACCCAATTCCAGCAACCGTTCCTCATATGTTTTAGTCTCCAGTCCTCTAATCATCTTTGTTGCTCTTCTTTGTACTCTTTCTAGAGTTTCAACATCTTTTTTTACATTGTGGTGACCAGAACTAGATGCAGTATTCCAAGTGTGGCCTTAGCAAGGCATTGTAAAGTGGTATTAACACTTCACGGGATCTTGATTCTATCCCTCTGTTAATGCAGCCTAGCATTGTGTGGGCTTTTTTGGCAGCTGCAGCACACTGCTAGCTCATATTTAAGTGATTGTCCACTAGGACTCCGAGATCCCTCTCACAGTTACTACTATTGAGCAAGGTACCCCCTATACTATACCTGTTCATTTGGTTTTTCTTGCGTAAATGTAGAACTTTACTTTTTTCACCACTGAATTTCATTTTGTTAGATAGTGCCCAGTGTTCAAGTCTGTCCAGGTCCTTTTGTATCTTAATATACTTAATTACTCCTGTCTTCTGGAATATTGGCTATTCCTGCCAGCTTGGTGTCGTCTGCAAATTTGATGATTTCCCCATTATCCCCTCATCATTGATGAAGATGTTGAAGAGCACTGGGCCCAGAACAGAGCCCTGGGGCACCCCACTACACATTTCCCTCCATGTAGATGCAGTTCCATTGAGGATCACAAGCTGAGTATGTCTGGTCAGCCAGCTACAAATCCATCTGGTGGTGATGCTGTCTAATCCACATTTTTCTATCTTATCGAGTAATAAGTTGTGGTCTACTTTATCAAAAGCCTTACTGAAGTCCAAGTAAATTATATCCACAGCATTCCTCTGATCCACTAATTGTGTCACCTGGTCAAAGAATGCAATAAGATTTGTCTGGCATGATCTGTTTTTGACAAACCCATGTTGGCTTTTGGTAATGACTTTGTTTGCCTGTAGGTGTTCGCTGATTCATTGCTTGATTATCTGTTCCAGAATCTTCTCAGGTATTGAGGTCAGGCTGATAGGTCTGTAGTTTCCTGGATCTATTTTTTTTTTCCTTTTTTGAAGATGGGAACTACATCAGCTCTTTTCCAGTCCTCTGGTAGTTCCCCAGTGCTCCAGGGTCTTTGAAAAATATAATTCAGTGGTTCTGAAATCACATCTGCCAGTTCCTTGAGAACTTTGGGGTGTAATCCATCTGGTCCTGGCGATTTGAACTCGTCTAGGCTGGACAGGTGCTCACTTACCATTTTCTTGCCTATCTTAAATTGTGCTGATATAAATAACATCATGGGAGAATTGGTGGATGCATTAGTAAATTCACTGAAGAAGTGAGTTGGGCAGTCATTTGTTTTACTATTTTTATGCTAATTTTTGATTTAGTTTTTCAGTAATAGTTTTAAGAAAAACAGAGTCTAGCTAAGAATTCCTTTAAATTCTTGTTAATAAACTTTACCAAAGTGATAGATTCTTATGAGTCTTCACACACACACACACACACACACACACACACACACACACACACACACAGAGAGAGAGAGAGAGAGAGAGAGAGAGCACAAAGTTGAAAAACCTGGAAGTGATAGGGAAAGGAAATGGAAGAAAAGGCAATACTTATTGTTGTTATTTATTTATTTATTTATTTATTTATTTATTTATTTATTTATTTATTTATTTATTTTTTTTAGGTATCCCGGTTATAAAACAGGAAGAAGGTGAAGAAGGAGAAAACTAGCACCTTTTCTTTCACATTAAATTATTGATGTATCTCCAGCACTGTATAGGATGTGATGCTTTTGTATAAATATGTCTTTAAAGAAAAATGTAGGTAACTTTTTAACTGATTCATCTCCATGTTCTTCTCACTCAAAGAATTATTACTTTTTTATTATGAATGTTTACTTTTTATTTAATACCTGGAGGTTTTTTTGCAAGTGTATGATTTTTTTTTTAAAGAGCAGATTTCTACAAAGCATGTGTTAAATGGTTTTCTCTAATCATTTGAAAAATGACAGAGGGGTTCTATATAGTATGGCTTTTTAAAAATATTTTTCTTTTAAAGAAAGGATTCAAATAGCGATATGCTCTAACATTTATCAAGTGTCTCATGTTTTTTTCTCCTGGGTTAATATGCAATATTAGATGGAAAAAATGAAGGCAGTTTCTTTGTTGTAGGTGAAGTATTTCTCTCCTCCTTTGGTTTAATATGCTGGCTGAATTTTCCTTTACATACTTTGTTTTAAGGAAGATGAAACTCTTAAGCAAAGGTTTGTGCTGATTATATGTTACAGAATGGCTGAAGTCCTTTATTATTTTGGAATCTGAGTAATCTGAGAAAAGAAAACAGCTGTCAAAAGAAATTGAGATATAGCAGGTTGTTCAAAACTAAGATTCCATTTTAGTAATTGATAAATGACAGCTGAAGAAACAACAGGAAAGAAAGAAGAGGAAAGCAGTAAAGCTGTAGGATATATAGTGTAAGTGTTCCAATGCAGTTTATTTTTTGATAAAGAAGACTATAAGTTGTCTTTGTCAAAGCCTTTTCCCTCCCTAGAATTTTTACTGATATGACTGGACATTTTAGTCATTCCTAAAGATGGAAAAGAGAGAAATAAAGTAAGATGTTACTATTTTGTTGAAAGTAAAATTTAATTTTATACGGCTTGCAGCAGTTTTTCTCTGCTCTGTTTTTTTCTACTTAAAAGTATTGGCTCTGACAATCCATTTCTCAGTTAATAGATGACAGGCTGTTATGGGAATAAACACTATGGAACACAGTGAGGCTCATTTCTGTTTTACACAAACGCTGAGCCTGTGCCCAGGAATATTTATTCTTTAGCCTTTGGATTTATGTCTCAAATCTATGTATTTATTAGGCTTCAGACAGTTATTATTCTGAAAGAATGTTGCAGTTCATTTTTTTTTTTTTTAAGAGGAGAGTTCCTTACTATTATAGGCTTGGTTACGTCAAAGAGCAATCCTCCAAGCTATTTCACAAAGTCTCACTAGAGTTTTATTGGAAATGTTCTTGCACATCCACATATTGGATTTTTAATTCGTTTTTTACTTTCATCCTATTCATATTTAACTTTAATTGTTTGTGAACCAATCCATGTAGATGCACCATTTTTAACAAAGATATTTATATGTTAGGTTTAGTGCTTTGCATTGTTTTTCTACTATATTCTCATTTGTATCTTTACTGTTGTCTTCACATTAGGCCAGGTGTAGGTAATCTTGTGTTGTCCAGAAGTCCAGCTTAATACTGGGGAAGAGGTTGCAAAATGAATGGAATACTTCACATAAATGAGCAGGGCTATGTTCAGGGTTACAGAGCAGAATACTAGATTTGAAAGGCAGCTATAAACTGAATAAACAGATGTTTTAGGGCTTACGCTACTGTACAGGTGTCATATTTTCTTGTTTCAATAAATGGGAAATGATGCTATCAGTTTTCAGCAATCATGACAAGCTTTAGGAAACTTTAGGGCCATAAAAAGAGGCCAGACTGCATGGCATGATGTCCTTAGATTATAGGTTGCTGGGTTCTGCTTTAGGCAATAAGTCTGCTTGGATGCAGTGGAAGTTACTTCTGAGTAAACATGTATAGGATTGCAGCTGAGGAAGTTTGTGAACAGATAAATGATTATAGTTCTTGATGTAGAACTTTTTAACCGTTTAAAGTAAGGCACTGTGTGTCCCAGACCAGTGATAGTCATTTATTTACATCCTCTACTTTGCCTCTTAGCAATTGATTTTTCTCTCGGTACCTGTGAGGCAGGAGAAACTGGTGAACTAAGAGTTGTCATATCTGGGGTACAAAAATTGGGCCTGTGAACATTGGGGCAGTTGCTGGATGACAATAAACAGTCAGGATATTGTGTCTCTCTTTCCTTTCACCTACTGGTCATCCAGATTTTTGTAGCCCGGATAACCTTTAACTGGGCAAAACAGTGCCATAAAGCAAAACCTTTTGACTCAAAGTGCTTCAGATGAGCTAACTTAACCAAATTCATCCAAAATCTGGGACCCATAACTCTTGTGGAATGGATATTTAAATTTTGTAACACAAACAATTTCCTAAAGCACCTTATGACATAATGCAAAAGCCATAAAACATTTCTGGTGCTGATGTTCAACTGTGCTATACAGTTCAACATAGGCTATTTTCAAGGCAGAAACATCTCTGAATGTATCCTAGCTTTTCCAGTGAAGGCAGTGCATTAGAAGCTCTGTCATTGCTGAAGACATTGAGAAATTTGGTAAGGAAATTTCTCTGAAAGGATAACAGCCACAGGTCACGGGTTGCCTATGGATTGGATATTGTGTGGGTTTAAGAGGCTTGTTCTCTGCAAAGACTTGCTCTTGAGGCAGTTAGCTTGCTTGGAATTAAGATAAAGGCAGGGTTCTTGCTAATGAAGTGTCAAATGTCCAGTCACTTCCAAGGGATCTGGGATACAGGCAGCAATAAATGCCAAATTGGTTCTTTTAATCCCATTCTTGGTATCCCTCAAATGGTCAATGCATTTGAAGGGGAAAGTCAGCAAAATGTTTGGACTAGCAATTTTTGTGGAACTTCTGTTGAGTTCAGCATCTTTTTGATGCTGATGGTATAACTAGTGTGATATTAACCATGCAAGTAATGCCATAATCTTAGAAATCTCTATACTTTTTGTCTTGAAAACAGTTTTTTCAGAGAGAGTTCTGCCATTTCACCCAGTTCTTGTTATTTGGGATCCCTCACATATACTGTATAATTGTCTTTGGGAAGTAAGATAAAACACATTTCCTGGGGAGGAAATATCTAAAATGAACAAGACCAGTAACTAGGGGATAATTTATGATTGTTCAGAAACCATGTTTAATTTTCTCTGTTCATGTCATGAGAAACAAAATTGTTATACACTAATAGTTTTTTTTTTATATCAAACCCTTTGTATAATTCTTTTGAATGTGATGGGATACCAAGGTTTAGGAGTGGGTGATAGGAACATAACAACACATCTTTCTTTAGCAAATAGCATCTTAGTAAGAATTAGTGCCTTTCTTAAAATAACTTATTGATGTTATTGGCACTGGTGTTTCTTTCAGGAGATTAGGTGGAAATCCTTTACTATATCCAACATCTTTTTGTTGCTTGGCTTGTAAATATTCTACTTGTGCCCTTTGTGTCAGCTGGATTGCTGACATAATCCCGATGTAATTTACTGTAACATTTAGAGAAAAATAACAATACAAATTTAAACGGAGGAAAAAGGAGGTATTTGAAAATTTAACTGTTCTGTCTCTTGCAGAATGATCATGTATGATCAACAGGCATATTTTTTTAAAAAAACCCAACAGGTTTTTTTAAAATAAAGAATTAAAATATATTTATAATTCAAGTTTATTTTTGGTATGCTTATAGAAAAATGTGATCCTGTAACAAGTGTTGCTTTAGTGATTAGCTCAATTCCCTGTTTTATTTAGCCAGTACTAATTGTAATGTTTGCTTGTATAGAAGTTGGCTTAATTTTATATTTTTAAGAACATTGAATTGCACTGGTGTCTCCAGGCCCATATACAAACTCATAGGTTTGCTGCAGTAGGGAAAAGGAGAAGCAAAGGGAATATTTTTGCATTTTGGATTTAAAAAAAAATTGTAAGGCTGGCAAGAATCTGATGAAATAGATGCATATTCCATTTATATAGATTCAGTGTGCAACAGATTGTACTGGAATGCAGTATAAGATGTAATTCATAAATCAAAAAGCAGTGGTACTTGTGGAAAAGCCTTTTACAGTACCTACCGGTAAATTCCCAAGGAACAGTATAATTAGAAGGCTTTCACCATGATACTATTTACAAGTATAATAAAAGATGATAATACAGCTTCTTTCAAAAGGAAAGTGATGCTTAAGACTTGGAATTTGAAGTGGAATGATTTCTCTTTAAAGCTATGAATTATAATGAAATCTGTTACCAAACCATTTCAGTGCCATTTCTTCCACAACTTAGAATGTGCAAGTTACACAAAGAAGTTACTAGGAGCCTATGTAAAAATAGGGCTAGCGATAGAGAACTTCTGACTGCAATCTTTGCCACACATTTCTTTCCATTTGTTTTTAATCTTCCTGAAGACTTTTCTTGAAGGCTACTTCACATCTTGCAGTAAAAGCTTTTGCTTTTGTAGCATGTTATCTTTATTTCTCTAAATGACAGATAGACGGCTCAGCATGACCTGGAATGTCCTTTTCACATTGCATACAGAAGAGTTTCTTTTTTTAATAGTGAAGCAACATATTCTGTTGTGAAAAGCAGTTGGTAGGATAATGAAATTTTAACAACCAGGTAATGTTAGACAGAAGATGAAATAGACATGAGGCGAATATTGGGTTGATGTGGCATTACAGTAAAAATGTTCCAAATAATGTACTTCTGATCTTGTTGAAATGGATTAGTTTGTAGTGCAAAACACAAATCCAAATGCTAAAATAAGGAGTGGGTTTTTTTTTTAAAAAATGCACTTTAAAATTATGCACTGGACGCTGATAGGAAGTAATGTAAATGGTTGTGTTGCGATATGTGGGTTATGCAGAGAAAGCTTCTTGGCAGAGCAACAAATAAAAAGGACTTCCTTCTAGTTGCTCTGAGGAGCTGTTATGGTTTGCCACCACCCTGGAAATTATTTAGCCTAATATATGGATTATGGGTGAAATAAATATCCATGTAAAAGACATGTAAGCAGTGTTGAATCCCACTCTCCACACTGGAAGTAGGGTGGCTTATGTTAATCTTATTTAATGGCATACTAATACATTTAATGCATACTGATAAATTGAGAGGTGTCAACATGCATTTCAGTCTCTGGCTGCAATCAGACACTGTACATTATTTATGCAAAGATGTCAAAGGACATTTAAAGCTGGCAGCTCTCATTTGTGGATCTCTAGTTTAAGTAGAAATTTAGGCTTCTAAAACAAACTCCAAGTTGGAGAGCAATTTTCAAGCAATTACTGTAGCATGATAACTCCTTTTAAAAAGTAGAGTACAATTTTGTAGCACGATGATATTGTCTGACATTATTATGAAGTTATTTAGATCTGTTTTAAGTCATTTTGTGAAACTTGCTCAAAAGTAGAAATAAATATTTTATACAAAGGACATTGCTGTCATAGGTAAATTATTCAATTACAACCCTGAAGTCAAAGTGGCAGTAAAAGAGATCTGGTCTAAGGTATGGGTGTCAAACTCGATTGTGTCATGTGACATATTGTGACTTTTTTGTGGAGCTGGGGTGAAGGTGGCCTGTGCATCACACATCTAGCCCATGGGCTGTCAGTTTGACACCCCTGGTCTAAGGGGACCCTTAAAGCATGGATGGATTGATACAGTGAGGGAAAAAATTATTTGATCCCCTGCTGATTTTGTACATTTGCCCACTGACAAAGAAATGATCAATCTATAATTTTAATGGTAGGGTTATTTTAACAGTGAGAGACAGAATAACAATAAAATCCAGAAAAACGCATTTCAAAAGTTATAAATTGATTTGCATTTTAATGAGTGAAATAAGTATTTGATCCCCTAACAACCAGCAAGATTTCTAGCTCCCAGGTGTCTTTTATACAAGTAATGAGCTGAGATTAGGAGCGCCCTCTTAAAGGGAATGCTCCTAATCTCAGTTTGTTACCTGTATAAGACACCTGTCCACACAAGCAATCAATCATATTCTCCACCATGGCCAAGACCAAAGAGCTGTCCAAGGATGTCAGGGACAAGATTGTAGACTTACACAAGGCTGGAATGAGCTACAAGACTATCGCCAAGCAGCTTGGTGAGAAGGTGACAACAATTGGTGCAATTATTCACAAATGGAAGAAACACAAAATAACTGTCAATCTCCCTCGGTCTGGGGCTCCATGCAAGGTCTCACCTTGTGGAGTTTCAATGATTATGAGAACGGTGAGAAATCAGTCCAGAACTACATGGGAGGATCTTGTCAATGATCTCAAGGCAGCCGAGACCATAGTCATCAAGAAAACACTACACCGTGAAGGACTGAAATCCTGCAGCGCCCGCAAGGTCCCCCTGTGAAGAAAGCCCATGTACAGTCCCGTCTGAAGTTTGCTAGTGAACATCTGAATGATTCAGAGGAGAACTGGGTGAAAGTTGTGGTCAGATGAGACCAAAATCGAGTTCTTTGGCATCAACTCAATTCGCCATGTTTCGAGGAGGAATGCTACCTATGATGCAAGAACATCATCCCCACCATGAAACATGGAGGTGGAAACATGCTTTGAGGATGTTTTTCTGCTAAGGGGACAGGATTTCACCGCATCAAAGGGACAATGGACGGGGCCATGTACCGTCAAATCTTGGGTGAGAACCTCCTTCCCTCAGCCAGGCCATTGAAAATGGGTCGTGGATGGGTATTCCAGCATGGCAATGACCCAAAACACACAACCAAGGCAATAAAAGAGTGACTCAAGAAGAAGCACATTAAGGTCCTGGAGTGGCCTAGCCAGTCTCCAGACCTTAATCCCATAGAAAAGCTGTGGAGGAGCTGAAGGTTTGAGCTGCCAAACGTCAGCTTCGAAACCTTAATGACTTGGAGAGGATCTGCAAAGAGGAGTGGGACAAAATCCCTCCTGAGATGTGTGCAAACCGGGTGGCCTCTGTGATTGCCGACAAGGGTTTTGCCACCAAGTACTAAGTAATGTTTTGTGAAGGGGTCAAATACCTAGTTCACTCATTAAAATGCAAATCAATTTATAACTGATTTGAAATGTGGTTTCTGGATTTTTTCGTTGTTATTCTGTCTCTCACTGTTAAACCTACAATTAAAATTATAGACTGATCATTTCTTTTGTCAGTGGGCAAATGTACAAAATCAGCAGGGGATGAAATATTTTTTTCCCTCACTGTACGACTTCAGCATGAAGGAAAAGGATTTACTATATAAACTAAGCTCATTTATGAACAAACCTTTGCTTTCCTTAAAAGTAATAATTTTAGTGGAGTTCAGCTAGGAAAGCCCCTTAATGTGACACAATGAAACTGATTTTGAGTTATATCTAGAGAATGATAAAGTGGAAATCTCTGCAGCTTGGAAACCTCTCCCTTTCCCCTTAGCATGGCTGGCTCAGGAATTCTGAGAGTTGAAGTCCATGAGTCATAAAAAAGCCGAGGTTGCCTACCCCTGGTCTAGACCAGTGTTTCTCAACCTCAGCAACTTTTAAGATGTGTGAACTTCAATTCCCAGCATTACCTGGCCAGCGGGAACTTCACATTTCTTAAAGCTACCAACACTGGTCTAGGCTTCCTGTTACAATACTGTGTGTGTTTCACCGTTGGGAATTATCCTGATGTCCACTTGAAAGTTGTTTTTTTGCATCTTAAATCCACTGTTTTATTCTCCCTGAACAACACTGAGTAGAACTCCGTTTTCTTAGTGACAGTGCTTCGAAGGAGGTAGGAATCACATACTTATTCAAAGAACCGCAGACGGGAATCCAGGGTGGTGGTGGTAGGTGTGTCAAATGATGCCAGATGTGTCATCAAGTGTAACAAATTACATAAATTGTACCAGTCACAAGTGACAATTATCTATACAAAATTTGCCTGATGGTATCATGAAGCATGTGATATCATCAAGGGCATCTACAGATGCCTCTGCAAAAAAATAAAATAAAAAATCCTGCATTGGGCTAACCCAGAGGTGCTAGACTTTTCACTGTGTCCAACTTTTTAATTCAGCGGGCAATCCAATGCAGGGACATTTCCATTCTTTGCCAGTTCACCGTAGAATGGAGCCACAAGCTCATATACAAAAATAGTACACAACTTTTGCAGCACACAGATCTTATTTAATTACACCAGGCAGAAATGCACCATGGTAGTCAAGAAAAGAAAAAAAAACACCCTCTTATTTCAAAACATTAAATTAAAAAAAGAACTTATTACAAAAGCTGCTTTTAAACCTTATTTAATTAAAAAAGGTTTAAAAAGATATAATGGAACCTCCATAAGTAAATAAGTTACAAGTACATTAAATCACATCAGCAAGACTTTTAGTGTATTAATAGTTTGTAAAAAAAACACAAAAATAAATTGTCTGATCTATCACATTTATACATAAGAGGTATATAATACTTTTGTATGTACAATATTTTAATATGTAACAGTCTTTTTAAAAGGTGCAGCAAATACACAAAAGGCAATTCCTGCTCATTTGTTAAAATAAAAGCTCTATATTAAAAGCATTTATACAATAATTACAAGAAAACAAGACCGTTTCTATACTGTACATCAAGAAAACTTCAGCATTAAATACAGACTAAAAAACTTATACTAAATTTGAACATCGGGAGGATAACATGAAACGTAAATACGCAACTAGATTTTCTTTCAACAAAGCATATTGAAAGCACATTGTTATTTTACATACATAGATACATATATACACACCGTCTCGCACAAATTTATCTGAATACAAGCAGGTGGGGATTTTTATAGCTTCAGCTGTTGATATAAAATCTCACGTTCCAAAAAGGAAAGGAGAGAAGCAAAAAAGAAAAAGAAATGGAAGCAGCTGAAGATTAGGGCCACAACCTGTCTGAAACTTCACTTATTTCTATACAATTTGGGCAGGAAATTCTGAATAGTTTCCTGAAATGAACACCAGTCTTGGCTCTGGAGGAATTCAGCACAATAACATATGTGGGATTAAAACTATCATTGATCGGGAAGGGGGGGGAGAGAAGCATCTGTGCAGTTTCTATTTCTTCTGAAAAAAAAATTGAGCCAGTGAGTCACAGCAGAAGGCCATATATCTAAGAGAGTAGAGGCACACTGGCAAGTATTGGGATGCAAACATTTAGAAAATCGGGGCGGGGGAACGGGACTGTGGCAGACTTTGTTTTCCAGACATATCAGAGTAATACATTTCCAGACATACTAGAGTGATACTCATCTTGCAAGCAGAAAGCAACAAAAATGGGGAAGTGGGTCAGATTATATTATGGGTAAAGCAAGCAAAACGCTGAATTGCAGTTCTCCACCTACATCAGTGATTTAGTGATTATGCAAAGGGAGGGACAGCCTAGTTAAAACTAGATTTAAAGATGATTGATGACTAAAGGAACTTTAATTGGCATCTTCAACTATCTTACGTTCAATGGATGGGCAGTGCGTGTCCACTCAGAAGTCTCAAAGAGAACACAAAAACCTCATCCCTAGCTAATCTTTGTTGATCTCCAAGGTCAATCATAGTTAATACTGGAATTGTAGACTAGACTGGAATGTTGAACTAGCATTCCAGAAGATGGGAATGGAAAATCACTTTGGTATTTCTGCCAAGAAAACTGCATGGATTAGATCACTAGAAGTCCACTGAATTTAAGTCCACAGTTTCTAAATGAGATTATCCAACTGTGTATTACTAACAAATGCTCATTTGCAAATATAGCAATCATAGAAAATAAATGCCTATAATAAAGGCTTCCAACTCCCTTTTTGCAGCATTACTAATCACGCTGTCAGAACCTTCAATATAGTTGTGCTTGATGTAAAGTAATTGCAATGTATTGGGAAACTACAGCATCAACCATATCGAAGTGTTTCAAAATGAAGTATTCTTCCATTAATGTTGATTACACTTGCAATATAAAGTTATTCCATAATAACCTATCAGCTGCAGCTGAGTAGTAGAGTTGAGTATTCAGTGTCTTAAGTGCCATGCATTTTACATTATGAACAGGAAGAAAAAAAATTCAAGCCATGTTTATTCATATACATTTATCATTAAGAATCTAATGTAGGTTTGCATATAGCTGCTGACCTCACACATCACATTAAAATTATGATATGATTGTTTACTTACAAGTAGCAACCTAGGAACTGTGATGCGTAAATAATCATGCATGGTTTATTTGTGATTTCCTGACATGTCTCTGGTTTATTTGTGTACTGTTTAAACATTTCATGAAGTTATAGGACAAAAAATATTTAAATGGAAATAATTCAAGAATCAGATGAATAAGCCATAACTTTGCTCATTTACAAGACTAATTTTAACTTGTTATGTTTAAACAATTATATTTAAAATAAATATTAATTTTATTTATTAAATGTGTATGCCACCCAACTCCCTAACCAAAGCAATTATGAATTTAATGCAATGTGTGAATCCATCTATCATCTTTAGTGAGAAAAAGATCTCTGCATAACAGGGAAGTTTATTAATGTGAAAATATCTGAGGAAGAATGGACTTGTAAAATTGTGCGAAATGAAAATCTGTGGATTTATAAAGGTTCTCTCACCTAAAGTTACCTTGGTATAAAAAAACAAAAGAGTTTTATGTACTGGCTAATAATCAGAAATGGGATATTCCAGATTAGTAAGGATATACTTTAGTAGAAAAAAAGTGGAAAATACATTTGGGCTACAAAATACTCAGGAAGAAGAAAAAGAGCTCCAATATCAGGACTATTATGAGATCGATTAAATTAGTATATTTCACCCAGCAATTAACATGCCACTGCCTACCCTGTTGAACTAAGCTGGTTCTATAACAAGCCATCAATTCAGACACACCTTTAGTTTTATTCAGACACACCTTTAGTTTAAGTATGTACCTGGAAATCACATATGTGATTGTGATTTGTGTGATATATATATATATCATATTCTAGACCAGATATGTCAAACTCAGTGACGTCGCGCAACGTATCGGGACGGTTTTGCCATTGCCGGCAATGGGGTGAGCGTGCTTCCGGATGACGCGTCCGGCCCGCGGGCCGGCAGTTTGACACCCGTTCTAGACCATCACTGCTTCTTCTGCCCAGCTTCACAAAGGAGGAAGAAGGCAGCATTTCTCAACTTTTATCTCTTAACTCCCCATCAGACTGCTTGCTTATATTTGCATACATGCAAAAACTGCATTCCTTCCCTGTCCAAATATATGCTCTAGTCTAACAACCTGCCTCCAGAAGCAGTAAATGCTCCAACACTGGAAGTTTTTAAGAAGAGACTGGACAGCCATTTGTCCGAAATGGTGTAGTGTTTCCTACCCGAGCAGGGGGTTGGACTAGATGACCTCCAAGGTCCCTTCCAACTTTACTATTATTATTATTATTATATGAAAGAGAGAGAAAAGCAGCAGTATAGAAAAGTCAATTTCACTGTGGCCTAAAGAAGCAAATTAACCATTTTTTTAATCTTATGATATAGTATGAAAAATGAATTAATTCCCATTTATGTGAACTGGATAGTCATGATAAACTACTGGATTGTGCCTTCCAAATTGCATCCAAAGTTATTCCCACATGTACTTCCCATGAATATTATCTATTCCAAAAATTAGTTGATAGATAGGTTCACTGATGCATTATTACTGATGTGATATAAATACAATTTTAGGAATACTATTTATAAGTCTTTAATAGCTATAAAATGCCACACAATGAATCGCAAAGTGCATCTGTGCTGGATTGTAGCAATTATATTTGGGAAGAACATGTTCCATCCAGGAACAAAATACTTTTGTAATATGTTCCATACACATCCCTTTCCCCCCCTAAAAAATACCATTTGGATACTTTATTCATTCCCAAAAATATATATTCTCTCTTAACATATGACATTGATTAAATTTAATGCTGAATTTCAAGGCAGCAATGCTCTTCCTTTCTGAACAGTTGGAGAAGCAAATGTTGCCTTTCTCAAGATCTCGAGTTAATTATTTAATCAAGATAATTTTCTTGTTTGGGCTGGAATTCACACAGTCTAAGTGCAAAGGAAAACGTGATTTGAGACCAGCTATTTTTGAAAATGCAGTCAGAAACCTGGTTGCATTGCTTTTGCTTCATTATATTGTATATAAAATGCTAAAATTTGTGCAAAATTACGATCTGGAAGAACATCATTGACCCAGTGCAAAAATAGTGCAGAGACATTCTTGAAGTTCCAATTGTAGCTCTGAAGATGGTAAAAAGAAAGTAATTACCTTTAATTGAAGGCTTTTTTTAAAATACATGGGAAGAACTCACTTTAGAGGCAGACTGGCATTATCCATATGTTACCGGGGGGGGGGGGGGGGAGGTTTAAAATTTCTGCATTATGAGATTCTGACCATTTTAAAAAAATCTGTATAATCCATTATGCTGTTTGTCTACTTAGCTCAGTAAGTACTAAGCAGCAACAATGGCCTGAGAACATCCCTTCTAACACTCAGCAGATTGGCTTCCTAGCTCTGTTACTGGATAATCTTGAACTCAAATAGAGACCTCCTGCGTGCAAAGTACCTGCTCTGTTCTTCAAACAACAGGTTCACATGATCGGCTCCTGGGATTGCTTCTGCCTCAGATTGCAAGTAAGAGACAGTCAATTTCCACATGAACAGCAACTTAGCTTAGCACAGTGGTTCTCAACCTGTGGGTCGGGACCCCATTTGGGGTCAAACGACCATTTCACTGGGGTCGCCAAACAACGCAGTCCGCCATTTTTTCCCCTTTTCCTTAGCTGTGCTACTCCCTTTTATTCTATTGGCTTTTGAAAGCCAATAGAATAGACTCTCTTGAATAGAGTCTAATTCTATTGGCTTTCAAAAGCCAATAGGAATTGTCCAGGCTGTCTCTGCCCTGCTGAGCCCGCCAAAAGTCCCATTCTGCAAACGGTGCTGCACCAGTTGAGTAGTCCTCGACTTACGACCGGTTGGGGGGTCACGGCATTAAAAAGGTTGAGAACCACTGGCTTAGCATATTAGGAAAGAAGACTAAAACTTATTTTCAACATTCAGAATGCAAATTCTTTGCATGTTCCGATAGTGGTTTCGTTTTGTGCTATGAATAGAGGTATTTGAAATATGTACTCTTGTAGCTGTACTAGTAAACTTATATAGTAAAAGTTGCTCCATAAAAAATTCCGCTGATCATGTAACTCAGCAGGCAGAATACATCCAGCAGCTGGTAGGATTAATTACTATCTAGTTGTCTGGGCAACTCAACCATGGCTTGCTGCAATCGCTCTGATTTGGCCTTTCTCCAAAAGACTTTCAATCTTGTTCTATGGCTGGGAATCAAATTTTAAACTTCTAGCTTTTCAATAAATTTCTAAGTAAACTTCTAAAAACTTGAGTCTTGAACTGGTTCTAGAAAAAAAAAACCCTGCTGGAGAGCAATCCCAGCATGATTTATTCAATAAAGGTTCTTCTGTAGATTATGAATGCAGTTCTTTGCTTTCATGACCCTTGTGGCTTTAGAAGACTTATTTTTCAGGGATTTACCATTTAGAGCTGAATAAACACTGTATTTTCTGCAGACAAGAGAATTTGAAAGTTATAAGCAAGCAGTGATAAGCAAGTAGGTGCCCCTGCTAAGCGTTCTTTTTATCTGCTAAGCATTCTTTTTCTGTCTGCTGCACCGTCCTTTTCCTTGTACTGCCAGACAGACAGAGAATTGTTCTTTACTTTTGCAATGTGTAGAGCCCAAGTGTCTTAAGATAATTGCAAATACTTGCTGCTTAGTGCAGAAGCACAAAGTCTTAGGTAAATTTGGCTTGGTGCACCATTTCTAAATACTTTTGGTTTTTTTTCCACACATTTGACTTAGGTATCTTGACTTTAGATATCTGGATCCCGGTACAGTACAGAACATCTAAATGAAACTGTCATTTATTTGGCAAATACCTCAGCAGAAGAGGTAGTCCTGAGGGTACAAATACATATAAATCAATGCAACATGATCCTTACTCCTATTATCTTGAGAATATTCAGTCTGCCTTTAAAAACCATGCATTTTTATAAAAAAAAAAGGGCGGGGAGAATAAATATCATAACTGTTAAAAAAAATTGGCAGCTATTCCTTTGTAGACCAGTTGAAGCATTCAAATGGACAATTACCGGTAAGCAAAATTACACTCAAGTCTATTCAGGTAAAGAACAATGCACTTTCATGATGGACTACTAGTTATCTAATCCACTGGGCTACAGTATCAAACTGTATGCCAGCTGTTTTCACTCATACTGGACTTCCAGTTGTTTTCCTGCCCTCCCCCTCAAATCTGCTCGGGAGGATTCTTCAACTTACATGCTCAGGTTTGGAATAAGAATGGTTATTGCAAATGGACTCTGATGAATGAATGCTATCCCCCGGCAGAATAATGCCATGGATAAAAGCCATCATCTTCTCCTAACTGTGGCTCTTTAATAATTTGGGCAGAAATCTACCTCAATCTCATTAACCCAAAATCATGTATGGATTCTTCTGCAAGCAAAGTTGTTTGTTCTATCACAGAACTATGGAGGCGCAGTATCCAGAACTCATCACTAATTCTTTTGGCCAACTCTGGAGACATACATGAACAACTTTATGTGACTTTTAAAAAACTCAACATAATAGGGGTCGTTCCAAACAAATACTAACTATAATATGTCCACTCTTAAAGAGCCATATCTTAAAAGCAATAGTCTCTTCACTCACCCTAGAGAGGTTACTCACAGACTCTGGATTATCTACCAGCTGGAGAAACAAAAACTCTTGTATGAAGGAGACAAAAGAAAACGTGAATAACTCCAAGCCACAAAGCAAACTTGGGAGTTGAAAGAAAGAAGTGTATGAAGAACGCTATATGGATCCTTGAATTTACACACAAAGTAATTCAATAATTCAGAGGATTCGACACATTTCTCTCTCAGCAATGGGTAAGATACTTAAGGCTTATGCCATGATTCCTGGCAATTTCAGGAGCTGAAGGAAAACAGACTTCCACTCAGTAAGTAGATACGGAAAGTTATTTATAAATAAAACAATCCATAAAATGTTTGGTTGGTTGTTGTTTTTTTAAAAAATAGAGATTTTTGTGGTCGCTATTTTTTTTTTTCCTTTAAAAATCTACCAGTACGGTTCAAGCAAGAAGGAAAGGAAGTAGAAGCAAGGCTGGAGCAGTCAGGACCAGGCTCTCAACCTCTGCAGGTCCTGGGCTAAACATCGCCATCTTCATCCGAGCTGCTGCTGCTGCTGCTCCCATGACTGCTCCCACTTTCTTCCTGCTGAGCCCTACTGTGTGCTGATGCTGCTGCAGCTGCTGCAGCGGCAGCGGCTGCCGCTGCCGCCTCCTCCTTCTCTCGCAGTTTCAGAGCTGCGGCCTTTTTCTCCTGCTCAGCATGGCTTTTCATGTGAGCGCTCCGACTTTTCACCTTGTAGAAGATTCTGCAGGAAACAGATATCCACAGCAAAGTAGTTAAATCCTGGGTTTTTAATATCACCTTCCACCCTCCTTTGTTTGAACACTGACTTATTAAGGTGTTCAAAGTCACCCTTGCAGATAAGCTAAACAGGAAATTCCTGTTATCTGCTTTTAAAGCAGCTAGAACAAGAGGAGGCAACTGGTTACCCCTCTCGATGTTGCTGACCTGCAATTCCCAACATCTCTAAGAAGCTTGGTCATGTTAGCGCAGTGTTTCCCAAACTTGACAATTTTAAGGCATGTGGACTTCAACTCCCAGAATTCCACAGCCAGCATTGCTGGCTGTGGAATTCTGGGAGTTGAAGTCCACATGCCTTAAAATTGTCAAGTTTGGGAAACACTGTGTTAGCGGATGCTGGAAGCTGCAGTTGAGAAAAGCTTGTAATGCTTATAGGTTGCTTTGATCAAGGTTCGAAACTTGGTTAGTGCACAAAAAAGGAACACAGACTGCATACGCCCATTAAGCCCAAAGCAAAGAAACAGCACTACAGCTTTAATATGATGGTGACCAACCTTTATGTCATAGTACTGGACAGCCATTATCTATGTACTAAAACTCTCATTCCAGTAACATTCAACTGGGTGAAACAGTTTACCATAGGGCAATCGTTTTTCAAGCAAGATACCTCAAATGAGCTAACTTACCAAGTACATCTAAAATCCGGGACCCGTGACTTCCATGGAATTGAAATTTTAAAAAACATTTTATGATACAAATATTATCACAAAGCAGTCTATGATACAAAATGTTATAAAACATTTCCGGTGCTGATGTCTGACTGTGCTATACAGTTCAACATGGGCTACTTTCAAGGCAGAAACATCTCTAAACGTTTTCCAACTTTACCAGTGAAGGCAGTACATTAGAAGCTCTGCCACTGTTGAGAGCATTAAGGAATCTGGTAAGGAAATATTTCTTGAAATTTCTCAACGGGTCACAAATTATCTAGGCTAGGATATAAATTATCATACTAGGCTTGGCCAAGATACATGAACACACCTTAAGTCATTCCTGATCTCAACCAACATCTATTTACCTTCCTGGTTTCTCAACTGAGATGCAAATAATTTTGAGTACCTGGTTCCGGTGTATCATCCACAACTGGCCAACTTTTAACTTTTAAAGTGTGAAGGGATGATTATATTACAACAAGGAATGTTTTATATTTAGAAGCAAACTCTACTTAAAATGGCTGCATAGGGATTGACTTTTAACCTAGCACTGTTTAGATATAGCGACATTGCCAGTTTGACCAGAATAGCTGGGAATTTGGGTCATTTAGTTGCAATAGATCTAGAAGCTGCCAAATTAGGAAAGTTTGCAGGGATTATCTTGGACTTTACAGAATCAACCAAAGTCAAGACCTAGAATTATTACGGTTGATTCTTCTAAGCAGTGCAGAGTAAAATCCACCCAAGTGCAATTCATGTTATAATTTTGCAATGCTACCTGTGCCTACTTTTTCTTTATTGATTTCCCACTCCAATTCAAAATGACCCTTGACACTTTGTGAGATGAAGAACTTTGAAAGATCCATGCTGATATTTAAAAATGGAAATAAATATAATAAAAAGACAAAAGAGATTCAAATAAAGGAAAATATGAAAAATGGCTAATATGAACTAGAACACACTCTGAAATAATAAAATACGATTTAAGACTTCTATTTAGCAGTGTTGGCTGGACCTTGGGTTCAATGGAGTAAACTACCAAACTTCTCTATTATCATTTTTCTGCAACATGGTTCTATGTATAGAACATGAACCCAATACCTAATTTGGGCAGACATAAGCCTTAAATTCATGTTTTGTATTAATTCTGAGGCATCACCTAGTACTTTTCATGCTGAGAGCAGCTATTGATGAAAAAAATCTCTGCTAACAAACAGACACAAATGAAGTGCACACAAGTCCTAGACACTTGAAGAAATTAATTGCAATGATTACTGTATGTGTGAAAGATCTTCTTGCAATCACAATTTTGGAAAATCTTTGAAGTTCTTTATAGGACAAATTTGATATAAATTGACATCATTTGCATCTGGTTATTTAGTACCGAAGCATTTCACATGTGCTTCCTTTCATCCACTTTTGGTCTTTTAGATTTCCCATGATTATTATGATTTCCATAGAAGCCCTTTATGAGCTATTTTATACAAGACTTTTGAATATCCAAGTAGTAGATTATCAGGTAACTTCTACCTATGTGCAAATTGGAACAAGTGAGTAGTCCTCACAATTCTACCTATATTTCTTTTGGAAGGAAAACCCTCACAAAATCTACCCTTTTTTGCTTGCAAGTTTACAGCCCATGAGGATCAGAGATCCTTCCTAGCATAAATTAGAAATAAATTGGGTATAATTTATTCATGTCATCAGTTAAATGCTTGATAAGGTTCATAATTCACTGGGTTTATCAGTCTAGACAAGAAGTTAACTTTCCAGTCTAATGATACTTCCAGTCACCAACATGTTCTTTAGTCTAGCTCCAGTTAACTGAGAGAGACATACAAATTGAAACAGATATGTGCAAGCTCAAGGCCAACTGATGTTTAATCCTGTTCAGTCTTGAACTGGTGCTTGCTATTGCAGTGAAAAGGATAATAATTATCTAGGAAGCTGTTGAAATATTCCTTCAAGACATCCCTAGAGCATTTTTCCATCTCTACATCATTCTGTTCAAATGTGAAATCCACCCAAAGTAGAAGACAGCAGGGGGACTGGACAGAAATTAAATCATATCCTAACAATTCATAACTGGAAAAATGTAATTATGTGAGCAATTTAAAAACAAAACAAAACCTTTTTACCTCACACATATGCAGATTAGGCAACTTGGTGACTTCTAAATACTGTGGACTTTGATTCTCATCAGTTCCAGTTAGCAAGGAAATGTAGAATATTTAATCCAAAATGCCTAGAGCATAGCATTTGCCTTAAGATCAGTGTTTTTCAACCTTAGTAACTTTAAAATCTGTGGATTTTATTTCCCAGAAATCCCTAGCTAACATGTTGGAGCTGAGATCCACACATCTTAAAGACTAAGATTAGCAAATATTCTTCAATTCCATATTCATTTTTCCTTTGGACAGAAGAAAGTATGTCAGAAATTTTCTTCATCTCCAAATCTTCCCATGTTTACCTGCCACATTTTTTACATGGAAATTCCTCCTCTTGATTCTGGGTTTTGTTGGCCGTGTCTTGTTTGGGTTTCGGTTTTCTCCTTCTCTTTTGCACTGGTGGCGAAGTCTTCCGATATTTAATGGGTGCTTCCTTTGTCCTTCTTGAAGTTCTGCCTCTGACTTCTGTTCTTCCTGGGGCACCAGATTCCAGATGTTTTTCCATATGGAGATTACTAGCCTTCAGAATAAGACACCATTATTAAAAGATGTAAAAATATTTCTATGGAATAGATGTATTAATTTATTTTATTTAAATCCTATTATTATTATTATCGATCATCGCACAGTCAGCCAGATGTTCAGACTGGATTTGGCATTTTGTCTACCTATCGAGTCCTTACCCAGGACCTGGGATAGGCAGATGTGGATGTTTTATGGTATTACAGATATCGTCGCAGGATGGAAGCAGTTCCTACTAAGGCCGCCTTTTGCAATTGACTAATAGCGAATTTGTCAATGCCAATGGTGTTCAAGTGGTGCTCCAGTTGTTTTGGGATTGCACCCAAGGAGCCTATGACTATTGGTACTACCCTTGCTTGCTTTTGCCACAGTCTTTCTATTTCTATTTGTAGGTCTTTTTATTATTATTACTATTACTATTACTATTATTATTATTATTATTATTATTATTATTATTATTGCTACTGCTACTGCTACTACTACAACAAAATAAATCAAGGTGCCAAACAAACCTAATAACTCTTTCCTCCTATTTTTCCCACAACAACTCTGTGAGGTGAGTTGGGTTGAGAGAAAGTGACTGGCCCAAAGTCACCCAGCTGGTTTCAAAAAACTTAACAATGATCAGAAAACATTTGGTGTGATTAAAGCATTGATACAATTGTTATTTTTATTAAGCTAAAAATTCAGACTTCATGGGTTCAATACATTACAGACTGAGTGTTTTTTAATCATGTCTTAAATAAGCTATGAATATTTTGAGTTCCTCTTGGAGTTTTTCTTGAGGCTTCTTAAAACATTAAACAATGGGTTTGGGTTGTTTTTGTTTTTGCAAAACCCGTGAGAATCATACTATAGCAGCATACAGATAGATGCATTTTCCTCACAGTGTATTTTAAGTACAAATTACGAAAGCAATATTGACCTATAAAGTTAAGTAAACAAGGAGACTACCCATCTCCTATATACACATCACATTATATTAAAAGAAACATTTCAAAGCCAAAAGTATTCTGCCATAAGCTCCCTTGAGAAAAGGTATGAAAACATAAAATGAATATTACACAAAGTATCATTAAGACCACCAGATGGCAAAATAAATGTTCTGAAAGTTTTCAAGTACACAGTTTCTCCAACTGACTGGAAATTCAGGTTCAATAACCTTGAAAAAAATCCATAAAAAGACCCAAACTGTATTTTAAGAATACTGGGCGGGGGGGGGGGGCTGTTACAACTACTTTGCTGATTAAAAATATTACATACAGGTAATCCTCTTCTTACAATGACAAGTGAGGCTGGAAACTCTTTATCATCAAGTGATACTATCATAAAGTGCAATGTCATGTGTCTGTATTGTGTAGCAGCGGCACTTTCAGTAGTTTACAGGTAGCCATTGTTAGTGAGGACCAGGCAAGTCATTAAGTGAGGACCTCGTGTGATCACAATTTCCAACTTCCTACCAGCTTCCACTTTGACTTTGTTTGTGGGAAGCCAGTCAAGGAACATTAAAAATTGTGATTATGTGACCACAGCTTGCTGTAATATTGTAATCACAAGCCAGGAACCAAGAGTCCAGATCTCAATTGTAATGACTACAGGGGCTTGTCCTACGTCCCCCTCGTTCAGCACCATCATAACTTTGAACAGTTGTTGAACAACTGTTGAGACTCTAGAAAGAGTACAGAGAAGAGCAACAAAGATGATTAGGGGACTGGAGGCTAAAATATATAAGGAATGGTTGCTGGAATTGGGTATGTCTAGTTTAATGAAGAGAAGGACGAGAGGGACATGATAGCCGTGTTCCAATATCTCCGGGGCTGCCACAAAGAAGAGGGAGTCAAGCTATTTTCCAAAGCGCCTGAAGGCAGGACAAGAAGCAACGGATGGAAACTAATCAAGGAGAGAAGCAACCTAGAACTAAGGGGAAACTTCCTGACAGAACAATTAACCAGTGGAACAACCTGCCTCCAGAAGTGGTGAATGCTCCAACACTGGAAGTTTTTAAGAAGAGACTGGACAGCCATTTGTCCAAAATGGTATAGGGTTTCCTGCCTGAGCAGGGGGTTGGACTAGATGACTTCCAAGATCCTTTCCAACTTTATTATTATTATTATTATTATTATTATTACTACTACTACTACTACTACTACTACTACTACTACTACTACTACTACTACTATAGTGTTGTAACCAGAGGACTACCTGTATCTACACTTCTAAACTCATCTTTCTTGACTGAAGGCATCAGGCAACTGCCAAACAATTATTCATATAATGAATAATTTATGTCACTAGTGATGTTAACTAAGGACAAAAATTACATTGATTCCGCTAAAACCGGTCAGATGTTTTATAAGAAACGCTCCAGGCAGAAATTGTTGACTGTGGTTCATTTGACACTTACTTGTTCCTCAACCTCTCGAAGAGGAGTTGATTTGGAAGGCGCCAAATTGCTGTTTTTGCCATACAACTCGTCCCCTTCCACTGCTTCCTCTTTAATTGACATGTCTTCCTCAACTTCTTCAAGATCCTCATCTTCAGTGTTTTCATAGTCTTCGTTATATGTTCTGGGAGGAAGAGTACGTGTAAGCCTATGGGAACTCTTCAGAAGAGTAAAAAAGGAATGCATATTAAAAATAATCACTTCAGCACAGATTAGAAATATATATGAATCCAATAGGGCGCTCATTCTGTAATGGTAAGTGGGAGTGAACTTTGGGGACAGGGCAAAGAGATGATTCCTAGGGGAACGGTCAGCTAAAGGAGAGCAAAGTCTGCAATTACATAGTGGTTGGAACAACAGATCCAGAAGATACCCTGCCCGTGTCCAAGCTGTAAAAGTGACCTCAGACTTACAAAATTCTGTTAATGTAGCTTGACAATAAAATAGAGCTAGCTTATTTGATCATGTTTCTTGTCTGGTCTACGTAGTAAAGCTGACACATTCATCACTATTCTAATAGTTCCTGCCAATGAGATTTAAGCAGAACTCTGCAATTTTCCCATTTTCTCTGAATATTTCTTTTTATACATGCATAGTAATTCGCAGCAATAGAAAATGCCTGTTTCAAGTTCCATGCCTTTGCTTGCCATCTATGAGGTCTAGCATAATTTTTAGTACCCAAAGATATCTGTTACCTTTATATCTACTTCAGCTTCATCTTTAACAGCTCTTTCAGTAGTAGTGTCAACATCCCCAAAGATGAGAGTCCCATTCCGGCCTATTTTGACTTGTTTTTTGTAAGTATAGTAGAATTCCACACACTGAGCCACAGTCTTGGTTTTTATCTTCAGTATTGTGAGATGGAGAAACAAAGGAAGAGACAAGGAAAGGAATCAGAGAATTCCAAATGATTACAAGGCCTATTGCTAGTAAAGAAATGTTACTGAAAGAATCTCAGAAAAAAATGGGGCATTGGCAGAAATAGAATCTAAACCTGACTATACAAAAACAGCTTGACACGAGACTAGAAAACTGGAAATCTAAAGCGTTCCATGGACATTTTTTACAACAGAAGCTGAAGGCAAATTAGATCATAGCAGAATAGGGCAGCAGCTTAAGATTAGTGCATTAAAAGGGAAATACAAGACATGCTTTTTACTGTCTAAAACCCAGCATTATATACAAACATCATCAAAATAAAAATAGAAAAGACCAGTTTGGATAGTTCCGAGATAAGGGTAAAATAAGTGACCATTCGCTTGATTCCACAATGGGATGCATGGATTGAGATCACAAACACCAATAGACTGTATTGTATTGTGATGGTTGAAAAATTTTCAGTTGATTGGTCCTGGGATAGTCCTGAGTTTAACCAAAAGCCATCACAGAGCCAAGTGGAAGTTATTAGCCAATCCAGAAATACTTTCTTTC
Organism: Crotalus tigris; assembly: GCF_016545835.1. Taxonomy (NCBI): domain Eukaryota; kingdom Metazoa; phylum Chordata; class Lepidosauria; order Squamata; family Viperidae; genus Crotalus; species Crotalus tigris. The sequence goes on along the minus strand of NW_024096464.1, from coordinate 1,262,154 downwards.
TTTTATATCTTAAAATTTCAAATAATCTAATTTCTTAATAATAAACCTATTATTCTATATTACTTTATATATTCCTTTCTGAATTTCTCTGTTGCAACTGGGCACCTCATGTATAATTAGATGGTAATTTTATGACTCAGAAGTCCTTGAGTAGGCTGGAATCCTATAGGAGAAAACCGCCAATGTGATTACAGGAATTGGAATTATAATCTACTCTATTAGGGAATCACTGAGTTGTTTACCAATCAAACAGGTCAAATTTCAACACAAAAACCAATTATACTGCACACAAATTCTCTGGGTATATTCATGAGCTTCAAAACTCCTGGCTACTATCCAGACCTATTGTCCTGAAGGTTGGTATATGTGCAATAAATCTGAGACTAAATACTGTGGAAATTGATCTCTGGGTTTCAAAGGCCACTTGTCAGTTGCTACACATGAAAAATGAGAGACTCTGAAGTACACTTTTAAGCAAACTAGAGTGGGCCTTTTCAGACTGTGGTGGCAGCTGAATGCTTTGCTGGATTAATACAGCTTTGATTATGAAAACCTAAATTCTAAATAAAGAAATCTGATGCAACCACTGAAGCAATTATAGTTGTTCATCTCTGTTTTGCAATATATTAGGCATATAATTTGAGGGCAGCTGTGAAATGGTTCTGGATGAACATATGGATGTTCATAGTTTGGCTCAAAAAGCAAAAAAGGAATTAATTTTTGGCTAAGCTTAGAGTTCCTTCATTCCTTCTTTCACATGAAATAGCATATAAATCAGATATTCTTCAACTAGACCTCCTGTTTCTGAGGAAGAAACAATGGTTAACTATTTTAGAACAAGTCTGCCAATTTGTTCACTCCATTCATTAAAAGGGCAAAGAGATTATGTCAAGGCTCCATTTTTTTTCTATTCTGTCTGAAATAAATCACTGAAATTATCAACATTTCAGCATCACTGCCCCAAGTAGTATTTTAATATCTAATCTTTAATATGACCTGTATTCTGGAGTCCGGTATTTTAATATTGGACTCCAGAATAAAGGTAATATTAAAGATTAGGTTCAATGGCCACACCATTGGATTTCCACACACAGAAAAGGAAGCTCCAGAGATTGGTCCCATTCACTTCCCAAAATTGCACTGGAAGGTCGTCCAAGTAAACTTTAAGCAGTGTCCCTTTTTGCTAGTGATTAGTCAAAACCATGCAAAATTAATCAACTAGAGGAGACATGTTTATATATCCTATTGGTGCCGGTCAATTCTTTTGCCATGAGTTAGGGACTTGAGAAAAGACTTACAAGTTTCTGGACAAGGAAGAAGTCTTTCTTATAAATAGCAATTCCCTTATTGAAGTGTTTCTTCTCAGCCACACTCCAGCTGTCTGACCCTGGAAAAAGAGATAGTGTAATATAATTCCATTACCCTATTTATTTTCCAACACAAAAATATTTTTTGTTATGGCAGATCCAACATTTCAGCTATCCTGCTTCAATTAAAGTTATTCTTGGATTAAATCAGAAACTTCTTTTTAATTAAGGTTTTTAACTGGAATCTGATAGTTAATTTTAAATGAAATAAAAAAAATTATGTCTGAATACCCAAAATGCTGAAGTCTTATTCATAAACTGACAATATATAGAAACAAGGTTGGATTTTATATATCTAATCCAAAACACTTTGATGGGTAGAGCTTTACAAATGAGGAAGTAAAAAAATAATACCCCAGAAAGAAGTCATAGCAAATCACTTTGGCATTCTACTAGCAACACCACCATACTACATAGATTGTCCAAATGGCAAGCTCAGTTCAAGGGAAACTTTAATTTTGCTTTTCAACATAAGAAAGGAGCCAAGAAAAAACACATTTGGAATGAAATGGAGGGATATAAGAACTTCTCGTCACAATCATAACCAACTTTGAATCAAGACAAGTATCTGTTTAGGACAAGGGTAGGCAACCTTGGCTCTTTTATGACTCGTGGACTTCAACTCCCAGAATTCCTGAGCCATCATTGCTCAGCTTGGAAACCTCTCCCTTTCCCCTCAGCATGGCTGGCTCAGGAATTCTGGGAGTTGAAGTCCACGAGTCATAAAAGAGCCAAGGTTGCCTACCCCTGTTTTAGGACAATGGGTTCTTAGGTGATCTGGTTTTACCACTGAAGTTGTACTACACAAACAAAAGGCTCTGAACTCTTGTGATTGGATAGCATTGTTCTACATTTTGTAGGGTCACACATGCCATTGAGCATTCTCCTGCCTTGCCAAAAATTTAGTGACCTCAGATCAGTGTTAAGTTTAAAGAGTTCACAGGGACTGTGCACATCTCCCAACAATCTTCCTGACAACAGAGCAAATTAGCCAGTGCTATCATGACAGGTGAGACAGGTGAGAGGTTAGTATTTAACAGAAATGCCAGAGTGAAGAGATTGCAGGAGGGGAGTCACTGGGGTAAATTCCAACAGCTTATAATGGCATGTTCCTCTATTTGTCACAATGCAAGTCTGTACCAATCATCAGCTCTAATTCATTGGCATTTAGATGACTGTAAATAGATGTCACACCTCATGGGTTCTGCCCAGTATATAATTCATATAAATAAATAATAATATACTGATCAGTAAGCAAAACCAGAAGTTTTTGAAATATTATTTCTATGAACTAAGAGAGGTTTAGGTTTGTTTCTGTCAAATATTACAGCCTGTGAAGGGAGAGACACATAATATACATAATGTACATTCAGGTTAGTTGTTCTAGGAGGGATTTCCAGCAACTGTCCACAATACATTTTCTTCCCATGCTCTCACTTTACCTGTCACAGAGAAAGTGAACAAAACCTATTTAAATGAATTAAGATTTGACAGAGATCAGAAGGATTGCTGTCAAGGGATTTCCTTATCCTCAGAAGTCCTCAAAGACTCCTTCAGGTTGCCAAACTTTCAGACTGTTGAACTAATTTCCTGTACTATCTTCTTTCCAGAAAGATTCTGGCTACAGATAAACTTGGTAATCCTCTATGTTATATCAGATAAAGTGAGAAGCATAAATATTACAGTGTGATCTCAAAATTCATTCGCTTTTCAGAGAACTGTTCAAAACCACAAAATTTGTGTCCATTTTTTTTCTTTAGCAGGGATGAAACCATCAGTAGGAATGGGTTTTTTTTCCTATGTGTAAAACAGGCTGAGATTACGAAAACAGCCAATGCCTCTAAACCCTATTTTCTAAATTTTGCTATTCTCTGGAAATATTGGCCTACAAGTTCCAGAATTCCTAGTCATGTGACTACTAATTCTGGGAGTTGTAGTCCAATCTACTTCAGAAGCAGCAGGTTGGGGACAACTTTTATGCACAAATGTATTTCAATTATACTTAAGATGCCTTAAACATAAAATTGTCATTTATTAATAGCCTGATTCACCTTTTCACATTTCCCTATATATGCACAAGTGCACAGTAGACCAGAAAATGTATTTACAACATTATTTCTAAAAGTAAACTGCGTTAAAGCCAACCATAGCTTAAATTGGAGAACAGCAGTATCCTAAGATGAAGAAATTATCTCCTGTATGTAAAAATGTTCCTCAAATTTACCAGGGTGGTGATTCTAAAATTTTCTTACGCCTAAAATTGGGAAGGAGAGAAGAAACTGCGGCTATTATCTTATTGCAGCATACCAGTGTAGTGGTAATCTGCCAGCGGGTGGCTCGGTGAATGCACTGATTTCTTCAGCAGCATTTTGGTCAAAGTAGCCTGAAGGGAAAACAAAACCAGATTCAGCTCAAATAATAAAACTTGAACAAGCTCTCGCTATTTACTAATCATCTTTGATCATTACTGTTTAATTGCTGTGTATATTTAGGGTTTAGGGCCTACCTGATTAGTAAGATTCAGAGTGAATACCGTTGGCTAATTTATCCTTTCAACTAGCCTTTGAAATAAGTAAGTGACACAGCCCTAGCCTGTTTAACAAGAACAAGGAATCACACAGCACGTTAAAAGCTAACAAGCTTATCGGGACTTTATTGGGCCAAAGTTGACGAAGCTGCTGCTTTAGAAACTTGCACAAGCCACTGAAAGTCTTTGGGCCGTGAATGATTCCCATTCAAATTTTTATTCCTAATCCTCCCAGATATAAACATTAAGACATTTGAGCAATATATCATGGTTTATTGTGAGAGGAACAGACTAAGCCTCCAGGAGATTATCCATTTCCCTTCTTCTCTTCCACTGCAATCCATCGTTGATTTACAGATAGCCCTCATCTTACAACCATTATTTTAGAGAGCACTCAAAGTTACAACAGCACTGAAAAAAGTGACTTATGACCAATCATCACACTTGCGGCCCTTGCAGCAACCTGATGATCACGCAATCCAAATTTGGGTGCTGGGCAACCAGCGTATATATTTACAACGGTTGTAGCATCCCACAGTCATGTGATTGTCATGTGCGACCTTCCCATCAGCTTCCGACAAGCAAAATCAATGGGGGAAGCCAGATTCAAGCAACAATCATGTGAGTCACTTAACAACCGCAGTGATTCGCTTAACAACTGTGGCAAAAAAAGGTAGCAAAATTGCATATGACTCACTTATCAATCGTCTTGTTAGCAATAGAAATTCTGGTCTCAATTGTAGTCATAAGTCGAGGACTACCTATACTAAGTTTAACATTATGCTTTTTTTTTTGGAAAAATTAGCTTTAAATTAACTTTCAATCAAACTAGCTTTAAAAAGCTAACCTATTAATCCAGCAAGAATGACAATTACCCACAATAAAACTGCTCTAGCAGGTTAAAATAATGGGCTCTAGTGTGGCTAAATTCAAGAACGGAATCCTTTTACAGGTAGTCTTTGGGTTACAATGGCAAATGGAACCAGAATTGCCACTGCTAAGGGACGTGGTCAAAAAATGCAACATCACAACAATTCATTGCTTAATGCCAGCAGTTCTGGTGGCCCCGTTTGCCAATGCTACATGAGGATCATACAGTCATTATCTTAGGATTTTATGTTCCAACTTCCTTGACTTGGCATGTGAGAAGCTGTCGGAAATTGTGATCACGTGACGGTGGCTTGCTGCAATGTTATAACTGTGAACCAGGCATTGAGCAACCCAGTTGCAATCAAATGATCATGGGGGTGTTGCAACAACGGCAACTACAAGGATTTGTAGCCTTTATTGAGCACCATCACAAATTTGAACAGCTGTTGAATGATGGTCATTACACGAGGATCATCTATAATCTCCTTGGTAACATTTTGGATGATGTAAGGTAGTGTTTCCCAAACTTGACAATTTTAAGGCATGTGGACTTCAACTCCCAGAATTCCACAGCCAGCATTGCTGATGTAAGGATTGCTAAATATAATGATGTCACAAGAAAACTATGCCTTACCAGTGACATCCAAAAGCATTCCTATAATAAGTCTTATGTACAGGATTACATTTACTCCCTTTTGTTCTTCTTGAGGTTTAGTTTAGTTTAATCCTGTATATAAAAAAGAATTAAATATCTATTTCTAAACTATGTACCTCATTTTATAATGGTGCCTGCTAACTTTTTGCCTAAGAATAACAATTTAAAAAAGAAAACCAAAAACTCTTAAGAGGCCTTAAATCATCATTCTTTGCAGAGTCAGTTAACGCCCATGTTTAATCATGCCCAAGTAAACAGTATTTCACAGCAAGGACATAAATAAATGCCAAAATTATTCTAGGCCTTCCAGGAAATCAACAGAATCAAGCACAATGTAGCTACGGATATTTCCAACATCTATTTTTCTCGCTGAGAATATTATCAAAAGTTACATATGCTACCTTAATTATTTCTAGTAAAACAATTGCATTACAGATTTTATAATTCAGTTTCTCCATGATGACACCAATCCCATGCCAATATTAGTCAGACAGATCTTAGAGCAGTGGTGGCGAATCTATGGCACTAGTGCCAGAGGCGGCACTCGGAGCCCTCTCTGTGGGCACGCATGCTGTCGCCCCAGCCCCACCTCCCCCCCCATAGCTCCCTCCTCACCAGCAGCCCACCCAAAGAGTCACCCCCGGGTGCGGCCCGTCCACAGCCAAGCACATGGCAGCTGGGCAGATGATGCTGTGGGGTGCGGGTGGAGGGCGTGGCTACCATGGCACTGCAGGGCCGCCTGGGCAATCTGCGGCATGCCATGGATGGCCCTGAGGGTGGGTGGGGTGAGGGCGGAGCAGGGCGGGAGCAGGCGGGCAGAGTGGGGGTGGGCCAGTTTTTGGGCACTTGATCTCTAAAAGGTTTGCCATCACTGCCTTAGAGGGTAACAGATAACCTGAATTTTGTGTATGCTGACAGACTGCTGCTCCTCAGGGTTTCAGATGAAAGGCTTTCTAGCCCTATAATAGGGGTAGTAGTAGTGGACTAGAAGCATTTTGAACGTAAGGATCTGCTCCAGCATGGGACGGGTAAGACAGCTAAGCCATAATGTCATTTATCCAGTTCTGCTTATACTATGAATACCGTCACTGCAATTAGTAAAACATAGTTTGTGGCTTTGCATGTTAAATAAACCCAACCAATTATCATTTATTTAAAAAAAATGTCAAGCAAAGTGTAGCTTTGGAAATATCCCCTGCAGTATTAACTTAAAGCAACTTTCCACAACCTGTTACATATGCTGGCTAGGAATACTAGAAGGCATCAGGTTGGGAAGGCTGACCTACCAATAGCAAATGTCTACGGAACTGACGTCTTCAAACTGAAGAAGCTTCTGGGATGAGAAGTGAAATGTCTTCAAGGAAAAACAAAATCCCAATTGCCTTTTGGGAAAGTACCTTTGGGACTACCAATAGCAAGTTTATGACGGGCTAAAGACAAATGCATCATGAGCAACAGAAGGAAAATGGAAGAAGATACCTAGAAGAGCTGCCAGCAGCTCTTGATTTGCCCCATTCAAATCAGCTACAGGTAAAAGATAGAATGCATTATCACAAATGTATTAACAACAGGGTAGTAAAACCTCTTATGAAAGTTTGCAAAGCAACTAGTTGGGCTATATAATATTGTTAGTCCTTGCTAGACATCCGAATTTTATATTTATCAGCAAACTTTCTAGTCCAATCAGAGGTTGCTAGAGTCTTACCACAATGTCTCCTTTTGCTTCATGTAAGCAGTGAAATGCCAGCTCTTGATTGGTACCACCGCCAGGAAATATACTTGAACATGCAGCTGTTACCAGGTTGTCCACTATTATATTTAAAAGAAAGTTCCATCATGTTATGAAATAGATGAAATAAACAACATCCATTTAAGAAGAAAACCAGCCAATATATGTACAATTTGGCTGATGCACACACAGACAAGCTTCCCATCATTTTATGATTAATGGTTCCCACTACCTCTTATCTGAGAACCTACTGTCTTCACAATGTGGCTGGATCCTAATTTGCCCATCACTTCTGACTAACTGGCCATCTTGGCTTGGGTTGATGGATACCAACATTTCATAAAGGACCAACATGGTTAATTTCCACCTTCATGTTTCCCAGTAACATGCATTAATCTTGTGGTCCTGGTTTTTACTATGATATTGTCATATCCATCCCATTCCATTCAGGGGCAGAAGAATACTTCCATTTTATGAGAAAAGTATGCCTGCAGGTTATTTCATCCCTTACAGGATAAGCAGTGGCAATAAAGAGGAAAATATCCAATCAGTTTTGATTTTGCTTTAGAATGTTGGGATCCAGGAGATAAATACTACTTCTAAGATTTGCGATGATGAGTATTATATGGGACAGCAAAAGAGAAGAGGTCAAAAAATACAAAGCATGGCCCTGTTTGAGGCAACCCCTCTTTAAGCAAGTCAATCATATTATGTTAAATTTAGTACTCATGTCACCTTTATGACCTAATGACTTTATGACCCAATAGTTTAACTTAGCTAATATTTTATTTGCCTACTAGTATTTGAGGACAGTATCTGACACCGCATGAATTTTTTTCTCATTTAACACTCTGCCAGTGTCTGTCTAATTTTTACTAAAGCTTTTTAAAGAGAAGATAAAAACAAACACAAATATAAGATAAGGAAAAGAGAGAAAAAGAAAGCAAAGGCAAAGAAAAAAGTGCAAGAAAAGAAAAAAAAGTTAAAGAACAATAGAAAAGAAAGAAAGTGGCTTCCAATATTCTTCACGGCAGATCTATTTTAACCTCTCTCTAAATTTATATTATAATACTCTTATTTCTGAAATCCATACCATCTGGTCATCAAACATAATCACAAGTTTACTTTTCATTTTTATACCAAAAAATCATCTAGAATCTTCTCTGTAGTTTCAACAATGGAGCAGAGTTTGAGGAGGGAGGTGAGCTGCAGGAAAGAGAAGCTGCCAGCGGGAGACCCCAATTTGATTTTGATTGACTGACTTTTAAAAAAAAATCTGGTCAGACTTTATGTGCTTCTGATAAAGTTAAATGTTTTTTAAATGTGGGACAAAACGACAAAGAATAATAGTTTTCAATTGTTACAATTACTCTCAAATTTTCTGCTTTCACAGCGATTTCCTATTTAGAGTTCCTTGCTCTTGTTGTTGTTAATTGCGAAGTTGTGTCCGACCTATCGCGACCCCATGAACAATGTTCCTCCAGGTCTTCCTGTCCTCTACCATCTTCTGGAGTCCATTTAAGTTCACACCTACTGCTTCAGTGACTCCATCCAGCCATCTCATTCTCTGTCGTCCCCTTCTTCTATTGCCCTCAATCTTTCCCAGCATTAGGCCCTTCTCCAGTGAGTCCTTCCTTCTCATTAGGTGGCCAAAATATTTGAGTTTCAGCTTCAGGATCTGGCCTTCTAAAGAGCAGTCGGGGTTGATCTCTTCTAGGACTGACCGGTTTGAACGCCTTGCAGTCCAAGGGACTCGCAGGAGTCTTCTCCAACCTTGCTCTTAGTGCAAGCTTTACAGTGAATCAAAGGCCAACAACTGGGTTGACTATCCAGTGACTTTTAGATGTTCTATGGCCCTCCCTCCTTGTTTTCACGGCCACTCAGACATAGGTATGTAAATTTACCATTCTCCTGGATTGCCAAATTATTTTCCAGTTCCTCCCAGGGCTGCCACACCAACTGCTCCTTGGCCACATCAGAGGCTGCCAGAGATCGATCTCGAAGCAATGGGACTTCTGCTTGAAAACGAGGCCCCACATTGATCCGCCTTGAACAGTAAATAAATATCAAGACAGTGATACATCAAAGCACAGCCTGCTTAGCTGAAACAGTTTCATGGGTGACCATGATGTGAAATAGATATAATAATCTGTTCCCAGATTTATTTCAACCATTTCAACTGCCTCAAAATAAAAGATTCTTCTTTTATACTCTTAGCAAGCCAACACGCGCTAATTAGGAGAAATGTTTTAAAAATAGAAAACAAAAATTCAGAAGCTTTCAATAAAGAAAACAAATGTAATCTATTTACTTACATATAAGAAGACCCAAATATGGCAAATTTCTTCACACATGCTTTTATCATTCTACACAACTCATCTGCTATGTGATAATTGCTAAATATGTTATTAAAATACTAAGTGATAATTATGGAAAATTCAAGGGACCAGTCCAAGACAGGACTGCTTGTCAAATCTGCATAGCAAACTTAACTTCAACTCTAGTGCCTGAAGCTTAAACCATTGCTAAACTATTCCATCTATTTAGTGGACTTGGGCAGGTATCACCATTGCCTATTTGACAAGTCCAGTAAGAGCAAGAGAACATCCCAACCTCCTTGCTAGAACAAGAGGAATACGCAACACATAGACATTTAAAGAATTTCCTCAACAGATATAAAAATGAATGTGGGAGTATGCACGCTTATAACATAGACGTATATTCAAAACGCATTTGTAGCAGGACTGCAATCTGCCATCTGCAAACAAATATGGCTATATGATATTACAAATAAACATAGCGCATGCTGAGTTCCTAAGTTATTTTGAAGAAGAAGGGATAAATCTATTAGTCTGAAAAGTGGCTTGGTTACAAATATTAACAATATTATCCTGGAATTATTCAGGGAGTGTTTTAGACTCTAAGAACGATCAGCTGTAGTGTTCAAGAACAGTTTCTATCTACAGATACTGTTGTTGGACCAGGACTAAGGCTCCTAATCACAGGCTCTAAACTGCAATTATGTCAAGATGACAACATGAACACACATCCCAACTTCTGATAGAAATAGGGTACACTGTGAGGTTTGTATCATGACATCTTGATGCATGTGTGTCACTCCCTATTCTTACTCTGTCCTAGATGCCTATGTTCCTAATAAAACCTTCATTCATTCTACATTCTTGCTCAATTGCATATCCATTTCTGTGGGAAATCAGGAGAGAAAAAATGCTGGGCTCAGTCATTCCCTCTACTCAAAGCCCTTAGCATCAGATCAAAGGTAAGAGATTTAAACAGGTGTATGATTCAGTGCTTAATTAGAACACCAAATAAAATGTCTTTTTAAAAATATATATATCTGCAAGATAGAAAGTTAATTTCTTATCCACATATGACTATGGAGATTCTCAGTCATCCAGGTCATGATTGTCCCAAAGTGCTTTTTCAAAAGGCAACTGGACTTTGTTTTTTCTTGAAAACATTTTGCTTCTCATCCAAGAAGCTTGTTCAGTTCTGACTTCATACTGAGATTCACTCCCACGAATTCTCGAGTTATGAATGGAATGGGCAGGCTCCATTACAATTGTAACTTGAGGACTACCTGTATAATTGGAAGTGTCTCTACATTGAAATGGTGCTATGAACTATAGTTTTTATTTTGCCTGCTTCTCCATACTGATGAATAATGTCTGGTATTCAAACTTAATAGTTCCGTGAATGAAGGTCTTTAATAAAGCCTGTCTCAAGATACAATAGCGAAGAAGAATCATTTCTGGCATATGGATCAGATTGCCCTGGGCAGGAAGGTACAGTCTGGGAAGCAGTGCCAGGCAGAGTCATTTTTGCCATACAATCCTGGCCCCCTTAGGTGCACACATATACACAAATACATTCATTTACATTATGAGTAGGGATTTGGTGACTCTCCAGCTGATATAACTCTCAGCATCCTCATCATGGGCCACATTGTCAGAAACTATTGCAATTAAGTAGCATCTTGAGGCCTCCATATCCCTTACCTCAGGTTTACACCCTTCCTTCCCATTTCAGCTCTTCAACTGAGCTGGGAAGTCTAACTGAATAAAAGAACATCTTCCTTCCTTCCTGGGCTAACAGAAGCTAAAGTTCTCTGGAATTAATTTAGGAAAATGACTTCTCATACGACCAAGAATACAACTCTATCCCTGAACAATGGCTCTATTTTTTCAATTGAATACTTACGGTTCAATGCTGACAGGAGTGCACTCTCCCATTACTGAGAGGACAGGAGGGGTGGCTTCTGTACTGTCTACAAAAAAAAAAAAAAAAAAATCATTTAACTAAATATATAATCCAATGTATCTAAAAGACTGATGATGATGTACTAAGTTATATATAACTGTCATCTCAATACATAACACAAGATAGCAACTTAAAGCTACTGCTTACCAAGGTCATATTTTGATTATAGCTTCCACATAATTACCATGGTATAAACAAATCTTCTCCGACCTGGCACCCTCCAGATGCACTGGCAATGCCCAGAATTCCCAGCCAATCATCCTGGGAATTGTAATGTAACTGGAGAACGCCATGATGAGAGCCTAGCTAAGCAGAACCCAAGATACTTCAGCCTGAACAAACTTTCCAATTTATGACAATTATCTGTTATCCACTCCTGGCAATCCTCCCATCCCAACCCACTAAGAACACTGTCCAGAAACTTACTAGATCTGAGTAGGGTCCTGTGTGCAGCTTTTGGAGTCATTGGAGGTGGAACTACACTACCAGTAGCAGAAAGGAAAGCATGGAAATATAGTCCTGAGCCCTCTCGTACTGGGCTGAGAATGGGCGGGGGAGTATAAGGAGGTAGCTCAAAGTTCCTGTCAGAAGGGTGATCAGCCAGACGGACAGGTGAACGCAAGTGGCTCTGATATGGTGTGATATTGGAATAGACTGGTGGAGCAATGAAGGTGCCAGCTTTGGGGGGTATGAAAAGAGGCTCCGGTCTTGGTCGTTGTTTTGGCTTCCGTGCAAAACCATCCACTTCTTTTGGAGCAGCGCCTTCATGCTATATAAACATATAGAAAAAGAAAGACACTTTGTTTCTCACAGAGGAAAACATTTTATCTCTCAAAACCTTCCCTGCATCTCTGAAACAATGAACTGTCCTCATGTTCCTCTGTTCACCAAAATCTCTTCCCCGCAAAGCGAAAGGGAGAAGATTTTCTCTTTCTTCTGCCCTGCTTGGTAAAGGTGGGATTAAAAATCAAACTAAATAAAAATAAGCATAGAGGGGCATAGAGGACTGCGTATGAAAGAACTATTCAGGAAAAGGGACACGTAAACCAACCAGCCAAAATATACTAGCATTTTCTTTGTTGGTTTTATCAGAACTCGGGGCACAATGGCTCTACAATTAAAGATGCTGGGCTTATCAGTTGGAAAGCTGACAGCCTGGGTTTAAGACCCAAGTTCCGTGCTATGGGATGAGCTCCCATTACTTGCCCCAATTCCTGCCCACCTAGCAGTTTGAAAGCATGCAAATGTGAGTTGATAAATAGGTATCACTTTGGTGGGAATGTAACAATGTTCCATGAGCCTCAGTGTGTAGTCATGCTGGCGACATGACCACGTAAGAGTCTTTGGACAATGCTGGCTCCCTCGGCTAAAAAACAGAGGATTTCTGCCCTCTAGAGTCAGACACGGCTAGACTGGGGAAACCTTTACCTATCAGAACTAGGCCAATATTATTCTGTTAATGCTGCAACATTATCAAATTACACTGCATCTTTTAAAGAGAAAAAAAGAGGTCGAAGACCTCAAATTCCCTTTTTAATGCAACTACTCCAAAAAGAGCGCTTAAAACTTGCTGAATGGTTGCAAGCTTTATACAGCACAGACTTACAACTTCAGGAAGCATGAATGGTAACATTCCCTTCCAACTTTACTACTATTATTATTAAATGAGCAAAACAGCATTAGCTGAATTAAGTTAAGGAATAAAAAGGTATTTTTTACATGGGCCATTTTTATCCATCTTCCCTCTTCTTGGAAACTGTATTTTTTTAATAATATTTTAGGAAGCTATTACCTTCCATCCAAAATTAAATAATGAAAAGGGAGTAAAAATAATAGTATCATTCCGTGCATATAAAATCCATTTATTATATGGTAAAAAGAGCTTTAATAGAAAATCTATTGGGAAGAAACTTTGAAAAACAGATATAGTTGTCATTCACCACTATTTATCATTTATTATTCTTTTTACATGGAAAAGTTCAGTGATTACAACATATAACATTTACAAAAAAAAAACCATACAAAAATAAACTATGTGTAAAATTCAAAAAAAATCCATGCATTATTTCAATGCGAATTATCCAATACATACAACTCCAGTCCTCAAAGAGAATACCCCTTAGTCCTTCCTTGTTTCCCTTTTTCCCCTTGAGGAAAGAACTAGAGGAACAAATCTGTCACTAAGTCAACCCAGCCTTGAATATTTAAATACTGCACAGCAATAAAAATGTATTGCAATTTCTGAACCACGTCAAAATAATTGTCTACAGCCTGAGAGCCTCCAAATAAGTTGCCTCAACCAACAGCTGGAAGGATCCATGTTCATGGAAATTTAGAGCTAGAAAGAAGAATTCAGGCCAGTGAGCCCAACCTCTTGTGTCCCACATGAAACCAAAGCAAACTGTCTACGACAGCCAGATGTTCAGTTGCTATCTGTACACATTCAGTGAAGAGCCTCTTTAGTCAATGGCGCCACTATTAAAGTATTCATCCTGTTTCCTAAGACTAAGAGAGAATTGCCTTGGGAAGGCTGACTGCTGACATAAAGGGAAATGTATGCAGGAAGACTAACATCTCTAGCTCAGAGGATTTATATAGCCCCCAAATTTACCTGAGTTGATGTGTCCATATTCAAATTACGATTGGACCTTCTCCGGGTGACAATCACAGAAGGCTTGCTGTCTGCAATCCCATGATCATTAAGTAGGAACCGCTGCTGCTTCCCATCTTCGCCCTTTTCCCTGGTGATGTCTTGATCCAGCTTTTTCACTGGCACAGACACGGGAATAATGAGAGGCACGTGGCTGTTATCCTCCCGGACTCTCTTTGGGGAAGAGCTGGCAAATTCTACAACACTTCTTGGTGCAGCTGCTGTTGCTTCACTCTTGTTCTTTTCTTCTGACATTTCAGGTTCCTGAAATCAAAGAAAAGCACGTGCACATTAAAGTATTTGGTCTTTGAAAATGGCACACTGAAAACTGATATTGCCTCCTTTCAGTGAGTAAGGGGAGTAAATCAGCCTTCCTTTCAATAGATAACATCTCACACTGTATCAATTCATGGTTTTGTTTAAGCATGACTTGCTGAAAAAGCAATTCTTCACTTATAGTTAAGTAATAAACTGTGCCCTACAAACGTATCAAGCTAAGCCAAAAATAAATGATATCTTGTCAATGCAGGCAAGAGCTAAAAGATAGGGACATTAGCCTTCAAACAACAGAACTAGGTTAAAAAGAAATTTCACTGTTCAGAAACACAAGAGTTAAAAATTGTGGCGATAAAAAGTTGAACACAAGCATTCATAATATAAAATATGGGCACGTAATCTTCAATCCTTTTCCTTCAGCCATTGGGTATATATTTCTTACCAATTACACTACTGCTTGTTTACATACAGTACCGTGGCTTGATAACTTTAAAACAGCTTACAAAATTCACATAATAAAATCACAACAAACCATATCAAAATGCATTAAGAAACAAATCATTTTCCGATTAATTCGTGTTTGTTTTGTTTTTCACTTTTGTAATGGAAAGGTGGCTATTTGAAATCCATAAATAATGAAGGGCCATTCTCTTACAAGCTCATTGGTGACCGACAGCTTTTTCACGATGAAGGGACTTTGCATAACGGTGGACTTTGCAAAATGACCTACATTCTCATTCCTATCTTCCTCTTGTGGAATATTTCTCATAGGGCTAGTGGCAGTAGATGGCACTCTGGCAGGCATAGAAGCTTGGATGTGCATTTATACTCTCCTTCCTTAGATGGTCTCCAGATGGCTTTATCAGACTCATTGAGTATTCTGGGAATATTCTTTTGGATTGTATCATTTTAGTGAAGAATGGCACAGGCAAATGTCAGTAGTATATAATGGGTAATATCTAGTGCTTTTCATGTAAAGATTAATGCATAAGCACCCCTTTGTGTGTAATGAAACACATCCAACATCTGGTTGACCTCATGCTTTTTGATCTGGCTCTAACTATAGTAACTTTCAAGGCAGCTTCCAAAATTTTGCACCCTTCCACCCAACATGCCTAAAATGAAATGCTTTCTTCTTCAGCATCTAGTCTGAAATGATCTTAAAGCCGGGCTTAATTTGTCAAGCAAAGTAATCCATTTTACAAGTATGCACCTAAGCAACTGCAAGCCTCAAGCTTATGCAGCACTTTACCCTTTTATCCCCCAACAAAAGGAGGTGGCCAGAAACTCCAACAGTTGAGTGAATCTGGCCAATACTGGTGTTCAGGAGTACTATTACTCTGAAATTACTCTTCTAGGAAAGAAATAATTTCACCATGGAAACGAAAATCATATTATTTCATGCATAATTGGGTGAACGTGCACAAACGTTTGGAACACTATATTGTAATTACTTATATACAATGCAATGGAGATTGAAGAGTAGGATATATTATTATGTAATGCACTGGTATTACCCACAATAGAATACCCAGGTATTCCTCTTATTGTATCTAAACATAAAATGAAACCAACAACATCAACAATAATAATGATAAAGTTTGAAGTGACCTTGGAGGTCATCTAATTCAACCCCCTGCTCAGGCAGGAAACCCTATACCATTTCGGACAAATGGCTGTCCAGTCTCTTCTTAAAGACTTCCAGCGTTGGAGCATTCACCGCTTCTGGAGGCAGGTTGTTCCACTGGTTAATTGTTCTCACTGTCAGGAAGTTTCTCCTTAGCTCTAGGTTGCTTCTTACTTTGATCAGTTTCCATCCATTGCTTCTCGTCCTGCCTTCAGGTGCTTTGGAGAATAGCTTGACACCCTCTTCTTTGTGGCAACCCCTGAACCCCATGCTAATATGGCAAAAGATTGTGTAAACTTTCAATGCTTCATCAAGCAATTTTCTTAAAATACACAAAAAGAAATGAGATAGGAATAGGGAATGCAATTGGTACTCTGGCTACAACTAAGCAGAGAGCCCAAGATTTTCACAGTATAAAAGAGATTTTTTTTGGGGGGGGGGGGAGGGATTGGGTGTGTATGTGTTAGGGTTAGTGCTTTGACTCCTGGCAACTGCCTTGAACTAGTCCCTGTAGTTTTCTTGGGAAGATTTTTCAGAAAAGGTTTGCCATTACCTAGTTCCTAGGACGGAGAAACAGTGACTGGCCCAAGGTCATCCACCTGGCTTTGTGCCTAAAGTTGAACTAGAACTTATTGTCCTCTATTTCTAGCTTGGTACTTAACCACTACGCCAGTGTTTCCCAAACTTGACAATTTTAAGGCATGAGGACTTCAACTCCCAGAATTCTGGGAGTTGAAGTCCACATGCCTTAAAATTGTCAAGTTTGGGAAACACTGCACTATGCCAAACTGGCTCCCATGGGGAAGAATATAAATAGGTATTATGTGTTTTTATTATCATAAAAAATTAAGACCACAACGTTGGGAGATTGGTGATTATATAATGGCAATTTACTTCTATATTTTATTAATGGAAGTCACAACTGGAGGACGAGTTAGAAATTTAGAGAACAGGCAACCACTTAATTTCCAATTATTTCTACTGCTAAGGAAACTGATTTACATTCTAATATTTATACACAGGGACTCTTTGTCTATTCTATTCCAACAGTCTGTCTATCAAAAAAAAAAAAAAAAAAACCTTTCTTTGATTAATATATGAGTTTATATGCACTTCCTAAGATTTTTTTTTCTCTTCCCTCTTTCTTTGCTTTCTGGATATTAGAGAACTAGAAAAGATCAATAGTTATTCCCTTTTTAAAAAAAACACATAGTGCACTGGTTAAATCAAATATTTTTCCATTTTTAGATGAAAAACACAAATCTTTTGCCCCATGGCAAAGAGTAAAAGTGATAACAAAGCCACCTACAATAAAAGCCATATCTGGAAATAAAGTTATTGTAGGCACTATTGTAGGTGGGTATTGTACAATATTAACAAAAGAGTTAAAGCTCAACAGATACAAGGGCAAAAGTGATGCTAGACTTCAGCAGAATCAATGCAGGTTTAGAGATGGTGAGAAGAAAGACTAGGGAACTTTCTTATATGCCATTCAGGAACTAGTACTTGTGTGATTTGTCTAACCATCACATCAATCTTTTATTTGAAGGGAATTGCAGGATTTTGGAGACCGTTATTTTTGCAGGCATTAAAAGGAATTTGGAGGACAGAGAAAGAGGCCTTAGTTATAGGAAAGTAGATTCCATCTGAGTGTTAAGAAAAATCCTTATGATAAAAATAATTCAGTGGTGGAACCAATGATCTGTAGAAGTGTCTTGCTTTCTATTGTTGGTCAATTTAGTGTTGGGAACGAACAGACAGCTAGACTTCTAGGCTTAAGTGGTCCTTTTTTACTTAACGATTCTGGGCCTCCAAGTGCCTTATTCATCTGTGGACTAATATGCAAAGGTTCTTAGCATGGTGGAAAGTATGGACCACTGGTTATCCAAGCTGAAGTCAATTTGCTGCCCTCTGACTGTTTAAATCCATTAGCTGGACTGCAGGTTTTCATTTCTACTTTCCAAATGTGCTTCCCTTCCATTTATAAAATATAAATCATGTAACTGAATTGAGAAAGAGAAGGGGCGTTGTCTTACCTGAACGCCTTTTCTCAGCATGATGATGTAGAATCCACTGGATGGGTTATTTCAGCCTTCCTGCTCAGATAGACTAGGTTAGAACTTTGGCCACGCCTCCCTCAGGGTGTGTCTTCCCAGTTTTGACGAGGCGAAGCATCTTGACGAAGTCCGGCGCATTGACTCCAATTATCAAGACATCTGCCTAGACTGCCTCACGGGAGGGTGTAGATTCTACATCATCATGCTGAGAAAAGGCGTTCAGGTAAGACAACGCCCCTTCTCCAGCATGGTGAGTGTAGAATACACTGGATGGGACATACCAAAGCCGCTCATGTCCCTATGGGGGGGGGAGTCTAGGCTTGTGACCCCTGAGAAGAAACTACCTGTTGCAGGACCCGCCTGCCAAACACAGCATCCGCTGCTGCAAAAATATCTATCTTGTAATGTTTAACAAATGCGGACGGGGAGGACCACGTCGCAGCCCTACAAATCTCCTCAACCGAAGCTTGTGTGGACCAAGACGCAGACGCAGCAGCGCTGCACGTCGAGTGAGCTGTGATTTGTGCGGGAACTGGAAGTGACTGGGAAATATAAGCCCGATAAATGCATGCCCTAATCCACCTGCCTATGGTGGAAGAGGAGACCTTCCGACTCATGGCAGGGGGTTGAAAGGACATGAATAACGCTTCCGATTTGCGAAAAGCCGAGGTTCGCTTAACATAGTGACGCAGAGCCCTGCGTACATCCAATTTATGCCACTGTCATTCCAGTCTATATGAAGGATGCGGGTAGAAATTGGGAAGAACTAATTCCTGGGACCTGTGGAAAGAGGTATTAACTTTCGGAATGAAGGAAGGATCCAATCTGAGGACCATCCTATCCTCGAAAAAGGTACACAAATCAGCCCTAACTGAAAGTGCGGCCAATTCCGATATCCGCCTGGCCGACGTTATAGCTACCAGGAAAGCCACCTTCAAAGACAGAAAGTGAAGAGAACAAGAACTAAGAGGTTCAAACGGAGGAGAAGTCAAAGCCTGCAACACCTTGGGTAAGTCCCAAGACGGATAGCGATGTACCACGGGCGGTTTGGAGTTAATCGCCCCTTTTAGAAAGGCACTGGCTGCCGGATGTTATGACAAAGGACCCAATTATCGCAGGAAAAGACAGTTGAAAGGGCCGCGATCTGCCTGCGGATGGTACTAGGCAATAAGCCCTTGTTCAGACCTTCCAACAGATAATCCAAAATGTTGGGAATCATGACCGAGAGCGGGTTGAGATTGTGTTTGGAGCACCACGTGCAGAAGTTTCTCCACGTGGCGTCATAAATACTGTTTGTCGAGGGGCATCTTGAGGCTTGAATCATCGAGATCACCCCAGACGAATAGGATTGCCCAGCTAAACTTTTCCGCTCAAGTGCCACTGTGGATCTGGATGTTGAAGTTTCCCCTGGCTGAAAGTCACTCGCTCCGGGGGAATCTTCCATGGTGGCGAAAGTGAGAGATCCACAAGGTCGGCAAACCACGGACGCCTTGGCCAATGTGGAGCAATCAAGATTACCTCTGCCCTTTCCTGAATCAGCTTGCGGATGGTTGCCTGTAACAATGGAAGGGGAGGAAAGGCATAAAGTAGACCCCCCGGCCACTGGCACCGGAGGGCATCCGTTCCCTCTGCTCCCTGTGTCGGGAACCTAGAGAAGAACCTGGGGAGTTGGGTGTTCGACGGGGAGGCAAAGAGATCCACGAGAGGATGACCGAACCTCAGTGAGATGTCCCTGAACAGAGCCGGGTCCAGTCGCCACTCCGAGTGGTCCACTGTGGCTCTGCTCAGAGAATCTGCTTGTCGATTCGCCTCCCCCGAAATGTGTTCTGCCCTGATGGATGCCAAGTGGGACTCCGCCCACAGACCCAGATCCAAGGCCTCCTGCATGAGCGACCAGGATCGGGTCCCTCCCTGCTTGTTGACGTGAGCCTTGGCTGCCACGTTGTCCATCAGGATCAGGACGTGTTGCCCCGCCACTAGGAATGAGAACTGTTGGAGTGCTAAATGTATGGCCCTGAGTTCGAGCCAGTTTATATTGTGAACTAGATCCAACCGGGACCATTGTTCCTGTGCCAGATGAGTCTGAAGGTGTGCACCCCAACTGAACAGACTGGCGTCTGTGGTCAAGGTGAGCCTGAGGGGGGTTCCTTGAAGATGGTCCCCTTGGCCATGGCGGACGAAGTTCACCATAGGAGAGATAACAAGGTGTGGTGGGGAACTCTGATCCTTCTGTTGGAGGAACTGAGGTTCTGTTTCTCGAAGGGAAGAAGAAACCATTGGAGGCGTCTTGAGTGAAGCCTGGCCCACGGGACGATCCCCATGCAAGAAACCATCTTTCCCAGGAGCTGGAACAGCTGTACCAGCGGCACTGTTTTGTCCTTCCGAACCTGATATACCAGCTTCCGGATGCTGACCCGACGTTCCTGGGAGAGATAAACCTTGCAAAGCTCTGAATCTATGATCGCCCCAAGATGTAGAAGGCGCTTTGTGGGGATCGTGTGGCTCTTCTTGAAGTTCACGGAGAACCCGTGAGCTTGAAGTGTTCGTATCGTGATCTGCAGGTCTGACTGTGCCAACTGAAGGGAATTGGACTGAACTAGAATGTTGTCTAGGTAGCATTGCACGCGCACCGGCATCAGCCTGAGGTGAGCCGCCAAGACTGCCAAGATCTTTATGAAAACCCTTGGAGCAGAAGATAGACCGAAGGGAAGGGCTCTGTATTGGTAATGTCATGTGCGTGACAAAACCGGAGGAACCTGCAGTGTTCTGGGAGTATGGGAATGTGTAGGTACGCCTCTGTGAGGTCTATGGAGGAGAGGAAATCCCCTTTTCTGATGCTGGCGAGAATGGACTTTAGGGTCTGCATCTTGAATCTTCTGTAGGTCAAGAAGTAATTTAGACTTCTTAAGTCCAGTATCGCCCTCCATCCTCCTGAGGCTTTTGGGACCACAAACAGAATGGAGTAAAATCCCTTTCCTTCTTGATCCCGTGGTACTTGTTCTATGGCCTGGATTTCTAACAGATGGGAGATGGCCATGGCTACCAATTTTGATTTGTTTGCATTTCATGACACCGGACACCGTATGAATCGGTCTGGAGGGGAGGAGTAGAACTCTAGGGTAAGACCGTACTTGACGGTCTCCCTTACCCAAGAGTTGGTGGTGGTCACTTCCCAAATGTCACTGAACAGTGCCAGACGACCCCCGATGGAAGAGTCCTCCCTGGTGTCACTTGGAACGCCTGTATGGGCGGCCCCCCGATCCCCGAAAGGGACGTTTGGCCTGGAACTGTCCCCTGGCTCCCATGTTTTGGCGGTCCTGCAGACGATCCTGTCTGGGGGGGAAGGATCGCGAGCCTCTTGACCAATCCCAGGACTGCCCTGCCCGAAAAGGGCTGTCTCCACTCTCGGGAGCTACTGGGACGGAAGGGCAGCCTACGAAACTCCTGTTGGGGCCGCCTATCAGACCATTTGGAGGGATGAGCCAGGATCTTGCACTTATCCTTGCCCTCAATAATGTGAGGTTCCAAGATTGGGCCAAACAACTGTGTACCACTGTATTTAGACGTGGACAAATGCCACTTTGACTTTAAATCCGCTCTCCACTGTTTCAGCCGTAGTAGTCTACGAGAGGCCACCGTGGCTGCAATGGATCTGGCAGAGTACCTGGTCAAATGAAGAGAGGCATCTGCCACGTACTCTGAAGTGGTCATGAGCTTGCCTAGTGTCTGGTGTGTTCGAACCTGGTCTGGAGGAACAATTGCCTGTAGCTCGCGAAGCCACATGATCGATGCCCTGGCGAAGAAAGAGGACGAAGTTGCGGCCTTGATTGCCCATGCCGAAGCCAGGTGTGCACGACGGAGAGAGAGTTCGAACTTCTTGGCCTCCGCTTTCAATGCCTCAGCCATATTCCCTGGAATAGCTGCTGTAGAAAACAGAGAAGTCAGGGGGGTGTCTACAGAAGGGACTTCCAAAAGGGAAGCGAACGAAGAAGAAACATTGAACAGTTTCTTCTCTGAACTGTTAGGAGAAGGAGGAATGGCCAGGGAAAACCACTGTTTCTTCACTGTGGTACGGAAGACCTGTGGACAAGGAATCTGCTTGTCTTCCACCACATGTTCCGCGAACAAAGGATTAGATTCCTGACTGGCGGAGGTAGAAGATTTGAAGTGAAGTGAGGTTGACTGTAGTAATGGCCTTTAACAGTAAAGACCTGAAGAGAGAAGGATCAAAAAGTCCCGAAGTTGGCGCCTGTTCAGGCGCTGCCTCCTCATCCTCTGACATGGGCATATCAGCTATCTCCAGGTCAACAGACTCCTCCTCCCCCAGTTGGGAAAAGGTCTCGGAAACACCCGAAGCGGGGACTGAGGTACGCCCTGCCTGAGAAGGAGGGACAGACGGAGGTGGTTGAAAAGGTCGTTGTCCCCTTAAAGACATGAATTGCATGAATGCATTTTGCATGAAAGACTGAAACTGAGCTGACCATATGTCACCCTGTTCCATGTAACTAGCACCAGCCTTAGCTGGGATGCACGTGGCCTCAGGTCCTTGGTGAGCCAAAGATGATGAGGAGCGAGGGGGGCCAACCTGCTCAGTTTCCCCCTGAGGAGACCAAGCCCTTGGGTCATCATGAGAAGGAACAACAGGAGGTTCAGATATTGGAATGTCCAATGGAGCGGGGAAAACCATTTCCACTTCACTCGACCTGAGCCTTTGGGCTTTAGAGAATTCCCTCTCCAGTGCCAAATGTCTCCTCGAAGCCTCTCGCTTGGCTGATTTAGAGGGTTCCTTGGGAGAAATGTGTTTTGTTTTGGCCTTCTTTTTCCCCCCCGTGTCCAAGTCAGTAGATCTGCGTTCTGATTGAGAGGGGGGAATCCCGGAACCCTGTGATGCCTGAGGCAAAGAACTGTCCGCCACTGCAATCCAGATATACCAAGTAGGAAATATCCAGATGGTGGGGGAAGACCAACTACGCAGATTTGGTTGACAGAGATGGAAACCCGATCCTCGCTCTGCACAACAGCAATGGCAAGAGACAGTCAGACAGTTTCCTAGAACTGTCTGTCTAGGCCTGTGACAAATGCCACACACTAATGGCAACAGGTGGATTAAATTATGCCCCTTCGCTCAACTCACCCCAAGGACCAACTGGAATTGTGCAGAATCACAATAAGTACGTAGAATCCAAATGATCCACAATACGGGTCTGAAATCAGCCCTGTATAACTTCCCCCAAATGAGGACTGACAAGTCAGGCCCGCAAAATAAGGATCAGGCCTCTGTGCCATGTGAGGCACACCGAGGCAGTCCAAGATGGCTTCCTTGTTCAAAAAGCCACACCCAAAATGGCGGCCATTGTTTTTGCTGGCTTCAAAATGGCAACCGCCTGCCCCACAAACGGTTAAGATGGTGACCGCGCCTCTTTTAGAGCCTCCCAAGGAGGACTAGTACTCAAAAGGGAAGGGAAATTGAGGGAAAGCAAATCCCCAGCCAGAAGCCGATCCCAGAGCCAGATAAAATTAATGAAATATTTCCCCAAAACTTGTGGTTAAGCATGCTGTCTCTGCTGCCGCGATCTCGGGATCCAAAAAGAAGCCTCGTGTCTCTGAGGCCGAAAGGGAAGCTGCTGAACCGTCTGAGTCTCTAGGGGCTCCAATTGCTGAAATTCAGCTGGTCCGCTGATCCGCAGCCCCGCTATTCGCTGCCTGAGAGCCGAGTCCTCAGCCGGAAAGAAACTGTTGCAGTCCTCCACAGAGGAGCCTGTGGCTAGAAGCCAGAAGGCCCCAAATGAATTTCAGCGTTAAAATTAGCCAATTCGCGAAATTTAGTTCCAATTTTAAATAAAATACCAATTGAATAAGCCAATTACAATTTGAAATGAATAAATTCCAATTAGAAAATACCAAAAGTCAATTAACCTAGCCTGACTAAGACAGCCAAAACTTTCGCGCCCAACTGAGTCCGAGACTAAGTCAAAACTGGGAAGACACACCTTCAGGGAGTCATGGCCAAAGTTCTGACCTAGTCTATCTGAGCAGGAAGGCTGAAATAACCCATCCAGTGGATTCTACACTCATCACGCTGGAGAACAGTAAGACGCTTCTCTCAGGCAGCAATTTATTCTTGAGTTGACTGTTCACTGCTATTCTGCAGAAAGGGATAGACCAGTATTTTTCAAACTTGGCACCTTTAAGAATTCTGGGAGTTGAAGTCCGCCCATCTTAATGATGCCAAGTATGAACACCATTGGGATACACAAACTGTCCTTGTTGATCTAAACATATGCAGGTGTTTTCTCTTCTCCTTCAATTGCCAGAAATATGTGAGGGGGGGGGGAACAAACCTCTTAAAATGAGATGAAAGGTTGCAAAGACATATCTCTGAAGAAAACAAAGTGATCATCAAAGGCTGCCAGCTACTTCCAACACTTCAGAAAATGAAAAAGAGCAAACAGTCAAAGAACAAGTCAAGAAATATCACTTACCCTGACATTCTGAAGAGAAGCCAACTCAACAGCTTTCTGAGCCAGAGTTAAGAGGTTAGCCTCTTGAGAAATACGCCGTCTCCTCCGGGTGCTCTGGATGACTCCTCCTCTAACCGCACCAAAGTCATTTGTTCTCGGACCAATGCCATCAGTGGCAGCCACCTGTTTTCCTGCTTCTTGGGCATTCTCATACATGCCCACCATCTCCATGTCAGGCTGGCTTGGCTGACTCCCCGATGGCATATCCCCATGGTCTAGTTCTGTCCTACTTAGTTGGGAATAACTTTCCTTGTGACTGAACATTTCAGACTGAGGTTGGAACTGGACTTCAGGGTGTTGCTGTGATTGCCAGGGATGGGTTGGGACAATGTTCCCAGGGTAGTCCTCAGCTGCCTTGGAGACCAGAGTTCCTTCTCCAGAAGGTATTGGTGGGACACCTTCCTTGGAGAGCCTGCGTGATCTCCTTGGGAGATTGATCTGTGCCTGTGGTAGCACTGACTGGGGGTTCTGCTCTGTCAGAGCCTTCAGCAATTCCTGGTTCCTCTCAGAAACTGGATGGAACTGATGGGAAACCATATGATGCTGAACAGGCTGAGGGGGTGCTCCCAGATGTGGCTGTGGTACAGAAGCCGATGGCTGAAGGCCAAAAGTCTGCACTCCTGCCTGTTGGTGGTGGTGATGGTGCTGCTGCTGTTGGGAATAATAGTTTTCAAACAGCTGCAACTGTGGAAGAGCCTGCTGTTTCTGCTGAGCAGTAAAAGCTGGGCTGGAAGATGTGGGAGCTTGTTGAAGAACATGCAACAACTCAGGAAGACCCTGCTTCTGGCCCTGCTGACCAAAAGCCAATTGGAAAGGTTGCAAAGAGAGGTTTTGATTTTGCTGCTGCTGCTGTTGTTGTTGTTGCTGCTGCTGCTGCTGCATTTGCTGAAAAGAGCTCATCTGGGCCTGCTGCCTGGCCAATGCTTGCTGTTCCAACTGGGCCTTTTGGGATAACATCTGCTGGACAGCATCCCCATACAAGTCCAGCTGTGATACCACTCCCCCTTTCTCCCTGTTCCTTTTCAGGGCATCTGGGTGGCCATAGTAATCTGGGATGCTGGCATTAGGATGTCCTCCTTTCTGGTTGCCACCATAAACTATGCCATGGTTCCACCCTCTGGGCTGAGGCTGCCAGTTTGCCTCACTTCGCTCAGGCAACCGGTTTGCCATTAGGGAACTCTGCCACTTGGCAGCAGCCAGTTGCTGGGCTGTCATCCTCACCTCCCCTCTGTCCTGATACATTGAATTCAGCAATGCAGCATTGCTGGGAACACTGCTGAAAACCCCAGCCTTGGTCAGCTCCATGGACTGGGTGGGAGGCACATTCCCTCCGTGGCCGTAATAATGTCCTTCTTTTAGCTGCTGCTGCTGCTGCTGCTGGTGAGCTTCTTTCAGAAGAGAATCTTGCTCACTAAAAAATGCAACCCGCTTTCCAGCTCTTTTGCTTGAAGACTTTGGCTGAGCCTGAAGACTCATGATTCGGTGCCCGTTAAAAGTCAGATCAGCAACCAACCCATTGCAAATGCAAGAGCAGAACGGGAGGTAGAAAGTATGAAGCCAACAAAAGGCTCTCCTCTTGCATCAGCTAATTCATGCAGAGTTGGAAGGGATGGATCGCAATTTGTAGTTTAAAAAGGACGCCAAGGTCCAATGGTTTCACTCCCTGAAACAGAAAAATGCACTGTTAATAGGAAAATAGCAAGCAAAACCTGATATATACCGTTTTCTTAACTTGGGCAACTGTTTTAAGAGTAAGACATCCAAACGCCTTACATTTTCTGGATCTCTCTACTTAAAGCAGACCAAAATACAGGTAGTCCTGGTTTAGCAACTCAACTTGGTCATTAAGTGTAGATGTCACTAAGTAAAACCGTGACTGGGTTTCTAATTTTACTTCAGATTTCCTTTGCTTTACAAACCTGCAGATGCCGTATATGTCAGGACTAGTTGAAGCGTTATTTTTTCATCACTGCCGTAACTGCAAACAATCACTGTATAATGCAGTTGCTAAATGAGGACCACCTGTGCTGCCTTCAAGGCGGTTAAAAATGGGATTTGTTCACTACACTTAAGGCCTAAGCTGTTTTAAACCATGGCTTCTTAAATTACCACTGCAAAAAGGCTTCTACATAATGGCAATGTACGTGGAAGACATTGCACATATCTATATATCAAGGCTTTCCATTGCAGAGAACGAAACTTTATTTATGGACAACCAATTAATGCACTTGCTTACAGAGGAGACAGGCAGTCTCTACTGCTCACAGGTAATATGCCAGTTTAGAGCATCTGAATAGAATTCAACAGTGGCCTATTACATAAATAATGCTAAACCCAAAGAACTAACCCAAGGCAGACAAACTACAAACCTCATGCAATTCCCAGATTCATTTCTAAAATTTTAGAATCCTCGGGATTGCACAATTCAATGACAAATCACAGATAAAGGATAGCATTCTTCCCTAAATCTTCGTTAGCAGAAAAGCAACATTATAAAGAGCAGGCACTGGGAGAAATAGAGAAAGCATGCTTCCAAGATCTCAACAGATAACATTGTTTAATCAAAGGAACCAGGAATATACCTACCATTAAACAGAGACAGACATATAATGTAGTAGACCGGTGGTTCTCAACCTGTGGGTCGGGACCCCATTTGGGGTCGAACGACCATTTCATGGGGGTCGCCAAACAAGGCTGTCCGCCATTTTTTCCCCTTTTCTTTGGCCACACCCCTGGCACCCGGTGATGTGTAAGTGGTTGGGGGTCACCACAACATGTGGAACTGTATTATGGGGTCGGGGCATTAGAAAGGTTGAGAACCACTGTAGTAGACTAATACACTATTCCAATTTTCCTTTTACAGAGCCCTAGCTGGTAACAGAATTAGTCCTACACACCCAAATGTTAAGATTCTTCATGTCTTTTTAATCTGTTGTATGATGCACAATGCTAATAAACAACTTTGGAACTTAAATGATACACTTTGAGCTGCTCCGGAAAGGTGGCTAAGTATTCATTAGGCAAATCCACAATGTCGTGCATTATATACTAGGAAAGCCAGTAGGAAAAGAGAGTAGCTGAGATCCTGCTTTCTGGAACTTCTGTTCTGAGGATGGGTCCTATCTGATCAACACAATGGAGGTTTCTAGCTATACATATTCTCTAGTCTATTTTCAGTGTAAGCAGCTTCCATTTCACAGAGGCATAATACTTTTCAAGTATAGAGATTACCATCAATGTCAACAAAAAAGCAAGAGAAATAAAACTGATGAAGCCCCAGTTCAGACACTCTTCCTAGAGAGGCACCCATGTGTACACAGCAGGGAAGATCCACACTGGATAAGTTGATTTTCAATTGAACTACTGAGTTGAAGGCATAAGGGGAAGTCCACTTATTTTTTTCCCAACTTCATAATGTAAAGAGTGCCAATGGGTTCTTTCCTCCTTCTAAATTGTTGCCACTCCCAGATAATCACCAACACTTAGCTAAATGTTGTACACATATATTAAGGTTAATTAAAAGTAATACCAACTGTAATAAGAATGACTTGATAAGACAACTTGAATCTGGCCTCTTTTCAACGTGCACAAGACCACACAAGGAAACTGATTGTAATGCAACTGTCTCTCAGTTTCTATACAAAGGAAGGCTGTCTACAAGCTTTCCCTTTAGAAGGCAAATAACCACAACAAAAGAAAGAATGGGTGAGATGTGTGAAGAGAAACAGAAGGAATTTGAAAAGCCTACTTTAACATAACCTTTGGGGTCATCTTGGACAGCAGTGCTGACTCAGCTTACCTCCAGCACAGATAAACAAATAACTCAATGCTTCTAAAATACTTGTCTAATACATCTGGAAAAATTAGAGATGAAGAAAATGTTATTAGAGAACACAACTGAAAGAATACAACTACAGGTGGTCCTCAATATACAACAATTCATTTAGTGACCGTTCAAAGTTACAACATCATTGAAAAAAGTGACTTATGACCATTTTTCACACTTACAACTGTTGCAGCATCCCCATAGTCATGTGATCAAAATTCAGATGTTTGGCAACTGATTCATAGTTATGGCAGTTGTTCTATCCCAGGATCATGTGACTTCCCTTTTGTGACCTTCTGACAAGCAAAATAAATGGAGAAGCCAAATTCACTTAACAGTCATATTACTAACTTAACAAGTGCTGTGATTCACTTAACCACTGTGGCAAGAAAAATCGTAAAATGGGGCAAAATTCACTTAATAAATGTTTCGTTTAGCAATATAAGTCGAGGATTACCTGTACAATAGCAAGGCACATTAAAATATATGCTGTTGTCTATACAGAATATTGGGCTTGCATAGTAGATTCCGCATTCAAACAGACATCTGATGGATTTATCTGTATCAATAGTCCGCAACCTTTCCAGCTTGGCAGCCCAGTCCAGCACAGGAATGGGGGTGAGGGCGTGTGAGTGGCAGGCACATGCATGCATGCATGCACAGCTCCATTTGTGTGAGGGGCAGGTGCTTGCATTTCAGTGTGATGCTCCTCGCACACAGAGTCCACTTATGTGAGTGGAGCTTCGTGCATGCTTGTTCACTGTTCCCACGAGTGGAGATTCACATCCACGTGCTTGCCCATCTCTCCCGCAGCCCGGGGATTGGGGACTCCTGATCTATATAGACATTTCACTTTCACACCAACTCTTAAGAATAAAAATTTATTTCTCCTTCAACTGCTCTTAGCAGGTCTTCTCGTTGTTGTTTTTTTTTGTTTGTTTGTTTTGGCAGCCAAACTCTGCACCTGAAGCAAAGGGAGAATGAAGCAATTGCAGGAAACTTCTGCAACATCTACTTCCCAGGGCCAGACCATCTCTACTTCCTTGCATGTGGACCACAGGCTTACCGTGTCACTGACTCACTTCCTCCTCCGCTTACCCTTGGTGAACCTTCCCTCCTCCACAGAGCTGCAAGCAGAGGCACCCTGCAACCCAGCATTAGCAAGCTAGGGCGTTCCTTCACCAAGGCTGAAAAGCTCTCTGCTTGGGAGTTCAAAAATATCTCTGACACACAAGTATGTGCACACACACACACACACACACACACACACACACACACACGGGTGGAAAATGTCTGCTTCAAATGCAACTGATACTGTACTTGCATTTGGTGTACTAGCTGGAGAAGAAAAGGCCAAGGCAGGCATTTAGACTCTCTCCAGGCTGTGAAAGCACCTCAATTAAGCAAAAGTAAAAAAGTTCTCTTTGTGTATGGCTTATTCACAAGTTGCACCAAGTCCACAGTAAATACTGGCTAGATGTGAGGCTACAACTTTTTCTCAGAAGGAAAAAAACTAAGACATGTTGTGTCAGATAACGGCTAAACAATGGCCCCAAACAGTAACCATAGAAGGTATAAACCATCTTCTGCAAGTTTTTCCCTTAAACTATTTCTCCTCCCCCTGCCCCCCCCCCAGTATAGCATGCCAACTCTGCCCTCAGGTCACCCTCTCACTTGAAGATGAATATGCAAATCTCCTCTCTCTGCTTTGATTTGATTTGATTTGATTTGTCTACTAAGCAGCAGAAACCTCTTCAATGCTACTAACCCTTTCTAACCCACATGGAATACTTTCAGTTCACTTTCGTTTTTCTTTTTACAACTACAGAATGTGGTTTCTAAGACAGACAGCTTTGCCCAAACCAGCACATTTGCAATTAAAACAAACAATCGTCCAGGAGTTCCTGAAGCATTAATGCAGCACTTAGGAGCCAAGGAAGGAGGCTTCGTTTTGTCAGAACATCTCTATAACAGTTCATCAAATACCTCTGGGAATCAGTGCTTCCTAGTTTCTGCTCCTGAATTTTGTGGAATATTTTCCCTGAAGTTGGAACTTCTCTTAAAATCATCATCCCAACCACTGTCCTTCATTATTGGTTTTGGGTGGTGAGGTGGTAAAGGTGTTAGCCTAGGAACGGGACCCAGATTCATGTCCATCTTTAGGCACAGAGATTCATGGTGTGGCTTTGAGCCAGTTATACTGACTGTCAGGACAACCAATCTCACACATTTTTTTTTTAAATTGTACAAATAGCATCAGGGTCTGCAAAACTTACCTTTCCCCAAGAAATGTTGATATCATACAGAGTCATTTTGTTTGCACCATATGTGGAGAGAACAGGGTTGACAGCTCAATTCTGTGTGTTGTTACATTCAGGAATAATCACATACAAACCAGAATAACAGCTAACAGCACATTCCCCCAAAATAAACTATTTTTGCATGCCTATAACCCCAAATATGAACATACTTATGTATTTATTGAGAAATATAAATGATTAAATAAGTTACAGAGAGTAATAAATATCCTTTAAGCACTGGATTCTGCTCCCCTCCAATTTTTCTTCCAAAGCTAATGCTTTCCAATTTATAAATTCATTTCCAAGCAAGAAAAAAATATCATAAAATGATTTTTATAGTACTCTAGGCTTGGCTATAAAAGATTTTTTTCTCAAAAGATTGTTTATGACTTTCTGTAAGTTATAAGCTGATGTAATTCCTGATGCTTTTCTCTAAATCTTACACAATCTGTCAACTTGGGCACAACTGCAGTCCGTTTGTAACTTTCTAAGATCAAACTTCTAATCATTCTTCTGCTGTTTATTCCAAAACAATGTTTAAGTACCAAAAGTTGTATTTAAAACCTATTTCACTAAGGACTGAAGGAAATTCACCCAGTGTGTTCAGACTTGTCAATACAAAGGTTCCTAGTAGCTGAAAAACATTTAAACAATAATTTTCAAAAGGGATTAGAAAAGAAAGCATGTGAATCCAGTATCCTTAAAGGCACTGACCACAATATAACTTCCCCTGGTCTCCCAGAGCTCTTTCAGTCTCATTGCAGGTAGCAAATGTACAGATAGTCCTTGACTTACAATAAATTAGTGACAATTCAAAGCTACAATGGCACTGAAAAACTGACTGATGACCATTTTTCACATTTATGACCGTTGCAGCAACCCCATGGATCAAGTGATCAAATTTCAGATGCTCAGCAATTGACTCATATTTATGATGGTTGAGGTGTCCCAGTGTGATCCCCTTTTGCAACCTTCTAACAAGCAAAGTCAATGGGGAAGCCAGATTCACTTCACAACTGTATTACTAATTTAACAACTGCAGTGATTCACTTAACAACTGTGGCAAGAAAAGTTGGAACATGGGGCAAAACTTACTTAAGAAATGTCTCACTTAGCAACAGAAAGTTTGGGCTTAATTGTTGTAAGTCAAGGGCTACCTGTGTAGAGCATTTGTGGGTAATCTCAAATCCTCTCTTTATCTGGAAAGGAATTCCAAAGAGCTGGTCTACTCACCAGCACTTCATTCTTCCAGAGTAGAACAGTCTTCAGTTTGCTGATTCTTCCTCAGAAGCCCCTTCCCCCCCAAAAACTAAAATTTGAAATACCTGCTTTTCCTTCAACAAGTATGAAACTTATATTTTGCACTTGAAATAGGTGGCCTTAATCATTTTGGAAGTTTTAACCTTATAAAATTCTAAGATGATCAAAACAAGTTATGCCAAATGTAAAACAAAAGCTTCCCATTAAAAACAAATGTTTTAAACTTGAAATGATGGGGTTCAAATTTGAAATGTTTTGCATTTCAACCAGTATACCAGTATCAGTTCTTTGGAAGGAAAAGGCATAATTAAACATTACACAGAAGAATGAGTTTTACGTTCTCACTTTGTCTTTTGTCAGCCACATAATTTGCCAAGCCAATTCTCAGTCTGAATCTTCCTTATGAAGAAAATACTGACACATCTTAGTAGGTTTTTTTAAGATAATACAGACGTTACATATTCAAAAGCTATTTCTATTCAGTTCAATGGGAATCTTGAGAAAGTCTGAACATAATAGCAAGTTAACTATGATTATGACTCAAACTGAGAAAATGTGGCACTTTTATTTAGCACAATCCCTCTGGGTAACTATTGTCTTCCAGCATATCTGAAGGAACAACTTTTAAATTTCACCATTTAAGATACTATACAGTCTACTACAAGAATTTCTTTTACTATCTGAAGAAAAATTTACATTTTAAGGGTTCCATTGGGCAACATAACAAAATTCAGATTCTCTGTTTTCATTTTTGCTTAGTGCACCAATTAAAATTAATCAATTGCCATATTATCCTTGCTTCTGTTCTCTGCTTATTTTGCAAATCAACTATTTTGCTCAAGACACAAAAAGATTCAATTTACTGTAAAATTGTGTAAATGCATCAATGCAAATGCATGTTCTCAGCTTGCAGAGCTTGGATTCATTGATACCAAAAATGTAAATATTGCAGAATATACAGCCTCGTCCTACATAACTAAGCTCTATTTCATGCTGAATAAACTAAATTATTAATGTATCTTAAACAGAAAACTATATTTAGATAGATTTTTATTCCAAAAGCATTTTATTAAAATAAATTTGATAAAAACAAAAAAATCTGATTTAAATAAAAAAATGTTTTGTTTTTTAAATCTATTATTATCCACCCTGTTTTACAATTGATATTTATATTTTAAAATTGAACTCAGCCATTATTTTGTTGTTCCAGAACATAAAGTGCAACTTCATATGCCCCACAAATACAAGCAACTAATATGTTTAATCAGCATTTTTCCAACTGAGATCAAGTCTAAGTTGCAGATAGCATTGCTACAACATACACTCTAGTCTTCTTTTAATTGTTTCTCCATGGTTCCCTGCATTTTCTACCACTTGGCTATGGAAAAATCTTGTGTTATAGTTTGACTGGTTCTAATAAAAATCGTTGCATAAATATGGACTTTTCTTTTCTATGGATCTGCAGAATACTTTGTAAATATTTAAATTTATTTTTATTTATCTGATTTCTACAGCCACCCATCTCATCAAATGACTCTAGGTTGCATACATCATAAAAATATAAAATACAGAACAAATACAAAATAGAAAAACCCTAACCCTTGCCACAGATGTTAATATAGCCATGAAATGTGACCCTTAACATAGTCAGGGCATTAGGCCCATAATCAATCAGGTTTTCATGGCCTTATAAAAGAGTTAGGGTCATTATGATCTTTGAAGGGAGAATTGTTCCGGAATGTTCCTATCATAGAAAATGAACTGTTACAATGATGTATCCCAAAATGGTGTCTCAGGAGCTTTCATTTTCTGCTTGTTCCTATTTAGCAAAGACCTCCAGATACACTGTTTACTTTCCCTGCTGTGTTGCAATATTATTAGATATGCTTCCCTTCTGCAGCTAGATATTGATTTTATTCAGCATTGTTTTGATCGCAGATGCTTTAGCTTGATGTGTAAAGTACCATAGTATAAAAATCTGGCATATAAACAAGAAGTAGGTCAGTTGGGAGTTAAAATATTTGCCAAAATTACACAATTTAAGCAATATCCCTTCACATTAACTCTCCTATACAAGATTCCTTCCCTCAATTTTGAAAAACAATTCTGAAAAATGAATCCTGTTCTTTTATATTCTATTTAATCTCTACATATCTTCTATTTCAATCAGGAGGTTCATGACCCCACCTCTAACAACATTATGCTTCATTTGCTGCCCATCTGTCAAGAGCCTCCTGCAATCCTCCTCCTCAATGTCAACTGCTATCCCAGTTATTCCTAGTTACGTTAATAGTCATAAGCAGACTTATATATATCCTTTACAGTGCAATCCTATATATGTTTACTCAGGACTAACTCCAACTCTGCATACAGCGCTTAATTAAAAATCAATAAATACACAAAACAACCACACTTTAAAAAGAACTATTAAAAAAGGCACAGGAAAGGATATTAACTGCAGTAAGAGAGCCTTTGCAAAAGCTCCCCATTCCTGGGGCCCCCCAGGCCTGATACCAGAGCCACGTCTTGAGGGACTACGGAATATGGAGAGAGATAGAGTTAATTGTACTGGGGGGAGGAGATTCTATAAGGCCATCACCATGGCAGAGATGACCCTCCTCCTGGGACCTGCCAGATATAATTCCCTGGCAGATGGGACCCAAAGCATGCCTTCTCTGCCAAATCTGATGGGGGGAGAGCAGATGTAATCAAGGAAAAGCAGTCCCCCAGATTACCTCACCCCATGCCATGAAATTTCAATGAAATCCCAAATAAGTATGTAGAGAACTGAATCGTAAGTTGATTTCTGTACAAGCCCTTTAAAGAATGGGATCTCTTCATTTGAAGTTATAACAACATGGAAAAAGTGACTTATGACCATTTTTCATACTGATGACTGTTTACAGCATCCCCACGGTCGTGTGATCAAAATTCGAATGCTTGGCGACTGGTTCATATTTATGATGGCTGCAGCGTCCTGGAGTCATGTGATCACCTTTTGTGACATTTTGACAAGCAAAGTCAATGGGGAAGCCAGATTCACTTAACAGCTATGTAACTAACTTAATAACTGCAGTGATTCTCTTAATAACTGTGGCAAGAAAGGTTGTAAAATGGGGCAAAACATACTTTAACAACTGTCTTGCTTAGCAACAGAAATTTGGGGCTCAGTTTTGGTCAAAAGTAGAGGGCTATCTGTACAGAAACTTAAAATAAGTAATAAAACTACCATGTATGTTTTAACATGTCTAATATAAATACAATATTTCCCTAGTTCACACATTCTACTAGTCCATGTTTTTCTATGTCATAATGAAGTTTTGGCTAAATAAGAAAAAAATCAAACCAACTAATTTATGGCAAGGCAGAATGTGTCAATCTAGTCATTCTCTTCAAGAAATGGGGCAAATGAACACACAATTTTTTGTACCATTTGACTACCTTAGCAAAGAAACTAATATGTTAGATAATCAAAGAACCATGTTAATTACCACTTAAGTGATCACTTGTGCTCAAGTAAGAGTCACACCCCAGGCACTGAAACATTCACAAACAATAAGCTCCAAAAGGCTTAAATAAAGATTGTGTGGTTAAAGCACATTGATAAAACAATATCCCTAAGCTAAGCACTTTTATGACTTACTGGCAAGACTTTAATATTTCACTTGGTTCTATTATCATCGTATCAAATTCCAGGTAATCTGATAAAACTAAAACTCATTCTAGTACAGGGGTGTCAAAACTGCTGGCCCGCGGGCCGGTTTCATCATACTGGAACTGTGTCCACCCCATTGCCGGCAATGGCGAAAAAGCTCCGAGACATTGCGAGTTTGACATGCCTGTTCTAGTAGAAGTCACTTAGTCTTAGTTTATATTTCTTCTTAACTGCAAGGTTAGCATGGGTTGAATAGTAACATATGCATGGACTTTCATGGCAAAGTGGTATAAAAAGATTGCAGAGTAGATTAATATAGAAGGGACCACAGACCAGTATAAAACACACAGTCCACATATAAAAGATCCAAGATTCAATCTCTGCTATTTGCCAGATCAAATAATCCCATGAAACAAGACCTTTGCTTGAAGTATTAGCCCTGTTAATGAAATTAAAAAAAAAAAAAACATATGCTACGATACCAGAGCTCATATGCTTTCTCTTTTCCTATCATACACTGAGAAACTCTACTATATACATTTGTCCCAATACAGCATCAATTCTTAAATAACTGGACCTTGGACATTAATGATCCACAGAGAACTTCCAGATGGCCCTCCCCAATCAGCTGGTTCACTACTTAAGTTCCTTCCTCCCCAAGTTCACTACCTGTCAGTGATTTGATGTTACACAGCTCTTCTATGTAATCATATGATCAAGTGTTCTTTCTCTGTGAAGATCTCTTTCCCTGATAGAAAAGACTTATTACTCAAAAAAGTTCTACTAAAGAACATCCCTGTCCAGCAGATTTATGCTAAGAGTTGTTACTATTAGATGACAATTATGATATGGGGTACACAAATTAATTCTAGTAATAATATTTAATTCTGCATTGAATTTGGGGATACAACACTGAGAAATAAACAGCTTTTAAAACTGGACAGACTGGGAAAGGACATACAAACCCAACTATCTTCATTACTTTTCCCACAATTATATTAATCTGATGATGATGATGATGATGATGATGGAAGGGAAAGGGAAACTCTATACCATATTTCAGACAAATGGTTGTCCAGTCTCTTCTTAAAAACTTCCCAGTGTTGAAGCATTCATAACTTCTGGAGGCAGGTTGTTCCACTGATTAATTGTTCTAACTGTCAGGAAATTTCTCCTTAGTTCTAGGTTGCTTCTCTCTTTGATTAGTTTCCATCGTTGCTTCTTGTCTTCAGGTGCTTTGGAGAATAGCTTGACTTCCTCTTCTTTGTGGCAACCCCTGAGATATTGGAACATTGCTATTATGTCCCCTCTTGTCCTTCTCTTCGTTAAACTAGACATATCCAATTCCAGCAACCGTTCTTCATATGTTTTAGCCTCCAGTCCCCTAATCATCTTTGTTGCTCTTCTCTGTACTCTTCCTAGAGCCTCAACATCTTTTTTACATCGTGACGAGCAAAACTGGATGCAGTATTCCAATGTGGCCTTACCAAGGCACTGTAAAGTGGTATTAACACTTCACGTGATATTGAGTGAACATGCATTTGCATGGTTTAAAAAGGAAAATAAATAAATGGGATATTTGTTTATTGGGCAGTCTTTGCATTTTCCAAATATTTAATGGTCAGAAATGCAGAAAATTTGAGAACTGCTGCTACAGAGAATCTGTAATTGAGGACTCTGTTGGACCCATTTAATTAGGATTTTGCTGCCACCATAACCAACCAGGTTCTTTTAAAAAGAACATCCATAAACAAGACACAAATACAATAGCATTCCCTCATTATGTTCTACCGCAACTGAGAGTAGCAATTTTTTACATTATTACATTTTTTAAAATTAACCGTTCTCCATTATACAACGGGGAAATTAGTCCCTAAATCCATTTTTATTATCAGTAGAAATATACTGACTTTAAAAACAAGTGACACAAAGGCTGCATTTTTGTTTTGTTTTAGCCATATCCTGTAAACTTCAGTAACTAATATTTATGCATGTTGAAGAAAGGAAGCATACTGCAAGTGTTATATGAATTTATTAATGTATTGAAGCTACTATATTCAAGGGCTATAACCAGAGATTAGGTTAAAAGCATACTTTGAACGCAATATAGCTTTTATGGTTAAATATTGGGTGCCTACCATTTTTATTGTTCTTTCTTTCATGCTTGTTTTCTGCCTTAAATCCTCTTTCAGGGAAATAAGGCGGGATACAAATCAATAAGATAAAATAAGAATCAATTTCATTAGTGCCCCAAACATTATTAAGTTTTGGCAAAGAAGGAATCTGCTATTCTATAAGAAGTCAGGATCTGATCCATGACATTGACAAAGTAGCCTTAGCAAAATGTGTTATTCTTGTCATATGGAGCCATGAAAACTGACACATATCACAACAGATACTGCTCCAAATGAGGGTAATAAGTGACAGGCAAGTGTGTGCTTGGATATATGGGTCAAAATTTGCCAGAAGTCCCCACA
Source organism: Crotalus tigris (assembly GCF_016545835.1). Classification (NCBI taxonomy): domain Eukaryota; kingdom Metazoa; phylum Chordata; class Lepidosauria; order Squamata; family Viperidae; genus Crotalus; species Crotalus tigris. Next base: position 1,224,076 of record NW_024096464.1, on the reverse strand, counting down.
TCCCTTGTGGCTTGAAAATATGCTTCCACATGCAAATTCCTATCGATCCAATTAATGAAATTCAACCAATTCAAGCTATGTGAATACTAAGCATGATTAAAATTCTTGCAGATGGCAACCAGCCTTTCTCCTCCCACTCACCACCTACTGCTGCCTGAAGTGGAGTGACGGCAGCATTCCTATACCCTGGAGGCTTGACTAAGGAAATGAAACCTCTCTGCACATGGAGGTATCTCCACCCTCCAGCCTTTGTTGCTTCATTTCACCACAAAAGAAACAACTGGCAGGGGGAGAAGGGAGAAAAATCATACCCAGCCCATGAAAAAGAAGGAGGAAAAAATGAGCGGAGTCTTGTCAATACAATCACAAGTTAAGCTGATCTCTCACCTTGAGCGCTGAGCTCTCACGGTAGGGTTCGCTAAAGCAATGCCAGGATTCAGATTCAGTACAAGGACAGATGATGGCCAAAACAGTAAATCCTGACTGGAAAAAGGCCTTGTGATTTGGGGGCTCAGAAGGGTATTACCTAATTTATGCAGTCTCTTTTAAAGAGCAGAAGCTTATTGTGAGTATTCCTTGATCGATCTTTGTCGCTCAAGGTGGCTTCAGTAGAAATTGAATTTTGCTATTAACTGCAGGGTAAAGTTGAGCCTGAGCGTGCCTGAAGGACAAGGTCTTTTCTTCAGGGGTGTCCTGGCTCAGAAATGTTCTCTCCGACATGGAGCAAACTAAACCGGCATTACGCATTTTTACAGAAGAGGTTAGTGCATTTTTTACTGGCTTTGGTGTTTTAGAGAGTACAGATCTTTGAGAGCTCTCAGCTTATAGTTTTGAAAAAGGATGTATAGTGTGAATAGGTTTTTTATATCTGTTGTGCACTGAACTAGAATCCACTGATTCAAGGACAACTGAGAAATATTGCAAACAACTGAAACACCATAAGTTTAAATTTAGATTTTTTTTAAAAAAAAGATTGCATTACTACAGACATGTCAAACACAAGGCCTGGGGGCCGGATGCGGCCCACAAAGTGGTTTCATGTGGCCCGTGAAGCCATCCTGGAAACAGTGAGGGAATGACCCCCTCTGCCTTGGCCCTGGCCCAGGCCAGCCAGGAGCCAATGTACAATTTTGTGGTGGCCATCTATGCTGAAACGCATTCAGTCTTAGCTCCATAAGCCCCCCCCTGCATGGCCTAATAGGAACAGTGAGGGTCCGCCAGTGGACCATGCCTGGGCACTTGTCCTGGTCCAACTCCCTTCTGCCAGAGACCCTCAGATCTATCCCACTCCTGCCCAGGCCCCCACAGGCCCCCTTGACGCAAACGATGTAGAGCTGGCCATGCCCACCTAGTAGGCCACACCCACTCTGTCCACACTCACCCAGTAGGCTGCACCCACCATGGCCACACCCACCCAGCCCCGATGGCAACCGCAATGCTGATGTGACCCTCAATGAAATTGAGTTTGACACCCCTGCACTACTATAATGAAGACAATCCTTTTCAGAGTTACTTCCTTCAGATGTGTTGTACAAGTTTCATAATTCCTTATAATACTGGCAATTAGGAGACTTTTATGTCCAAAACAGCTATCTATAAGACCCTGTTGGGAATACCAGCATGGTCAATGCATATCTACAATGCCTGTGAGCCTTTGTTGAGTTTGGTTTATCAGCTCTCCATGACAGGAGAAAGTCTGTGGAAAACAGACTTTACTATGGATAAGCCAGCTGATCTTCCTACTCTTGTCAAGGGATACTGTATACCTCAACAGTAATATAAACACAGATAACTTGAAACTCAAGTTAAATTCTTAGTGACTAACACAATCCAAGTTACTCCTTAAATGTTTATTAAGCATCTGGATGAAGAATTAGTGCAAGCTTACACAGCATAGGACACACCCAACAGATCTTGGCCAATCATAGAAAGCTAAGCAGAGTTGGATCTCATTAGTACTTGGTTAGAAGAACACCACAAAATGACAAGAGTGTAATTTAGTCTACAAAAGGAAAAAAAAATAAACAACTTGGAGGAAGGTGACCTACCACTACCGTACTGTCCGTTTCTGGACAGATGGGAGAATAGTATTTCACTATTATAAAAGATAGTTCAACTCCACAGTCTATTTTTGAAAGAAGGGAAAGAGAGCACCTCAATCTGCAGTTACTCTCCCAGCCATGCTATCTTCCTTTTCCATCCTTCAAAATGCTCTGGCAACTAGCATACAATACCGGAAATATATACGGGCAGAACTAGAGGTCAAAATAACAGTAAATGTATACTTCAGCATAGTAAGAAAAAATACCAGCCTTTCCCGGCCTCATTCCTTCTCAAAATGAGGGATTCAAATTCCCATGCTGGTGAAGAATTATGGGAGATGGAAGACAGGAAGTTGGGGAAAGCTACACCCAAAAGTACTCTATTTGTAAAATGATAGGTCAGTGAAACCTACTGTGTCATATTCTTCTAGTCTCTTCTTATAATCACTGTTTATTCATAACACAGAATAATTGTCACTTAGGATTTTTAAATGGTTTTAGCTCCCTACTACTGTCTGTTGAAGGAATTATTCATCCACTGAAGTGATCACTGATCTGCTTTGAGTATTCAAAAAGAGTAAGGGAGATGGGGCATTGGCATTGAACGCCTCTTCTCAGCACGGAGATGTAAAATCCACCAATGGGTTAACTCTGCCTTCCTGCCCATTAGACCGGGTCAGCCAACTTGTCACACCCGTCCTGGGGTAGCCACTCCTCCATAATTGACGAAGGTGAAGCAGCTGACTACAATTTGATGTGATGGCTCCCGGTTCCCTGATATGATCTTGATGACTTTAAGGGTGGGAGTGGATTCTATGTCTCCGTGCTGAGAAAAGGCGTTCAGGTAAGCCAACGCCCCTTCTCCAAGCACTAGAGACGTAGAATCCACCAATGGGACATACCAAAGCCTCACTGTCCCAATGGGTGGGAAACAGAAGAGGTCGAAACTGTGTTTGCAGAAATTACCTGTTGCAGGATCCTCCTGCCGAAGGAGGCATCTGCAGAGGCAAAATGGTCTATCTTATACTGTCAGATGAAAGGGGAAGGCGAAGACCATGTCGACGCCCTGCACATCTCCTCGATAAAAGACTGAGTGGCCCATGCCATGGAGGTCGCCGCGCTGCGAGTGGAATGCACTGTGATTTGTCCTGGTGGTGGTAGAGAAAGTGATTGATACGCTTCCGCGATGCAAAGTCTGATCTACCTGCCTATGGTTGAGGCGGACACCTTCTGTCTGTTAGAGGTGTGGTGAAAAGACACGAAGAGAGCTTTCGATTTGCGTAAGGGTGCCGTTCATTTGATATAGTGTCGTAGTGCCCTCCAGACGTCCAGTGTGTGCCACTCTCGTTCCAGGGCATGAGACGGTTTGGCACAGAAATCCAGCAGGACGATTTCTTGGGCCCTATGGAACAGGGTATTAATCTTGGGGACAAAGGTTGGATCCAATCGGAGAACCACCCGATCCTGATGGAAGGTGCAGAGGTCCTCCCTGACCGACAGAGACGCGAGCTCAGAAATACACCTGGCCGAGGTTACGGCGACCAGACAGGCTACTTTGAGGGATAGGGCTCTCAGAGTGCAAGACTTGATGGGTTCGAATGGTGCCTTGGTAAAGGCCCTAAGGACCCGTGGTAATTCCCATATAGGGTATCTGTGAACCACAGGCAGTTTTGCATTGGAGGTGCCCTTAAGAAATGCACGAATCCTGGGATGATGTGTCAAGGAGACCGAATTGGCACAGGTGAGTAGGGTGGATAAGGCCACGACCTGTCTGCAAATAGTGTTCGGTGCTAGGCCCCTGTCCAGACCGTCGAGCAAATATTCTAGTTCGTTTGCAACTGTTAGGCCCAAGACCTGGTGTGTTTGCTTCTCGCACCAGTTGCAGAAATTTCGCCCAGTGGAGTCATAGATGCGATTTGTTGCTGGTCGGCGGGATGCTTGGATCATGGAGATTACCTTGGGCGGGTACGATTCCCCGCTCAAGACCTGGCGCTCAAGTGCCAGGTGGCTAACTGCAGCCATTGGGGTTTTGGGTGCTGTAGGTCCCCTTGGCTGAGTGATACTTGGTCCAGGGGTATCCTCCATGGGGGGGACCTGGAGAGATTCATCAGGTCTGCAAACCACGGTCTTCGTGGCCAGTGTCGGGCTACGGGTATGATCTCCACCCACTCCTGCAATGTTTTGTGTATGGTTGCCGGGATCAGCGGAAGAGGAGGAAACATGTAAAGCAGTCCCTTTGGCCATGGGCAACGTAGGCCATCCATTTCCTCCACCCCCGACGATGGGAACCTTGAGAAGAACCTCAGGAGTTGGGCGTTTGTCTGGGATGCAAACAAGTCTACGACTGGTCTCCCGAACCTCTGTGTTATTTCCGCGAATAGGTCCGGATGCAGACTCCATTTGGCGTGATCCACGGTTGACCTGCTCAGGAAGTCCGCTTGACTGTTTGCCTCCCCCGAGATGTGTTCGGCCCTGATGGAGGCGAGATTGGCTTCCGCCCAGTCTCCCAGGGCTTGGGCCTCTGTCATGAGAGACCTGGATTGGGTGCCCCCTGTTCACATGTGCCTTTGCGGACACATCTGTGAGGACTACCTTGTTGTGTAGATGACGGGCTAAGTGTATGGCCCTTAGCTCCAACTAGTTGATGTTGTGTTCCAGATCCCCCCGGGATCATTGGCCCTGCACCTACGTGGATTGCAGATGCGCCCCCCCCCCCAACCGAACAGGCTGGCGTCCGTTGTGAGTGTGAGTCGGTCGGATTCCTTGAAGTATGACCCTCTGGCTACTGCTGGTGATGACCACCATTTGAGGAACCGCAATGTTTCTGGAGGTATCCTTACTTGTCTGTTGAAGGAGCTGAGTCTCAGTCTCTGGAATGAAAGGAGGAACCATTGAAGGTTCCTGGAATGTAGCCTCACCCAGGGTACTATTGCTATGCATGATACCATCTTCCCCAGCAGCTGAGAAAGAATGATCAGGGGAGCTGTTTGTTCCCTGCGTACCTGTAGAGCAAGGGATCGTATGCTGTCGCAACGCTCTTGTGACAGGTAGACCTGCCCCGAGTGTGTCTATGATCGTGCCTAGGTGTAGGAGGCGGGTGGATGGACTGGACTGACTCTTTTTGAAAGTTGATCAAAAACCCGTGCTCCTGGAGGACCTTGATTGTCAATGCTAGGTCCGAATGCGTGACCTGCGGGGAAGGTGACTGAATGAGGATGTCGTCCAGGTAGCACTGGACGCGCACCGGTATTGAACGAAGGTGCACAGCCAGTACTGCCAGGACCTTGGTGAACACACGCAGGGCTGACAAGAGGCTGAACGGCAGTGCTCTGTACTGGAAGTGGTACCCCACGTAGCAGAACCTGAGGAACCGTCAGTGACTGGGGGCAATGGGAATGTGAAGGTATGCTTCCGTGAGATCTATGGACGACAGGAAGTCCCCGTGCCTTATGCTGCCCAAGATGGATCGGAGGGTTTTCATTTTGAACTTTCGATGAGCAATATGATGGTTCAGACCCTTGAGGTCTAGGATTGTCCTCCATCCCCCCGAAGACTTGGGAACCACGAAGAGGATGGAGTACAATCCCCATCCCTGGTTCCCCACTGGTACCTGCTCTATGGCTTTTATTTCTAGGAGGTGTCAGATGGCCTCTCGCATGAGTTTGCTTTTGGCGGAGTTCCTTGGCTGGGGGCAAGGGACAAAACATTCTGGGGAGTTGGATACGAACTCCAGGAACAAACTGAGGCGAATGGTTTTGTCGGACCCAGGTGTCCAAGGTGATGGCTTCCCACTGGTGGGTGAAATATGCCAGTCTGACACCTATGGGGAGGGTTGTTCGGGAGTCATTTGAACCTTCTGTAGGGACGGCCTCCTCCCCAAAAGGGCCGCTTGCTCTGGGTTTGGTGCCTGGGTTTGGATCCGGACCTGTCCGGTTGACAATCTTGCCTGGGAGTGAAAGGAGTGTAAGGTCAGAATGGCTGGGAGGGCTGAGAGAAGCTTGAGCCCGATCCCGCCCGAAAGGACTGCCTTTGGACATATGGGGTTGAACGTCTGTCAGCCCGCCTGCTGGAGTGAGCCAGCACCTTCCGCTTGTCCTTATTTTCAGTGAGATAAGGGTTCAGCGCCTCTCCGAATAATAGTCCACCCTGGTAGGGGGCCGTGGCTAGGTGCCACTTAGCCTGTGGGTCAGTTTGCCAGTGCCTGAACCATAGCATCCTGCATGCTGAGAGGTTGGATGCTATTGCTCTGGATGAGAACCTGGCTGCATGCAACGTGGCATCAGAGACATACTCTGATGCTGCAGCAAGCATGCTCAGGTCCTGTTGTGTCTGAACCTCCTCCTAAGGAAGTCTGGCTTGGAGTTGGCGAATCCAGAGTAGGGAGGTCCTTGCGAAAAAGGATGCGCAGGTAGCGGCTCTTACTGCCCATGCTACCACCTGGTGGGTCCTGCGGAATGTGAGCTCCCACCTCTTGTCGTCGGATTTCAATACCTCCGCCATGTTTCCCGACAGTGCAGATGGGGAGAAAAGCAATCCAAAGGGCTCGTCGACCATTGGTACATCGAGGTCCTCTGACTGTTCTGATGTTGTGCTGAACAACTTCTTGTCTGTTCCCCCCGGAGTGGGGAAAGTACACGGTGAAGACCATTGTTTCTTAATGGTACTTTGGAAGAGCATCGGATAGGGGATGTGGTGTTGAGCTACCACAGGTTCTAAAAACAATGGATCTGAACCGGGCAGTGGTTCTGGCTGAGGGATGTGGTCCAGGCCAATGTTTGCTGTTGAACTGGCTCTGTGGAATAGAGACAGGATTGAACACCCCTCCGAATGGACGGGGGTCTGGAGGAGAGTCCTCCTCCTCCCACCATGACATGTCGTGTTGGTCGTCCTCCGTGGGAGAGGATTCCCTACTGAGGAAGGGGAATCCTGATATGCAGCGTGCCCTGGTTGGGACTTGGATGGGGGCATGGCCATTACGGATTTGGTTCTCAATCCGTGGTTAGTCCTAGCCATCATTCTGAGGAACATCTGCTCAATCAGAGTTTGCAAACGATCCTCGGAGGGTTGGACTCAGACTCCGCCCCCTTGAGTCCTGCCGCTATGGGTGTGAACGTGGCCTCAGGTATGGATGTAGATGGACCTGCCTCAGAAGTCTGGAAGGACCCCTCCGTGAACCATACTCCTTGGGCAGAAAGTCCCAAGGGGAGGTCAAAGGCTGTTTCCTCTGTTTGCTCCGCTTTTGCCTTGGCCTGCTTTTGTGCCTTGGAGAATTCCCTCTCCAAGGTCTGGTGCCTTCTGCTAGCCTGTTTCTCAGCCAACTTGGAAAGTTTTCTTCCAGAAATGGATTTGGCCTTTGCTTTGATCCTGCCCGCCGCTTCCTGTTTGGAGGATTTTTGTCTTTTGCAGTTGGTGGGAGGGGAGGCGATGCTCAAGGGCTGAGACACCGTGGACTTCTCCATCCTAGGTGAGCTATCTCAGTGACCCGAGAGGGTGCTCTGGCAGGGGATCAGTTGGCGAGATGGGCAAGCAGGTGTAGCAGGGAGTGGTCATCCCACTCTCCTGACTGCCTGACCGGTAAAGGGATTGCTGCTGTCCCACCCCTTTGGGATCCGGCCCTTCTTACGTTCACCCAGTTGCAGCAGATGGGGTTGAAATAATAGGGAGATGCGGTCAGGGTATGTGCACCAGGGTTGGCCAATGTGTTAAATGTCACTTTTTTGTATATTATTATTATTATTATTATTATTATTATTATTATTATTATTATTACTACTACTACTACTACTATAGTTTGTTAAGTTATTTAATTATTTACCTAGGGTTTTTTGTGTTAATTGACAGTCATTTGCAAGGAAATGAGGCTGTATGGAACAATGGAGGGGGGAGGAGGAGCGGCGGCATAATAAGATCGCTGATGCTGGCCTGAGCGACCACGCGGTCCTCCACTCCCCTGTAAGAAGCCAGAAATTTAGGAAAGCCGATAAGAGCTCTATGCTCCTACAAATGCCTTTTCGCTCCTAAGGAGCTTAAGTTTAGCTTTAATTTCCTTAGTGCCGCTTGTCCCGGTCTTTAAAATGGCGGCCGGGCTAGCTCTGTGAGGAAGAAGGTGGAAGTGTCCCCTTCGGCTGCCAGAGATTCGGCGCGAAAAAAGGAGGACTTCTGGCTACGCGGCGGGAGATTTGATGGAAGAAGACAGGAATCGGATGCCTTCTTTGTTTTCACGTGCCCCGGCTTCGAAAATGATGACGGGAGCACCGCCACCAAGATTGGGATGCTTAAATGGGTCTCGGAAGGAACGGCAGCCTCCGATCTAATGTGGTGAGGAACCGTTTGGCTTCTCGAGTCAGGGATGACGTCAACTGAATTTTCGCCCCCCCAGAGCACCGCCGATTCTCCGTCATCCTAGCAATGGACACGGAAGGTAAAATGAAAGAGGAATCCTCACATCCCCCCATTTGGAGAAGCTCTGCTGCCGCGCTGAGCAGCTGGAGAGGGATTTCCCTGAAGAGGGAACTGAAACAGGTATGGGGGGAAGCGTGGAGAAGTCCCCGCCCCAGGGGGTAGTTAGGCTCAGACTGTAGACTGAGCAGCTGGAGAGGGGTTTCCCTTGGGGTGAGCTGAGACCTCAGCTGTAACTGTACCACCTCCCCAAGCCTTTCACAGGTTATTTTACACAGCGCTGGTCCCAGTGCTGTAGAAATAACTGTGGAATGGGATGAGTAGAATCCACCAATATTTTAGCCTCTATTACCTGCCTTAGACCAGGAGCCAAAACTATCACGTCCGCTTGGGCTGAAGATCGAGTCAAGAATGGGTGAGTGGCTACCCCAGGACGGGCGTGACAAGTTGGCTGATCCGGTCTAATGGGCAGAAAAGCAGAGTTAACCAATTGGTGGATTCTACGTCTCCAGTGCTTGAGACTGAAGATACTCTTAAGAGCAATAAATGAGAAGAAGGCAACACAGCAGGATGTGTAAAAGGTATTCTTGCAAGAAGACAAATCCACAACAGCCTTAAAAGTGAACAGCACTCTCACATTGCTTAACATCAACAACTAATAAATGGCATTTGGGGGAAGTTAAGACAGATAATCATGAATAAAAAAGACTAAATACACTGTACTGTACCATTATAACTTAAACAATTTAATGAGGCATATTATAAGGAATATCAGAACTGTGCTGCAAAGAGATGTCTATATAAAGTATTGGTTTAAAATATTAGCCTAGCTTAAGGCTACGAAGCAGACATTCTAAGACACACAGCCTTAGTTGCTTAACTTATCTTCAGGAACATCAAACGAAAATCAGGAAGTCTACAACCAGGAACATTTCTTGGGACATAAACAACCAGTCAGAGGCTAAGAACAAATCCTAACTTTTAATGTTGCGTTATCACGAAAGTAACGGGGTCTTAGTTAGCATGCAAAAGCAAACAAGCCACTGCAGGGTTCTAGATTTGTACAGTTACTGTGAAGAACAGAGTTAAATTGGAGTAACAGTAGCGCCTAACAGGACACTTGCTTGATGGTAATAAATCTGACTTCCTATTACATATGAGTAATGTACTGCAAACACCCAGTCAGGAGCATTGTAAATAAAGGGAAGCACTGCAGCAAATTTTGGCAGAATTAGGTTTATAGCATGTATTTGTTCTAGCTGCCTATTTACTTTAGAACTCAAACTCACTCTAACAAATGAGATATAAATGTTTGATTGAGCATTAAGAGAAAGTCTGTAATTTGAGCTGTCTAATATATTGTAAGTAGGACCAGAAGAAGGTAATTCTGACACAAATGTAAGCATTCCTTTCTTTTGGAAGCAAGTTAGTTGCTAACAATTAACAGAGCTGTTAACTAGGCTATTTTCAGCTCCTCTTTTGCAGCTGACAAAAAGGGAGTTGCTAGCAACAGAAAGCTGTGTTTACGCCAGCCATGCAGTTGGAATAACATGAAGCTAGCCAAAAGTTCTCAGATTTGTATTCCCACAGCCCTTTTGCTGCTGCTGATCACAAAAAATAAAGAACTGGCATAACAAGCCAAACTCTGAAAGCTGGAGAGGCCTGAAAATGTGTTGGGGTTTTGCATGATGAAATCAGGTTATACAAAAATGCAGTGAATATTTGCACTTAAAAGGTACTCTGTTTTTCTTGGACTTTCCACTGCCATGCAAATCATTATCTCGGCCAAAGGTGAGAAACAAGGCAAGTTCAAGCTTGTGCACTGTAAGTTAGATCTGAATTTGAAGGCAAAGCTGATCCATCTCTAGCAGCAGAGAGGGTTTCCCTCTCCTAACATCAAAACGTCAAGAGGATTTTTTAAACATATCCATAAATTTGTTTTTGCACCCTTGAAGAGCCCAACATGAGTGGCTAATGACAAGTGTCACTGGAATGTGCAGAGCTGAAATTTTGAGCCCAACATTCACACCGTGGAGTGAAGAGGAGTGAAGAGGTCTGCGGTGTGTGGAAAGTCACTCCCCCAAGAAAAGGAAATATTAAAAGGGCAGAATATTATATTTCCTCAAAGGATCTTAAAGAGGCAGAAAAGTATGCCCAATTTTTCTTAATAGCCCCAAGTCTCCCTCCCCCAAGCAGAAACCAGCTCTGTAGAAATGCAGATGTAAATAATCCATTCAGGAAGGTTGTAGCCCTTCAGCTAGAACAGCGGTTCTCAACATGTGGGTCACGACCCTTTTGGGGGTCAAACGACACTTTCACGTGGGTTGCCTAAGATCATCGGAAAACACATATTTCCGATGGTCTTAGGAACCGAGACACTAGTAAGAATTTCTGCTCAAGGCTGGCTCGGCCAGCCAGCTTGGGCATATAGGAAAGCAGCCGCCTCAGTAGCATGGTGGGACTGCGCTACCCATCACAGAGCAGCTACTGCCACGTCGCCATGGCTATGAACCTCCTGCTCGGCATCTTTCAGGTCCTCTTGCCTGACTTCCGTCGGGAGAAGCGCAGGGCCAAGGTAAAAAAAAAAAAGCCTGGCGAAATACTCCCGAGGGGTAGCGTCGATCTGTAGCAGGAGGTGAAGGGGGCGGGTGGGTGGGGGTCGACCAGAAGGGAACCAGGTCTGATAAGGGCGAAAGTTGAGTGAGGTTTTTCCCCTCGTCCCTCTCTCGGCCTCCCTTTGTGCAGTGGCGTCTCTGGCTGCTGCCTTCCCAGTCGCCAAGAAAGGGGAAAAAAAGCCATGAGCGAGTTCCCCTTTCTGCCTCATTGCTTAAAGCTTTTTTTTTTAAACAACCACTCGTTCAGAACTCCTCGGGGCTTGTTTGCACGAGCTTGTGGCAGATCAATAAATAAAGGGGTGGGGGAGCCAAACCGTCCAAGGCATTTGCACCCTGAACGTGTGGATGCTGCTTTCATGACTTGCCACCATTGCCCCCTCTCTTCCCACCCTGCTCTAGCAACGTGCTGTTGCTGCTACTGCTGCTGCTGGCTGAGCTGAGCTGCGGCACCGAGCCGGTCCCCACACCTCCTGGTTGTCTGGCCACACTCTGCCCCCGGCCGCCCTCCGCACTGTGCCAGAGCCTCCCACGCGCTGCCCGGCCCACCTCCCTCGCCGTCAGAGGGCATCTATGTGTGTCTCCAGACCTTATTGGACTATCATCCCCAGCAGCCCTAAAAAGCACTGTGTAAGAATGGGGAATACTGGGAGTTGCAATTCATCACCATCTGGAAAAACATGACTCTCCAAAGATCAATCTTTCCTTCGTTCCTTCCTTCCTTCCTTTCTTCCTTCCATCCATCCATCCATCCATCCATCTCCTTCCCTTCCCCTTCAATCTCTCCTTCCTTCCTTCCTTCCTTCCTTCCTTCCTTCCTTCCTTTCCCCTTCAATCTTCCTTCCTTCCTTCCCCTTCCCTCCCTCCCAACATTTTTGAGCAAGGAAGAGTAAGCTTCTCCAGCGAGCATTGCTATATTGTTTTTGTGATTAATCACTATGCTTTAATTATGTTCAATTCGTAACAATGAAAATATACCCTGCATATCAGATATTTACATTACTATTCATAACAGTAGCCAAATTACAGTTATGAAGTAGCAACGAAAATAATTTTATGATTGGGGGTCACTAGAACATGAGGAACTGTATTAAAGGGTCATGGCATTAGGAAGGTTGAGAACCACTGAACTAGAACCTCAGGAAGACAAAGACACCTAAAATCTACATACCTAACCCAAACTCTAGGACAGGATATAATAGGATTAACCCACAAATGCCAAAGGGGCACACTCAGACTCAGGTCAAAATACATGACACAGGAAATACAAAGCCTCAAACAGGAACAGGAAACAACTCCAAACAAAAGCCCAAGAGGGTATAAAACCTGTAGGCTCTCTTTTCTTCCAGAGCCATCTTCCTGTCTGGGTCTCCTCTTCAATAAAGCAGTTGCCATGTTGTTTATTCCCGGCTTGGACTGAACCCTGATGAAGACTTTTCCTTCAACAAGTAGTTTCAGCATGGTGGGGTTAAGCAAATATTGTATTGATGAAAATTGGCATTTTGCTTTTAAATTTTGTTACAGTACAATGATATTGGAGCTTCAAAAATTGAGTTCAGACTTTCTGATCTATTTTGTATTCTGAAAGACTATGTTAAATATCATAATAGCATCAGATTTGTAAAGAGTGCAGAGTAGATATGACACACTGCATTATTAATCATCAAACCTCCAGACACATGTTCAGTCTTTGTAGAAAACCTTTTATATATTTCTATAGTCTACTCTTTCCTAATCCAGTGTCTTTCAGATATACTAAGTTACAACACCCAGAATTGCCAGCTGAGATAGTGAAATGCTCATGTCTTTTAATTAAGGCTAATCAGTTCATTTGTATGCAAGCACTTAATAGCAATTGATTTAGGGGAATTAAAGTTCTACATTTATGACATTTAAAAAAAATTTAGTCAGCTGAGACAAAGACAATATAGTACAATAGGTTTCCACCCCAATTATTATTGGCATTTTTCCATCCAGAGTCAATATGTTGTTTTACTCTGCTACTGCAGAAACAGAAAGGTCTTTTAATATCTTAATAAAAAAAAAATTCTTCCATTACCAATTTGACTGTAATAAACACTGAAGTGACAATAAATCTGTTAATCTTTGAGATACCACAACACTCTTGTTATTTTGCTCTAGTACTCTAAATAAAATAGGTGTCTTAGTTTATGGACCAATTTTGCTTATACTCAGTTACATACTTTTTCACATATAAGTTTCCAGAATTTCCACACCCTGCATTTTTGAAGTTTTGTTTCCATTTGACACTCCTATTAATATGTTTCCTTGTAACCATTAGAATACATCATTGGCAGCATAGGACAACTTGTTGTAAATCAAATCAAATTAAGTCAATTGTTCTTAAAAATTAGGCCTAATAAAGTTGTTACTTTTAAAAACCAACATATACATTTATACTGCAAAGAGTAATAGAGCAATTAATAGGAAAATTATTACAAGTAGTTCTCACCTACCAATCATACATTCAGCAACCATTTGAGGTTATAACAGCACTGAATACAATGGTTCTCGAAGTTGCTGCCATCACAGTGTCCCTGCAGTCATATGACTGCAATTTGGGCCCTTGACAACCGCGGAGCCTTTAAAATGGTTACAGTCACAGCTGGCTTCTGACAAGTAAAATTAATGGGGAAACTGGCAGGAAGTTGCCGTCAAGTGACATTGTGTGTAACAATCACAGGTGATTCACTTAAAGACTGCAGTCAAAATTTACAAACTGCCTTCATAATTAGGGTGTAGGTCACTTGATTTTTCACTTAACAACCGTGTCACTTAGCAATGGAATTAATCATCCCAGCTGCAGTCGATAAGGTGAGAATTACATGTACATGTACATGAATAGCCAAAGTTTGCATCATACAAGCAAAAGATCATTACAGATAGTCCTCGACTTACAGCAGTTCATTTAGTGATCAAAGTTACAACGGCACTGAAAAAGTGACTTATGACCATTTTTCACAGGTACCTTTGCAGCATCCCCATGATTGTGTTATCAAGATTCAGATGCTTATCAACTGGTTCATAGTTATGACCACTGCAGCGTCTCAGGGTCATGTGATCCTCTTTTGCCACTTTTTGACAAGCAAAGTCAATGGGGAAGCCAGACTCACTTAACAACCAGGTTACTAACTTATCGACTGCAGTGATTCACTTAACAATTGTGGCAAGAAAGGTTGTAAAATGGGTCAAAACTCACTTAACAAATGTCTCACTTAACAGAAATTTTGAGCTCAATTGCGGTTGCAAGTGGAGGACCAACTGTGGTTATCTCAGGAGCCATATATTTCAACCAATGCAAATTACTTTTTTATATAAAAGTGGGGGAGGATGCAGCCAACCAACTATAATATAGCAATATTAGAAATAGATTATATAGCCCTCTGCATGTACATTATTTACATGAACAATAAGGGTAAAAACAAGTTATGCATCTAATTCTGTCTAGTTATCTACATCTTTCATCCTTTTCACTTTAAGCTTTTGTAAACTGTGCTAACAAGCTGTGAAATTAAACACAAAATTAACATTTCATCCTATACAGTAGTACAAATCTGTCCTTCTGCATTCCAATTAGTGTGATGCCAACAACCAAGTACCATCATCTGGCATTCTATCAGTTCAACATAACAAGCCATCAATCAAGAAACAATTTTTCCCTAAAATCCAATCTTCCAACACCATAAACACCTAAATATTACACTCCTGTATTTGAGATTCTAGGAGTACACCCTGATATGAATTCCTTTGTTGGAAGCTGATTCATTAAAATTCAGATCTGTTATTTTTACCTAACAGCATTAATTGTTCTCTCCAAGTTTAAACCTAACAGCATTCTTATAACTTTGTTAAGTCAAGACTCACCCTGAATAAAGCTATTTAATACAAATTAGACAGAGTTCTCCAGGTAAGTCTCATTAATGATGCAAGTTACTCCCAAGTCTGTGCCTGCACACACTTCAACTATCATACTGTTATTTGGCATGCTAAAATAATATCCAGAAAGAGATTTGCATGCATAGGTTACTGAATACTGCGTTTTGGATTATTTCAGAGGAAAACAGTAGCTGCTTTTGAGAGGTTTTTGCAAGTTTCTGTTTTTAAATTTCAAGTGTTTTAATTCCCTATTAAAACCACTATACTCTGCAAAATTAAAATAAAACCTTCCTATTATTTTTTCACAATTCCATATGCCAGATGAATTAGCCATGGTATTTCAGCACTGTTGTGCTTAAAAAAAAACTATGGCTTTACAGTTAGTGGCTTCAAGACTCAATTCTACCCTTATTTTTGTAAAGTGCTAGACTGCAGAAATGGCCTCATCAAAAGTTCTCAAACAATACTATTTTTTCTTCATATTTAGAAGAAAAGCTTTAGAAGATTTTGTGCAAAATATCATTAGGGTTCATTTTGTAACCAATTTGAAAACTTAATAAAAATTGTTACAACAGCAGTCTCTCAATATGCTGGATTGGAATCCCTTAAAGAGATCTTGCTTGCTATAGCCTCCCAGTGTTGAAGTGTAACATATTTGAAAAGAATGGATTGGAAACAGTCAAATTGAGAATGTTTTAAATCATGGCACTAAAGCAATATACATGGCACTCAAATGTTAAAAGGATGACATGGAGCTCTATTTCTACTGCGACTTGCAGATATTATACTGTATGGTGCTGAGATATAAGTGGTCAAATCTAGACAGGAAACATTATACTGTAGTTTAAAAAAATCTCCGTGTACCATAAGAGGTACCCATTTCTCCAGTGTTTCTTTCGGGTTACAAGATGGTCTCTTTTTCTTTTGGGACAGTGGAGGATACTTAAAACTGAAGAGCTGGCTTCCAACTTCTCATTATTATTATTTTTTGCTCTTCAGGAACATCTTGGATCTCCAGAGTTCAGATGCATGCTAGAGAAATAAAGATGGAACCAGCAGAGGCCATTTTGTTCTTGATTATTTCCAGCACCACCTAACATTTACTTTTTATAAATTAAAATTTGAATTGAAATCTTTATTTGGCCAAGTGTGATTAAACAGACAAAGAATTTGTCTCTTATACTGAAGCACTCAGTATACATGTGATAGATAGATAGATTAGATTAGATTAGATTAGATCAGTGGTTCTCAACCTTTTTAATGCCGCGACCCCAACCGGTCGTAAGTCAAGGACTACGCAACCAATCTTAAGTCGAGGACTACCCAACCGGTCGTAAGTCGAGGACTTTCCCTGCCTGGAACACAGCGCATGCGTGATGCCGCCCCCTGCGACGGCCAAGGCGTAGCTGGCAAGCGGCAGAGATGGAGCAGGCCGACCACTGGCTGGGCCACCAGCTGGCCCAGCCCAAGAGAGGTAAGGCACCCGCCGGGCCCCACGCACGCCAGCAACCCTCCCTGCGCCCGCCGGCCTCCCATCTCTGGCCCTCTTTTACTTACATTTTTAGTAGTTGCTCAGCAGAGAGGGGGTGGAAACTTCCAGACAACTCGCCTTCTCTGCAGACAACTTGCAGCACCGTTTGCAGAATGGGACTTTTGGCGGGCTCAGCAGGGCAAAGACAGCCTAGACAATTCCTATTGGCTTTTGAAAGCCAACAGAATTAGACTCTATTCAAGAGAGTCTATTCTATTGGCTTTCAAAAGCCAATAGAATAAAAGGGAGTAGCACAGCTAAGGAGAAGGGGGAAAAAAAGGCAGACTGCGTTGTTTGGTGACCCCCGTGAAATGGTCGTTGGACCCCAAATGGGGTGGCCCACAGGTTGAGAACCGCTAGATTAGATAGAGTCACACTTTGGTAGGTGCCAAAGTAATATAAGCAGGCCCTCAGACAGTTAACTGATTCAAGTTAGTAGAATTTATTTTGTTTATTCAGAATAAACATGTCTTAAAAAAACTAAGTTCTAAGACAGGAAGGAGGTAGTAAGCCAGCCAGATAACCTCTCTGCCATCACATTCAGGAATGCATAGCTTCAGGAAACCTTAAAAAGCCATGTAAGTGTGACATCATGTTTAAAAATTCCAGCTTTTGGTCAACAATCAAACTGAACTGAATTAAAGTTATTACATCTACATTTACCAATTCCACAAAATAATGGAAAGAAAAAAATCTTACACAAAGCTTTTGTATTTCTCTGCCTCTGATGGCTTACCAAAGTGATTAAAGTGAAACTAGTAACAAGCAGAAACAAAAGTACCCTCACAGCTATGCATAGAAAGAACTGCAATCAGTTCAGGTGCTGTGAGACTGAGTCCCACATGAACAAACTTGGAACATCCTGTGACACAACACATCCTTCTTTAGGCAAAGAAGTTAATGTCTGTACAATAATAGCCTATGAATTCACCTTGACTCTCAGGTCACCAGGAAGGAGATTGATGTTGCCCAGCTCCAAGCCAAAAGGCAGGTGTACTTCTAGGATATCATACTCCAAAGTGCAGGGGCCAATTATACTCCTCTACTTAACAGCAAAGCTCTCATTGATTTCCACAGGAACTAGAACAGCTTGGATGATGTCACCAGTTACAATTCCAGCCACACGCCCTGGGAAGTCACTGTAACTTTGATTACACATACCTTTCAACATTACTGCCACTGCTGCAACCCCTCAGCCTCTAAAAGCAAGATGAGATCAGGGCTCCAACAATCACCTGAGCTTCTTACACACATCTCTCCTGGGCTTTGCACACATTCCTTTTTCAACCCTTCACTTTCTGGGCACAAACAAATTCATGCAAAGAGAAAAGGGTGGGGGTGGTGGGCAGATAACAATGTGATCTTCACTCAGAGCTATCTCTAGCCTAAGCATTCGTGTCCTATATGTAGTTTATGCACTTAAGACACTCAAAAAGGGATGCCTCCTTCTACGAGCTTTTCTCACATGTGGAAAGCATCTACCATCCCGAGACAGACACACAAGAACCATGTAAAGGAGTCATCTCATTTCTCTCGTCACAAATCAGATCGACAAGTAGGAGCGATCTGCAGAAGTCCCACGGGGAAGAGCTGAGGAGAAGCCTACTGTCCCTTATTCTCTGCAAAACAGTGTCAGCCGGTAACTAGGGGAAGAAGAAAAACAACATCCGACACAATCCAAGGGGGGAGGAATTGAAAGAGGAAATATTATACTCGGTTTACTACCGACACAAAACGTATCTTGGCTATTCCTTCCCTGCTATCCGCCTTAAATCAGATTTAAAAACCCACAGGATTAAAATGAGCATGAGGGGGGCGCGCAAAGTAGCAGCGACTGGAACTGCGACGCCCTTCAACAGGAAGTATGCGACGATCGGAAGCCGAGGCAATTCGAAGGGTCTTTTCTCCCCCGCAGCTAACTGCCAGGCGCCTCTTAAGTAGAACTCCGCAGGCACGTATCTCATTTCCCGGTTCGGAAGGGAAGAGCCCTCCTTTCCGCGACTGCCTACTCGCCCGGCCGGAACGCTTCGCTGCACAAACAAGAGCCACGCCACGCATTCGTGCAGGCGATTGAAAAGACACCGGAAAGCCAACAAAAAGTTCGCCCGAGCTCTCGACGCCTCCCCACCTCTGCTCCTTTGCAAAATCGGTCAGGGCTGCAAGAGCACCGACCCCACGAGCGATACGGTTTCTTCGGGGGGGGGCGGGGCGGGAAGAGGCAGAAAGCTCCACTTACCTCTGTATTTTCCTGAAGCAGATTAAAAGGTTAGCTCCCCCATCTCTCTTTCCTTCAGTCCTCTCGTAGATCCCAGGCCCCCAAAAAAAAAATTCCGGCAACCAACCAAATGCCAAGCGAGCTCTAAAGGCTACTTGAAAAGCAACCAGAAAGTTTTGGAGAAAGGGGGGGGGGCAACTGGCGTCGGCGAGTATCGTTTGCAGTGGCTCTCCTCTCTCGCTCAATTTGCTTCCTGCGCAGAGTCCTGCAGTGTACCTGCTCCGAGCGAAAGCCCCGGTGCTAGCCGCCTTCTCCTCCAACCGCACTTTGCGGTGTCAGGATTGCAAGTCTCTGAGTCACAGATTTGAGATCACAGCTTGGGGAACAGAAGGGGGGGCGAAAGGGAGAACTGTAGCGACGAAGGCGGCAAGCAACTGCAGCAGCAGAGGAAGCTGGACCTTTTTTTCCCTCCCCCCCCCCTTTCTCTTCTGATAGCAAGAGATTGCACAATTCTCAAGTAAGGAAACTGGAGCAGCCGCCTGTCGAAAGGGAGGGGGGGGAAACGCACATAGGCTCTGCAACAGAAGTAAAACCAGCTCTTCTACTTCATCAGCACAACTGCCTGCTGTTCAGGCTTCCCCACCCTACAACAGGCCGAAGTCACGCCCATTTCCTGTTACCATATTAGGCGAATAAAGGGTTTTCCCCCCCCCATTTTAATAGCCATCCAAGTAACTCTAGAGTTTGGGTGTGCGGGCGAGAGCGCGCCTGCCCGCTTGGCCACCATCGAATGCTGTTATGTTTGGCTGGCCGGAGGGATCCAGTTGCTTTGGCGCACATTCGCATCTCCAACCGACCAACAAGGTCAGGGGGAAGAGCTTGATCACGTTACTGGAAACGCTGCTCTGCCAGGAAGAGCGCTGACTTTCTCTGTGCTGGAAGATACTTTTACTCCGATTTCTTCTCGGGAACCCAGACGCTTTGCCAGTAACTCGTGCGCACTCAGAAGGCGCCAGAGGCAAGGAAACAAATCACAGCAACTATCGAAAGTTGAAAACTCGGGCGGGGCGGGGGGGGGAGAAATCGGAGAGCGAAAAAGAGAACAGGAAACCAGCAAACTCCTTTTCGGGTTAGCCGCGTAAAACGTGTGGATTACATTCTGGCGAGGCGCAGTTTCATCCCCAAGGAAACGAGCTACTGAGCTCCGTTTCCCCCAAAGCCAGGGCCGTCTTGTGGCGGAGCCTGACTTAGTTGCAAAGGCAGATTGCACGGAGAGCTCAGTTTATTGATCTCATACGAAACGATACTATCACAAGAGATTTGCATTTAGTTTATAGGGAACCCGCTCCTTCTCGGAAAAAAATGCCACATTTTCTATAAACTGGTATTCTTTGGAAATATTTTTTTAGACATGCCGACCTAGGAAAATGCAAACGGAGGGAGGAGTGGAGAGAAAAAAATATATGCAAGGAATGGGACGGCATCGTAATTTTGAGTGAAAATGTTGAGTGTAAGTTCGAGCGTAAGGCCTCCTAGCGGCCCTGCAATGAGTCATTGCTTGTTCTTGTGCAACAGTTTCAGTGGTGGTGTTTTTTATGAGAGGTATAAAAGAAAGCTATTTGTATCTGCTACGACTAAGTGGTTTGAGTTCTATACAGCTAGCCCTCTTCTTTTGCCTGGTGCCTCAAATCTTTTGCATTTTCTCTCTTCCACCCACTCCGAAACTTCTGTTTGCATCGTGCACAGGTCGTAGCGAGATTGCTGCTGCAGCAGCCCAGTACCAGAAAAGAACAAATGCTGCAAATGAAGAAGCAGAACACACGGCGCTGCAACAAAAGGAACTTTCAGAACAAAATAGTGCTGATTTTGGTTATGTCTAGGAAAACAAAGCAGCCCAGAAAACTCTTGAGGAGAAAGTACTGTCGTGTACTATCTTGCATTTGCGTTCCCCACATTCCTCTGCTTGGAAAAAAACCAAATATATGTGCCAAGCACCTGGCTTTCTGTACTGAAGAAATCTCAAATCAATTAAGTACTGGAGCCTTCAAATTATTATGCAACTCCAATAAACTGTGCAAATTAGAAGAGATCAGAGCAGCTTTGAATTTGAATTTACCACTTGAAACTCTCAGTATTTTGCTTTTATTTTTATTATATTTATTATTATTGTTATTATTGTTATTATTAAAAAAAATAACTCAAGGCAGTGAATATATCCAATATATCTACTTTCCTCTTTTCCCCACAACAACAACCCTGTGAGGTTGGTTGAGCTTGATTTTTATCCCTTTATTACAGTGGTTCTCAACCTGTGGGTCGGGACCCCATTTGGGGTCGAACGACCATTTCACGGGGGTCGCCAAACAACGCAGTCCACCATTTTTTCCCACCTTTTCCTTAGCTGTGCTACTCCCTTTTATTCTATTGGCTTTTGAAAGCCAATAGAATAGACTCTCTTGAATAGAGTCTAATTCTATTGGCGTTCAAAAGCCAATAGGAATTGTCCAGGCTGTCTCTGCCCTGCTGAGCCTGCCAAAAGTCCCATTCTGCAAACGGTGCTGCACCAGTTGAGCAGTCCTCGACTTACGACCGGTTGAGGGGTCGCGGCATTAAAAAGGTTGAGAAACACTGCTTTATTATTTTAGAAGCAATTTGAAGCAGTGAACATGCATACTACTCCTTCCTCCTTTTATTTTCCTTTTCCCTCACAACAACCTTGTGAAGTGAGTTGGGCTGAGAGAATAACTGGCTTAAAATTACCCAGCTGGCTTTCATTCCAATCTCCCAGTTTCTAGCCTGGTGCCTTAAGCATTAGGCCAAACTGGCCAAATTGCAATGCCAACCCATCTGGAGGGCACCAGATTGGGGAATACTAAACAGCCTGGCAGCCGGTATCTAATGCTGTACATATCAGCTGGAAAACAGGGAGTGTAGTTCCACAAATCTGAAGGGCACTAGATAATTTTTATTACCAGTGGATCACTGATCAGTTTCCAGTATATAGGCTACTATCTGGACTGATTTGATTATGTGCCATCAAGTCATTTTTGACTCCTAATGACCACAGATTCTCCCCATAACAAAATATTTACATAGTTGTGCTATTATTGCAAATAATGGAATTTGAATAGATTCAGCAAGAGATCCTTTGGGCTGATCACAAAACATTTATTTAAAAGACTTATGTAGCCATCCACTTTAAGTAACATAATCTTGAGTGGTTTACAAAAAAACATTGAAAACCTTCACAAAACCTCGTAGCATCCCAAAACCAACCCGTATCCCACACATCCACAAAGATTAATGGATTCCAACCTTACTCTTTCCCAATCCTTGTGGGAAAAGCCAGGTTTTCAAGGCTGAAAAGGTAGGGAGAGGCTAAAAGGGTAGGGATCTGTGGGATCTCAGGTGGTCCTCAGTTTATGGCTGGTCATTTAACAACCATTTGAAATTACAACAGACTTCAAAAAAGCTACTTACGATCCATCCTCAAAGTTACAACTGTCCTCCACCATGCAGTCACATGACTATTTTGTGCTTGGCACCTGGCTTGCATTTACAACCAGCTGTGGTATTCTGTGGTCATGATTTCAAATGGTCGTCAAAAAATGCTCATTTGGAAGAATGAACTTGTTTAACGACTACATGGTTCATTTAATGACCTCAGTGAGTCACTGTTACAATAACCATAAAAACAATCATAAAATCAAGTCCAGTCATGTGCCTTTACTTAATGATTGCAAGATTTAATGTCCAAAATTGTGGTCATAAATCAAGGACTACCTCTATGCCAAAAAAAGAGGTAAGTTGCCATGCAAACAGTTGAGGTCAGTGAATTAGAAGTAGTTGATATTTCCACTCGGAAATCAATTGAGAGTACAGAAAATACCTAAAAGCTTAATAAGGAAAATGTTCATCTTTAAAGTCTTTCTTACTTTTGTTCTTATATGACTGTCCTTTCAGAAGTTATTTAGCCATAGAGTAGAATCAGGATCATGTAACCCAAATTAATTATCACATAATTATTTAGAAGTACTGAGTTATGCAAACTTCAGAAGCCTGCACATTAAAAAAAAAAAAAAGCAACCGATAGAAGTCAACCCTCCTGAAGGTTGCCTAACCAAGTACAATATTGCGGTTTTTAGGCAGAGAAAATCCACAATTCAAGAAATATGAATAAGTGTTTAAAAGATTTCCATATTCTTAATGTATACAAGAATTTACATGTTCACAGTGTGAATAAAATAAACTTGGAAAATCTTTTCGACAGTAGAATTAGTATTTGAAGACAAGCTTTGGTTGGATCAAAGCCACTGCTTATAACCTTCCAGTAATTGAAATGAATGAGGCAACCCAGTGACAGGTTCCACGCCTACTGAAATAATACTTAGTTCAGGGACATGTTAGAAAAAAACTAGTATGAAAATCGGTTTTCTTTTAGTGAAAATAGCAATTATGTGATAATTATTTACTTACAGGCAACCACAAGCATCTGTATCTTCCAGATCTATTATAATTTACAATATCAGCTGTCGGCACAGAAAAAAAATTATTTCCTTCCTTTCATTCTTACAAAGCAATCAAGCTGGAATTTTATAGGAACAAGGACTGCAGAAAATGTTTTTTTTTTTTTTTAAAAAAAAAAGTAGGACTCTTGGTTAGTTTTATTTTTCAATGCAAAAATAAAAAGGAAGCCTCCAGAACTAAATCATTGGCACAAAGTGCAAAAAGTTAATGGGAAAAAAGGATGCTGGAGAGAACTTTTAGATATAAAATGCATTCCATTAAATAGAAACAGCGGTTTTTTTATTCAGCATGAGTTGACACGTTTTTTTCTCCAAAGATAACATATCAAAAAAACCACTGCAAAAGACAAACTAGAAACAAAAATTAAAATAAGGAAGAAAATGGTAAGAGAACACCTATCCGACCTCAACGAGTATAAATCACCAGGACCCAACAGATTACATCCCAGAGTTCTGAAGGATCTGGCAGATGTTATCTCAGAACCATTGCACAACATCTTTCATAAATCCTGGAGCACAGGAGAAGTACCTGAGGATTGGAAAAGGGCTGATGTGGTTCCCACCTTCAAGAAAAGGGGAAAAAATGGACCCAGGAAGCTACAGACCAATCAGTTTAACATCAATACTTGGGAAGATCCTAGAAAAGATAATCAAAAACAGATCTGCAAACAACTAGAAGCAAACAAAGTCATAACTAGTAGCCAACATGGGTTTGTTAAAAACAGATCATGCCAAACCAATCTTATTTCATTCTTCAACAAAGTGACTAAACTAATAGACCAGCGAAATACTGTGGACATAGTATGCTTAGATTTTAGTATGGCATTTGATAAAGTAGACCACAACCTACTCCTTGGTAAGCTAGAAAAAGATGGAATAGACAACATCGCCACCAGATGGATCTGTAGCTAGCTTGCAAACTGTACTCAAGAGTAGTCCTCAATGGCACCACATCCACATGGGCAGAAATAAGCAACGGTACCCCAAGGTTCAGTCTTAGGCCCAGTACTCTTCAATATCTTCATAAATGACTTAGATGAGGGAATTGAAAGGAAGCTCATCAAAATTGCACATGACACCAAACTGACAGGAGTAGCCACACCCCAGAAGTCAAACTCAGGATCCAAAAAGAACTCGACAAACTTGAACAATGGGCCCTATCCAACAAAATGAGTTTCAATGTGAAAAAAAGCAAAGTTTTACATTTAGGCAGGAAAAATCAAAGGTACAAGTACAGATTGGGCAATCTGGCTCAAAAACAGTAACTGAAAGAGGGATCTTGGAGTCCTAGTAGACGATCAATTGACTATGAGCCAGCAGTGTACAGCAGCAGCAGCGAAAACAGCTAATACAATCCTGGGTTGTATAAACAGAGGCACAGAATCAAGATCACACGAAGTTTTAGTACCGCTCTATAAAACCCTAGTTAAGACCACACCTGGAATGCTGCAGCCAATTTTGGTTACCGTATCACAAAAAAGATGTTGAGAGTTTGGAAAAAATTCAGAGAAGAGCAACTAAGATGATCAAAGGCCTAGAGCAGTGGTTCTCAACCTTTCTAATGCCGCGACCCCATAATACAGTTCCCCATGTTGTGGTGACCCCCAACCACTTGTACATCACCGGGTGACAGGGGCGTGGCCAAAGAAAAGGGAGAAAAAATGGCGGACAGCCTTGTTTGGTGACCCCCGTGAAATGATCGTTCGACCCCAAATGGGGTCCCGACCCACAGGTTGAGAACCACTGGCCTAGAGACTAAAACATACAAAGAAAGGCTGCAGGACTTGGCTTGGCTAGTCTAAAGAAAAGAAAAAATAGGGGAGATATGATAGCAGTTATTCCAGTATTTGAGGGGCTGCCGCAAAGAAGAGGGGGTTACATTATTCACCAAAGCAGCAGAGGAAAGGACGAGAAACAATGGTTGGAAACTGAACAAAGAGAGAAGCAACCTGGAATTAAGGAGAAACTTCCCGACAGTGAGGACAATTAACCAATGGAATAGCTGGCCTCCAGAAATAGTGGACGCTCCATCACTGGAGGATTTTAAGAAGAGATTGAACAGTCACTTGTCTGAGATGATATAGGTCCTCCTGTTTGAGCAGGGGGCTGGACTAGAAGAGCTCCAAGGTCCCTTTCAGCTCTATTCTATACTAATTCTACAACAGCAAAGGGCAATCTCAATTTATTTGATGAACCTATTCTCGTATTATTATCATCCTCAAAGCTTTGGGCTCATTTCCCTCTCTTACTACTTGAAGTGTAATGAGTGGTTATATGGTAAGATGTATGATCTGACTTTTGAATTGTGTCACCAAGCCTCCGCATTTACTGTATTCCCTAAAGCAGTGGTTCTCAACCTTTTTAATGCCACGACCCCAACCGGTCGTAAGTCAAGGACTACCCAACTGGTCGTAGGTCGAGGACTTTCCTTGCCTGGGAGCGCCATGCATGCGTGGTGCTGCCCCCTGCGCCAGCCGAGGCGTAGCTGGCAAGCGGCAGAGATGGCGCAGGCTGACCACTGGCTGGGCCACCAGCTGGCCCAGCCCAAGGGAGGTAAGGCACCCGCCGGGCCCCACGCGCGCCAGCAACCCTCCCTGCGCCCGCCAGCCTCCCACCTCCCACCCCTAGCCCTCTTTTACTTACATTTTTAGTAGTTGCTCAGCGGGGAGGGGTGGAAACTTCCAGACAGCTTGCCTTCGCTGCAGACAACTTGCAGCACTGTTTGCAGAATGGGACTTTTGGTGGGTTCAGCAGGGCAGAGACAGCCTGGACAATTCCTGTTGGCTTTTGAAAGCCAATAGAATTAGACTCTATTCAAGAGAGTCTATTCTATTGGCTTTCAAAAGCCAATAGAATAAAAGGGAGTAGCACAGCTAAGGAAAAGGGGAAAAAAATGGCAGACTGCGATGTTTGGCAACCCCCGTGAAATGGTCGTTTGACTCCAAATAGGGTCCCAACCCACAGGTTGAGAACCACTGCCCTAAAGAAACTCATTGTTCTTCATTGCTTCAGTGAGTTGTGAGAAGGTAGCCCATGCACTCAAAACTCTCAAGAGAGCCTGAGTTAGAAGGACTAACTGAAGCCACAAGGAGGGAAAAGTATAAATTACTACAGTAATGCCTTACCACTCTCCCCCATGAACTTTTATTGCTTCTCTTAAAAGGAGTCTGAGAGTGTTTTATAATTCAACAATATATGAGAGTGAACTGTAGCAGTTGCTCTCCCAAACACAAAATCCTCTTTGGAAATGTTAAAAGAATAGTTAGAAAATCCATTTTCACCTGAACTCTGGAAGATATCTCCAAACAGTCAAAGGGAGTCAAAGGGATTGTATAATGAGTGTATGCTACAACTCAAAAATGATGGGAGTCCTTCACTTACAACCATTCGTTTAGTGACTGTTCAAAGTTATAAAGGCACTGAAAAAAGTAACTTATGATCCCTTTTCAGACAACCCACTGCAGCATCCCCATGGTCACATAATCAAAATTTGGATACTTGGCAATTGACATTTTTTAAGACAGCTGCAGTGTCCCGAAATCATGTGATCACCTTTTTTGACCTGGCAAGCAAAGTCAATGGCGAAGCCAGATTCACTTAATAACGGTGTTACTAACTAAACATCTGCAGTGATTCACTTAACAATTGTGGCCAGAAATGCGGCAAAACTCATTTAACTCTTGCTTATCAACAGAAACTTCGGGCTCAATTGTGGTTTTAAGTCAAGGACTATTTGTATTACTGGGGCAGTAAGTGTAACTCATTTTAGAGAAAAGATAGTTTCTTTCACTTAATTTTTAAAGAAATGGCAGATTAGAAATGTACCTCACTTTGATTCTATTCCCCCCCCCCTTTTTTTCCCAACACTTTCCATTAAAATAACAGTAATTCTCTAAAGGAATCAGGCTACTGCAGAAGTCACTAGAGGGGGAAGAGCAGAGACAGGAAGCATTTTTGCAAGATTTTGCAACTGTTCTCCTTTTCAAATCTGCAGTAGAGCACTTAAGTCCTGTGCTAAAACAGAAGCAGGCAATCTTTTGTCCTTGGCTTAATTTTGTGTGTCCTTCAGCCTAAATTTAAGTGTTCTCTGAAAATGATCAGTTAAGGCAGTGTTTCCCAAACTTGACAATTTTAAGGCATGTGGACTTCAATTCCCAGAATTCCACAGCCAGCAACGCTGGCTGTGAAATTCTGGGAATTGAAGTCCTCATGCCTTAAAATTGTCAAGTTTGGGAAACACTGAGTTAAGGTATGTCAAAACTAAATGGCTGGATTCCTTGCAGTGTAAAGAAATGAAGAAGGAGATGAAACAGTAAAAATGACAGAGAAATCAAGGCCTATTCTCTTTGGCTCAAGCCCTATTCGCTACCAGAATGTAGCTCTTAAAAGAAAATGTAGTTAATAAAATAATATAATAAAAGATTGATGCTTTTAATGTGTTAACAAGGTTTTTCAAAAATACATGTGTTTTCAAAGTTTCATGACATAGATCAGTGTTTCCCAAACTTGACAATTTTAAGGCATGTGGACTTCAACTCCCAGAATTCCACAGCCAGCAACGCTGGCTGTGGAATTCTGGGAGTTGAAGTCCTCATGCCTTAAAATTGTCAAGTTTGGGAAACACTGACATAGATATTCAGATTTCTGAAGCAAGTTTTTTATATTGCTTAACATACTTTTTAGGGAATGTGTTGCAAGAACTATTGTAGTGGTACAAGTAATCCTCACGATCAGTTGCTTAGCGATTGTTCACAGTTACAACAGATACCCAAAAAAGGATTTATGACCTAGATTTGAAGCTCTGACATCCAAGACCCCTCGATGGTTATGTGACTGCATTATGGACATTCAGCAACTGACCTGTATTTACAGCCATTCGCAATGTCGTGCAGTCATATGACTACAATTTATGGTGTTTTTCCCCCAGAAACCAGCATTTACTTATGTTTTCTGGCAAAAAATGCCCCATAGCAAATAATGGGTTCACTTAATGACCTCAGTGTTCACTTTACAACCATGGCATATCCTTAACAACTGCCATAAAAAAGATTGTAAAACTGAGTGCAATCACGTGATGACCCACTTTAAAACTATCATGACTTATGCAGGCTCAATTGCAGCTGTAAATAGAAGATTAACTATGATAGATAATGCAGGCTATTTCCATGTCCGTTTATTCAATCCCAGTGAGTTAAATGGGTTTTATTACCAAGAGATCATAGATAGGAATTCAGTGCAATCAGTGGTGTCTATGAGGCTCACATTCACTTTTAACAAATTAATTGTAGCTAAAAGCCATTGTGTGGGAACCTCTACTTCCTGACTCTCTAAATGCATGTGCAGTTCTCTTTACTCCAGGCAACCAAGGTGCACTGAAATCAGGTAGGGACCATTGTAAGATTGTAAGAAAGTACAAAAATTGTCATTCAATCACTGCCATGCCTCCTATGCTACAGCAACTCCTAGACCAGGGATGTCAAACTGCCGGCCCACAGGCTGGTTTCATCAGACCGGAGCCGTGCCCACCCCATTGCTGGCAATGGCGAAAAAGCTCCGATACGTTGCACAGCGTAACGTGACATCGCGAGTTTGACATGCCTGTCCTAGACAAATAACATACCTTTGTCCTGTTTTACACCAGAAGGACAATTTCCTCCTGGAGGCTGTTAAATGGATGTTGTTTGGGTTTGCTTGTTTTGCAAAATTTCTTAGCTATCGAGAGCTAATTCATTAAACAAATACTTGAAACTAAACTACAGTGCCAGATAAAAGAAGTGAAACTGAAAGAAACTCTGGTTCAAAAAAAAAAAAGATATTTGTAGGAAATGACAAAACATACAGCACAGTTAATTTAGGCTTTCAGAGGGGAATACAGGCACTCCTCGACATATGACCACAATTGAGCCCCAAATTTCTACTGCTAAATGAGACATACGTTAAGTGAGTTTTGCCTCATTTTACAACCTTTCTTGACACAGTTGTTCAAGTGAATCACTGCAGTTGTTAGTAACATGATTGTTAAGTGAAGCTGGCTTCCCAATTGACTTTATTTGCCAGAAGGTTACAAAAGGTGATCGCGTTGCCTTCCCCCTTTTGAAAGGTCCTGAATACATGGTTTTGTGAGCAGGCTTGGGGACCCCAGAATGATACAGAGCCTATCGAGTGGTTTGTGTGACTGTGATCTCCAGGAATATGAGGGTTTATTGATTTTGTATTTGGAGTTTTAGCCACTCAAGAGTCACCATGAGTGAGTTGGGTCATCATATACATTTTCATAAATGAATGAATGGATGAATGGATGAATTAGGTCAAAGAGCATGTGCTTTATTTATGTGTGTCTGGGAAGAAAGGCAAAAAGGTGGTGACCTCTGGAAGAAAGGCAGAAGGAGGTGACCTCAGATTAGCAATCTCTTAAACAAAGAGCAGGCAGAATCATAAACAAACAGAAGACATTGGGTAAATGCTTAACTCTCTATACCTATTGTCTCTTTATAATCAGTAGGTTGTAAGGTTCTTGAAAATCAGTGCCATTGGATCCACACCACTAGCATCCTTTCTTATTGGGCAGGCATGTCAAACTCGCAACGTCACATGATGTCGCACAGCGTATTGCGATTTTTTCCCCAGTGCCGGCAATGGGGTGGGTGCTGTTTCATTATGATGCATCTGGCCCATGGGCCGGCAGTTTGACATGCCTGTTATTGGGTCTTGCAGCAACCCAAAACTCTTAAAAGTTGTGTGTTGATCTCTGCGGAAGGGCTTAGTCTTAGTGATTGCATCTGTCAGCATTTCTTCTGGTGGGCAATTATTTCAGTCTGGTAAGTGTCTTCTTGAACATTGTGCCCTATCCACAGAGGTATTTGGTATCTGTAAGATTTCTTTGATTCCTTATCTTTCTATTTTCTTAGCTATCTTTCTTCTAGTAACAGATACCTACATCTTGATAGCTGATAGTATACAGTATATCCATCTTCATTTTCAAACCAGTCATAAAAACAGTGATTAGCCTTATGTTGTATGAATACATGCTTGACATGTATTTGGTTCGAATATATCAGTTTTTCATTCTCTAGATCAGTGTTTCTCAACCTTGACAATTTTAAGGCATGCGGACTTCAACTCCCAGAATTCCACAGCCAGCATTGCTGGCTGTGGAATTCTGAGAGTTGAAGTCCACATGCCTTAAAATTGTCAAGGTTGAGAAACACTGCTCTAGATGCTTGCTTCAGTCAGATGCTCTCTTGAAACTTGCACACTAGATCTTTCTTTCCTGTTTCCTCAAATCCAAGGGGCCTATAGATGTACTTTATGCAAAATCAGTCTTTGTATAAAGGTGATCTATTTGTATCTATATCCTGCCTTTATGTTGAGCTGTGCTCTCATAATATTTCTCATGCCAAAACTATATTGCAATCTTCATCACATTTCTGGGTATATCAGGCTTATTTTATGAAGCTAGACACCCTATTCTGCATCCTACTTGGTCCTGAAAACTCATCTGCATTACTTTGTCATTCTTCTGTAGTCCTTCTCTTCTACAATCTTTCTCCATTTTCTCTTTTTAGTAATATCCTTTTTATGCCCTTTTATGTGGGCTTTCCCCCCCACTTGCTTCCTCTTGGCATTGCAGGATAGCCTTTGTAGTAGAGCCCCTATGTTGGGCCTCTTAGAGCTTTTGGGTGTGGTGTTTCAATTTCCCCTTTTGGCTCTGCCATACAGTTAACTCCTGGACATGTGATGAGGTTGCCCTTCAAAGCTTGTGGTCTCTGTTTACTGTTTGCCTGGATGTGGTGAACAAAACTGGACTTCTCATGATTACTTTCTTTTTCCTATTCATCAAGATAGGCAATAATGCATCTTTAATTATCCAACCATCACATCTGTAGTTCAACTAGGTTCTCTGTTCTTTTGGCCCATATGC
This sequence comes from Crotalus tigris, assembly GCF_016545835.1. Taxonomy (NCBI): domain Eukaryota; kingdom Metazoa; phylum Chordata; class Lepidosauria; order Squamata; family Viperidae; genus Crotalus; species Crotalus tigris. Next base: position 1,192,933 of record NW_024096464.1, on the reverse strand, counting down.
ATACTGTATACATTACAATGAAACAGTTTTATGTGCCCTAGGCTGGGCTTCCTTCTGTGCCGTGACTCTTATACATTCCATTTATGGGTTTCACTGGAAGCTTCTTTGGTAAATACAGATAATCCTTGCCTACCAACTGCCTTTAAGTTACTATAGTGCTATAAAAGTAACTTTGTGACCAACCCTCACTTTTACAACTGGCACAATGTCCCAGAGAGTCCCATTTGCAGGCTTCGCAACCAGCATGCATTTATGACCATGACAGCATCCCTCAGTCACATGGTCACAATTTCTGTACTTTGCAACCAGCACACATTTTCGCTTGTGACAAGCAGAGTTAAGACAGAAGGTGGAGGTAAAATTACATATCACGTTCATGTGATTTTTTTTGCTTAAGTGATTACTGACCAAAGGGGAAGTAAGATTGTAAGTCTGGTTACAGTCACATGATTTTCTGCTTAATGTTCACACTGCTTAGCAACTGAGTTGCCAGTCCCAATTGGGGTCACTAACAAAGGACTACCTAATATGGCTCGATTAAAACTGCTTAATCCTAGTATTTATCTGGAAGTTCTATATCTTGCAGGATATACCTGATTATCTTACTCAAAGTTAATTTTTTTCCTATCTCCTATACCAGACATGTCAAACACAAGGCTCAGGGGCCAGATGCGGCCTGCGACGTGGTTTTATGTGGCCCACGAAGCCATCCTGGAAACAGTGAGGGAATGGCCCCCGCTGCCTTGGCCCTGGCTGCCCGGGAGCCAATGTACAATTTTGTGGTGGCCATCTATGCTGAAACGCATTCAGTCTTAGCTCCACAAGGCCGTCTGGAAACAGCAAGGGACCGGCCTGCCACGTCAGCCCCGCCTCCTGGGCGTGCGCTGGGGAGGTGTCACCCTTTGTGAGGAATGAAGAAATGTACCATCGCCTGGAAGTGGCCAGCAAATGGCCCTCGCCTACTTCACATATCCGGCTTGATGGACTCTGGGAGAGAAGTTTCAGCAGGCAGCGGGGTGCTCTCCTCACAGCGCCGAGAGGCTGAGCCAGGCGGCACGAATTCAAAAAGAAGTGTGCTGTCACTCAGCCCCCAGCCTGCCCGATTTCAGCAGGCAGCAAGGTGCGAAGCTGGTGAGCTTTGCACTGCCCGGTTCAGCCTCTCAGCACTATGAAGAGAGCGCCCCTCTGCCTGCCGAAACCAGGCAGGCTGGGGGCTGTGTAGCATCGCGCTTTTTTTCGGGTTCACGCTGCCTGGCTCAGCCTCTCGGCACTGTGAGGACAGCGCCTCGCTGCCTGCCGAAACCAGGCAGGCTGGGGGCTGGACAGCATTGCGGAGGTAACGTCGACTCTCATGTTGCTTATGGCGTCCCCTCCCCCAAAGCCCACCAAGCCAGATATGTGAAGTAGGCGAGGGTCATGTGCTGGACACTTCCAGGCGATGGTGCATTTCTTCATTCCTCACAAAGGGTGACACTGCCCCAGCTGCATTTCTTGCCTGTTTTTCTCCCTCCCTCATCTCAAATATTTTCCCACCACTCTGTTGGAAGGAAGGAAGGAAGGAAGGAAGGAAGGAAGGAAGGAAGGAAGGAAGGAAGGAAGGAAGGAAGGAAGGAAGGAAGGAAGGAAGGGGGAAGGAGGGTCTGAAGAAAGTCCTGCCTTAGTCCTACCCTGCTGCCCTTTCACCATCCCCTTGCCCCCTCCTCCTGGCCTATCCTGGTTGTCTCCCATCCTATTGCTCAGGAAGCTTTGTATACAAAGCCGGGCCTCCTCCCATGGAGAGGGAATGGGCCTCTCTGACTTTGCCCTTGTACCCATCATGAGCAACCTGGCTAAGGAGAGCAAGCACAGCAGCAGCAACCTTGAAGAGGAGTTAATTGCAGCTGGGCACCCCCTTGGGGTAGTGGGGCTAGGCTTGGTGCCGAAGGTGCTTGAGGGCCAGGCTGGGCATTTGACCTGTGCTGCCCAGGGCTCTGGGCAGCCTGCACCACCATCCAGCCCCCCCCCGTATGGCCTGAGAAGAACAGTGAGGCTCCTCCAGTGGATCATGCCTTGGTACTTGCCACCCTCTTCTGCCAGAGACCCTCAGATCTGTCCCACTCCTGCCTAGGCCCCCACATGCACCCTTGACGCGAACAATGTAGAGCTGGCCATGCCCACCCAGTAGGCCACACCCACTTCAGCAACATCCACCCAGGCCACGCCCACCCTGGCCACACCTACCCCCCCCCCGAGGACAACCGCAGTGCTGATGCAGCCCTCAATGAAACTGAGTTTGACACCCCTGTTCTATACCATCCTGTTCTAGAGAATAGCCACTATCATTTTATGCACAATTTCTTGCTCTTTTACACACTTGAGATTTCTCCCAAATGTATTACTGGAGCCATATATTCTTTAATTTTTTCCAATAGGACTCTTTCCCTTCAGTGGTAGAAAAATGTATATCTTGTGTAATAATTTCTGAATATGAGAGTAACATGCACTGGCACACGTATGTTGCTATAAGCTTAGTCCTTATGTCCTGTCTCTTTTTCATATCTCTTCACATTTATTGGCCTAGTGCCTTTGGCCTTTATACAACATGCACACCTGCACTGATTCTCACATGGCTGGCACTTTAGTTCTTTGGCTAAGTCCCCTAAATAACAAACTGTATCTGGGTCTCTGGATCCATTCTTCACCGTCATTTGGTTACATAATGTTTGTGATTGAAACTCTTTGAAGTTCTTGCTTTACTTTCTGCCTAGGTTAACTCAGAAGGTCTTATTTTTCCAGAGAACACCTTTCTTACGGAATCCTCCATTCTCACTTACATAATATCCTTTCTCTGTGACATTTTAGTGAGAACATGCCATCTGCCGGCCCATGTATATTCTCATATTATTATCCTCTCTCCTTTCTAGCCTTTTTTTTCATTGGGATGAGTGAGTCTTTACCTCGGAATATAGTCTAACAGGTATTTCTTGTCTCCCTTTCCTAGGGTAACTGGTTTGCAAATGACTCTAGCCACTTGCAAATAAAGCATTTCCTTTCTTTTTGCCAGGCTTTGTAAGTGAACTGTTAATTGTTATTGGCATTCTCTCTTGATAGTTATGCAGATTATAGTCTTGCAGGTGTTTTATTATGAAATTAGTATTCATTTCTTCTTCCATATCCTATTGTATCAGCCTAGTAACTTCTGGCAATGAATTTAAAATCAAAACAGTTCTTACTTTGTAAGCATCTATTTCCTTTCAATCTAATTTGTTATATCTTTTTTAATTTAGATTCCCCCTCCTTCAGACAATTTGCCTGCTGAATTTTCTGAAAAGATGCACTTTGCATACTGTCAATCTTATTTTTTTTTGTGTGTATGTTTAAACATTTCTCCAAATGTCTTTGGCTAATCTAGAGCTTTCAAATGCACAGTAGATGGCTATTTCCCATCCAGCAATCATCCAACTGCTTTATCACTTGCAACATCCCAAGTTTCTTGACTTTTCCCTACTTCTGCAATTTTTGTTTTGTCAGCCCTAAGGTGATTCCTTGAGACTTTAACACCATTCCTCTCTTGAATGGCTGGAAGGAGAATTCTGGTCCTTCCAACTTCTCTCTGGCTGAAGTCAGGGAACATGTGTTTTATCTGTGTATTTCCCAACTCAATCAGTATGCTTGGAGATGCCAGTGGATTGGGAGTGTCAGGTGCTGAAGCGCCCTCTGCTTATCCAATGTGATGCTATCAGGCCCCTCCTCTCATAGAGCCTCCCCAACTATTACACAGGGTTGTGTTTATAAAACTTTGCAGTCACCTTGGGGCCAACCACAATGGCAGAATAGTTTACCCAGGTGAATTCCAGTCCACTCCAGAGCATTTCCATTTGAGGTGCACAATGCAGTCTTAGATCACTATAGTTACTTTAATGTGCCTTGGAGGAATTGCAAAAGGAGGTGCTACACCTGGCTGGACATTTTTGTTTGCATCTGATCAAATGAGATTTCTGGTGGCACAAATTAAGGTTGAGCTGTGCTGGTATGTTGTAAATATCTGTGCTGTCTACCACCAAGTTAAAGGTGTTCTGAGCAAACTACCAGCCTCCTGCAACTCCTGCAGTGTTCCAATATTTTAGGGGCTGGAGGGAGGGAGGGAGTCAACCTATTTTCCAAAGCACCTGAATGCCAGACAAAGACTAAGGGATGGAAACTGATCAAGGAGAGATTCAACCTAGAAAAAAAAAATCTATCAGCATCCAAAATTCCCTGGAAAAACCTTTCCATGGTCTTTATTACAAATTCCAGGGCATCTTCCTTCTTTCTAACAGCATGTTAATTGGAAAGAAAATAATTGTGCCTCATATTTTCCAAACATATTCTGATAAACTAAACCGTGGGATCTTTAAATGAACATTTCAAGAAAGGCAAACAATATTGACAGCAAACAGGTCCAGCTGTGGTCTACTGGTATATCCATGTTGTTTGTCTTTATTTCAAACCAAATTCTGCAGTCAACAACTAGCTGGGCATATACATAATTACTGATGCTTATTTTATTATTTTAATTTTAAAATGCAATACAGTAGTACTGATCCACAAACAAGACATATGGCCATATAACAGCAGTGGGTGAAGTGTAAGAAACTGTAATGAAATCTAAGATCTAAATTTATATAGTCGCACCTGGTAATATTACATCCTTAAATGGAAAAATGTTTTTCTGTATGTGTGATTATGGAGAAAGCTCATTTCAAAGTGCCTCCATGCATTCTCACAGTTCTATTATTTCTATTATACAAAATATCCAGGTAATGCAAACTAACAGAATTCATAGTTTGTTGTCCTCTGCCATTTGGAGTGATGTGTCCAATAATCTCCAAAATTCTGAAACTATATTAGCCTTCTGATTTCCTAAGTACTGTCTCCCACATACTTCCGTACCAACAATAGTTGTTACTGTTACTATGGCATCAAAACAGCCACCCATAACTTATGCAATCCCTTACCCCAAATGAAAAGGATTCTCTAATATTAGAAACAAAGCTGGACATAATATGGTCTGGTGAAGCTGGTTAAGGTTCCTCAGCCCTAGAACAAGCTTTAAAACTGGGTGAATTTACTATGCTAAATGTAACACGGAATGTAGAGCTTTGTGCCTTCTACCTCTTTATCTGCCATAGTAATCACATACATTAGAAATCCAGCTGCAGAAAAAAAAATGCAAGAAAGGATTAACAATACACTGAACATAAGACAAGGGGGAAAATCGTTTTAGTAATGGATTGCTTAAAAATAAAACTCTGAAAATTTATTATTTATAAAATGTATAAAAATTTGACACCATAACCAATAATCCCTTTTTTCCATTCAGTGACTCAATTTATGCAAATTTGCTTTATGCCAGGTTTTTGAGGCACATAAACCTAGCATAAAGCAAATAAAACCTGTATATGTTCACCTTTGCCTTTTTTTAGATTTCCAACTCTGCATTTCAGCCTAGGGCTAAACATTATCTTACCACGCCAATTGATATTTCAAATGGTATCACAACACAGTCACCCTTTATCAGCAAGCATAAATGGGTCACTATGTACCCATGTTGGTAGATAGTTGGATCTTTGCCCTCAGTTACAATCGCACCTGCTTGGTGAAGTTTTTCATACAGAGGCATCAATGTTCTGAACAACAAAACATGCCACTTCATAATTTAGAAACTGAATAGAAATAATGCCCTGACCAAAAACTCTCCTTGATTAACTATTCGTTTCCGATAGAAGCTATTTCTGATCAAATTCTTCTTATCTTGAGACATATGATCACATATAAAGTAGGATTTTTGCACCCATAAAGCACTTTCAGTTCAGCAGTGCTAAAGGGACCAAACCTGTCTTACAAGATACAATCACCTAGCTAGCCTACAACTACTGTGTCCAAGGAAAGGTATTTTTCTTTGGTGTATGGCCAAAAATAAATAGGTAGAAAAATAAAATATTTGATATCCTACTGACATCTCTAAGCAAAACAGACAATCTTCAATGATTCCCCCCACCAAGTTCCTTTTGCCAAATGCTATTTTCTATTTAACTTTTAAAAAAAAGAATTCATAACTTGTATTACTTTTGAGTATTATCTTTATTTATAATAATGCTTTTAGGCTCCTTGGAATCCTGTAGGTATTCTTAGACAATAAATATGTTGAGAAATTGTAACTGAGTGGTTCATTTGCAAGTATGCCCACATAACTAAAAAAGAAAGTCAAAACTATCTGGAAAAGTTTTCTGAGAAGTTGGAGATAGCAACCATGCCAGTTTGCCATCTAAAAAAATGGCAACTCTCCAATGCCCCTTGTGGCAGCCATTTTGTGAATAGGCAAACTCTGTCAAGAAAGTTTAAGAAAGTTACTTTGATTCCTTTAGCCCAAGTCAGTCATTCTCCAAACAGTTTAATCGGATAGGAGAATTGACTTCTCTGCTATATTGACAAAAATCTAGACAGGCTCCACAAAAACGGACACTTTCTATTCATTCTGTCTCTGTGCCCATTTTGGAGCCATAAAAGGAGTGAAATTGGGGCAAAAATGGCTAAGGAATGACAATGCCTCCCAATTCGGGAAGTGCCAACCAGTTTGTGCCACTTAATTTTTTTATTTTTCTCAAAGGTAGGTAGATAGATAGGTAAGTAAATCCTGTCAAAGGTAAGAAGAAAAGTGCAGGCCTCCCAGCCCATTTTGAAATAGCTGGGAGGACTGTAAACATGCCATTGGATGACTAATTGGCATATCACTGGCTGTGCACGGAATGGAAGGAAGTAGGGATGAAGATAATCCTGAATATATTTCTTGGTGAGCTCAATTTGAGAGTTATTATGTAATACCTTTAAAATTCTGGTAAGGATTTGATTCTAACCATAATAAGTATCCATTTATTTACTCAGTATCCTATCTTTATTGTTTGTACAAATAACTCATGGCAACAAACATATCCACCACACTTTCCTTCTCCTATTTTCCCTACAACAACAACTTTGTGAGATGGGTTGGACTGAGGCAGAAGGATTGGCCCATGGTCACACAGCTGGTTTTAAAGCAGGACTTGAACTCAAGGTCTCCTGCTTGCTAGCCTGCTGCCTAAACCACTACACCAAACATTTCCAGCACTTGAGACAGCCCAACATAATAGTTATTATTTATACCATTTACTTTGGTATAAAAATTCAATATATTTTTTAAAAAACTTTGGATAACCTTGCAAGGGAAACATGGCCACTAAATCTTATCCTGAGGGTCAAAGCAAGTACTTCTACTTACATCAGGGGTGTCAAACTTGCAACATCACATGATGTTACGACGTATCGCGACTTTTTTTCCATTGCCAGCAATGGGGTGGGCGCAGTTTCAGCATGACACATCCGGTCCACGGGCCAGCAATTTGACACTCCTGACTTACATGCAAGCCAGCTGATTTTCTACGATGCATTAAAATATTTTCTTTCCCAAAGGCAAGGCAGCCCATCTGTTTGTAACTTTGAACAAGCTGATAGGAGCAAATGGTGGGAAAAACGACACCTATTGCCTCTGCTCTGCCTCAGAGCAACATGCCAGAATTTTTCTTGATCATTGCCTTGCAAGAAAGAAAGTCCTGCCAATGACCCAAAGCACATAATCTGCAAAAAGGTGTGGCTGAAGTTTTCTGTTAGATTACTAAACTCTAAAATGCATTCCAGCATATATTATTTCTTTTGGCCACAATGCATTTGTTCTTTTATAAGACAGGATCTCAAGGCAAAAAAGTACCAAGAGGGAAATCTGATTTTTGCACTATTATACTGTGCAAGAATGCAATACTGTATTGAGTAAATTACTGCTAAAGTCAAAATGACATTTTACCCTAGTCTCCTTTGGTTAGTATCTGTTACAAACTGACCTTGTGTATATAATTACTGTACTGAAAGACACATGAAGTTGTTCATCAGGTTGATATGTGTATATAAAGTTACATTACCTCCGATTTTTCTTTAATTTGATTTGTTTTCTTTTTTTATAAATATTTTATTAATTTTCTAGTTTTACAGTCAAATACTTAATAGACAGCATATTGTCTGAGTCCATTAGTAATTCAGTGGTATATATCAACTTCATGTTTCATTTATGTTTTTAACTGGAATTCTGAAGTAAACATATAAATATTCAGTCAAACATTTATTGATTCAGTTTACCAATGAGTCAAAAACTCCTATTCTTTTTTTAAAAAAAGTATTTGATTTTTATGCAATACTGAAAATATTCAAAATGCATATAAATTCAAAAATATACAAACCATAGAAAAACTGTATCTGATTCTAAAGACACATAGGAACTCTCTCACAGTTATGCAGTTATGGTACTTTGACCAGCAAAGACAAATCTCATATTTTAGAAGTCTGACAGATTTACAATGCAAAGGCTGAACACAGAAGAGTGACTGTAACAAACTAACTTAGAGATAATCCTCTATTTATGATCACAACTGAGCTCAAAATTTCTGTTAATTGAAACATTTAATGAGTTTTGCCTCATTTTGTGACCTTTCTTGCCACAGTTAAGTGAATCACTATAGTTAAGTTAGTAACACGGTTGTTAAGTAAATCTGACTTCCCAATTGACTCTGCTGGATAGGAGATCACAAAAGGTCAGCATGTGACCCTGGGATACTGCGACTGTCATAAATAGGAGTCGGTTGCCAAGTGTCTGAATTTTATTATGTGACCATGCAACGGTAGTTAAGTGTGAAAAATGATCACGTCACTTTTTTTCAGTGCCATTATAACTTCAAATGTCACTAAATGAACCATTGTAAGATGAGGACTGCCTGTATTTTATTTGTAAAAAGGTTTATGTTTAGCCAAACTCACAATCTTGCATAAAGTGGCTAGAAGGAACCATTAAAATGAATTATGCATATGCCATGCTGACTGAGAATGATGGAGGCTGCTTTTAACCCCCAGTCCTTAAAACTTTTTTTCTTTCTATTAAAGAAGCAGAAAATTGGGCTAGGACAGAAGTTCTCAAACTGTGAGTTGAGACCTCCCAGAGTGGACATTAGCAACGTGTGTGTGTGTGTGTGTGTGTGTGTGTGTGTGTGTGTGTGAGTCACTTTTAAAAAAAAAAAATGATCAGCTTTGCACAGGCAAAATGGGACATTATTTCAAACTAGTTCGTCTTTGCTCCTTATTTTGTCTGCATAAGCCCCAGTGGATACTAATGACACTGCAAAGCCTAAGAAGTCTTGTGATATATATTAATATTTAATTCTTAGAAGTGTTATACTTCTTTCTTGTATGGACTTAAATCCACTGGGGAAAAAATATTTGTTTGGGTTACAGAATATTCATTTATGATTTTAGGGGGTGCAAAGTTTCAACATTGCTGAGTTAGAAGATTTCAATAATTTAATAGATCCACTGCACAGGCCAATGTTAATTGGCTAATAGAAGTACTATGCTAAAATGCAACTGGCTAATCGGTATATCATATAAACCCAGTCAATGTGGTTAGCATATTGGTCAGTTAATTAAAGAAAATGCCCTGGATTGAGCCAAATGGAAATGGCTTTGCCAACAAGTAGACCCTGCCATAGTACGGGAATAATGTTAGGAAGAAGAAGATTGCTCTGTTAATTATGGACTAACATGTTGTGCAAATACAACCCTTGCTTTGCCTAATGAAATATGCTGGACTAAACACGGAAGCCAAGAATATTATCTACTATTACAAATACTCTGCCCTGTGGTTCAGTAATAGCATGATAAAAACAGGCTTCTCTGCATATTGAAGTTCTTTATATTAAAAACTTGGCACAGTGAGGCAGTTGCCACATGGAACTAATTAAAGCATCAAGTATGTTCAGAGTGGGTTTCTGTTGTAATAACTTTCACATAATAAAGCTGTCCTTATCCTATCACAGATATGCCAGTAAATAGCGCGGTCCATACTGACAGTGTACAGGACACATTAAGGACATAGATGGGAAGGATGCCCAGCTTTGTTGCCCTCCCCTCTTAGCAAATGTCATCAGCCAGTGGGAGAAACACATGCATTAAGATGCTCTCCTTAACATAGGATGGCACTAAATTTGAGAAAGAGGCAAATTTTGACAGATTGCTAACCCAGTGATTTTAAACACCTCTCAACACTTGCTCTGCTTTTGTGCAAGTGTTTGTTTTGTATAGGTGAATTCAAAGGAAGCCCAATTATCAGCTAAGAGTTGGGCTGCTTTTAAACACAGGTTTAGTGCTGTTCTTAAAGGCACTAAACCACTGTTCTGAAGCAACCCAAACAACAGCTGAGGGTCATGCTATGAAAGAGCATGAAATTATATTCTCTCTCTCTCTCTCTCTCTCTCCCCTGTTGCCCAAGGCCACAATGCCTCTGGAAAACAAACTGGGGGGGGGGGTCGGGGAGGCTATCTATACCTACTAAAGTGGCCACCTCAGATGTCACCTGTGACCTGGTGAGTGAAACATGTGAGATTATACTCATGCAACCCACACTACTTGTTGCCTCTTTAAAAGTGAAAGCACCCCTTTAAGCACCACTTTAACACTGGAAAAGCTAAACTCCCAAAGGTTGGGATTGAGATTAAGAGAATGGTATGGCCTACTTGCCCACAGAAAAGAAGCTGCCAGAACATACGCTATAAAAAGTGCAAGTGGGGAAATGCCCATCTTTAGCACATTTTGTTTTGTGAACTTATATTCTGCATTTCAAATGGCAGGTTTTCTTTAAGCCACTTGCAGATTTTACAAAGAAATACTGTAGGAAGACAAGAACTCCCTGCAACATTTCAATACAAGCGCTCTGCTCCGTACACCTCGCAAGGTTGCAATCTCTTCAAAATAAGCCTTCATCAGACTTACCAGAAGGCTTGTCGTATTATGTAAGGCAGTGCCACATGTCAGTGGGTGTTGGGAGAACTCCCTTCCAAAGAATCCCCTCCTCTCTAATATGAATCAAACACAGAAGAGGATAGTCTCAAATATTTATCCGAGGCTATGTTGCAACCCTGAGCCCGAGAAGGCTTCTGTCTCTCCGTCCGCGGCGAGAAACGGAGAAAACCTGCTCGTATTCCAAGAATGACGCCTGATCCTCGCTCACGGGGCAAAAAAAGGGCATTTTCGTACTGCGCTGCAAGGCAGGAAGGGCTGTTTCTAGTTGACGCTTGCAGCCGCGTCCCATATCTGGAAGGGCCGCTTCGCTACCTAAGCTTCCCGCTCCCTCCCTCTATTAACGGCAGCAGCAAGGAGGTCACTCACGGGAAAGCTTCCACGGTTTGTTCGATTCGCGGCGCGTGGAATCCGAGGCAAAATTAATCGTGCCGTCTCTTTTCTAGAGCGAAGCAGCACTTGGGGAGCTCCAAAGAGGAGCAACCCAAAACCTGAGCTAGTTTTAAAAATGAACAACAACTGCCAACTCGTGACAAGGGCTTTCTTAACTTTGCACGTCCCCTCCCCACGCCGAGGGTTCAGTCGGCTGCCGAGGCCGCTCGCTTTTGCAAAACAACTCCGAGCCGCTCTGCTGTCACTCACTCGGCGCCTGCTCTGCCTTGTTCTATATTTGCATAGTCAACGCAAGCCAACCCCCTCTCTCTGTGTGTCTCTCTCACTCTCGTAAACTTTCTCCTGCAACTTGCTCTGCTTGGAGGGGAGCAAGAGCAGAAAGGAGCAAAACCAAAGTCCGGATTAAGCTACCTGCTGCAGAAGTCCACGGCACCGAAGAGCGGCCACAACCCCAATCCAGCGCGGAAGGACGAGCTCACCTCACCAATCCAGACGAGTGGCAAAGACGCCGCCGTCGTCAACCAGCCAAACCAAGCCAGCGCCAACTTCGCCTCTTGCGGTAGGATTCTGGGAAGGCGTCACTTCCTAGAGTGGTAGATTCCAAAACCAGCCTTTTGCAAGTCGGTGCCACCTCCTCGCGGTGCCCGGTTCCTCTGTCTCGACCGGTCGCGTGAGAAGGTACAGGACTTATTAAAATGGTGGGCGGTGATTATCGGGAAAAGGAAGGACGTTTTCGTATTGATAGCTCTTGGGATTCCTTGAACTGAGTTCAGCATACCTGAAACGCACTTTAGTCCTGAACGACGAGTCCAGCTTTGCACCAGTTCTGTTAAAACTTGGCGCTGGCGAGCGCCCCAGACGAGCCCAGTTCCTTGACACTTGAGACAGACAGTCCTACAAGCACTGGCCTCCTTCCTTTCAGTTTTGATCAAGATAATTAATTTAAAAAAGTTGCTGCCTTTCTGCAATTCAAATCTGGCTGAATCATTTGCTGCATACTGCCTAATGTGTTCTTCCTCAACCTAACGCTCTCTAGGAGTGTTAGAAATAATCATAGCCAGAAATTCAGGGGTGGTCTAGACTCAACATCTGGAAGGTGCCAGGTTGGAGAAGTTTGGCCTAATATTAGACCCCAGCTGATGTCACTTCTCTGCATTAGATTTCCTGTGCTTTGATTTGTTTTTGGGCTGTGTGTTCCTGTCAGGATCCTGTATTCTTGCAGACAAAGAGACAGAGAGGCTGTAGATATAGTACGCCTATTAGCCTAATGTGCTGTGCAGATCAGTCATATAAATTTAATTTATGGTATGTTGTGTGAACCAAGAGCATTTGGATGAGTTGATCGTGTGTGTGAATATAACTAAGAAATACTGCCTACTTTTCCATATCTTTCCCACCAGTTTTCAAAATGAGGGAGCCAGAATGACTATCTATAACCTGACATGTCCTTTCTCTGGCTATATTCATACAACACCCCTTACCCTTTCTCTGGCTGTGTTCATAGAACAACCCTTATTTAACCGAAACATTGTTTCTAGAATTAACAATGGGTTCACACATTACACCATATAATTTATGTAACTGATTTGTTTAGCAACAATTGATTAGATTCATGAAACCATCAAGCCCAAAAATCTCATTGCCGTAGCTAATGTGACACACAAAGCTGTGTTAACTTGTGTGTCCTGGGCAAATTCTCCAGCACCTTGACGGTTGAGTTTTTTCCTCCCTGAGCAGATCTAGAACCTTGTCCCAGCTGTTAATGCTTCTTGCAGACCTCCCTGCTTAGACATCTATTTACCTGCTGCCCTGTGTGAACCAACCTCTCTTTCCAAAGTAGTGGATGTGAATAGTAGAGGAGGATATGATACCTTATTGATAGGAAGGGTCAGGAATAGGACAATTGCTTATAGTACTGAGCCCAAAGGATTAGGATACAATGATAACATACTGTGAGTTGTGCTGTCATTTTGTGTGTAGGAGAATGCTGGAACATGTTGTATTTGAGCTGTGTCCATTAGCTGTTTCCCAATAGAGCTTATATATTGGCATAGTTGGCTTCTTTGTCTCTGTTTAGTGCCATTTTTTGGACTGGGTTAGTCTCAGTGGATATAACAGGTGACAGCTGTTCCATTTACATACAGTAGCAAGAGCAAAAAAATTTCCCAGCCCTCAGAGATGCCATTGCAATATAGGGTTCCTTTCTAATAGAAAATAAGAATATTGTATACTCTTCTGCAAAAGCAGCTGCAGGAATGACTAGATGGTTTACTATGATAAAATGCATTGTTCTGGGATATTTTACGTATGGAAAAAGTCAATAAAGAGGAAGATAGAGTAAGAAATAGTTGGATAGCACACTAACTTGGAAGAACAGAAGTTTATAAAAATATATTGTAATTTTTTTTTTTCTAACATGGTAATCTGGCACTAGATCAGTGTTTCTCAACCCTGGCACAATTTTAAGATATGTGGATTGGCTTGGGAATACTGGGAGTTGAAGTCCACACATTTTAAAGTTGCCGGGGTTGAGAAACACTACTCTATATTATTTGGTCTTAGTGTCAGACAACCAAGATATATGATCAGAAATATCAAATTAGCTTGCCTGAGGCCAAAACTGCATAGCAAAAGACTACAAGTAAAATTATTGCCTCTATGTTCAGCACAGTAATTATGTACTCTGAGCAGGATTCGTGAGTCTACAGTGTGACTCTATCCATGTTGAATTAGAAGCTATCCTCACCAAGAGTGCCTTAAATAACCACTTATTGAGATTGTGTATGCATTTTTTCATTATTGGTCTTCTGAAAGCTTTAGCTGTTCTAGAGGGTAATGAATTGTGCCTAATATATTGTGTCAATGTTTGTGTTAGTTTGATGTTAGGCTTTTTATGATATTTCATGTTTTCAAGATACAAATTCCTGGAAATTGTTTTTGTGTTTAGTAGGATAAATAGATCAATAGTATTTAGATATGATAACTTCCATTCCAGTTTTGACAGGCAAGGTTTAAAATGCATGCATACATTTTAAAAATGTTGACCCTAGTCATACTTCTTTTGGGTAAGCCTTCTGTAATGGGAATCCTGCTGTCCCAACCAATCTCCAACGTAATGCCTCTTTGCCTCCATCATGAACAGTATGTGAAGAGCAGCTCTTGTCAAGCTCTTAAGTCGCAAGCATACCGATATCCAAGTAGGCTTCAATAGAAAATGAATGATTTACGTATTTTTATTAGAAGTTTGAAAACATAACAAATGCTAATGATAATCTAGCTTTATCAAACTCTGAAAATCCTAGTTCCTTAAAGATAGCATCAGCATCTACAATGAAGAACTTTATGAAAATAATCACTACTTGGCCATGAGAAAAACACCACACGGATAAATTAATAAGCAGACATATATACACACTTAAATGTTGATGATATTTATTTAAGTATAAGAACAGACAGGAGAAGATTTGGTTACTTACTATCGGTCATGTTGGTGACATGGATTCTTGCAGAGCTCTTTAGCTGTTGGCTTTTCATTCCTTACATTTGTTCTTCTCACAACCCATATTGGGGTTTTTTCTTTCACTGCTGCAGCTGTTGTTGCTATGCTGTCTATACTGTTGCTATGATTTGTAAGACTTCTGCATTTGCTAGATCATGGTTGTCTCAGATTAACAGTGATATCATTCATTCTCCTTGTAGTCTCCTCTCTCCAGTTTCTAAATAAATGAGAACAGTTTAATAAGGAATAGTTTCTGGGACCTAATACTAGGCTGTAGGAGTTACCATTTTTACAAGGGTCAGATATCTGAATGAGTTTGTAACACCTTTCCAACTAATACACTGTATTAAAAATGTAAGTTATGCTCATAACTGTTTATATCTTAATGTGTTGGAAATGGTATTAACAGACTCCTTCTGACTTAAGGCCATGATAGACGAATACAGTTTTTCTCCTACAATGTCTATAATAGGGAGAAATTATAGCTACTCATATCTAAAGAAGAAAATATTGATTGATTAATTGATTGACTATGTGTTGTCAAGTCACTGTCGATTCTTACCCAATATGTTGGTAGATTTTCTCCAGGAGCTTCATTCCCCAACCTGCTCCTTCAGGGTTTCCAGCAGTACTGTAATTGAGTCAATCTGCCTTGAGGTTGGTTATCCTGTTCTCTTTTCCAGCATTATGAAATTTTCCAGAGAATTAGGTCTTTACGTAATACGTCCAGAGTATGATAATTAATACATGCTTACGTGATAATTTGGAATGAAAATTAAAATACCTGTAAGCTAAGACCAGTTGGACTTAATTAATATTTTATGGGAGACCACAGGGAAGCTAGGGCTGTAGATCAGACTGCTGAAAACAGATCCAAAGATCCCTGAAGAAGGCAATGGCAAGCAACACTGTTGTCAAGAAAACTGCAAAATTATATCTATACAATCAGACTTAGCTGTATTTGGGCAAAAATAAATCAGTAGCACTCTTATCTACAATGTGCCATATTGCTGCTTGTTAGCCCTTCACAGTAGACCAGACTAAAAAACCAAAGTTATGAATGCTAATATAAGGTTACAGTAAAAGAATCTTTAAAATCTAAATATGTTTTCTCCCCTCCCTTTATTTTTCTGAGAACAGGGTCAAGTTTGAGATACTTTCTCAAATTACATTTCTTCCTCAGACTCAAATTTCTTTTATCAAATCAGTGTCTTCGATGCAGCTCTTCTTTTGTTCTCAGAGTCATTCCTATTACCCATTACATTTCTGTGTTCACACAGCCCATTTACAGTGATTAACTGAACTGTTTTTTTTCTGTTCCTGAACTCACATGAAACCTTCATCTGTAAATTAATTGCATGGATTTGGTTTTCCCAATGTAGTAAAATATGATTGGCTGCTTTATAGATTATGCTGAATCTGACTGAATAGTTAACCAGAGAAGAAGGTAAATATTTGTTCAGAACTACCGGTAGTATATTTGTTTGGAATAGTTTTCATTTATATACTGTCTTTCAGGTCAGCATTAACATAGTCATACCTATTTCCAAATAAGCATACTGACTCATTTCAAAAGGTTGATTATGTGGCACCAAATGACAGATTTTGAAAGGTTGCATTTTATTTTATTATTATTTTATTTTATGTTTGAATTTGCCTATTAATTATGGTAATTCTATTAAAAAATGGATTTTTTTTCCTTCTGGTCAGTACAATATACTTGGTATTATAATAATAATAATAATAATAATAATAATAATAATAATAATAATAAAGGTGAATACATCAGGAGAGTGAAGAAGATCTTAAAGTCCAAACTCAATGGAGAGAATACCATAAAGGCAATCAGCACCTGGGCAATTCCAGTCATTAGATACACAGCTGGAATAATGGACTGGACTCAAGCAGAACTAAAAGCAATGGATAGGAAGACCAGAAAAATAATGACAATGAATCATGCCCTTCATCCACGCAGTGACATTGACAGACTTTATCTACCAAGGCAAATAGGTGGGCGTGGAATGCTGCAAGTACATCAGATGGTTGAAGAAGAAAAAATGGCTTTGGAAGAATATCTGAAGGACAGTGATGAAGATGCACTGAAATTAGTATATCAGGAAGGCTTACTAACTACTGGAGAGACCAAACTGGCCTACAAGAAAGACCAAATGAAGAACAGAATAGAGGCATGGGAAGACAAAGCACTACATGGCCAGTACATTAAAAAAATAGCTGGGAAAGCAGATAATAAAAAGACCTGGCAATGGCTAAGAGCAGGAAAATTGAAGAAAGAGACCGAGGGACTAATTCTGGCTGCACAAGACCAAGCCTTAAGGACAAATGCATATAAAGTCAAAATTGAGAAGACAGCAACAGACAGTAAGTGCCGCCTATGCAAAGAAGCTGAAGAAACAGTGGACCACCTGGTAAGCTGCTGCAAGAAGATCGCACAGACTGACTACAAGCAGTGGCATGACAAAGTAGCAACAATGGTGCATTGGAAGATCTGCAGGAAATATCATTTGCCTGTAAGCAAGAACTGGTGAGATCATAAAATAGAGAAAGTCATACAAAATGATAAAATTAAACTGCTCTGGGACTTCAGAATTCAAACAGACAAGCACCTGCAACATAACACCCCGGACTTAACAATTGTCGATAAGAAAGACAAAAAAGTCTGGATAGTAACGTGGCAGTGCCTGGAGACAGCAGTATAGACGAGAAAGAACTGGAGAAGATAACAAAATACAAAAATCTACAAATAGAAATAGAAAGACTGTGGCAAAAGCAAGCAAGGGTAGTACCAATAGTAATAGGCGCCTTGGGTGCAATCCCAAAACAACTGGAGCACCACTTGAACACCATTGGCATTGACAAATTTGCCATTAGTCAATTGCAAAAGGTGGCCTTACTAGGAACTGCTTCCATCTTGCGATGATATCTGTAATACCATCAAACATCCACATCTGCCCATCCCAGGTCCTTGGTAAGGACTCGATAGGTAGACAAATGCCAAATCCAGTCTGAACATCTGGCTGACTGTGCGATGATCCATAACAACAACAACAACAACAACAACAACAAGAACAACAATAATAATAGTAAAGTTGGAAGGGACCTTGGAGATCATCTAGTCCAACCCCTGCTCAGTCAGTGTTTTTTCAGCCTTGGCAACTTTAAGATGCATGGCTTTCAACTTCCAGAATTTCCCAGCCAGCAGGGGAATCTAGATCTGATCTAATTTAATGGAGCTTAATTGCATATGTAAGATTTCATCTTAAAAAAACTGCAGTAATAAAAATTGACCCTGAACTATAGCAGAAGACTGCAGTTCTGGGCTTATATATCCAGGATCCTTTCTTTCCAATAAATATGTGTACAAGTAGTCCTTGACTTACGACCACAATGGAGCCCAAAATTTCTGTTGCTAAGCGAGACAGATGGTAAGTGAATTTTGCCCCATTTTACAACCTTTCTTGCCACAGTTCTTAAGTGAATCACTGCAGTTGTTAGTAACACAGTTGTTAAGTGAATTTGGATTCTCCATTCATTTTCTTGTCAGAAAGTTGCAAGTATGACCCTGGGACATTGCAACCCTCATAAATATGAGTTGGCTATCAAGCATCTGAATTTTGATCACGTTACTGTGGAGATGGTGCAATGGTCGTAAGTGTGAAAAATGGCCATAAGTCACTTTTTTCAATGCCGTTGTAACTTTGAACAGTCCCTAAATCAGCGGTTCTCAACCTGCGGGTCGTGACCCATTTGGGGTCGAACGACCATTTCACGGGGTCGCCAAACAAGGCTGTCTGCCATTTTTTCCCCCTTTTATTTAGCTGTGCTACTCCCTTTTATTCTATTGGCTTTTGAAAGCCAATAGAATAGATTCTATTCAAGAGACTCTATTCTATTGGCGTTCGAAAGCCAATAGAATCTATTGGCTTTCGAAAGCCAATAGAAAAGAATAGAGTCTAATTCTATTGGCTTTCAAAAGCCAATAGGAATTGTCCAGGCTGTCTCTGCCCTGCTAAGCTCGCCAAAAGCCCCAGTCTGCAAACGGTGCTGCAAGGCGAACTTTCTGGAAAGCTTCCGTCCCTGCTGAGCAACTACTAAAAGTAAGTAAAAGAGGGCCAGGGGTGGGAGGTGGGAGGCCAGCGAGCACAGGGAGGGTTGTTGGCGTGCGTGGGGCCCGGTGGGTGCCCTACCTGCCTTGGGCTGGGTCAGCTGGTGCCGTCGCTGCCACTTGCCGTGGCCGCCCAGGAGTGCCTGGGCCTGCCTGCCGCCGCCCCAAATGGGCGGTGGCCAAGGTAAGGCTAGAGGGGCAGCGGTGGGCGCAGGGAGGGTTGCTGGCGCGCGTGGGGCCCAGAGGGTGCCTTACCTCCCTTGGGCTGGGCCAGCTGGTAACCCAGCCGGTGGTCAGCCTGCGCCGTCTCTGCCGCTTGCCAGCTACGCCTCGGCCGGCGCAGAGGGTGGTACCACGCATGTGCGGCGCTCCCGGGCAGGGAAATACAGGTAGTCCTCAACTTACGACCGGTTGCGGGGTCGCGGCATTAGGAAGGTTGAGAACCACTGCCCTAAATGAACTAACTATAAAACTGAGCTAGAATATTTTTTTTTCCATTGCCCTTTTAAATGGCTTTGAGTAGTCTTTCATTTCCCTTTTAAGAGAAGGCTGGGCCAAACAGAGGCCCTTTGAGCTTTTTTTTGCTTTTGTGACTTCTTCTCTTCTCGGGTCCAGAATCATAGGTGGTTGGAGACTCACGTCTGGGGTAAGTAAATCTGGGGTTTAGTCCAGATGAAAAATGGGATAAGTAAAGAAACTTTTTGACTCTGCTTCAGAGCACAGACTTCTTAATAGTTTGATGTTCCTTTATATTTCACAGTATATTGATTGCTAATGGATTATACACTGAAATAAAAAATTACTTTGCACTAATGTGTGCTGGATAATGACACTCCCCACTCACCCCAAAATACCATAACTATCTAATACATGTGAATAGTATGAATTACATTGCACAGTGTGCCCAAGGACTTGCTGTATAACGATAATAAAAATGTTCATGTTTTCTCAGATCATGAAGTTCTCAAAAGAAGAGAAACTGGTAGACTTAAAGTGAAAATAGGGAAAGAACTGTCTTGTGGAGACTACTTGAAGTATCCATCTTTCAGGAACTTGCAGCCCAGCAAGAAGGAGAAAAGCCTATATAAAACTAACATTAGTAGGAATGTGTAGGGAGTTACCAAAGAGAAACTTTGTAATGTTTGAGATGGGATGTGTCTCGTGTGTTGAAATGCTAAATTCAGAATATTGTGGATAGGAATTATATGCCCAGGCCATGCATAAAGTTTCTGAATGAGATCTGTCCCTTCCCAGGATCCAGTAACGCAGGAGTGTCAAACTCAATTTCATTGAGGGCCACATCAGCATTGTGGTTGCCCTCGAGGTGTGTGTGTGTGGGGGCTAGCATGAGCGTGGACTACTGGGAGGACGTGGCTGGGGTGGGTGTGGCCTACTGGGTGGGTGTGGCCTACTGAGTGGGCATGGCCAGCTCGACATCGCTCTCGGGGTGCCTGTGCAGGCCTGTGGAGGCCTGGGGCGGATTCAAGAGTCTGGCAGAGGACCCGGGTCACAGGGAAACCCACTCCCTCTCCATGCGAGGAAACCTGGGTTTGTAACCAAAGCATCCTCAGCGATAGCATGGGAGACCATCAGGAGAGGTCAAGAGGAAGGGTCAAGGGGATGGCAAAAGAGCAGTAGGGCTGCCCGGGGCCAAGTGCTAAGACAGGACTTCCCTCAGACCCTTCCTCCCTCTCATTATAATCTATCTTCCTTCCTTTTTTCCCTCCCTCCCTCTCTCCCACCCTCCCTTCCTTCCTCCATTACTCTCTCCCTTTTTTCCCTCCCTCCTACCCTCCCTCCCTACTTCCGTTCCTCCCATCTTTTTTCCCTCCCTCCCTCCCTCCTTTCCTCCATTCGTTCTCATCTCTTTCCTTCCTCAGAAAGGGGTGATGGGAGGGGGAGAGATTGCCAGCACTGCCATGTTGCCACTGGTCTTGCTATTCCATGTGGGCGGGCGGGGGCTGTCCTGATGAATGGAAAGCCTTGTGGCCGTGAGGCTGAAGGTGCTGGTGGGAAGGGGGTGGTGCTGATCTACAACCTGGTTGCATCCATCAAAGCCAGAATGCACTCAGCCTTAGATCCACGGGGCAGCCCCACTCTGCCCCCTGGGCACACGCGCAAGTGGAGTCTGGTGCCCCTGCTGGCTGTCTTGCCCCGCAGGCTGACTTCACCCAGGACGCCGGCACTGGGCGTCTCCTGTGTGCACACCCGGGGGGCAGGACAGAGGCGGCAGGGCAGCCCTGGAACCAAGCAAGGATCTTGGCTCCAGTGTTGGAGCATTCATAGCTTCTGGAGGCAGATTGTTCCACTGATTAATTGTTCTAACTGTCAGGAAATTTCTCCTTAGTTCTAGGTTGCTTCTCTCTTTGGTTAATTTCCATCCGTTGCTTCTTGTCCTGCCTTCAGGTACTTTGGAGAATAGCTTGACTCCCTCTTCTTTGTGGCAGCCCCTGAGATATTGGAACACTGCTATCATGTCACCCCTCATCCTTCTCTTCATTAAACTAGACATACCCAATTCCAGCAACCGTTCCTTATATGTTTTAGCCTCCAGTCCCCTAATCATCTTTGTTGCTCTTCTCTGTACTCTTTCTAGAGTCTCAACATCTTTTTTACATCATGATGACCAAAACTGGATGCAGTATTCCAAGTGTGGCCTTACCAAGGCATTGTAAAGTGGTATTAATACTTCACGTGATCTTGATTCTATCTCTCTGTTAATGTAGGCTGGCACTTTGTTGGCTTTTTTGGCATCTGCAGCACACTACTGGCTCAAATTTAAGTGATTGTCCACTAGGACACTGAGATCCCTCTCATAGTTGTTACTATTGAGCAAGGTACCACCTATACTATACCTGTGCATTTGGTTTTTCTTGCATAAATGTAGAACCTTACTTTTTTCACCATTGAATTTCATTTTGTTAGATAGCGCCCAATGTTCAAGTCTGTCAAGATTCTTCTATATCTTAAGCCTATCTTCTGGAGTGTTGGCTATTCCTGCCAGCTTGGTGTCATCTGAAAATTTGATGAATTCCCCATCTAAAACTTTCTTCTTTATCAACAAAGAGATGTTGTGTAAAGCAGGGCTCCTCAATGCCCAGTCCGTGGACCGGCATCGGTCCATGGCATATCAGAAACCGGGCTGCGCAAACAAGCAAAGCCTCATCCCAGGATGCAGGCCGCACACAAAACCACGCCACCTCAAGTTATGGAAAAACCTCTCTCCTTGGAACCAGTCCCTGGTGCCCGAAAGATTGGGGGCCGCTGGTGTAAAGGAACTCAGAACTCCATTGTTGATTAGCAAGATAGCCTTAGAAAATTGAACAGAATGAGACAAGATTTGGTGTAAGCTGGTGGGTGATATCTCAGTTTTAAAGATAGATTAGATAGGTCAGGGGCTGCAGAGAAAAAAAAATCAACAAAATTTATCTTGTTCATCTCCAGGGGAGTAAGTATTCTGTGCTCCCTTTGACTCAAATGCTTTATTTGATAATTCATGATAAAACCCACCATGCATTACACTCCGAAATTGATGAATCTGAATTGAAAACTAAAATTCAGTTCTCAAAAATGAACTAAAAAGAACTATGAACACTTAGGAAATCATTTTGTTTGGTAAATGGTGTAAGCATTATCTGCTGAAGCTGCTTGCTCCCTGTCAAAAACTCAGATTTTAATACAGTGTTATCATGAAGTTCTCAATATAATAGAACACTGCATATTTGACTGTCTTATTTATTTTCTGGAAATGGTTTAAAACACCATTAGAAATTGCATGCCCAATATGTTCCCCACATACCGTGCCTTTGATTTTTCCTACCCATGTGTAGGACTTTTCAATTTCTGCTTGCTGAAATTCATCTTGCTGGGTTTTGCCTATTGTTCCAACACATCTGGAAGGATCAGGTTATGGAAGTCTGATATGCAACTTTGACAATGTCAGCTGAATTTATTTCCATATGAAGTTATCCAGGTTAAAATGCTTTCAAAAATTTAGGCAGATTAGGATGGGCTTCCATTGCAAAAACAATCTCTGGGGCAGTTTGGCAAAAAAAGCTAATATAGATGATGTTTTTAGCATGAATTTTTGCTTGTCTAGTTCTTAGTGAAGCATTTTAGCACTTCTAGCTATTTCTCCCTTCTACATTCTGTTCTTTGCCAATCTGTTCTCTACCTTTTGTATCTGTGAACTTGTTTCCTTTCAACAAAGCGCGTTCTAAAGACTGTGAAGAAACAGTCTTCTGCACTATTTCCTGACAAATGCTCCAAGCCATGCTTTATTGTCTGTATTTTTATGGATGGGTAGTGCAGAACTAGCGGTAATTAATTCAATCTGCTCTCATCATATACACTTTCTTATAATTTCACCTCATTCTTACCCTAAACAAAGGTACATAGCTTTTCATAAGCCAAGGGATGCATTTGCTGAAAATGGACCTCCCCAAAGTAGAATGCAAGGAGGACAAAAAGAATAAATATGATACAAAATTTACATTGAATTTTATTTATATTAAAATTGATATTATTGTTTCCATTTCCCAAACGTATTTGTTTTTTCCTTCCAGGTATGTTAAGAATACAATTGGTTGAGCAGTTTTGAAGGGGCCCTGGTGCCATACCAAAAATCTTCAGAAAATTCATAGGGCTCTTAGTAATACAAGTCTATCATAAAACCAAAACCATATGCTTGTGTTTAATCATTGGTTAGATTTTTAAACTGCTTATTGACAATTGCCCTCTAGGTGGTATTAAACATTGTCAAAAATTTTTTTACAGGGAATCTGATTTTCATCTGTGCCAGATTTTTGCTGGAAGGCTGATGAACATTCAAAGAGTGGTATTGCATTCACGCCCTGGTACGTTTCTACTTGTTGGAGAACATATTTGAGTTTTGTGTCCTTGTAGAACAGTGATTCCCAAACTTGACAATTTTAAGGCATGTGGACTTCAACTCCCAGAATTCCACAGCCAGCAACGCTGGCTGTGGAATTCTGGGAGTTGAAGTCCACATGCCTTAAA
This sequence comes from Crotalus tigris, assembly GCF_016545835.1. Taxonomy (NCBI): domain Eukaryota; kingdom Metazoa; phylum Chordata; class Lepidosauria; order Squamata; family Viperidae; genus Crotalus; species Crotalus tigris. Next base: position 1,169,009 of record NW_024096464.1, on the reverse strand, counting down.
ATTGTCAAGTTTGGGAAACACTGTTGTAGAACATTGTAAATGGGAAGAGAAAAGGCATTGAAGAGATTGATTTCTGATGTGCACATCCAAAGCTTGTTATTACAAGTCTTCAACAAGACATTCTTAGCAGACATTTTCTAATTACAGATGTGTTGGTGAGAATATTTCAGTTTGTGTCAGAGCAAAAATATATAAACAAATAACCTAAATGAGATTGAAGTATGAAATGTGGAAAGTGCTGTAAACAATGTTGTATGTTTTAAATTGTGTACTCATGATTTCTAACAGTAGCTATAAGCAGTATTTACTGTGAATAATCTATTCTTAACTTTGAAAGTTATTGTATTGGTGCATTTCCTTCTGGCCTCTTGTTAATTTCTATTTCACTTGAAATTTATAAACAGCTGGCCATTCTTGCACTAAAATTGGTGGCATATATTTCCAGCTTTTTTACATTAAAATTGCTGTTCATCACAAACTACCTTACTAGAAATGAGGATATTTAGATACATACATCATGTTGAAAATCATCAAGGCCAACAGGAAGCAAAGCTTGGGAGGAGAAATACAAATAGAATTTGTAAAATCAGAACAGCGGCTGACCCAAGGTATTTCACAGAAGAAAAACATGCTTTTGTAAGGAATGTGAGTCCTCTGAAGTCAGATATGATTGTTGAGAAATGCTAATTTAACTCCCATAATCTCAAAAGGAAGGAGAGACCAAGGTGCTAAATCTTTGATCTGACTCATTCTAGGCATCAATGGAGTGCCAGTTGCAGAAAACTTCCGTATGGAAGAAGCCACCCTCTCAGACAAAATTGCTGAGGGTCAAGTTAAAGTCCGTACACTTTATTTGTCTGTGGATCCTTACATGGTAAGTGGGTATAATGAATATATTAAAATATCTGAAGAATATTTGGCCAGTTGATTCTTCATGTGATCTGCCAGTCATGTGTCACTGTAAATAGTGATTTATGGCAATAATACTAATACTACTATTACTACTACTAATAATAATAAAAGTTGGAAGGTACCTTGGAGGTCATCTAGTCCAACCCCTTGCTCAGGCAGGAAACCCTATACCAGTGATGGTGAAAATTTTAGAGACCAAGTGCCCAAAAACTGGCCCTGCCCCCGCTCTATCCCCTGCCCCGCTCCCGCTCCGCCCCATCAGTCACCCCACCTGCCTGCAGGGCCACTCACTGCCTCCAGGGCCTGCCGCAGATCGCCCAGGCAGCCCAGCAGTGCTATGGTGGTCACGCCCTCTGCCCGCGCCCTGCAGCATCAACTGTGCATGATGGGGTGTGAGGGCAGAGTCTTGTCTACACTGCCTGGCTGCCATGTTCTTGGCTGCGCTGCTCCGGGTGGGCCACGCTCAGGGGCGACTCTCCTTTAGGGGGGCTGCTGGAGAGGAGGGGGTTGTGGTGGGAGGTGAGGCTGGGGCAACAGCACATATGCGCACAGAGAGGGCTCCGAGTGCCGCCTCTGGCACCTGTGCCATAGGTTCGCCACCACTGCCCTATACAATTTCAGACAAATGGCTGTCCAGTCTAACAGAAGGGAATATTTTGTTTTGCATAAATACCCATGACCACAATTATAACACACATACTGCAAAGTATTTGGAAAGTACCTGAGCTTTTCGTTTCCTCCTTCCATGCTGATGGCTAATATGAATATGGAAAGTATTGTAGCTTCTACAATTGAAGCCAGTGTAACTGGGAGAAAGAATCATAAGAAGATCTCTGAATATATGTAAACCTTATACCATACATTAATTCCATTCTGAAAAAGTGTACAAATATTCTGCATGTTGTAATAAAAAATTCCAGCATTGGAATTTACTTTAGTTAATGTGAAGTAAACTTAGAGTTCTTTGTATAATAACTTTACTAATTACTAATCTTCATTTTCCACAAGATTACATCAGAAATTTGTGTTGCATAATTTGAATTATGTTTTTTCTAAGATGTATCATATGAACCAGAACAACCTCTTAGTCTGTCAGTAATAAAAATACAACCCTTATTCTTCCTTCTTAAGCTTTTAAAGGATTTATTGTATTATTTAGCAGTTTCCATATTTTTATTCTGACTAGCATTAAAATCCTTGTAGCTTCATGTTTTGGCCAGCTATGTGTTTTTTGAAAAGGATTGTGCTTTAAAGGATTCTCTTGCTATAAATAATTGTCTTTTAGCGGTGTCGTATGAATGAAGATGCTGGCTCTGACTACCTCCAGGCTTGGAAATTGTCTGAAGTTACTGATGGAGGTGGAATTGGTTGTGTGGAAGAAAGCAGAGATGTGCATTTTGCTCCAGGAGACTTTGTGACTTCCTTTACCTGGCCCTGGCAGACCAAAGCCATTTTAGACGGAAAGCAACTGAAGAAGGTAGCATGGTGGCACTTGTTTCCATTTCCTTTGGAGAAAAACAATATAGATGAGTGTGCCCTGACCTCTAGCAATATGTGATTAAAGACTATGGATATCCATAGGGAGGGGGTTGAATGGAGACGTGTAATGACAGTGCCCCAGGAGCAAGTATATAATAATAACATGTATGTGATGATGTTCCTGTAGTTTATTGGGGATATCACTGTTAAAGAACAACACCCACTATTTTTTTCATTTGCACAGTTGTTTATGGCACAGCATCCAATGTGGTACCAAAAATGTGGTTTTTAGCTGAGTACCAAAGGAACAAGTTTATAATGTTATACAGATAATTTTTGACTCTGTGTCAGCTTTTTGCATCCTGGCAACTGTCTAAACAATTCCTGCAGTTTTTTTCCCACATTTTCAGAAGTGGTTAGCCATTGCCTGTTTCATAGAGCTAAGAGAGAGAGTGACTGGCCCAGGTATCAAGGTAGCTTCCTATCTAAGGCAGGGCTGGAACTCAGTTTCTAGCCAGATGCCTTAACCATTGTACTAAACTGGCTTCAAATAGAACCACAAAACTTAAAAAAAAAAAGACAAAAAATGTCTACCAACTTTGAACCTTTTCAAAAAAAATCCAGCCAAAAAATCTGAATGGATCTTGACTAGAATGATAATGCTTAATTCAATCTGAAACTTTTTTTTTTCAGATCGAACAACACCTTGTAGATGGACACCTTTCCTATTTCTTGGGTGCAGCTGGCTTGACTGGGCTGACGTCTTTGCTGGGAATCAGAGAGAAAGGACATGTATCTCCAGGCTCTAATCAAACCCTGGTTGTCAGTGGAGCTGCTGGTGCTTGTGGCTCCCTGGCTGGGCAGGTAAGAAGCTATAAACTCAGTCTAATTTGTATTATTTGGACATACGGAAGCCACTATATTTTTTTTTCTATACCTCAGGAATAGATAGATTTTTCTCATGGGATACATATATATATATATATACCATGATAAAATCTATCTGTTCCTGATGTATAAAAAAATATATGGTGGCTTCCATATGTCCAAATAATACAAATTTCCCCCCAAATATATATATATATCTATATATATTTGAAGCAGAGACAGAGTTCGAAGATACAACAGTATCCTAAGCTTTGCAGAGGTAAAAGTTTATCCTGAAATCATCTCAGCTCCAATCAAGCCAACATTCCCAATTTGAGAAGACTTGGGGGTATGGGAGCAAATCTTAAACATGTTTCAAAAATCTCCAAAACAAAAAAAAGGTCTAAATATTTAGGCCCCATTCTTTCTGTAAGATCATAACATCACTAGTCACACCCCGTATGGTTCTTAGGAGACTTCATTTTATTTTTTTAAGTTAAAAGCTTTTAAAAACTCCTGCCTTTAATCCCAAAATTTAAAAAATTGCCTACCTCCATTTAGTCTTTCTTCCACCTCACATGCTATGTGGTATAGGAAGAGAGCTTCTATTGGCACCAACTGTTTCTTCCTGTTGCTAATAAATGTGAGCATCGCTGCTTTCATTTGAGACTATGACAAAGAATGACAATGGGTTAAAATATCCTTTTACCCATTTCATAATTATTGTCCAATTTGGTCTTCTCCCTCTCTGCTGGCTCCTTGTGAGAAAAGATGCAGAGAATGATTATTTTGTAACTGACAGAAAAATATAGATTTGTTTGGTTTGTTTTTTTTTTTTAAAATCATTGTGCTGGAAGACAAGTGATTGCAAAAAGCTGACTTTGTGTAATGGTTTTCTGTTTTCAAAGATAGGTCTCCTGGAGGGCTGTTCTAAAGTAGTTGGTATTTGTGGCACAGATGAAAAATGCAAGGTTTTGGTCTCGGAAATGGGTTTTGATGCTGCAATCAACTATAAGAAAGAGAATGTGGCACAGCAGCTACACAAACTTTGCCCAGATGGAGTGGATATCTACTTTGACAATGTTGGTGGAGACATCAGTGATACAGTAATAAGACAAGTGAGTGTGCTGTGCCTCCTTTTTGAGTCCATTCAGGAATTTGTGTGAATGCATGGATGGGTCAAGGTGAAGAGAAAAAAAAATACTATGTGCAGTCCCACTCCTGCTCCCTAGATTAAACTTCTTTTGGCTTAATGTGAGTACAGCTCTCCAGAGGATCTAGACCTCAAATATTGCAAGGGCCCAGATAGCTAGAAACTGGAGAAAGGACAGGAACACGTAGAACCCTCTTCTCTCTCCATTTTGAGCTCTGCATGAGTCCTTGTGTTGGTGCAGGATGCGGGGGGGGGGGGAGGAGGGGAGAAGTTATGGATGCATAATCAAAGGAATACAAAATTAAATTGGCACAGCATTCAGATAATCAAATCACCATCTTTTCTACACCAAGATATAACTAATCACTAAATCTATTTGAGCCACTCTGAAATGGCTTTGGATTCTTAAGATATTTTCTAATATAATTGTTTACCTAAAATTTGGCAGATAAATATGAGCAGCTAACTTGAAATAACACAATTTCTTTCCCATACTACTGTAATGTAATAGGGAATCTAATATACAGTATATGCCGCCGTATTAGGCGACCCGGCGTATAAGACGACCCCCGTCTTTATAGCCGGGCCGCATTCCTAGAACGTCGTCTTATACACCGGAAACTACCAGTATTTCCGGCGTATAAGACGACTTGGCGTATAAGACGACCCCCGTCTTTGGTGCCGATTTCAGCGTTCGTGGAAGTCATCTTATACGCCGGCATTTACGGTATGTTGGAATATATGTTCTTCTTTTATATTGTTCTATCACATTTGTGGAGTTTTGTTAGCCAAGGAGGACACAAGATGCTTATTACGCACATATCTTTAATTTATGATTTTTGCCAGCTCTGATTTCCACTGATATAGCCAATGAATGCAAAAATGTTTTTCATGAAGATTGGAGTAAGTTTCTTCTCTGCATTTTGTTTGGCTTTGTGGCTGAAAGCTTTTTTCTTAAAGATTTTCTGTATATAATTCACTTCTATTCTCATCCAAATTAAGTTGCGCAAGTCCTCTAATCTCTATCACAGTGGTGGCGAACCTATGGCACGCGTGCTACAGGTGGCATGCAGAGCCCTCTCTGTGGGCATGTGCACCATCACTCTAGTCCTAGGCCTTCAGCTGGGTTTTATCTTTAGGCCTCCGCCGCAAAAAAAAAAAAAAGGTTCAATCAATCAATCTAAAAGATCTTGCAAAATTGGAATTGATTGATTGAACTTTTTAGTCCCACCCAGTTTGCTGTTATCACCAAAGCCACGCCCACCCAATGGGCTACGCCCACCTGACACCCAATGATACATAAGTGGGTTTTGGGTTGCAGTTTGGGCACTCGGTCTCTAAAAGATTTGCCATCACTGCTCTATCACATCCTCATTGATAGCTGAGGTATGCTTAAAAGTCTGGCCAAAGTGACAATGTGACCCATATGTTTACATTACGTATTACTCACAGACTAATTAGTAATGTGAAGCCACTCTAGTGATATTAGAACACTTGGATTCATTGAGTAAACTGTATTTAAGTTAATCATAGTAAATATACTGTCGCACATACAGTTTTGGTTTCACTGGAGTCACATCCATAACAAACCATGATAACATAAATGTGACACATCTTATTATATCATTACACACTATAGATGCTGCAGTTACACATTTATTTGCATTATGACATCTAATGCAAGAATAACTTGTGGCATTTGTGTGATATCATAATGATGTAAGGGTCATCATTTGTCCTTTTGCCTATACCACAGGTCCGCAACCTGCGGCTCCGGAGCCGCATGCGGCTCTTTGAGCCTTCCCCTGTGGCTCCCAGCCTCCTCTGCCATTTGCAGAGAGACACAGAGACAGAGAGAGGCAATTGTGCTTCCCTGCTTCTCTCTCTCTCTCTCTCTCTCTCTCTGTGTGTGTGTGTGTGTAAAAGAGAGTGCACTCACAATGTTCTCCGAGGAGCTGAAAAGCTTATTGGGCGGAGCTCCTCCCTTTGCTGCATCTCTGCAGGAAGCAGGAAGGGCAGGAGAGAGCTAGCTAGCCCAGCTATGCTGACTCAGGAATTCTGGGAGTTGAAGTCCATAAGTCATAAAAGAGCCGAGGTTGCCTACACCTGAGCTTGTTGGAGAACAGCTTGAAGCCAACTTGCCAAGTGAGCAGCAGATAGGAGAGAGGGAGAGAGGGGGGCAGAGAAAGAGAGAGAGGGAGAGACAGAGAGAGAGAGAGAGTGGGGGAAGAAGACTGGCAGACCAAGGGCAGATAGAGAAGGAGAGAGAGAGAGAGAGAGAGACCCTTTTGACATCTAAAATGAAGATAACACTGCATATATCCTTTTTTACCTGTGTGTGTATGTGTATATATATACATACACACACACACACAAACACACACACACCTATAATAAAGGTAAAAAAGGATATATGCAGTGTTATCTTCATTTTAGATATCAAAAGAGTTTTGCGGCTCCCGGTGTTTTGTTTTTGGTGGGAAACAGGTCCAAGTGGCTCTTTGAGTGTTTTGGGTTGCCTACCCCTGGCCTATACCATGGATGCCCATACAGTATACAATAACTGAGGTGAATAGCATTTTGATTCTTTTTTCTTTACTCTTATTTTTCCTATAGAAGAATAAGTGAAACATATTGCTGGTTGCTGCAACAAAATGTAGACCAGACAAATGGGATGTTCTTCTGCTGTTTCAGTACATGTAATAAAAACACACTGTTCTTTTAACAGTTCTCTTAAGTCAACCCCTTGCTGTTTAATGTTCTATTGCAATTATATTGCACAGTTTTCAGACTGTGCTTCCAGGAGAGCCATGATGCCTGCTTTAGCCAGCAGCAACTTGTTAAGATAAACTGTGGGAAAAGGCCAGCGTAAATCAAAGCCTGCCCCCACTTTTGGGAAACTCTAGCTGTTGATTTTCAGAACAGTATTTATCAGCCTTATGCTCCAACTTGCAGAGAGGAGTAGAAGATTACTCAGGAAGATTTAGCAATGTCCTTGTCACGTTGCTTTGCTATGACTTTGGTTCTTACATATACTTTGACTGAAAATTGGCAAAAGACTAATTTACTCCATCCATCATAGCCTTTTTCACCTCCTTGCTCCAAGGCTTTTGATTATCCTATGCATTTTTCTCTATTTTCTCAAGCAGCTATGATTCCAGCATACCTTCTACTAGTTTCTATTTGCAGAATGTAGTGTAACTGAAAATGAAGTGTGGGCAGTAAGGGCTTTATTATTAGTGCAAACAAGAAATAATTAGACATATTCTTCTTTACCTTAGCAGCAGTCCCCAGCCTTTCAGGCTCTGTGGAGCAGCAGCAACAGCAGGGGGATGGCCTTTTGGTACACGCACCACTTGTGCAAATGCAGCATTGCAAACTTGCCTACTGCTTCTGCAGCCCATTCCCAACCAGGCCGTGGCCCAGTATTGGATTGTGGACCAGGGGTTGGGGGAACACCTGACCTCAAGGATACATCTTCTAAGAGATATATAAACAGGACTAATATATTTGGATGATACCTAAGTGGCACAAAACATAAGATTTATGTTTATTTGCTGCAATCTAGTGGTTATTCACATTTTTGAAGGTCAGATATGACAATCCCATGCATGAATATATATTTTTTTGACCGTTCATGTTTGTAAATCCTTACAATTTTTTAAAAGATAACTGTAAAACACAGTAATGAATATATTGAGTTGGCAAATATGCAGTCTAAATTCTAATCTGAAAGAATAAGTGAAAAAAGAATGTAATCTCACAGCTTTGTTTTCTATATCTGAGTCCTGGAACACTTTCCAGGATCTTCTGTAACATGCAGAGAAGTTGGAGTTTTGGTGTATAAGGTTAAGAATCATAAATATGAAAAAAACCTATTATTGTGAACCATTTCATATCAGTTATAAGTTGAAGGAGTAACTTTCCCATCCACAGTATTTCTAAAAAATACTCTTAAGAAATAAAAACTGCAATGCTCTATCAGTCTTTTTGTTTCCAATAGATGAATTCAAATAGCCATATTATTTTATGTGGTCAAATCTCCCAATATAACAAGGACATGCAGTACCCACCTCCTTTACCTCCAGAGGTAGAAGAAATAAGGAAATCACGGAACATTACTAGGTATTGTTCATTGGCTTATTATTTCTCTGAATGAAACACTGAATAAAATTTTCTGAAATCTGTGAATGCTTTTTTTTAGTTCTAAAAATTGCTTTTCTAGATTGATGCACCATCTGCGAAACAAGGTCACTCAAATAATTACTGGAGTTGAACTTGCAGCTTTACAGAAAATTCTATCAGTGACAAAGCTCTTTGATAGAAAAAGAAAATAGGAAGGCTGATTTCCATATATGCTAAGGGAAACTGGAGTTGGAACTACAGTAACAAATATACAGCTAACCTAAAACTTCATCAGTGAGAAATGTGATATGCTTCCAGTAGCACTCAAGTCCCTCAAACCATGCATTTGAGTTTTACTGACTAGAGAATGAGAAATAATTTTGTGCTTTATTTGCACATTCCAAAGCTTAATGTGTTACCTGGAGAAGATGAAGGCATTTAATAGATATTTGATCAGAAATTTAAAGTGATGCAGCAGAAGGTTGATCCACCCTTTCCCAGCCTGGTGCTTTTTATATGAATTGTATTAGAATTCTCCATTGTTCCCAGTGAGTTTAGAACAGGGATTATTCAATTATTCTGTTGCATCGGAAAGTCATTTATCCTCTGTTTCGAGGTGTGTCTTTTGGAGTAGGCAAAAGATGGGCACTAAATTCACGTTGTGTCAACTTTGGAACGGCACACATATAAAGGTTCTAGTGTCCCAATAGGCTAAAATTTATTTATTTCAGATGAACCATTTACACTGTTAAAATATTAGACCGATCGCATCGCTATTTCCTAACCCTTTAAATTATGTCTGCTGGACTGTGTTGCCATTTCTATCTGCTGCAAACAAGACAGACCAACATACTGCTTGTTTCCACCCATGACCAATTTGACAACTTTTGTAGTTTCTCTTAATGATTCTTAACATTGAAAGTTGTTTGATCTGCCGAAGAAACAATTTATTTTGGACTATAACCTATTGAATTATTATGTATGAAACTATAAATATTTTTCTGTAAATGATGGTTACAATTAGATGGGAAATTTAATTGTTGCCCTAAGTGTTTTTTATGATAATGGTAATAGTTCCCCTTTGCACATAAAACTGAATCAGAAAGGCATTTCAGGATGTTTTTAATGTTTAACATTTGACTGCTGTGAGATGTCAATTTCATTCTTCACAGAGAAAGATTCCTGGTTTTGAACTACATGGAGAAATATTCAGCTAGTACTCTGCAGCTTTGTCAGTGGATAAAAGAAGGAAAATTGAAGGTATTATAAAAATCAATAGGTAAATTGCTCATGCTGCAAGCAATCATTTTCTTTCATTGACATTTTCTTTTCTTATTTGTTGTGGTTGCTGAAGCTGAATGAATAACTCATTTCACCTTATCTACAATGAATAGAAAAGCTTCTCAGAAATCATCTGATTAGGTGTAACTATCTAAATAACTGAGTTTTAATAATTTTCAACTGTGTTTAATGAAAGAAAAAAAGGCTAGATTGCATCAAAAGGGAAAAATAACCTTTAATATTATTTTTTTAAAAAAAAAAACAGGTCAAGGAGACCATCGTGGAAGGCTTAGAAAACATTGGAGGTAAGAGATTGATTCTGTCTTTTGACTCTATATCCTTGATTAAAATATATGGACACAGGAAGATCTCCTGCTTTATTTCTGGTTCAAATAGCAAAATTGACCCGAATCTGAATGCCATTGCTATTCATAGTTAAAGAATGCTAAATATACTTCTTAATTAATGTCTTTACATTTAAACTGAATGTATTTAAAGGTTAAAACTGCTGAATCTAAATTCTACAAAACTAATAGCTCCTAAAATATTGTCTTACTATCTTTGAGCATTTTAAAAAAAAATAAAGTAGCAACTGTTATATGCTTCTTACACTATGCATTTAGAAGTAATTATCTGGCTTAATTTTATTTTTCACAGCAAATTCAACCTATCCAGCAATGAATAACCAATTCTTTATGACAGAATTTCTAGGGAGGTCATTATGTTTTTGTATATGTGACTAGTCTGTGTATAAGTGAACTGGAAAACCATATCCATAATTTCTGCTACAATCATTTGTTTTGGCATAAATTGTGATGAAAACAGTGTTTTTAACAGCATGGCAGCATGGTTGGAGAATGGGAGCTGAAATCCCAAGACACCAGGTTGAGGAAGGCTGAGCAATCTAATTCTTACAACTATAGGTAGAATAGAGCAGGAGTCCCCAACCCTTGGTCTGTGGACTGGCACTGGTCTACAACATGCCAGAAACTGGGCTGTGCAAACAAGTGAAGCCCCATCCATGGGATGCAGGGAGCATGCAAAACCACACTTCCTCCAGTCCATGGAAAATTTTCTCCCCAGAACCAGTCTCTGGTGCCCAAAAGTTTGGAGGCCGTTGGAATAGAGGATCAAACTAAAAATTAATTAATGTAAGGGATTTCATTTGCTGACCTTATATCAAACATTTGGCTTTGGTTTTGAAAAGAGAAAGGATCTGTATGCCAAGAATATGGAGTTCAAATTACTTGCTAGTAAGACACCCATTACTATTTTCTATCATCATCTTCATTAAAACAAAATCCCCCCTTTCCTAACGGATTTCTGTTAGACAGTAGACAAAGGTTTTTAGTTCACCCTTTACCAATTTGTGAATTTCTCTTTTGCGAGAATTATACTTTTCACTTGCTCAAGGTAATTTACATTCAAAATAATAAAAGCCAATAGACAAAATACAGGTAGTCCTCGACTTACAACAGTTCATTTAGTGATTGTTTGAAATTACAATGGGATTGGAAAAAGTTAACTTATTAATGTTTTTCACACATGATCATTGAAGCATCTCTGGTCATGTGATCAAAATTCAGATGCTTGGCAACTGGTTCATATTTATGACGTTCTGGAATCATGTCAATGGGGAAGCCAGATTCACTTAACAAACCGTGTTACTACTTAACAATTTCAGTGATTCACTTAACAACTGTGGCAAGAAGAGTTGTAAAATGGGGCAAAACTCACTTAACAAATGTTTCACTTAACAACAGACACGTTGAGCTAAATTATGGTCTTAAGTTGATGATTACCTGTAATGATTCAATACATTCCATCAAGTCTGCGTTCCAAGGCCACCTAAAATATTTTATTCTGGACATCCAGAAAGGAGGATGAAATCTTGGCCTCCGTACATCACTTGAGAGCCTCAGGTCAATTGCAACAACTGCTGGTTTTATCTCATGTCGTGAGATTAAAAAAAAAAAAAAAGAGTTGGAACTGATCACACAGATCTTAAATACCATTAGAGTTCAGAGGTGAGATATAAGAATACTGTATGCAGGGCCATGGCTCTGGAGGCCTTTCAAGATAAGGAGTTATCTTGAATTTGGCCTAGGAACTGAGAGAACTGTTGCAGTTATCCAAGTTCTGGGGCTGCTGAATGAAAAGGGGAGAAGGAACCAGAGGAACTTTGTAAGTGTGAGAGAAAAAAGAGGCCAAGAAACCGAGAAAGTATATAGGAAGATATCGCCAAAGAAAAAAGAATGGTGATTGAAAAATGAAGAGTTTTTTGAAAAAAAAAAAAAACCCACCAAATTTGTAGTTCTTCCAGAAGCAGAGCCCTATGAACTAAGTGTAGTGGGGAGAAGGGGATTGAGTAATACCTGAGGAATGTAAAGAAGAGGAAAAACAAAAATGTGCATGGGGGGGAGGGAATATAAAAGGGTCGTCTACTTATAAAAAATCAAGTTACAAATTTTCACCCATGTGAACAAAGCTTCTGCAACTCCAACCCAGAAGGTCCTGGAAAGCAGAAGATGGGAAAGGGCTAGTTTACTGCGTGCTACATACATGTGCTTGGCAGCACCATCACACATTGGGAGGCTAAGCTTTTGGATGCTACTCTGTCCTGTCTGTTCACTTATCTCTTGGTTTAGTTTGCAGTGTTCTTCCTTTGTGTAATGGGTAAAATAAAAATTGTATACTTTTTAGGCTTGGACATACAAATAGTTCCTTGGAATGCAAACTGTTCATAAGTAGAGGGCTGCCTGTATTCCAAAATTGAAAATCCACGTAGAGGCTAGAAGTTATTAATCAATTCAGAGCAATTGAGTGCTTGCATTATCCTGCTGTAATAATTGCACAAGAGTTGAGAATGCAGAATCAGCTGGTACAATGGCCACTGCTTTGCTTTAGCCTGGATCAGTGGGGATCTGCTTGGGGCTAGCCTTTGAACTAAAATTGCTCATGCAGCCGCATGAAAGAAAACACAGAGATTTAAAACTTGTACCAACACTATGTTTTGGTGAAAAAGTTTATTTAAACTTTTGTTTCATCATAGTGAAGAATCAGGTTGCAAAGGAGAGGAATCCCTATTTGTGTGGTCCTACATATATGTATATTTGTAATTCAAGCTAATGGTGTGGCTCTGATAATAGCAAATCTATGTTGTTATCTTGGTGACAATATGGAACTGGTTTCTCACTGTCTACGGATTTGTTTAAACTATCCAGTCTAGCCTATTGTCCTACACTTGCCAGATAGGTTTTCATCTATTTATTAACCAAATCCAAGCCTCCTTAGTTTGTTCAAGTCCCGTAAAAATAGGCTGGTGCTGCTGCTTGCACATTAGTGTATTAGAAATATGCAGTATATAGAAATTGACTTCTGTGGTATACCATATATACTGTACTAGCTAGCTAATTCAAATGATTTGAAAACAAGTTGCCTCTCTCCCCATAAACAAATTTGTCAGCCTGAATACAGATTTCTTGCCTTTATTATTTTTATAACAACTCAAGGCAGCAAACATATTAAATACTCCAATGACCACCCTGTGAAGTGAGTTGGGCTAAGAGTGAGCAACTTGTCCAAGGTCACCCAGCTGACTTTCATGGCTAAGGAAGGACTAGATCTAACAGTCTCCTGGCTTCTAGCCTGGTTCCTTAACCATCATGGGTCCCCAACCCCTGGTCATCCACAGTATGCCAGAAACTGCACAAACAAGTGAAGCCCCATCCGCAGGCAGCACACAAAATTACGCCCCCTCGGGTCCATGTAAAAACCTCTCTAGGGAACTTGTCCCTGGTGCCCAAAAGGTTGGGTACCGCTGCACTGGACCACATTGGCTGTCTTTAACAACATGGGCTGACTGTTGAAGGAAAAATAATGTTCTTTTGTACATTTAAGTTAATTCAGAAAACTTCTGTATTGAAAATAAAAATACCAACATAAATATTTCAGCTTTTGAATTATTTCATCTTTTTTTCCTCTTACAGCTGCTTTCGTATCTATGATGACTGGGGGCAACATTGGAAAACAGATAGTGCTTGTTTCCAAATAAAACCAATTTCTGACCTATTTTGTGTCTACCAAGAAAGGAAATATTTGCATAGTCTGGTATGGTCTTAACCTTTGTATCTCTATCCCATTTTGATGATTAATAAAATCTTTTGAATTTTAATTTTTTTCTAAGTTCTTTAAGGACTTTTTCTTCCCTCTCTAGAGTTTCTTTTTCAATCAAAATGTGTTTCATAGTCTTCAGTAACTAATGATAAAATATTATTACTGTACCACTGCTGCAGAAATATAAACTCTGTATGTGTAATACAAAACTAAGGTTAGTTTTAGGTGTTTGAAGGAATGTTTGCAAGCAAATTATCATGGCTCATTTGGCCAATTCGTGATTTGGTTTTCTTCTGCCTTTGTTAATATCTAGAAAGCAATTTTCTAATAATACTATAGTAGTGTTTCTGAATTTGAGGATAAATGTAAGCCATAGTTGAACAACTAGGATTTTGTAACCAACTTCAAAACTTTAAATTAAGGTTTTTCAAAAAATAAACCATGGCTTACTCCCTGGAAGTAAGTAAACCAATTAGACAAACCATATATTGACTTACGTTTTGGTTATGTATAAATCACACTCTAATCACTACTGAAAGTAAAACAATAATGAGAATCTATTAAACTTATTTGTTAATGTAATTCTCTGGCTTGGCTTCTCTTCTGTGATACACTATTTTTTCTGATGCATTAACAGTGAATGAATGCTTTTAGCTGTTCCTATTTTCTCTAACATTTCATTGTTACATACATTTATTTAGATTAGAACACTAAACAAGAAGAGACATTTCTTAATTATATGACTAAGTTATGGGATGAAAAAACCCTTCCGTACAGTTTATGTCCAAATGTTCCAGCTTCCAAAATCCAATGTAGCGTCATGACCATGAGAATTATGACAAAGGAATTCTCTGAATTCCCTTGTGATAAAGAAAAAATATGTTAAGAAGGCTTTTAATAATTTGTGAAACAAAAGTTTGCAGCAAAACATCTGTTCCATGCAGCATGTATCCATATCTCTATCAGATAAACAAGAAAGCAGCAAACAAGGCATCTGTAGAAACAGCACTGGGTCTCTAATATAGGTAGTCCTCAACTTATGACCACAATTGAGTCCAAAATTTCTGTTGCTAAGCGAGACAGTTAAGTGAGTTGTCCCATTTTATGACCTTTCTGGCTGTAATTGTTAACTGAATCATTGCAATTGTTATGTTAGTAACACAGTTGTTAAGTGATTCTGTGTTCCCCATTGATTTTGCTTGTCAGAAGATCACAAAAGTTGATCACATGACCCCGGGACACTGCAATCATAATAAATATGAGTCAATTGCCAAACGCCTGAATTTTAATCACATAACCATGGAAATGTTCAACAGTCATAGGTGTGAAAAACGGTCACAAGACACTTTTTTTCAGTGCCATTGTAACTTGGAACAGTCACTAAACAAACTGTTGTAACTCGAGGACTACCTGTACTCCAGTAGGAATTTTTTTACCCTGCAATTCTTATATATTTATCTGAATCAACCCTAGTGAATTCTGCACAAATTACTTTTAAGTAGACATGAGAATGATTGTATGTGTCAGGCAACAGGTTAACATTTTCAGATAAGACAGCAAAATGTTAGCAAATACAAGATTGGATAAATAGTACACAAAAGCATTTTATTACAAGAGACAAATATTGGGGAAAAAAATAAATAAAAATGCAATGTATATGCAGACCCAGCCCGTACATGCTATTAAATAAACAAGGGGGCAGGAACCAAAGGTAATATTTATATATTTACAGCGTGACCGTTATATTCCTTTACAATACACATACATAGTTCCAGCCATATCATGTTCAAGATATATAGAGTATTATAACTACATCTGTTGGATTATTTTCAGTAAACATGCAAACATGCTGTGGCTTGACCCATCAGCCATACTCATCCTAATTATAAGCTCTGAATCCTGGAAAGTGAAAAATCCGGTCAGTTATTGATTATGGCATAGGATAAATTGTATTGGACATTTAAAGAGAGACTTCTACAAGGTTTAGCCGTTGTCAATAGGTGCTCATTTAATATGTGTAGTTCTATAATTGACTCATTTTCATATAAATACAGCATACACTTAATTGTATTTTTCACATTCATTTTTTAACAAGATACAACACATTCTATTTTTTACTGATTATCTCAGTTCCTGCATGACAAAAGTAAAGAACACTGTATATTTCAATCTCATTGTGATCTCATTCAGCATAATAATCATGAACCAAGAAAATCAACAATATTTTCCAGCAACTGATTGTTAATAGGCTACATTGATATCTTAAATAATACACATAAAAAATTAATACTAGCAATAATCCAGAGAGGTTTTCAAGAAATTATGTGCATTTTAGTGGATTCCTGCTTACCTGAAATCACTAGGGGAAACCACCAAGAATTTGAAATAAAGCTAACTTCCATAGGCAAGCAGGCAGAAAGTACATTTTCTTTTTCATCTGAATTCATATATTAAGTTATGACTTTTACATGTATGATATTTAAGTATTATTTATTTTAAAAAACACGTTATTAAGTTCACACAATATGCTAAACCAAAATCAAAGATTTTGATTTTATAAGCCACATGACTAAATTTGCACAGCATACTCTGAAGACAGCTTTCTGAAGCAAAGGTATGCATTTCATTAACTCTGATTATGAATCTTAACAGACTATTATTTGGGTGTCATGTTAACAACCCAGAAATTATGGACTCTGTTCAGTTATAAATAATAATATCCTAAGCGATTATATGACTTTTTTCTTGTCATGAAATCTGTTACAGTACAGTGTATATAAACAAATTTTGGCAGACTACAGAAGTTTTGTTAAAACCCAAGATAGTTTGAAAAACATTTTAAAAAATGGAGTCTGAAGTCGGCGAAATGACTGGTTTTGAAAAGGAAAGTGGGCAATAGGTGATCAATAGGCCTTCTATTATGGCTGACTAAGTTACTGTTCAGCAAAGTGCAAATGTCTCATGTTTAGGTAAATCATCTCATAAACACACAAAATAGAAACACTAACCAAACATTACAATCATTCATTCATAAATTTTGTTTAGCATTAAAACAGTATGTGGTCAAAACCATTGACTATTAATATAAATATAATAAGAAAGTGGTTCCTGAGGCAAATGGTGTCACTTTTTTCTAACAGTTTTATTACAGAGAAAGACAGAAGGGGTTTCATGGCAATCCTGAACCTTCATAATCAATTGTCTATGCAACCAGAACGTAAGACATACAAACCGGAATTAGTTCACAGCTTTGCCACTTAACAATTTAAGTGAATGTATACTTCAACCTCCTGGAAAAAAAGGAAGCATTAGGAAGCTTGGTAGTTCTTCATATCTACAATAAAGGTTCTCAGAACAATAGATTCCATTGCCCAAATTCTGTAAACCAGGAAGAAACTTAGTACAACAAGCCAAGTTCTCAATGGAGAGAGAAAAAAAGAAAGAGTTCCGTATGTCTTCAGTAAGAAGTAACAGGAAAAGACTTGCCAGAAAAATAGAAGTGACATGATTAAATGGATGGGCACAGTCCAATATGGTTTGATAAGATACAGATGAGAACGAAAACACTGACCTTGGCAGCGCAGCAACAGGCACCAACATGTGTATGCCATCAATGGTAGGTTGAAAAACAACACCTATCAAACAAAAACAAACATTCTCATAGCACATTCAGAATGCAGAAGTAGAAATACACAGAATTACTCCAAACACTTGGCACATGAAGCCATAAATAAAATGCACATATAATAGATCTGTAATGGTATGTGTCATGGCTCCGTTGGAGCTGGTTCGGAGGAGGAGGAGGAGATGGAGCCAGGGCCGATGGAGGAAGATGGCACAGCCTCTCTGGTCCAGGAGGAATGACCAGAGGAGCAGGACGAAGCAGTCCCAGGTCCCTTGGGCCTTGGAAGGGTCACTAGAGAGGAAGAGAGAGTGCAGGATGACCGAGCGAGGGGGGAGATGGAAATGGCAGGCAGCGGAGCAATGGAGCTCTGGAGATGAGCAACTGCCTCTCCTGCCTGATCCCCGAATGCAAAGAATGGAGAGCAGGCAGAGTCAGCACCGGTCGACCCAACTATTTCACAAGGCCCATCTGGAGACTAGGATTTATGGAGAAGCTGTGGTGAGGGGCTTTTGTTGGGAACAAGTGTTATATTTGCCAGCAACACTTGCCATGATTCAAGAAGCCTTGCTGTTACCGACGACTTGCTGCCTTGCTTTGCCTTGCCTAGCCTTGCTGACTGTGAGTTTGCAGTGACCCAGCTCGGCTCCGCTTTGGGCCGCAGCCATGGCAAACTCTGTGCAACGAAGACGCTCATGCCCAAGTTTCCTGAACTGTTTTTGCTCTCAGAACTAGGCTTCCCTCTCTCTCGGATTGCTAGCTTCAAGGAACTGCTTGAGGTGTGTGCGCATGTTAGAGCCTTAATCTTGGGCAAGTAAACTGTAGGGATTTGGGGGAAGGTTGGTTCAATAAAAGGGATTCAAGCCTTCACATTTGCCGGTGTTGCTTACATGCCCCACCCTGGGTCATAACAGTATGTAGGAATGACAGGCTGTAACTTTACAATAAAGTAGAATTAACTCATCTGGCCATGTTCCCTGTCTGGTCTTTCTTGCATGGCTGACAAGATCTCAGCCTCTTATAGCTAGGTTTCATCTAGCTATAATAACTAAGTTCGTAACTAAGCTGGTAACTAAGAAAACTAGCAAATGTGACAACAGATAGAAATTGTTCCTTTCCATATGAAAATTCAAAATGGCCACTTTCTTCCTGGAACACTTAAAACAGTGCCCTACCTAAATTTTATCTTTCAGTTTTGTACACTATGAACCTCAGAATCTTACAATAAGCTGAAAAGCATCAACATTTTAAAAATTACACCCTCGCATATTAAGAAACAATATATGTTACCCACTTGAGTGGGAGAACAGTTGTGGAATTAACACACTGAAAATCATTGATCACATATTAAAAAAGAATTGATGAATTTATTGCCAAATGGGGAATTAAAGAAAAATGCTTGTAAAAGAGAAACTAATTCATACTTCTCAGCAGGAAGTTCTGTTGATCGCTACAAACATATAGAGGGTGCTATGGGCCCAAGGCAGGAAACTAGCCTACATCAGTGTTTTTCAAACTTGGCTACTTTAAGATGTTAGGCTGTGCACTTCAATTCTGGGAGTTGAAGTCCTCACATCTTAAAGTTGACGAGTTTGTAAACAAAATGATCTACTAATAAAGGAGAATATTTGTAACTCGGGGTTGAAATGAGGGGTCCTTGGTGCTCTCTGAGCTTGGTTGTTTTCTTGCAGACGTTTCATTATCCAAACTAGGTAACATCTTGTTATGATGTTTGTTTGAGTAATGAAATGTCTGCAAGAAAACAACCAAGGCCAGAGAGCATCAAGGATTTCTCAAAATGACCTACAATTAACTTTTAAACAATTGAAGCAATGAGGTTATGGCTGTCTTCAAGTCAAGTAAAAACTACAATTACAAAAGGTTTCTCTCGTGGGAAAATACAGAAAGGTGGCTTAATATATACAAATACAGTTTCAAAATAGAACTTCTGAGCATCAACAGATCTACATATTAATGAGATAATGGAAAAAGCAGATCAGGCTTCAAGCAAATCTACCTATTCAGGTAGATGTCCATAAAGTGCTCTCTGTGGAACTGTTCTGACAAATATTCAAAATTTCATCTTGTGTAAAGCTGCTACAATCAGGCTCATTTCACATTATTTATTGTCTTACATGACCTTCAGTGACTGATCTGTGGATAGGTCTTGAAATGCAGGAGATTATCTATAAAATCCTAGAAGGACTGGGGCGAAATTATTTGAAAGAGTGTCTCCTTTTTCAGGATTACAAAAAGCACAGCCTGGAGAGGTGTGGGGCCCCAAATGGTTGCCATTTCCCATTTATCCTGCCCCCTTGACAAAGCTGTCTTTCCCCTCCTCTGTAGTACACTTGGCTTACACTTGCCCTGCCTTTTACTAAAACAGGACTGTCATTTGCATTCACAAGTGGGTTAGCAGGGACACAGGAAAGGGTCTGACAGATGTAGCAAGGCTTACTGCAGTGGCCTTCCAAGGGTAGGCTTATTGGCTCCCTCTTTTTAACTATTAGTGAATTGTCAAACTACTTGGCTTTATTCAGTCACGCTATAATTATTTGTAATATAGGTCTCAGTTCTTTTGTTTGTCACTATGGTTTTTATGCAATTTTTTTGTAAATAAATAAATTGTTATAATAAATAAGTGCCATGAGAATCTTATTGTCAAAAGGTAGGAGAGGAAGGGAGACATACAAGTACATACCTACTCTCAACATTATGCTATGTAATTAACAATTACATGAAAATTTAAATTTGTTCTGAATAGATTACTAAATGTACCCCTGGAAGCTTATTATAGTTATATTAACAAGCAATGCTGTCTCTTAAGTTTTTTTAACCTTATAACATATTTAATTATTTGAAAAAGGGTCAGATAGAACATCATTATCAAAAATTATATTAAGAGTCTTACCTGTAAAATTCCAACAAGGAAGGTTGAGCTGCCTTCAAAGAAATGGCCATTAATAATTAATCCAAAGGAAAAGCAGATGCCCATATGACCCTCTATAATCTCACCAACAAACCAGGGTCCTGATAGGGGGGAAATGGTATTATATTAAGCACATCCACAGCATTAAATAAATATTTTTCCAGTTTGAAATCCTTGCTAATAATCAGTAGGGCAAAAAAAACCCCATGCATGTAACAAACTCCTGTAAATAATACCATTTGATCAGTATAATTTATTCAGTTAATTAATTCACATATCAAACAATGCCTTGGTCATAATACCATAAACTATGGTTTTTAAACCCCAATGGGAATGGTTTGTTCAACAGGTTAAATCAGAACCAAACAAACAACATTATGGATTATTGTAATGTGTGAATTTAGTGACTTAAGATTTTTTAAATTAAACAAAGGATTCTAATTTTTTAATATCTTATTCTTTGCCTTTCATAAGAGAAATCAAAGTACAAACACTTTAAAATATAACTTTAAAATAGGCATTTTTTTTAAAGTGATGCTATGTTCCAATAAGTAGATGTGATTGAGAAATGTGGGTTTGGCCATCACTTCTGTCATGGACTCAGTGGCCAAATCAATAAAAAAAGATGCATTACAAGCTTATCATAAGCAGCAAACAGTAATATTTGAAAATATAGAGAGTGAAGATTTGAGCAAAATTATCAGAAACATCTTGGTTTCGAGCAGGGATGCTGCTTTTTTTAATCAACGCGAGGCCTGACTAGAGGTCATCCTCAATTTATGACTACAATTGTAACCAGAACTTCTGTCACTAAGCAATATGGTTGTTAAGTGAGTTCTGTGCAATTTTATGAATTTGTTGACATGGCTGTTAAGCAGATCACTATGGTCATTAAGCTGCAATGGTTGTATGGACCGGTCATAAAGCACTTTTTAGCATTCTCATATTTTCAGATGGTCATTAAATTAATAGTCGTAAGTACAGGACTACCTCTGTATGCTTCTCAATAATGCCCAGGAATCGTTCTTGGTAAGCCACTGCATGCAAAGCTCACCAATTTTTTCTTCTTGGTACGTAGTGTCTAAGAAATCGTCTCATATGTATCAGCTAAGCATAAGATCAAGTCTGGTTAGTTCTTGAATGGAGGGCTTTCAGAAAATTACAAGACTATATGCTAGACTGAGAAGCTGAAAAACTATCCTGGAAAAGGTCAAGAGAGCAAACTATTCCTATCCCGCAGTCAAAAAAAACAATCTATTATACATACTCTACAGGTAGTCCTCAACTTACAATGGTTCTTTTTGTGACAGTTCGAAGTTAACAACAGCACCGAAAAAAGTGACTTATAACCATTTTTTCACACTTATGACCACTGCAGCCTTCCCATGGTCAAAAATTCAAATGCTTGGGACCTGACCCATATTTTTTATTGTTGCAGTGTCCCGGGGCGATCCTCTTTTGCGATCTTCTGACAAGCAAAGTCAATGGAGAAGCCAGATTCATTTAATAACCCGAGTTACTAGCTTAACAACTGCAGTGATTCACTTAAGAACTGGTGGCAACAAGGGTGGTAAAACGGAGCAAAATTCATTTAACCACAGTCTCGCTTAGCAACAGAAATGTTAGGCTCAGTTCTGGTTGTAAGCCTAGCACTACTGTACATTACGTGTCCACGACATTATCAGGAGCTGAGCTCGACCAGAAGGAGATTTTCCTGTTTTTAAAAAAATCTATTCAACTGTTTGTGTTTTTAAAATGTAAATAATGCCAAATAGTTACATTGTAAGAACTCATTATTTTTTCATGTAGAACCCTATTAAAAGGTTTTGCCATAAAGTCTTTAGAAATTAATAAAATGCTTTTCCTCATTCTTCGTACTTACCTAGAATGGTATATAGATGTAACACCAAAAATGAGTAGAAAAATAAATCTGTTTTGCTGAGGACATGAAGAGAAAAAGAGGTTCGTTCTGCCACCCCTGGAGGTTCTGAAACAGGAACATAATCTCAGGTCAAAATTATTACTCGCTACTGCTGAAAACATACCAGGTCACATTTTTAGAAAGTGATACATCATCAACAGCTACTGAGAAGCTGGATTAGAACCAGTCTTCCACTTGTTCTAGAGAAGGCACAGTATTGGACTAGAACTGGAGACAACCTGGTTCAAGTCCACTCTTAGCCACAATATTTATTCAAGTGATTTTTGGAGCAATCACTTTCAATTCAGTTAACCTGACAGGTTATTGTTGTGAGGAAAAATTAGAGGAGTGCAGGATACATTGCTTTGAACTCCTGCAGGAAAGGTATAGAGAAATCTAACAAACTACAATAATAAAATAAAATGTCCTAAATATATTTGTCCAAATCAATTCAAGATGTACATTACAACCCACCCAACCACCCCTTAGGTTTTTAAATATGTATATGTGACTATCAAAACCCTATCACAAATAAAAATAAGAGAAATCCTAATGTTTTAAAATGAACTTCTATTCTGATACTGGAAACTATTAGCTACTTTATGTGATTAAAAGCTAGCCCAACTCAAATTTTTAGAATATTTCTAAAAATATTCTTGTTAGAAAACCTGACCGTACGAGAGAATATTGTTGCTAGGAAATAATCACAACTGACCTGCTGATGTTTGTCCTACCATCATGTTGCCCAAATTTTGCAAAAGCAAAATACTGGAAGTATAAAGGAGGCTAGCTGAGTACAGCTTATAATCAATATCTGTCTTCCATATTTGGGGCAATGTGGGGACTGACATAGGCATGGGATAATTTAAAAAAAAAAACAGTTTCATTTCAACTGTGTACACCAATGTTACTGCCAACATCCGAAGCAGAACATCCAGATTCAGTCAGTTTTGTTCCAGACAGTATTAACCTTGTGAACTCTAAAGCTTCCTCTTTCTACTATGTATTCAAGATGGACAGTGATTAATATTTATACGTTATTTATATGTAAGGATGTAGGGTTATACATACGTTGTATATAGGATGTTCAAATGTGTGTTATGTTTGTGTACACCTTTGAGGGCAAGCAAGAAAATTTCATTTTTAATGTGTACCAATGTATCCACAGTAAAAAATGACAATAAAGGTAACCTAATAACTGATATTATAATCGACTCTAGGCAAATTAAAAGATACTCAATGATAGCTAAGATCTCGTGAGAGTTTCAAATAGAAATTCACTTGGAATATTGTTTAAAAGCATTCCATTCAAATATAAAAACATAGTAGGATAAGTACACTGAGCATGGCTTTTAGAATTCTTTATCAGCAGTGGCCAAATGCAGAAGGGTCTATTTTTTTTTCTATGTAACGAAGTAGTATGTTCTGCTCTCTGCCAGGACTTCTTCTATGTGTGTGTGCATGTTGCCCTGTGCGTAGGGCAGGCTGCATACTCTCCACTCTGAGACAAATGATCAGGGGAGCAGGGGGACAGACAAGACTTAAACTGCAATAATCTCAGTCACTGCACAACTATCTCTCTGAGTAGGAGGTACTGTGAATTTTTCTCTGTAATATTTTTCTCTGCAGCCGCCAATTGAATCTGGCCTGTTATTGAGCTAAATCTTTCTTTTGTGATTTTTCCCATGATAGCAACTTTAGATCTATTATGTTCAGTCTTCAGAGACTTATTCTGGACAATAAGGAGAGAACTGAGACCCTTTCCCATAATTTCCTTTCAACATTCCATCAGTTCTGAAAGAAGAAAAATTAAATGGGGAGGGGATGAAAGGAAAAAGTATCAGCATAATTGTTCTTACCTTTAAATTTAGGTTTTTCTCGAAACCGGAAAATAATCAGCAAAACAACTTGAAATATAATTAGTAAAACAAAGAGTGTGCGTACCTGAAAAAAAAAGTCAAAAACAGTCTGATATATTTTGAAAATGAAAAATAAAAAGGTCAGCTTTTATTAACTAACTTTCTCTATTATTAAGAAGTATGTGAACAGAAGCTACTTCTCTCCTGTACCACAAAGAATTTCCTAGAGACAGTAAAAAAATTAGGAAGGAAGCAAAAAGACCAGAGTACAACCTCTCCAGCTGCCAACACCAGATACTATAAACAGAAAACAATACCCTAATCAAGAAACTACCAGAAAACCACTGTCAAAAATGGCAGGGCAGACCATTGAATCTAAACCGAGAGCAAACCCTATACTCACTTGCATCGATGGTGTTACCTAGTTGGGTAATGAAATCTCTGCAAGCAAACAACGAAACTCAGAGACCATTGATGATCCCATAGAAGGTAGGCTTTTTGATAACTTGCTGCAGAGCAATGTAGGGCTTTACCGGTCACAACCAACACCTTGGGTTGCATACAGAAGCCAATCAGCAGCTAGTGCAGCTCCAAAAGTAACAGGATCATCCAAGTATATAGGGATACAACTA
This sequence comes from Crotalus tigris, assembly GCF_016545835.1. NCBI lineage: Eukaryota > Metazoa > Chordata > Lepidosauria > Squamata > Viperidae > Crotalus > Crotalus tigris. The sequence continues at coordinate 1,144,113 of NW_024096464.1, read as the reverse complement.
CCACAGCACAGGCCACCATATTTTCTATAAGCCGAATAATCATCCATCCATCCATCCATCCATCCATCCTCTATCTATCATTTATTTATTAAATATATAGATCAGTGTTTCTCAACCTTGACCATTTTGAGGCATGTGGACTTCAACTCCCAGAATTCCACAGCCATGGTCAAGGTTGAGAAACACTGGTATAGATTTATATGGCTGCCCATCTTAAACAACGGTTTCCATGCATGCCAGTCTGGTTCCGGGTGCAATTCAAGGTGTTGGTGATCACTTTTAAAGCCCTTCATGGAATGGGTCCAGGCTACTTGAGGAATCATCTCAGCCCATTGGAAGGCGCCCACCCCACCTGTGCCGGGAGAGGAGCCATGCTACAGGCCCCGTCAGCCCAAGTATTCCAGCTGATAGAGACCCAGAAAAGGGTCTTCTCTGCCATTGCACCTGTCCTCTGGAACATCTTGCCCCTCAATGTGAAGTTGGCCCCAACCCTCCTGACTTTTCCTAAGAGCCTAAAGACCTGGCTCTGCCAGTTAGCTTGGGGCTCCAATGGGGCAGCAGCACAGTGGAGGTGAGTGATCAATTAACAACAGATTCTACCTCCTCTCCCGTCCTACTCCTGCCCTCATCTTTTAACTGCACTGTAGTATTTGACTTTTTGTACTAACTTACTTATATTTTTAATTTATGTAGTTTGTATCTTTTATGATTGTAAGCCTCCCAGAGTTACCTTGAGGTAAGATGGGAGGCCAATAAATTTGACAAATAAATAAATCCCATTACACCTGTCTTCTCCCAACACAACTCTCATTACACCTGTCTTCTCTCAACTTCCTTTCCCACTTTCTCCCACTTCACTGGATCCATCAGGTTTTGCTGCAATGCCGCTACTTATGTGGGGTGAGATCTGCACTGTGCCTGTCCACAACTCCACCCTAGAGGGTCCCCAGAGTAGGAGAAGATGAGAGGAAGCTTGTTTCCAGCGCACCATATATATATATATATTGCCAATACAAGCAAACCTGCCCATCTTTTCCTGACTTCCGGGTACAGACACATCAGTTTGTATCAGCAAAAATTCGCAACTCAAAAGTTCATTAATAATGTCTGTATAAGGTAGTCCTCGACTTAAGGCGACCATTAGGACTCGAATTTCTATTGCTAAGCAAGGTGGTTAAGTGAGTTGTGCCTGATTTCATGACCTATTTTGTCACGGTTATTAAGCAAATCACTGTCATCGTTAAGTGAGTCATGCAATCTTTAAGCAAATCTGGCTTGCCTCGTTGACTTTACTTCTAGGAAGCTGGTTGGGAAGACTGGAAAAAATCACGTGACTCCAGAAGGCTGCAACCAACATAAGCGCATGCAGGTTGCCAAGTGCCTGGATTTTGATGACATGACCATGGGATGGTTCAACAAGTGTGAGGGTGAGGATCAGCTGTTAGTCACTTTTTTCAATGCTGTGGTAGCTTTCGAAAGTCAGCAAACAAATGGTTGTAAGGCGATGACTACCTGTATATCCATATATCCATCCATCCGTTTATCCATCCGTCTACTGTTCATCTCCTTATCTGAAAGAATACTTACCCATATATAATGATCATTAAGAAGAAGCCAAGATGCCAAAAGACCAAATTTAAGAGAAAGATTTTCCTGCATAGCAAATGTATGAAGCTGAGTGGCACTTCTACCACTGGCATCCTAAAAACAGGACCAAAACAAGGATTACTAAACTTTTCAGTATTATGCTCCATTTTCTTATTTTTTAGCCCCTCCCTCAGCTCCCCACCCAAAGGGAAGATTTCTGTTAAATCAATCTGCCCTGTTGCGCAAATCAGGTTTCCAGTCCTCATCTTCCTATAGATCTGCTGTTAATCAAACCATTAACCCACTGAGCCCCAATTCTAGCAGTGCCTTCTCTTATTCCCATAAGCTCATACAGTCCCTGATGTTCCTATGACACACCTGCCAATCCTTTCAGCACCTCCCTCTCTTCCAATAATCTGCCTACCTTACTTCCTTTGAAAACGACTGGATTGTCTACACTACATTTTTTCTAAAATTCTCTACTATCCTAGTAACACCACTCCCAAATTTCTACATGCCTCCATTAAATTTGGGCACTTCTGTTCTATGATGCAATATGGTATAATAGAAAAGCAACTAACAGCTATGGTATATTCTAACAGCAGACTTGCATATTTAGGGTTCTTCATTATTTGCTGCTTAAATACTTTCTACCAGTCCTTACTGTACACCATTTAATTTTGGTCATATCATTGAATGGCTGACCCATTCTTTGTTTCACTGTTTAACTGTGCTGCCAAGTAATTGAGACAAAACCAGTAGTTTAGATTTTCTTCCTCATTCTTTTCCAGAATGGCAGGTTCCCCAACTGTTTGGGGTAGTAGAATCATTTGAAAGCACATTGAAGGTATTGTCATAAAATGTCTGCTAAGGTGGGTTTGCCCAGTCAGTAAATATCCATTTACCAGAAGGAGCTGTGGTGTCATAGTGGTTAGAATGCAATTATTGTTGACTAACTCTGTCCACTGCCTGGCATTCAATCCTGACTGGCTCAAGGTTAACTCGGGCATCCACCCTTCCGAGGTCGGTAAAAGGAGGATCCAGATTGTTGGGGGCAATATGCTGACTCTAAACAGCTCAGAGTGGCTGTAAAGCACTATGTAGTGTTATATAAGTCTAAGTGCTATTGCTAGTGAGAGACTACCATCATCTTCCTACATGAATCTCCTTCTCCTCTCCCCTCCTCCTTCTTCCTCCTCCTTTTGTGCAATAGCCAGACTTCTGAGAAAACTCTGCAATACACTGGGGACGTTTTTATTTTGGAAATGAAGTATTATATTTGAGGTGAGTGCTCTGCAGCATGCTAGTTTCCCTTTTAATTTTCGTATTAAAATAATTTTTAAAAAATGAAGTTGGCTATGGAGCCTGATGGGTGTTTAAAGGCACCTGTGGATACATTGGTGTCTACAGATACCATGTTGTTGAAACATACCTATCCTTATGCTATGCGTACTGCTCCTGCTTAGAGAGGCTGGGAGGCAGTAATGTCCCCAAGGTTACCTACTGAATAATCATGGATAAGCAGAGATTCTGCCAAATGCATTTTTCAGTAAATATATGATAGAATGATGAACAGTAGCAGAGAACTCACCTCGACAGTCACAGCTATCTGATGAAATCCTTGACTGTAATTTTGGGGGGACCATTTCAAGACATAGAGAGGTCCAGACACCTGAATAGCATCTCCAAGATAAATGTCATCAATCATGATCTTGACAAACTTGATAGGAGAAGGAGAGAAGGCCAAAATTCTAAGTACAAGAATATAGCGGGACTTATTAATGATATCACAGATATGCTTAAATAAAAGCCACTATGTTTACATGTACTGTAATACTATAGGAGAAAAACATATTCCCCTCACTGAAGAATTTACAACAATTTGCTATTTTGTTATAGTCGTGACTGTGATAAATAAAAGATAGAATTGGTAGAATGGTTGTTTGGAAAACCAATGTGAAATAAAAGTGGTTTGTAACAGCAGCAAAGTAAAAGAAAAATGCAGGAGAACATAACTTCAGGATTTTTTTTCCAGCCTTTACTCACCAGTATAATTTACACATTCTAGCGGATAAATTTTATTATTGTTTGAGACATTATTATATAGTATAAAAAGAACCATACTTCTATGGTATTCCTCTCTGAATTAACAATACAAATGGTAGTACTTCTTTGTAAGACTGTTACCTTCCAGTTAAATGAATTTTTGGCTAAAGCTTCTTTTACAATTCAAACCTCTGCAGTCAAAGTAAGCACCAATGGAATCTAACTATGTCCTTAGCTACAAATGCTGATTCAAGTTATGCAAGTAATTCTCTTCTTTGCAGTGTTTTGTGCAAAAGAGAGAGAACAAAGTGACGGCAAGTACTCTTGTTTGGATTTATTTTTTTAACTTAAAACACTGTGTAAACCCAGCTCATTATGCTTTTATTCAATGAAACATGGAAAAACAAATCAGGGCTCAGAAGCTTGCATAAACCTAGTCACTGCCCACGTTATACTGTGTTAAGCAATCTTGTATTTGACTTTGTGTGTCATTTCAACCCAGGCTATGGGTCAAAATGCAGCTAAGGCAAAACAGGATAACAATAATTTGTAATAATGGTTTAATACCGGCTAGCTTGCTATTAGTATGGTTTTAGTATGTTGTCTGAAATTAGATATTTTGTTGCTGGACAAAGCAGCTACCATTATTTTGCCAGAAGAAAGGGTTCCTAGAGCATTGACAAAGCAGAGCTGCTTCAGAAGAAACATCTCTGTTGCTACAGTCCTTTTCATCATTCACACTATGCAAGGAATTAATTATGGACATAAAGGATTTAACTATTCCTTCTCCCCCCCCCCATCCTCTACTATGCTTTTTCTATTTTTTACATTTAAAAAAAAAGAACAATAAACAAGCAATGAGAAAGTTGGCTGAAAAATGTAGACTTTACAACAAAGATGATGCAAGCAACTGCAAGAGTGATTAACTTGACTGGCCCCCACATCATTGCTAATATTTCTATGAAACTTCCATATATTTCAAAACATGTAAGTTACCTAATATGGGTAGAATGAAGAATTCTCTGTAGCGGCTCGTGAGCATAGCTACTATAAAGGTATGATTTAGGATTGGTGATAAGAACTACAGGCCATTCTTCAAATTTCAGGTCAGCAAAACTGAAGAGATCATGATCAAAAGCAAGAATCCGATACCTGATATTCAACAATTAAAATAATATTTTAATTAACAAGGAACATCTTAAAGAATAGAAGATATTTATTTATTTATTTTATTAATTGTATATGCCACCCATCTCCCTAATAAGGTGATTCTGGGCCACTTACAGATCACAAAAAGATAAATAGAAAAGGAGTTAAAATTTTCAAATTATGCAAAAAACAAACAAAACCCAGGAACCAAGAGACAGATGGTACAGGGATAGGTTTATCTTACCCTGTCAGCCATCTCCAGTGGTGAGCAGTCCCTTCGTGGCCCCAAACTAGCTAGCAAAGTCATGTTTTAACACCCTTCTGGAAGTCCAAAAGGGTGGGAAAGTTTTTCCTTCTGGTGGTATAGAATGGACCACAGCGAAAAAGGCTCTTGTCTTTGACCTTCCCACGGACTTTCTTAGCAGATGTGATCCGTAGCAGACCTCTTTTGATGGCACGAATGTGTGAGTTAATCCCTTTGGAGTGAGATGGCTCCTAAGATACTCTTGACTCATGCAATATAGGGCTTTAAAAGTAATTGAAACATACCTTGAACTGGGCCCAGAAGCAAACTGGAACCAACGCAACTTGTACAATGGCAGTGTAATATGTGCCACTCTAGGGGCCTACAGAATTGTGCATGCTGCTGCATTCTGCACTTGCTATAGCTTCCAAATACTCTTCAAGGGTAGCTCCATGTAGACCATGTTACAGTAATCCAACTAAGAGATGATTAGGGCATGAATGACTATGTGTAGTCCCTTATTATCCAAGTAAGAGCTCAACTGGCGCACAACACAAAATTGCACAAAAGCCCCTCTAATCATGATTGCCACCTGCTCTTCAAGCAGGAGTCATGAGTCCAGGAGAACCTCCAGTTTGCATATTGTGCAACCATGCCATCTAGAACTAAAAATGATAAACAACTGGATCCAGAGGTCCCTTGCACCCACAACCACTCTCTTTTGCCAAATTCATCTGAAGCTTGTTGTCCCCCATCCAGACCCCTACAGCTTCCAGGCACTAAGAAATGATAGAAAATAGAAAAAAAATAAAGATTGCCTTTGCGTTGGATGTTTACTTACTTCCTACTATGCTTCCAGTCTCCCAACTCCAGTTCTAAAGTTCCATCAGGATGACGAGTATGAAGGACAGGCATCAGGCCACCCAATGTATGGAAGTGCCCACACAAATAAACTAAGGCAAAACTAATCAAAGCAAAATATATCATTAATGTATAGCATAAGAGAAAATGGATTGATTATATTCAGAAGAAGTATAAAACTGAAAAGTATTATCTTGCTTTTGAATAGATTTTAGATAATTATTAATAGTATTAATGGTATTATTATTTTTGTCTTAATTTGTTAATATTTGTTTTGAGAAGGAATTAAAGTGTATTATGGTTTTGATTGATAGTTTAGTTGGTTTATGTTAGCTAGAGTATGTTTGTTTATTTGTTACCCTGTAATCAGCTCTGGGAAGTGGGGGAGGGGATGGGTGGGTTTATATTATAATTTGTAAAACTTTTAATAAAAAAAAATGTATAGCATACAATATCATTACTCTGAACTTCTGCCATTATAAAGTCTAAGAAAAGAAACCATGAGCTTAGCAACTATAATTTTAAAAAACAAACTATGTCTAACTATTAAAAATACTGGGATTACTGAATTAAAAGAGGGGAATTCAAAACTAGAGATGAATCCAAAATTCATACTATGCCATTTAAACAGCTGAAAATAAAAAAATAGTGCCAAGAAATGCTGTAAAACTGAGAACAGACAAATACCCTCGGTATAGAACTGAACTACATCAAGCTTGTCTGACTTCATCTGGCAGTCAATACTGGGCATTTTTTGCACATTATTGCTCAGAACTTGGTGATATTATAAATTATGAAGGAGATGATGTCAAAGGATAGTACAGGGATGACAAGTTGGTCTATACTGCCTTGTAACCCGGTGAATAAGTCTCTGTAAAATGAGCAGGAGAAGAGACTGTGGTTTTGATTTCTCCATTACAGGAGCATACATGTCCTGGGAAAGGGGATCTTCTTAATACCTTTTGTCTACTTAGGAAAGGGTATTGCAACATGAAGAACTATTATTTTTAGAAATATTAACTTCTGGCCAATTAACACTGTAATTTTAACAATAATTATTTCTTGTTATTCATTAATACGAAACAAACGATTTATTTTAAAAAGCAGAAGATAAACAATTCATATATTTCAAAAAAAAAATTTTTTTTAAATAGTATACCGCATGGCTGCTCGTATTCCTGGAGATACAGAGATGATTGATGAGGTAGGGTAATGACCAAACAAAATGGTATGGTTATTATCATGACTTTCTGAGATCAGTGCAGACAACTCCGTCATTTTATTCTGAAATGAAAAAGTGCAAAAGTTTTAATAGTAAATTGACTGCCAACAGTCAACATGCAATTTTTAAACACAATATTAGTACTGGAAGCCATGAACATCTTTAAAGTCCTAGTTACAAGTAAAGTTAAATATTTGTAAGCCACCCAGAATCGCCTCTAGATGAAGTGGGCAGCACACAAATCTAATAAAATAAATAAAGAAGAATCATCTCCAAATGGCTCCCATTTAACAATTAAAAAAACACAGATTTTATTTTTATATCCACATGACCCCAGGACAGTGCAACCATCATAAATATGTACCAGTTGCCAAGCATCTGATCATGTGACCAGAGGGATACTGCAACAGTGTTGCAAAAAATGATCATAAGTCACTTTTTTCAGTGCCATTGCAACTTTGAACAGTCACTAAATGAACTGTGGTAAATTGAGAACTACCTGTAAAGGCAAGGTGTTCATACAATCGTGCTGTTTCACAGAAACTATATGTGTATGTTAGAATGTAGACATAGCTCTGGACTGGGTCTGATCTTTCTAATGCTGCCAAAGAATCTTCTATATCACATTAACAACATGATCATGAGAGAACAGTAGAATATTTAAGAAAAACATTCTCAACAGATTGTCTTAACACTCTTTTTATGATTATCTCTGACAGATTCCCTTAAGGAAATACTTAGTAGAATCTTGAGTTTGACTAATAATTTAGAATAATTAGATGATGGCCTTCTTATAGAACCTATCTATCCCTGAAGATTGCTCTGTGACCCAAAGTAGGGATAGAGGGCCATTTTTCCCCCTTTGCAGCTAAGGAATGCAATGGAGGTCTATGTGCAAAGAAACCATAATAAGGAATGGGTGTTTTGCTAGAGACATATATTATTTCAAAACTACTTAAATCTCCACTGATCCTTTATCCCATAGGAAACTAAATCTCATGAAAAGATTTGGTGACTGCAAATGAAACTCACGCCACAGGAAACTAAATTTACTATCTCTTTGAAAATGCTCACTTTTCAGAGATATGAGGCATACCAACATCATTGATAAAATATTGCATATCTCGAAGACTGAAAGTAGGAAGAAATACTGACAAGTATATGTGAATACAGGTAGTCCTTGACTTACAACCACAACTGAGCCCAAAATTTCTGTTGCAAAGTGAGACAGTTGTCAAGTGAGTTTTGCCCCATTTTATGATCTTCCTTGCCAATTATTAAGTGAATCACTGCAGTTGTTCAGTTAGTATCATGGTTGTTTGTTAAGTGAATCTGGCTTTCCCATTCATTTTGCTTGTCAGAAGGTCGCGATAGATGATCACATGACCCTGGAACACTGCAATGTCATAAATATGAACCAGTTGCCAAGCATCTGAATTTTGATCATGTGACCATGGGAGTGCTATAACGATCAGGTGAAAAACTGTCATAAGTCCATTTTTTTCACTGTTATTACTTCGAACATCACTAAACGAATTATTGTAAGCAGAGGACTACCTGTACTTGGAACACTTCATTCAGACATTAGGGTTAACATATGTAAGACACACAACTGGCCTCAATTTTTTCTGACCTTTTGATTTGATAAAACATTGTTTTTTCTAACATTACCTCATTTAATATCCCAAAGAAATTGTAGGGTCTCTTGGGACCTGGATCAAGACTTGCATCCACACAGGTGAAAGAATATTTTCCAAAAGGTGTTCTATGAACATAATGAAAGGAGCCATCTTTCTGCCACACAGAATATTTCCTGCCAAAGAAAAGGACTTTAAGAAAAATCTAATCAGAAGGAGAAATATGTTACGTGAGAAGCTTGTAAGGATAACAGATATGTTAACAGTTCATCTCCATTCTTAGTTAGCCTAATAATAATAGTAATAGTAGTAGTAGTAGTAGTAGTAGTAATAACAATAATGTGACTTAAATTTCAAAACTTGAATTTCCTCACTCCTTCCTTCAGAAGGTTAAAGAAAAAAATGCAGCTACCAAATAGTACAGAAAGGAGAAAAGAGTCTTGGTTACCTGTAATTGGAGAGCCAGATTAGTATATGGTTAAGGTATCAGGCTAGAAACTAGAACACTTGGATTCTAGTCCTGTCCTGGACACAAAGCCAGCTGGGTGATCTTGGGCTAATCACTCTCAGCCCTTAGGAAGCACGCAATGGCAAACCACTTCTGAAAAAAAAGGGACTTGTCCAGGCAGTCTTTCATAATTGGACACAACTGAATAAAAGGGAAAACCCTATAACTGATCTTAAAATAGTTAATTGATAAAATGTGTGTAGAGTCAACTTTTCGGTACATGTATCTTGTTTAAATAGAAATTTCTGTGCATTGTATATTTTTCTGGACTGCTGAAACCATCATTACATGCTAACATACCTGTAGTAATTACGAACACTCTCCAGGCTAGGAACGTTGAATGTATCTGCAATGAAAATGGTAAACATTTCGATCCAATTTCATGATAAAGCTAGGAATAAAAAAAGTAGTCTAAGTTTAAAAAAACATCATTGCAGTTATGAACTTAAAAGAGAAGCAGGATGGCTAGGGAGGAAACCAAACGCTAAGAGGCTTTTTGGCGAAGCTAAAATTATATTATTTAAGGAAATTTACAACAGAATGGGCAAAATAAAATTACAAGAAAAGCTAAATATATAAACAATATTCTCTTACTTTAAATATATTTATTCTTTTCATAATGATTTCAGACACTTTTAAAATGTTATGGTATATAAATGATTTAAATAATTTATGTAATATCAAAAAATTAAACAAGGTTAAATGAGGGGTTATGACAGTCTAGCATTTCCTAATGATCAACATAAAATTAGAATTACGTGCCTAAAGTCTTCTCTCTGTCTTACCATGATTTCCTTTTATATCTATCCATTTTGTCTTTTCCATGACCTTAGATCTTTTTAGGATTGTCTGGTAAGTTTGCCACTCCACCTCAATCTGATCAGACCCAAGTCCATCCTTTGCTTTGGCATCAGTCAAGTCACCTGTTTAATGAATAGAATAGCTCTAGAACCCAATGAACAACAGAAGAATGTAGAATAAACCAAATGCCAGTGACAACAATCTATTTAGAAATCAGGTTTGACACTACTGCAGCGAATTACCACCTTATTATGACTGTATGTTTCTTTGAATTTACAGAAAATGTCAGTATTGTGCTCTACACATTGTTACATAGGGTTTATATTCTACAGCAGACCTGAGCATTTTACAGCCCGCAGGCCACATCTAGCCCATAAAGGTGGCTGGGGAAGTGAGGGCAGCGGTGGCACTCCTACATAACAGTCCCAGTTTCTTCTGTCACCTCTTGGGAAAATTGTTTACTCCTGCTCTACAGCATATCAGAATTTGCAAAATTTTGCTTTAATCTGACCACCTGGCTCTTCCTCTCAGTAAACATAATAAATCATAGATAGGCTTCTATTAGGAAATTGTCTGAACCAGAGAATCTGGCTCAGAACAAGATTTCTGAAGAACAAGGCAGAGAAGACAGTTTAGCTTGTTAATCAGCTCCTATCCCAAATTGACTTGAATAAAGTCCTTTAATTTTAAATTCTATTAGCCATATAGGAGTGAGGCACAATGCCATACTGCACTGTAGAGGAGCATGCAGTGGGGTAATCTGACCCTTCATCCAAACCTAAATAGCCTACCAGCTGCTGCCAAAGATACTTTAGAAGTGGCTTGAAATATATTCATAGACTTTTCACGCTATAAAAAAGACTACCTATCATCTAATAAACTGCAAAATCATCAACAAGTGCTAGTGACCCTCAACTGGCCAACCTTTTTTCTTAACCAGCGACATGTAGTATTTATATATATCCATATTAGCATACTAACAGTTCACTAATCTTAACTAGATTAACTCTGTTTCTAAGGTCAGCAAAAAAAAAATCTGTGAGGTGTTTCTTGAAAGATCTCAGATTAATATTAATTCTAACTAGTTATTCAACATGTCTGTATGTATACATGCATTTAAGTGTATAATAAATGATAAACAGAATGTCAAACAATCAGTAGATAAACACTGTTAGAAAAACAGATAAGTCTTAAATATGCAAGCCAGTCTTTCCACTCCAGACAAGATATTTTGTTGGACATATTATGACTGAAAAAGTTCATTTTGTGCCACTCAGGTTCTTTCAGAGGATGACGGATCTTAACAGAGCTCTCAAACAAATATTTAGGCACAAAATCATATGATGGGCTGACATGTTAATATAGTTTTGGGGGAATACTACTTCATTTACCCAATTTAACTTACAGCCATGAACTTACCTTGTGGTTTGCCATCCAAAACTAACAGCCCAGTTTAATTTTTTTGAAATTAGTCAATGTTAGCGGATTGTTATCAGAGGACTACTAAGTCTAGATAAATAAACTGCATATTTACTTTTGTCTGCAAGAGAAAGCAAATACGCAGTTGCAAAAGTGGCAGAAAGTGGAGGAGGAACTGTTTCTGGTATATGAAGTTTTTGGGGATTCCCTCTAATGCTTAGAACTTATGTAATAACCTTTCAGTGGCCCAGCTTGTTTTTTTAATTTTAAAGACAGTCCTACCAAACAAGTAACCAGCACTGCAGCATATTCCCCAAAGAATTTAGGGTGTAATATATAAAAATGATGAAACAAACAAACAAAAAAAACCTCACCTGTCACTAAAGTAAGAGCAGGTTGAATTATGGGAATTGTTTCCTTACAGAACTTCTCAAAATCAGAAGTTCGACTGGGACTCACAAACTTACTGATATGCAGATCTGTTACCTACAATAACAATAACAGGCTGATGTTAAAAAAAAAGAAATTAGACATCTAGTAACTCTTCACAAAAACAGTTGTGTATCAGAAAGATATACAAAAAAAGTGTTAACTGAAAAAAAATCTTGATTCTAAACAATAATAGTTTAATTTCACAACTAGCCCTTTTAGGTGACTCATGGTTTCCCACACATACAATGAAACACACCTTTAAAAGTCATGTAGTGTATAGCAGAACAGATCAGCAGCTCATTTTATAGGGTTCCACCCCCCCCACCCTCCCCCAAAAGATACGAATGCACAGTATCACCAAACAGGATTCAACAGTATAATGAACTTTTCTATCCGACTATGGTTCGTGAACAGCTGATTCAAGTCATCTTAATCCAGCAAGTTGGAAAAGTGACTCTTTATTGGTTGGAACTAATCATTTCCTCCTCTTTCATCATTCCTCAATAGTGTCTCCAATTAGTCTCTCCTTTTACCATTTTGTCCTCTACTCTTCTGAATCTGGGGGGGTGGGGGGAAGAAAACCAGTATCTTGAAACTCGAACGTAATTTTGGTGAGCCACGTATGATTCTCTATCAAAAATACAGCATCTTCTAACAGGTCTGAGCAATTGAAGAGAAACCAACGCCGGCAGCTTGCACGCCGTGCCACCCGCAGCCACTTGCCTGAACCACCCAGAAAAGGTTGTTGGCTTCCGCCCCGGGCGCCGGCTCGGAAGCGAAGGAGCGAGCTGGGAGCCGGGGTTGCTGTGGCCCCGCAAAACTGTATCGATCCATCAACACTGTCACCGACACCACCGCCACCGCCATCAGCCCAGCCACCAATCGCAGCATTTTCGTCGGGCTCTTCTACATCCACTCCCAGGCGTGAATCAACGGTCCCAGTCTTCAACCGGCCACAGACAGCCACTTCCGCCCCCGGCTGCCGGCTCTGCGGGGTCCTACGCCACTCAGCTTGTATTAGCCCGCCCCTCTCGAGTCTCTATTGGAGGACGGAGAATCTCTCCGCGACGTTTCTCTGCCCTTCCCCTCCCCGTCCCGCAGCGGGATGGCAAGAATGGATGATCTGCTAGCACAGCTGGCTGGATTAAGATCGCCTGGGAATCCCAGGCTGATCCCAGCAAGAAATAGTTAATGGATTTAGGTGGTTCTCTTGCGAAAAGTTGTTCCTCACCTTTGGCGGGTGATTTTGACCAGAAAATGGCAATTGCCTGAATTGATTGGAAAACAATTGAAGAGAACGCGCACGCAGATAGACTGACTGACTCCTGGATAGTTTCTTCTAACTGGGAAATATTAAACTTTGTGTTGGGTTATTCATTCATTTGGGGAAAAAGAACAAAATATTGCTTGGTTTTAAACCCTATCTGTGGTAAGGTACTTTTACATGGTAGGGAACATGATTATTATGTGAATTTAAGTATTGTGGTTTGTAAACTTCAGGTAATTTTAGCAGGTCAGGTGAACCTTATCAGTTACACAAAGGAAGTGTGGGGAAAAAAAATCATCAGGATCCAGTCCAAGCCAGGAATAAACAAAATGGAGACTGCTTTAGAAAAAAGATAACCTTTATTGTCATTTTTTTTTAACTGTGGGCACAACGGCACACATCAAAAATGAAATTGAGTTGCCTGCTGTCTAAGTGAAACATACATGACACCTAAACATACTATATACAATATATGTATAGACCCACACCCGTACATATACATGACAAATATTAAATACTGTCCATCTTGAATATATAACGGAAGAAGGAGGCTTGAGAGTTCACAAGGTTAATGCTGTATGGAATGAAACTATGGCTGAATCTGGATGTTCTGCTACGGATACCACGAAGCCTCCTCCCAGAAGGTAACAAGGAAAACAAGTCGTGAAGAGGATGTGTAGTGTCCCAGATAATCTTATGGACCCTCCTCAAGCAACACTTCTGTGCTATGTCCAGGATGGGAGGGAGGAACTGCCAATTATCTTTTCAGCCATCCTCACCACTCACTGCACCGCCTTCCTGTCTGAAGCAGTGATGCTTCCAAACCAGACTGTGATGCTGTATGACAGGATGCTCTCAACCGTCCACCTGTAGAAAGTAGTAAGGATAGGAGAAGGAAGATGTGCATTTCTTATGCGACGCAGAAAATGCAGGCACTGCTGTGCCCACCATTGTCTCGCTGTTGAGCAACCAAACTAGCCTACTTGTTAGCTGCACACCCAGGAATTTGATGCTGGTAACCATCTCCACAGGTGAATCATTAATGCACAGAGAAGTGTGACTGTGCCTGCCTTTTCTGAAATCAACAATTATCTCTTTCGTTTTTTCTGGTATTTAAAACTAGGATGTTTTCCGTACACCAGTTCACCAACCCCTTAACCTCCTTGCGGTAAGCATCAACATTGTTATCATGAATAAGGCCCACTACTGTTGTATCATCTGCGAAGTTCACAATATGATTGGTGGCAAACCTAGCACAACAGTCATGGGTCAACAGGGTGAACAGGGTGAACAGCAGCGGACTTGGATGCAGCCCTGAGGAGAATCTGTGCTCAAGAAAATGGTATTGGAGGTATTTGTTCCAACTCGCCCATATTGGGGCCTGTTGGTTAAGAAAATCAAGAATCCAGTTGCACAAAGGAGTGTTTAAGCCAAAAAGGCCCAGTTTGTCTACTAGATGCTGGGGAATGATTGTGTTAAACGCCAAGCTGAAGTCGACAAGCAATATTTCTTTCCTCTAAGTGCTTCAAGCTCAGACAGAGAATGGAAGAAATAGCATCCTCCATAGAGCCAGACAGAAAGATGGCTATGGGAAAGCTGACCACATGTTGCTGGGAGTGGTAGGCTTTTATAACTTCTCGGGTTTTTGAGGTTGTTTCCTGTTCCTGTTTGAGGCTTTGTATTTCCTGTGTCATGTACTTTCACCTGAATCTGAGTGTGCCCTGTACCTGTACTCCTGACAACTTATCCATCAGGCTCAATATAGATATTAAATAGCTTGGAGGAAAGCACCAAGCCTGAGATACTGAGCACTGGAAGGTTTAAAGTACTGTTTCCCCATAACTACATTAAAAATCCAGATAGGAAAGAGACCAACTGTAATACAGGTAGTCCTTGACTTATGACCACAACTGAGCCCAAAATTTCTATTGCTAAGTGCAACAGTTGTTAAGTGAATTTTGCCTCATTTACAACCTTCCCTTGTCACAGTTGTTAAGTGAATCACTGCAGTTGTTACGTGTCATAGTTGTAAAGTGAATCTGGCTTTCCCCTTGACTGTGTCAGAAGGCTGCAAATGGTGATCACATGACCTCGGGACACTGCAAGTGCCATAAATATGAACCAATTCCCAAGTGTCCAAATTTTGATCATGTGATCACATGATGCTGCAATGATAAGTGTGAAAAATGGTCATAAATCCATTTTTTCAGTGCTGTTGTAACGTCAGTCACTAAACGAATGGTTGTAAGTCAAGGACTATTGTACACTTTCTGCAGTTCCCAGTTATTGCAGAAAGTTCAGTAAGGTATCATAGCCACCAAGATGGGCACACTTCATCTATGTATCAACAAAGTTAGTCTACTAGGGTGATCTATCATGTTATTGCCCCATGACTGGATATTAATCTGTAGGATTCATTTCTTCTAGGGCTGAGTCAGTACCATTTTCTCAGCAACCATCCTCATACAAGGAAGGTTGAAGAGAGGGGAAATGTTATCAAAATCTCCAGGATCCTGGAAGAGCTTTTTCAAGAGCAGGTGCAGAACCATCTCATTTAAAGCAAATGGCATTACTCCTTTCCTCAGGGAAACTGTGATAACTTCACTGATCCTAACTGATTGCTCAATGGAACCAAGAATAGACTAGGTCTAAGCCATAAGTCAGATGGCAAAACTCAAGCTGTAGAGAACCCTTTTCATTTATTCTAGCACAGTGGTTCTCAACCTTTTTAATGCCGCGACCCCCAACCGGTCGTAAGTCGAGGACTACTCAACTGGTCGTAAGTCAAGGACTACTCAACTGGTGCAGCACCGTTTGCAGAATGGGACTTTTGGCAGGCTCAGCAGGGCAGAGACAGCCTGGACAATTCCTATTGGCTTTTGAAAGCCAATAGAATTAGACTCTATTCAAGAGAGTCTATTCTATTGGCTTTCAAAAGCCAATAGAATAAAAGGGAGTAGCACAGCTAAGGAAAAGGGGAAAAAAAATGGTGGACTGCGTTGTTTGGTGACCCCTGTGAAATGGTCGTTCGACCCCAAATGGGGTCCCAACCCACAGGTTGAGAACCACTGTTCTAGCAGAAGTTCAAAAGCCTCATTCAGGGTTAGATTCTGCCCAAGTAGCATCTCACTGTGGATGGTGAGTTGAAAAACAGCCTAATTAATCACCAAGGAAGCCAGTGGATGTTGCTGAAGTAGTGCTAAACAATTCAGTCATTGGGTCTATGGCAGCTGCATTAATGTATGGGCTTCCTTCTGTAAGAGCCCAACTAGCTCTCTCCTGGGTCACGTGTTGTCCAAACCTGAAAGTGCTATTTGGGTTTGCACAAACTGGCTTTGAATCCAAGTGCTAGCCTGGGTTAATTCCAGTCTCTACATTAATTGCAAATCAATGGAAGACTTTTACTAGTATAAAAGTTTAATTAGCAAATATTCAGTCTACAAGCAAGAACTTCACATCTAAAGATCCTGCAGATACTAGATGTGGGGCAGAATAGGAATGCGGAGGCTCAAAAGGCCAATGCTGGGTAAAGGAAGTGTTGGAAATTCAGTTTCATCTTGCAAACAAATTTATTCTGTGCAGCAAATTTCAAAATCAAATATCACTTCTCACAGACAGAAATTATATCAGTTCTCTGCCACTATAGTAGAATTAATCCACAAACATAGTATTTACCCAAGAAATTAAATCGAATCTGATTATATTCACCTGGCATGCTAATACAAATACTCAAAATACAACTGTTCTGAGGTGCTAAAAAAACATATTACAAATCGCAGCTCGTTAGAATTAAAATGCATTTAATCGTGCCTACTTTTCATTAGGTTGAACTCGTGCAAGAAAAGTGAAGCTTTGGGCTTCCAACTTACAATATTGCTATTCTGGAAAAAATAACGTATAACTATATACATCCGGAGCTTAAAGTCAGCGGCAGTTTCTACATAGGCCGATAGAGGGGCTTCCCCAGCCGCGTATTCGCTTTGCCCCATACTTGTTTTAGAAGCAACAGCCGAGGTTTTCCGGTTAGCAAGCGACGCTCGGCTCAGCAAAGGCTCTCTTGAGCATGCGTCAGAAATCCGAGCATGCGCGATGTTGCAGAGGAGCCTCTTCGCTTGGGGTTTGGGCGTCGGGCATCGGGTCAGGTCTTCCCGAGCCCTAGTCGTCCACACGCCTTCCCCACGCAGCTGATTTCCGGTTGGCCTGTGGTAGGACTCAAGCCTGCCGAGCCCCGCTTCTCCAAAGATGGCGGATGAAGGCGACGGCGCGGGAAGGATGGCTGGAACGGGCGGCGCTGCCCCCGTGAAGCCCTCGGAACTGGCTGGGGTGAGATTCCGCTCCTGCCCCAGAGTTCATCCCTTACGTTTGGCCGACGGCCGCGGCGACGTGCCTTCCCAAAGGATCCAAGCAGCTGTGCTCGATAAAAGGACCCTAAACCAGAAATGCCCGGGCTCCGATGCTTTTATTAGTCCGGGTTGTTCACACAGCAGGGGCTGCTTATTATGTTTTGCTAGGAAGGTATTTTTTCCTTAATTCCCGCTTCTGTTGCCTGCGGTCTACCAAAAAGGATAATCTCTCGGTTTGTGTCAAATGGGACTGCACAGTTGCGCACTACACAGTGCCGTACATACATGCAGGGCAAAGCCCACTTAGTCGACAGGCAAAGAGTTAGGATTTTGAGGAGGGTATTTCTTTTGAACTACAGGAGTGTTAAAATTACCGGAGTTGGATTCAGACAGATCCACTTATGCACTATAAATAGTCTACCTCGATAAACATGCAACAAACATTTCCAGAAGTATTTTGGCATCTGGGCTATGTTCTCTTCATCCTTAGCTTTTTTTCTTTTCTATTTCATTTATTAGGTGTTAGTTTTTATCTCTTTACTTTAAAATGTAATAGTTATTTTTTAAAAAAGAAATCAATTTTAATTGCTTAATGGACAGTGCTTATTTATTAGCTCTGTCCACCAAGTAATATGTTTATACTGTATAATAAACCAGTATGGAATGGTTTGATACAGCTTGAAGATTATTATCCTAAAGTAGGGAAGAGGAGATTTGATGAAGCTAAAAGACAAAATTATTTTCTGCTGGAGTGGATTGTTGTTTTAGCCATAATGTTTAAACATCAGAATGTTAGTCTCAATGCATTCCTCTTGGTATTTATATATATGTATGGTAGTGTTCTTAATCGTAAATGACCCTTATGTGAGTTTCAGTGACATTATTAATCAAACTTTAGGGAAATATTTGTTAAAAATAATGTTTACCAATTTTATATTTCTTTTGTTTAGAGGAACTTGTGAAAATAGATTCATAAATAAAAATAAAGACTGGAATGGTAAAATAAATGACAGGTACAATATAATAAGCTTGCAGTAGTTTGAAAGTATTAACTGTAGTAAGTAAAAGCAAAAATGGAAACATCAGAGAAAATACTTAAAATGGATCAGTCTTTTGAGTAAATCAACAATTTTTAACAATGGGTGTTAAGTAAACAGGATTTCCAGGCTCAAAAATGGTTTCACTTTCTGTAATCAAAACAAATTGCATTTCAAAAAGTTTCTTTCACTGTGGAAAAATAGCTAAACTTCAGCTGCAGTGAAATAGTGAATGCTGAGTCATGGGTTTCCATTTTCAGCCCAAAGATACTAGTAGCCTAATGGTGCAGCCTAGAATTTTGAGGGGTTTTGTATAAATTATAGAGAACTTGAGAAGTAATTACTGTTTAGGTGATGTTTTGAAAGGAACTCTAGAATAACAAGGAATGATATTTGTCTGCTTGTTGGCCATTTAATAATTAACCATGTCAAAGCTGTGTAACTGGAAGAGGAAAAGTGAGTAGACAGATAATATGAGGAAACACACAAGAAAAGAGACAAGAACATTAATGTCTCTTGCATCTGCAATCCATATCTGAAGGGAATAGTAAATACACAATGTTTAAAAGCTTGAATTTTGTTTAAATGAGTTTTCTCACATTTTTTTTAAACCAACATGTGCAAGTTTCAGTATCTATGCTATATGTGATGAGAACCAGTTTGATGTAGTGGTTAAGGTGCTGGCCTAGAAATTAAGAGACTGAGATTTAATCCTGCTTTAGGCATGAAAGCTGGCTGGGTAACTTTGGGACTTTGGACTTCGAGTCATTCTCTCTCAGCCCAATCCACCTCAAAGATGTGAACAAAATCCTTGAATGACCAAAGTCACTGATTGGTAGAAGTCAATATCTATGGCCCATCTGCTGAAGATATGACAAATGGAAACTTTGGAATGTGAAAGGAGTAATAGTAAACAAGATGAACTAGTGAAATTAAAAAGAAAAAAGTTTGTCTGAAATTAAGAAAAAGGGGACGCATATAATACATGTGAATGGAGGTGGTCTGATCTTGAGAAATATGTGCAGGGAAGTGAAGTTTAATTATGGAAGAACGGGCTAAAATATATGTTGGAAATATAAACTGGTGTTAAGTAATTCTTAAAGTAGGAATCTATATTTGGTGATCGTTGTATGTCAGCCAGTGAATAATGATAATGGGTTTGCAGAAAAGTAAATATGATGTAGTGGGAAAAAATTCTTCTAGGTGATAAAGAATGGATGGGTAGGTAAAAGATGAGAGAGAAAGAGATGGCCATTGTATAAATAGAGGCCAAAGAATAAATAAGAATACTGACTAGTGAGTATCTGCTTAGAAGAGATCTGTTTGTTTTGAATATGTGGTTTAAATATCTATTTATTTATATGTATACATGGCATAGGAATGTATACATGGGTGCAAACTCAATTTCATTGAGGGCCGCATTAGCATTGCGGTTGCCCTCCGGGGGGGCAGGGTGGGTGCGGCCTATTGGGTGGGCATGGATGGAGTGTGTGTGGCCTAATGGGTAGGCATGGCCAGCTCTACATCAGGGGTATCAAATTCAATTTCATTGAGGGCCACATCAGCATTGCGGTTGCCCTTGTGTGTGTGTGTGTGTGTGTGGCCAGGGTAGGTGCAGCCTACTGGGTGGGCGTGGATAGAGTGTGTGTGGCCTACTGGGTGGGCGTAGCCAGCTCTACATCCACGTCAAGGGTGCCTATGGGGGCCTGGGCAGGAGTGGGACAGATCTAAGTGTCTCTGGCAGAAGGGGGTAGAACCAGGGCAAGTGCCAAGGCATGGTCCACTGGAGGAGCCTCACTGTTCATCTCAGGCCATGTGGGGGAGCTGGATGGTGGCACGGGCTGCCTGGAGCCCTGGGCAGCTGAGGTCAAATGCCCAGCCTGGCCCTCGAGCACCCGCGGCACCAAGCCCAGCCCCACTTACCTCCTCAAGGCTGCTGCTGCTGTGCTTGCTCTCCTTACCCAGGTTGCTCATGATGGGTATAAGGGCAAAGTCAGAGGGAGGCCCATTCTCTCTCCATGGGAGGAGGCCCGGCTTTGTATCCAAAGCTTCCTTAGCAATAGGATGGGAGATGCCCAGGATAGGCCAGGAGGAAGGGGTAAGGGGATAGTGAAAGGGCAGCAGGGCAGGACTAAGGCAGGACTTCCCTCAGACCCTCCCTCTCCTTTCCTTCCTTCCTAAGTACAGAGTGGTGGGAAAATATTGGAGATGAGGGAGGGAGAAAAATAGGCAAGAAACACAGCTGGGGAGGTGTCATCCTTCGTGAGGAATGAAGGAATGCACCATCGCCTGGAAGTGGCCAGCACATGGCCCTCACCTACTTCACCTATCTGGCTTGGTGGGGAGGGGATGCCATGAGCAGTGTGAGAGTCAATGTTACCTGTGCAATGCCGCCCAGCCCCCAGCCTGCCCGGTTTCAGCAGGCAGTGGGGCGCTCTCCTCACAGCGTCAAGAGATTGAGCCAGGCGGTACACCTTGCTGCTGCTGAAACTGGGCAGGTTGGGGGCTAGGCAGCATTGCACTTCTCATCAGATTCGCACCACCTGGCTCAGCTCTTGGCGCTGTGAGGAGAGTGTCCTGCTGCCTGTTGAAACCAGGCAAGGTGGGAGCTGGGCAGCCTCACGTTTCTTTTTGGATTTGTGCCTCCCGGCTCAGCCTCTCGGCGCTGTGAGGAGAGCACCCCGCTGCCTGCCAACCCCCCCCCCCAAGAGCCCATCAAGCTGGATATGTGAAGTAGGTGAGGGCCATTTTCTGGCCACTTCCAGGTGATGGTGCATTTCTTCATTCCTCACAAAGGGTGACACCTCCCCAGCATGCACCTAGGGGGTGGGGCCGATGCGGCAGGGGCTGGTTCCTCTCTGTTTCCAGAAGGCCTTGTGGAGCTAAGACTGAATGCGTTTCAGCATAGATGGCCACCACAAAATTGTACATTGGCTACCGGCCGGCCTGGGCCAGGGCCAAGGCAGTGGGGGCTGTTCCCTCACTGTTTCCAGGATGGCTTTGTGGGCCACATGAAACCACTTCGCGGGCCGCATTCGGCCCCAGGGCCTTGTGTTTGACATGTCTGACTTAGACGTATGTGCTGCTTCATAGTGCTGTAAAGCACTCTCTAAGCAGTTTGCAGAGTCAGCATATTGCCCCCAACAAGCTGGGTCGTCATTTTACCGACCTCGGAAGGATAGAGGGCTGAGTCAACCTTGAGCCGGTGAAGATTGAACTCCCATCAGTGAGCTGAATTAGCCTGCAATACTACATTCTAACCACTGCATCACCATGGCTCCTAAGCTGGAAAGCACGGGACTGCCTAGTCAGCCCAAATAGCGAGATGGGCAGTATGTAAATTTAATAAATAAAGTAAAGGTTGAGATAGAAATATGATGAGAGGATATGCATGTGAAACAGACCATTGTTTTGCAGAGCTAAAAGTGGCTTTTAGAAAAAAGTAAAAGAATTTAGAGTAAAAGTAGAATGATGGCAAAAAGTACTGGTGTAGAAGTATTAGAAGATAGATCCGAGGTCCCAAACCTCTGAGGTGCCTGTGGCCTTCCAGATCATTTTATGTGGCTTACATTTCCTTCACACAGGTAAAGCAACTGTTGAAAGGAGAATAGCAGTTTGCCAATCTCACCAGGCATTACAAAACCTTGCTTAGACTGACAAGAAACAGCTCCTCTCCCGGAGAGAAAAACAGATGGGCAGCTGTTACTGCTGGTCCTACTTTTCTCCTTTTGTTCCTCCCATCATCTTCACTGCTGCAGCCCCTTACTACAATTTTAGAGTAAGAAGAAATGGCTCAGTGCCTGTGGCCGTATGCTAAAGTGCTGTGAGAACTCAGGCTGTGCGGCCCATCCCTCAGCACGCTCCATTTAGATTTAGAGCTGTGAAAAACAATGATGATAATGAGAGCTCACCAGAACTGCAATGGCACCTTGAATGCAAAACTAGAAGTACGGTTATTCCTTGGCCTGTCCACTCAGGCCCAGAGACTGGTGTTTTACCAGTGAAAAACTCCATAATTTGTAAACAAAGCTGTGTTTTTAGTGAGTGAAATGTTTTCCTTTTCTGTCTATCAGTCACCCAGTTTTTAATTTTATATCTCTGGAGAAGTGTTTGAATTATCATTGAGCAAGGCAAGTTGGCAATTAATAAGCAACTCTTAGCTAAGCTCTTTTTTGGAGCTTTTTTAAAAGGAGCTATCAGGGAAATTACCCAAAAATTTCTATTGTGATGCATTTGATCAATGAAAACAAGGCCTTCCTAGTTCCTTGTTTGCCACTGTAAACAAATTTCTTATGTTCTATTAACTCATAACAGAATAACAGAGTTGGAAGGGACCTTGGAGGTCATCTAGTCCAACCCCCTGCTCATGCAGGAAACTCTATACCAGACATGTCAAACTCGTGACGTCATGTGACGTCGCACAATGTAGTGGAGCTTTTTCGCCATTGCCGGCAATGGGGTGGGCGTGGTTTCCCGATGACGCGTCCGGCCCGCAGGCCGGCAGTTTGACTCCCCTGCTCTAGACTATTTCAGACAAATGGTGATCCAGTATTGTCTTAAAAGCCTCCAGTGTTGGAGCATCCACAACTTCTGGAGGCAAGTCATTCCACTGATTAATTGTTCTAACTGTCAAAAAATTTCTTCTTAGTTCTAGGTTGGTTCTCTCCTTGATTAGTTTCCATCCATTGCTTCTTGTCCTGCCTGTCATGATATAAATATAATACAGTAATACTGTGGCCAGACTAATATTGCAAATTTCATAAATATTATATCATTTCTGAGTTCAGTGCATAGGACTATAACCCAATTGCTTATTCATGCTACCAAAACAATTTATTGGTAAGAATTCCATTTTTTTCTGCTACGTTAGCCAAGAAAATGTTTTGGATCTTGACAAGTGAAATAAGCGAGGGTGGTGGAGGTGGAGATCAGATTAATTTAGAGCTCAATTCTTCTGCTTAATGTTAAACTAATCAACTTAACTTGAAACCCTAAACCTCCATGTATTCTGTTAATTACAACTTGAAAATACCAGATGGCAATTGATATTTTTTTCTGTGTGACAGACTATATTTATTTCATCAAATGTGAGCCTTCTTTCTGTTAAAAGTTGAGCTAAATTTGCAGGAATAACAGCTTTTGCTAAGAAGGTGACTCACAACATATTAAAGACAAAATACTATTTTTCTTTGTAAATGCTGTAGTTATATTTTTGTCAAGTTTCAGATGATTATCTTCTAGGATTTTATGTTATTATTCCACAACGATCAAATTAAATGTCTGAAATGAAAAGCACTGTCAAATAAATGTCTAAATTGAAAAGGTAAAAAGTAACTCTGCTTCACAGTAAATATTGCTTTATTTAATAAATATGTATCTATTGGCATATTGTGATTATTTCCTTCATTTTTGACACACACTAAATATTTTTGTATCTCTATATGGAAAGTCTTAAGTATAGCTGGTGAACAAGTCATGTCTTCTTTTAGTCTTTTAACCAGAAAAAAATGTAGGAATTACTGAGTTATGCCAAACTGGTCAGTCGTAATTCAGTGTAAATTCAACATATTTTAGCAAAAAGAAGCAAAGATTGGAAATTCAATATTGTTCTTTATTGAGAATGAAATCAGTGTCAGGGGCATAGGAACATTTACTTTATGAAAATGATAGGAGACCTTTTTTTACAAGAAAGTGGAAAATTATAAAATCGGCGAGACCACTTTGATATGTGAGTTAGATTTAGAGGAGAAATTTGGTATGTTTCCCTGTTTTACTCTAATTAATACATTTAGTCTAAATTATATTAATTTGCCATCCATTTCAAAACATTAGGACGCTGTGCTGTCAGTCCTCGGCATGGTCCTGAGGGACTGCAGAGGACAACGAAAGGACTTTCAGTTTATTTCTCCTTTACACATTTTGTTGAAAAAGCTGCATTTAGATTTTGGTAAATTGTTTATTCAGCTATATTTTTTATTGTGAAGGAAGAATTCAAATATGATTCTAATAATCCAAATACAGACATTTGTGGATTATTGTTAAAGATACAAATTTGACAAACAAGATGTCAGAAGAAATATTTATAGTGTTTGAAATATTTCTTGCAAGCAGTAAGATGTTTCAGTTTAGCCTGCTTCTAAATAAAAAACTATTAATAAAATAAATTATCCTACAGTGTTCTAAAAATAATTATTTTAATGTAACTTTGCTTAAAATTTCCACATTCGGTGTAAATTGTTATATTTATTTTTTTAGTTGAATATCTATCACACTTGAGCAGCATACTTACAGTCAATGAATAAACACATTTTCCTACTATAAAATTATTATCTTTTTAGGAAGGAAATAAGAATGAAGTAAAAAGAAGAAAACCCCCGATCCAGGCATTAGTGTTTGAAGTGATTTAGAATGGTGTTACTATACTTACTATTTTTGGTATAAAGTCTACAGAGTATTGTAGATATCCTTCAAGATCTTCAGAGTATACTACTATGTATGATTTATTTTTTACAGCTTTTGTGATATAGTTGCCTTTATTTCCATTATTGTCATAGTAACTATTCTTTTGGACTTTGTTCAAAAATTCATAACTCCAAAACATATTTTTTTTTCCCGTTTACACATATTATATATCAGTGATGGCAAACCTTTTAGAGACCGAGTGCCCAAAAACTGGCCCTGCCCCACTCTACCCCCTACCCTGCCCCCACTCCACCCCCCATCCCCCATCCTACCTGCCCACAGGGCCACTCACCGCTTCCAGGGCCCACCGCAGATCGCCCAGGCAGCCCAGCAGTGCTATGGCAGTCATGCCCTTTGCTCGCGCCCTGCAGCATCAACTGTGCACGATGGGGTGTGAGCGCAGAGTCTTGTCTACGCTGCCTGGCTGCTATGTCCTTGGCTGCGCTGCTCCGCGTGGGCCATGCTCAGGGGCGATTCTCCTTCAGGGGGCTGCTGGAGAGGAGGGGGTCAAGGGGGGAGGCGAGACTGGGGCAATGGCACATGTGCCCACAGAGAGGGCTCTGAGTGCCGCCTCTGGCACCTGTGCCATAAGTTCGCCACCACTGCTATATATCATAATTTTTGATATGTGAAATACTGATGCTGAGGGAGTAACATTATATTCTGTTTTTTGCAGTGGTGGGATGAGAAGCTTGATTTTCATGCTGCCTTTCTTCAACATTTGGCAAAAGTGGTTCCAGGAATATATTGTGATGAAATGGACCCTCTATCACAGAAAGAGGAGGAAATGGCCCAAAAAATGATCCTTTACCCTTTGGAGTGGCATTTATTTGGAGAAGATCCAGATACCTGTCTAGAAAAGCTAAGACAGATTGGTACCTCGCAGCTGTGTGGAAAAGTATTTAAAGGTGGAGAGACAACATATTCCTGCAGGTTTATAGCAATACTCCTATCTTTTAATGTTTCTTTGAAGGATGTGATATAATATATAATTGTCGCTACAACTTTGGCGTTATGCATCTTTCTAAAATGCATTTATTTTTGGGGTGGGTGGGTAGTGAGGTGCTAGGTAAGAAAGTAAATTTTGTTACCAGTCCAAAACAAACATCATGTTCTGGAAGTTCTATTGAGTCATTTTGAATTGGTTGCAGTTGCAGTTCATCAGAAGAAAACATGGATCATTTTGGTTGTTTGGAATTTTGTTTGAAACAAAATAGACCCAGAGTGATTTTAGGAGATGAGTAGAACAAGGCCAATTCACGGCTCCCCTTCTCTCCCCTCTTTGACATGGGCCTGTACATCAGCCTGAGAACTCCACAATATTGTCTGTGCTTTCCCTTCTTTTCCTCCCTTCCACATCCACCTTTGATATCCCATCATATCCTACTGGCCAGTGTGCTCTTTGATATTCCCAGCACTTTCCCTTTTTCCCTTCAGCCACTAATATTCTTCTGCCACATACCTTATCAGTTTATCCATATCCTTATTTTCTTGGAGCCATCCCTTTCCTCCTTCTCAAGCCACTGCTGCTGTTTTTCCCAGTGTCTATAGATACATCACTAAGGACCCCAATCAACCTTAGGTTCTCATCTTACTCTCATCTTACTCTCATCTTCAGTGTATTATGCAATACATAAATGGACTTAGGGAAAAAGAATCTGGCAGGGTACAGTATTGGGGTACAGTGTTAGAACAGAAACAAAGAATTTAGGAGTACTTATAGTACATGACTGCAGAACTAGTAAACAGTGGGGCTGGTAGCTGTGAAGGCAAACAAAATTCTGCGATGCATCACTTGAGGAATCACCAGCAGGAAAAAGGAGGTTCTAATCCTGCTATATAGGACTTTAGTCAGACCTCATTTGGAATACTGTGTCAAGTTCTGGAGACCTCACTTAAAAAAAGTTATTGATAAATTGGAGTGAGTCAGAGATGGGCATCCCAAAGATGCGTTTTTTCAGGAGGCAAATGGACTTTCTTGTGTGTTTTTTTTTTAAGATGTTTCACTTCTCTCCAGGAAGCTTCTTCAGCTCTGACTAGATCAGCGTTTCTCAACGTTTGTGTGACGGCGCCCCCATGCGCGGCACTCATGCACGGCGCCGTCCCCATGCGCGGCGCGCATGCACGGCGCCGCCCCCTGAGGAGGGAAAATGGCGGATCGCATTGTTTGGCGACCCCCGTAAAATGGTCGATCGACCCCAAATGGGGTCGCGACCCATAGATTGAGAACCGCTGGACTAGATGGTGGGAAGTGGAAGGATTTATATTGCTTGCAGACAGATAGTCATTTTCATTCCTTTAGAGAGTTGTTGAAACCATTTGGAGGTTTACCTGTGTCCTCAGGGTCACCTGAGTGGTGCAAATGTGTGTGGAGCCTTCTTCGCTACACTGAAGGGACAAAGGGCAGTTTTCTATGTTTCTATTTCTATGTTTCTTATACTCTTGTACTCAGAAAACAATCCATTTTAGTTCACACGTAGGAAAAAACAATCTTGTTCTATGGATTAAAACATCTGAAATATGCATGATTCAATTCAGGCACTGATCACCCAGAACCTATTTTATGCTCAACATAGTTGTGCACAAATCATTTTGCCCATCACTAATAATAAGCTATTCTGGCTTATGTGTGAATGCTTGCACTCTATTCAATTAACATTTCCAGAATCTGGATATTTGGTAAGTTTTTGAGAAATAAGTGTTTATTGTACAGCACTACTTTCTTATTTTTGTTGCAGGGATTGTGCAATTGATCCAACTTGTGTACTTTGCATGGATTGCTTTCAGAACAGTATTCATGTAAATCATCGTTACAAGGTAAGGAAATGTGTGCTTTGGTGTGATATTTATTAATGTAGTGTGCTATTAACATAAATGAGCATTTATGAGAATTTGAATGTTTCTTTAAAGTATTGAAGGTAAATAACAGTACATGAAAATCAGTTTATGATAAGTGATAGAATACTTAATGGCCACATCAATTCAGATAGCCAAGCATTACTAGGCAGAATAGAACAGCTGACTATTTAATTTTAAAAACTTATTTTCAAGTTCTTTAGATGAAAAAACAAGAGGATTAATTTATAATTGTCAGCTGCATAAATAATAGATAATCTCAGAAAGAAATTTCAAATTTCTGTACAGAATATCCAGGATCCCCATTTAGGGGCAATAAAAACTAGTTAATTTAAAAGATCAGATAACAGAGAAGTGAGCCTACTGTTGCTTAACAGTCAGAGAACAAAACTTAGAAAAGACCCTCTCTAATGAATCTGGCAGTTAACAGTTGTGGTAAAAAAAAAAGTGTACTTTTCAGACTTGCAAAATTCTGTTAATGTAACCTTACAATAAAGTAGAATTGGCTCATTTGATTGTGTTCCTTGTCTAGTTTACTTTTAATTGGTTGACATCAATCTTGCAAGTCTGAAAGTACAAATCTCCAGCTGTCACTTTTAACAGCCTGATTCATTACAGTGGGCCTTTCCTAAGCTTCTCTGACTATTGAGCAACTGCAGGCTTCTGCCCTCTTATTTGTTTCCTAGGCAGTATCTCGTGCCCTCATTCCGCTAAGTCATTTTCACATACCTTTACAAGAAGAGAACACAGACAAATTTGGCTATAGTTGTTATTCATGTAATGTAGTATTGCTATGATATGTGCTGTACCATGGTTCAGCATTATTTCCAGAATGAATTAATAGTTCTGAACAACCAGTTGTGTCCTCTGTTCTTAATTTTTTTAGATGCATACTTCCACGGGAGGAGGATTTTGCGATTGTGGTGATACAGAAGCATGGAAGACTGGACCAGTGTGTACAAAACATGAGTCTGAAGGAGGAGATAATACTGAAGAGGTATTTCTTCGTAGTAAATTGAAAAATAAATATTTGTATAAAAATAATTCCTAATTATGTACTATTGTTTGGGCATGCTCACAAAATGTTTGGAACATCTTTGTGTGATAACCTTCGATGTTTGTGTTCCATTCTAATATGTAAATTTTCACAGACTTCTTCTGAGTTTATAATTTTATAAAAGTGGACCCTCAGGAACGGTTTATCAAAACTTCAAGTTTTTTGTTCTTCCCTTGATTGAAAATAATCACGTTGAACTTTGACCAGCTAATGATATATTGAAAGAATACCATGATTCCAATGCACCCATGATATCCTAAGTAGGTGGTCCTCTTCTGAATAATAAAACTACCATCCCAGACTAGCTTAATCAGAGAGGCTGGTAGGTTATTCTTATAAATGAGATTGTTCTCATTTAATATCCACTTATTCAGTGATTGTTCGAAGTTACCATAATGTTGAGCATGGGATATTCCTGACAGGTCCTCATAGTTGTAACTGTCAACTATGCCGACTCATGATTATGACATCACAGCATTCCATGATCATGTGACCGCCATTTGAAACCTTCACTGCTGACTTCCAAAAAACAGCCAGTGGAAAGTCATTGGAAGGTCACAAATGTGACTATGGGATGCTTTGACTATATGGGAGTATCCTAACAGTGGTAACCAGGACTGCCAGAATGGCCGTCATAGGTTGCAGAGTCATGTGACATTACATCTTACAATCACATCACAGGTTGTAGTTGCTATCAGTTGGAATTGTTTGAGGTTTTTTGGATCCAGTTTGGTGTAGTGGTTAAGGCATCAGGTTAGAAACCAAGAGATTGTGAATTCTAATCCTGCCTTAGTCACATAGCCAGCTGGGTGACTTTGGGCTAGTTGCTTTCTCCCAGCCCTAGAAAAGAAGCAATGGCAAATCTCTTCTGAAAAACTTGGCTAGGAAAACTGCAGAACTAATTCTGGGAGTCACCAGATGTCAGATGGTACAAGCCCCCTCCCACAAACCAACAGAGAGAATGAAAGAGGTATTTCTTACTGAACAATAGCTACTAAAAGATACTTCTTTCAATAGTAGTGAAAGTCTGCAACACTGCTCATGCTTGCTTATTATCTGTACTGTGGATCTAACATGGGTATATTTAATTTTTTTGTAGAATTTGGAATGCCAGTTGAATGAAGAGGTAATAGCACAAGCAAGGAAAATCTTCCCTTCAGTTATAAAATATATTGTTGATATGACTGTTTGGGAAGAGGAGAAAGAGCTGCCTTCAGAGCTTATTACTAAGTAAGTAATTTGTTAGAGTTGACTTCTAAGTGTCTTACCTGTCTCCATTCCAAGATTGTTAGTAATAAAGTAACAAACAATGCATCATTTAATCAGGATTAGGCAAGAACTTTGAATAACTTAGCAAGGAAAAACAAATCATGAGTAGGAGTGGAGAATTATATAGATAGAATCACACAGATAATTTAAGTATCTTGAAATTCTCACCCTGCAAGTGAAATTATTTCCTGTCTTCATACTCTGTAACAAATTAGCTCAGCAGACAATGGTTTTTTTTCTTGCAATTGTCAAGGCAAGGTACTTAAAAGTCTTTCTATACTTAAGGCCTCATACTGGTATAGAGATTGCTTAACTTTGAAAGATAGTCCTAGTTATTACAAAGAAAATCTGGGATTTCTGTCCTTCAATTCTCCCCCCCCCCCGAATTAGCCATCCTTCTGATTGTATTTTGCACAAGTTTTGATTTTTTAAGATTTATAATTACAATGATCATATTTTTGGTATTTCACTTCTATCAGAGGAAGAAGTTTTAAAACAATAGTAAAAGAGAAAGATTACATTTAACTCAGCTCAACTAGAGGAAGAGGTTTCTTTTCGCAATAGGGCAGTTATATTCATGAATTTCAATCCTTATTTATTAACACGCAATCCAACTCATTCCATCAGAGCAGTCACTATAATCACATCACCATCATGAAACAAATTTATAAAACAGTTGGGTGTCCATACGATACATGCTAAAATTGTTTAAATCAATATGCAATATTTTTTTACTTAATTTTTATTAGGAATTTTGATTACAGTAGTAAAAACTAATACAAATTAAATTGGAAAAAAAGAAAAAAGTGAAGGAAAAAGGAAGAAAAAAACATATAATAAAGAATATACCGTATATGCCGGCGTATTAGGCGACCCGGCGTATAAGACGACCCCCGTCTTTATAGCCGGGCCGCATTCCTAGAAGGTCGTCTTATACGCCGGAAACTACCAGTATTTCCGACGTATAAGACGACTCGGCGTATAAGACGACCCCCGTCTTTGGCGCCGATTTCAGCGCTCGCGGAAGTCGTCTTATACGCCGGCATTTACAGTAATAAAGAAAAAGAAAAATATATCAAGAAGTGATTTCCAGTATTCCTCACAATAAGTATAAACAAATTTGGTAACCGTTCATCCCCTTTAAAATTACAAATATCTCTTTATCTCATATACCATCCAATATTTATGTGCAAATCCATAAAACATCAACTTTTCAAGTCTATGCCAGCAAAAAGTCCATAAAGAGTTGTCAGAACTTTGCAAAAAAACCCGTTATTTTAACTTGAACAAATAAACTAACTTGATATGCCCTGCTTTTACTTTTAACAATCTTAATCTTTAATTCATTCAAATATTGTTTGAATTGATTTGATTTTTCTTCTTCTTTATCCCATCGCATAGATTTCGTTAAGGCTTTAACAAGCCTCTTTGGTAGAGTCAATTGAAAATATTTTCTAGTTCATCCTTTTGCTTTATCATTATATTTCTCTTTTTAAAACTTCAGAGAGGTTCTTTTATTATTCAACAAAGTATATTTTTCCAAATCATTCTCTTGGCTTGTCATTTATAATTCCACCTTGTCTTGTTAGATATTTTTTTTCCATATGTATCATTCCATTAACATCTTTTAGATGCAGTCTATCCATAGAAGCAGACATTATTGATAGTGTTGATATTGCAGTCAGTAATTTCTGACTCCATCCTTCAAAGGCCTCCTTTAATATTTTGTGTCATTTTGTAAGTCCTAGTATTAACTGATGTCAAGAACTGGCTTTGTATTTTATTCTGCTTAGAATCTTTAGTCCTTTCTTGTGTCCAATTTCCAAAACCAAAGTAACTTATCTTAGTTAAGATTTGCAGTAACCAGGATAGCCAAAATAAATCTGTTTTTCACAAGAAACTATTTTTTATAGATAATTCCAAAATCTTACAATAAAAGACAATATTCCCAATTTGTCTGGATCCTTATTATTTGTAACTTTCTTAGATCTTAGTTAGCTTTTTGCTGTTTATTTCAATTTCTTGAAGTTCTAAAGTTTGTCATTAATTTTTATTTTGTTCAGAGTTGAAGTTGAAGATAAAACTCACCCAATGTCTTCATTATAGGCAATTTCCAAAAGTGACTAGAAACTGAGGTTTACAAACTTAGTGTCCTTTAAAAGGCTATATCCCAGTTGCAAGCAGGATGGCTGATTCCTTTGTCTCCTGGTGCTCAAACCCACATAAAATAGTGTCTTCACGAAGAGCAGCCCTCCAGAGCACGTGTGAATGTCTCCCATCATCTTATCCTTATCTGGTTCCTTGGTCTTTGCTGCAGTCATCAGTTCCACTTTCCTGGAGATGTCTTCAGTTTCCCATGCTTCCCCCAGAAGTCAACATTCTCAGATTTTTCTATACTTTGCTTATCACATTGTCACAAACTGTTGGAAAACTCTCAGCCAGGCAAGGGGGAGCAATCAAGTGTAACTAGCCTTGAGTTTTTATGCAGCCATAATAGACTTAGACTTAACTCCTCCTAAGTTCCATGGGAAGGCAAACAGTCTGGAGAGAGTCCTGCATTATAGGTAGAATATAATAAAGTAGTCAACTTCAATCTTACAGATGTGGATCTTGTTGCTTGCACCTGGCATAAACAGAATCAGACATTAGACCAAGAGAGAAGGGGAAAGGAGGGAGAGTAATAAAGTTACTCAATTCTTTCTTTCCAAGTTGTTGAAAGAGATGTTTTCCGCATTGCATAGATCTGGGTGCTAATTAAGAAGGAACTTCCTATATAATAATAATTGAATCAAGGACTCTTTAATATAATTGGGAATGTTTTTGAAAGCAAGTATTGATAATGATGAATTTCTTAGTTTAACTATCTTTACTATAGATTTATTTTTAGCTATTCCTGTGGCCAACTTTAATTTTGAAGTTATTTCAGTTTTTCTCTGGGGTCGTCAGTCATCTCTTTGCTTTTTTTTTTTTTTACAGTAGAGAGAAGCCAGACAAATACTATTGTGTCCTTTTCAATGATGAGCATCATTCTTACGATCATGTTATCTACAGTCTACAAAGAACTCTTGGGTGTGACCTTGGAGAAGCCCAGTTATATACTACTGCTATAGATAAAGAGGTTAGTAGTATACTGCTGTTATGCTGCTGTGGTATCCAGCCTGATGCAGGGAGAAATGGAAGAAGGACGTTGCCATTTTTTATAAATGCTGAGATTGTTTTGCTTTTTGAAAGAGCTTGGCTGCATAGTTCTGTCTTGCACAAATTGGTATAAGATATTAATATTATTTGATTCTGAGTTATCAGTATAATCAATATCCTATATAAGAATGAGTCCTTATGGTACATTTTGTTATAGAGTTACAATTTTCAGAACAATGGGTTTTCTTTTAAATCAATTGACATTTTAATTATTATTGTTTTAGTAGGATTAATTCTAGAAATTTAGTAAATGAATAGGGCTGGTCACTTTTTTGTTCCCATACCAAATTCTCTTCTCATTTTATATTAGGGTGAAAGATGAATTTGTGTTTTAAGAAGAAATTATTATGTCACTAGAATTTGAGCTCAGTTTGACTTTTCCTTGGAAATTCTAATGTTTAGAATCACATTTGTGCCAGTATGCATTTTAAATCTGGCCTTTTCAAAATATTTAAGGAATTTATTTCTGAAGAGTCATTTCCTATTTACAGTTCAAATCTAAATCTTTTTTCTTGAGGTTCTTGTTATATTGTTCCCACTCATCAGATATGGTACCAGAGGAAAATATTCTTTTTAGCAACCGATCACAGCTTTAAAATTTCTTCTTCAGAGAAGCTCATTTGATTCTAAGTTACAAGATTTTGTAATTCTAGGTAAAGATCTTTATCTTCTTACAAGCCTTTAAAGCAGTGTTTCTCAACCTTGACAATTTTAAGGCATGTGGACTTCAACTCCCAGAATTCCACAGCCAGCATTGCTGGCTGTGGAATTCTGGGAGTTGAAGTCCACATGCCTTAAAATTGTCAAGGTTGAGAAACACTGCTTTAAAGATTTTTGCCTTTTTAGCTTTGTTTTACTGTGTATTGATCCAGCCATCTCCCCGGAAGTGCTTTGGATGATCCATACTCACATAAGGGTTAACAAAATAAATAGTTTGCCTGCCATTTCTTCCCAGAGGTGCCCTGTGGGTTGTGCATTTTTCATGGTATTTGGGATGAAGATTCAAGGATTGGATATCTGCAGATGGGTTTATGTGCAAGTATATATGGTAATGCAAAATTCACTGATTCGGGAATGGAATGGCAACTCTAGAATGTCTCATTCCTCTTCTGAACTATGCCTTACTTCTTTCAGACCATAACCATTATGGAGATTGTTTGGTGTTAATGGACATAAATTGTCCAAACTCTGGAATGCAATAATCCAGAGAAGGAACAGAAGAATTAATGGACCATGAACTAAGAATATTTTTAAAACCCTGTGATCATCCAGGCCATATGCTAATTTCTGACAGTGAATTTATTCCTTTAAAAGAGCGACATGATGGCATTATCTCTGTAATAATTTTAAAAGTCATGGATGTTGATATATATCTAACAAAAGCTAATTCAAATTAGAATTATAATACAAAATCACTAAATATTTGTACAACTTTCATTTAAATCAGCCTTAAAGCAACTTTAATTGTTTTCCATTTTGATCTTGCCTTTCGTTTGCACACTATAATAACATTGTCCTGTCTATCTTTATTTTATTTTTTAAAAAAATTATACAGGGTCGGAAGGCTGTTAAGAAGGGGTCATATGTTGTTTGTCAAGAAGCAAAAGAGGAGATTAAGGTAATAATAGAATTTTTAAAATATGTAACAGTTTACTGTTCTGTATATTTATGAAGATAAGTTCATAGTGATGATTTTTCTTGATTTTAGCCCCTCATTTTTGTTTGATTATCTTTGATCAGTAGAATGCTTGTTATATTCTCACTCAAATTTTAAATACTCTTATTTTTTAGAAACATTCAAATAATGTTTCCCAAGGTCCCCTTAATGTGATGGTTCTTCATGCAAATGTAATGGCTCATCAGAAATTTGCTTTGCGTCTTGGTTCTTGGTTAAACAAACTTATGAGCTATTCAAGTAAGTATCCTAGATTATTTTGTGTTGTGCATAAATTGCAAAATACTGAACAAGGGATTTATTGGTTTTGACAAGTATTTCTTTTATTTATAAAACTAGTAAAAATGATTCTGTTCTTCTCTGAAAATTTTTTCCTGCTACTGCTAGACCACCATCCCTTAAAACAGTGATGCAAAACTTCTCCTGACTTGAGGGCCACACTGAACTTTGCACAGCTTGCCGAGGGTCACCTTCCAAAAGTAGATGGAGGCAGGACTGCATTTTTTATTTTTATTTTATTTTTGTTTTGTTTTGTTTTTAAGGGAAAAAAAATTATGTCTTAGGAGTTTGGGCATCGTTTTCTTTTATCTGCACCCTCAAATAAAATCAGATCAAATTGGGGGGCTCTATCCATTTTGTCCCCTTTATGGATTACTGCCTTGTTGTGGCGAAGGGGCTTGCGTAACTCAATGAAGCTATAAGCTAAGCCGTGCAGGGCCACCCAAGACGGACAGGTTATAGCAGAGAGTTCTGACAAAATGTGATCCACTGGAGAAGGAAATGGCAAACCACTCCAGTATCTTTGCCATGAAAACCCCATGGACAGTACTAAAAGGAAAAAAAGATATGACGCTGGAAGATGAGCCCCTCAGGTCGGAAGGTGTCCAATATGCTACTGGGGAAGAGCAGAGGGTTAGTACTAGTAGCGCCAGAAAGAATGAAGCGACTGGGCTAAAGCCGAAAGGACGCTCAGTTGTGGATATATCTGGTGGTGAAAGGAAAGTCCGATGCTGTAAAGATTTTTTCTCCATAGGAATCTGGAATGTAAGATCCATGAATCAAGGCAAGCTAGACGTAGTCAAAAAAGAGATGACAAGACTGAACATCGACATCTTAGGAATCAGCGAACTAAAATGGACAGGAATGGGTGAATTTAACTCAGATGACCATCAGGTATACTACTGTGGGCAAGAATCCCTCAGAAGAAATGGAGTAGCCTTCATAGTCAATAAAAGAATAGGAAAAGCAATACTGGGATACAATCCCCAAAATGACAGAATGATCTCAATTCGAATCCAAGGCAAACCATTCAATATCACAATAGTCCAAATCTATGCCCCAACCACTGGTGCTGAAGAGGATGAAATTGACCGGTTCTATGAAGCCCTACAGCACCTTATAGAATTAACACCAAAAAATGATGTCCTTATCATCATGGGGGATTGGAATGCTAAGGTAGGAAGCCAAAAGATAACCGGAATAACAGGCAAGTTTGGCCTTGGAGTACAAAATGAAGCAGGGCACAGGCTAATAGAATTTTGTCAAGAGAATACGATGGTCATAACAAACACTCTTTTCCAACAACCCAAGAGACGGCTCTACACATGGACATCACCAGACGGTCAACATAGAAATCAGATTGACTATGTGCTCTGCAGCCAAAGATGGAGAAGCTCTATACAGTCAGTAAAAACAAGACCAGGAGCTGACTGTGGCTCAGATCATGAGCTTCTCGTTGCAAAATTTAGGCTTAAATTGAAAAAAGTAGGGAAAAGCACTAGGCCACTCAGGTATGAACTAAATCATATTCCTGATGAATATACAGTAGAGGTGACAAATAGATTTAAGGAATTAGATCTGATAGACAGAGTGCCTGAAGAACTATGGATGGAAGTTCGCAACATTGTACAAGAGGTAGCAACTAAAACCATCCCAAAGAAAAAGAAATGCAAGAAAGCAAAATGGCTGTCTGAGGAAGCTTTGCAAATAGCTGAGGAAAGAAGGGAAGCGAAAGGCAAAGGAGAAAGAGAAAGATACACCCAATTGAATGCAGAATTCCAGAGAGTAGCTAGAAGAGATAAGAATGCCTTCTTAAATGAACAGTGCAAAGAAATAGAAGAAAACAACAGAATAGGGAGGACCAGAGATCTCTTCAAGAAAATTGGAGATATGAAGGGAACGTTTCATGCAAAGATGGGCATGATAAAGGACCAAAATGGCAGAGACCTAACAGAGGCAGAAGAGATTAAGAAGAGATGGCAAAACTACACAGAAGAACTATACAAGAATGAGCTTAACATCCCAGATAACCACAATGAGATGGTCACTGACCTCGAACCAGACATCCTAGAATGTGAAGTGAAATGGGCCTTAGAAAATCTGAGCAACAACAAAGCTAGTGGAGGTGACAGTATTCCAGCTGAGCTATTCAAAATCTTAAAAGACGATGCAGTAAAAGTGCTACACTCAATTTGCCAGCAAATTTGGAAAACTCAACAGTGGCCACAGGATTGGAAAAGGTCAGTTTACATTCCAATTCCAAAGAAAGGCAATGCCAAAGAATGTTCAAACTATCGCACCATTGCACTCATTTCACATGCTAGTAAAGTTATGCTTAAAATCCTACAAGCTAGACTCCAGCAGTATGTGGATCGAGAACTACCAGAAGTACAGGCAGGATTTCGAAGAGGCAGAGGAACTAGAGATCAAATTGCCAACATACGCTGGATCATGGAGAAAGCTAGGGAGTTCCAGAAAAACATCTACTTCTGCTTCATTGACTATGCAAAAGCCTTTGATTGTGTGGATCACAACAAATTGTGGCAAGTTCTTAAAGAGATGGGAGTACCAGACCATCTCATTTGTCTCTTGAGAAACCTATATGCGGGTCAAGAAGCAACAGTGAGAACCGAACACGGAACCACTGATTGGTTCAAAATTGGAAAAGGAGTCCGGCAAGGCTGTATACTGTCGCCCTGCCTATTTAACTTATATGCAGAGCACATCATGAGAAAGGCAGGGCTAGATGAATCAAAAGTTGGAATTAAGATTGCCGGGAGAAATATCAACAACCTAAGATATGCAGATGATACCACTCTAATGGCAGAAAGTGAAGAGGAACTAAAGAGCCTCTTGATGCGGGTGAAGAAGGAGAGTGCAAAAGTTGGCTTGAAACTCAACATTAAGAAAACCAAAATCATGGCATCCGGCCCTCTCAATTCCTGGCAAATAGATGGGGAAGAAATGGAGGTAGTGACAGATTTTATTTTTCTGGGCTCCAAGATCACCTCAGATGGGGACTGCAGCCAAGAAATTAAAAGACGCTTGCTCCTGGGGAGGAAAGCTATGGCAAATCTAGACAGCATACTAAAAAGCAGAGACATCACCCTGCCAACAAAAGTGCGTATAGTCCAGGCCATGGTTTTCCCAGTTGCAATGTATGGCTGTGAAAGTTGGACCATAAGAAAGGCTGAGCGCAAAAGAATTGAGGCCTTTGAACTATGGTGCTGGAGAAGACTCCTGCGAGTCCCTTGGACTGCAAGGCGTTCAAACCGGTCAGTCCTAGAAGAGATCAACCCCGACTGCTCTTTAGAAGGCCAGATCCTGAAGTTGAAACTCAAGTACTTTGGCCACCTAATGAGAAGGAAGGACTCACTGGAGAAGAGCCTAATGCTGGGAAAGATTGAGGGCAATAGAAGAAGGGGACGACAGAGAATGAGATGGCTGGAGGGAGTCACTGAAGCAGTAGGTGTGAATTTAAATGGACTCCAGAAGATGGTAGAGGACAGGAAGACCTGGAGGAACGTTGTCCATGGGGTCGCAATGGGTCGGACACGACTTCCCAATTAACAACAACAACAATCCATTTTGTTTGGGTAAAGTTCTTCAGGAACCTTTATACCTTTTTTCTTCAAAGGAATTGCATTGTATCATTGATTATTGTTGCAAAATGATTACAGAAATAAACATGAAAGTGATTGCATAAAGTTACACAGTGTAGGAGCCAGGACATTTTGAAATAGCTTTCTGCTATATGTGAAGATTTTTTGTGTGATATTTTTCATAAGGATTTCAGTTAAGTCCTCCAGTAATCTAAACCTTCATATTTACATGTTCCTCTTTTAGGTGATTTTCGTCAGATATTCTGTAAAATATGTTTAAAAGAAGTTGAATCAGGGAAACCTTGTCAGATAAGCACACTGATGCTGTGGGATGCAAAACTTTATAAAGGTAAATTGAATCGTGGGGAAACAACTGTGGGACAGAGCTATTGCCAACTGAGAATTTTCTAGAAGCATGTGGTGGGCCCCTGTAAGAAATAAAATAGCGGAACCTTCTGTTATAGTCAAAGAAAATAATACAAAACCCATAACTCCTTTTTTTATTCATTGTGTCAAATGTATTTCCTTGTGAGAGGTACATTGTTTCCTTTAATTGAATCCTTTTAGGCATTGTCATGAGGTTAGTGATAAGGCTAGGCAAAACATGTGGCGATAATAAATAACAATAGTAAATATTACTATGTATAGTCCAAAAATAAACTTCATTTACTAATTAATAGTACATTTCAATTAGTGAATATGTTTTATACGCTGTTTCTAGACACTAGTTCTTATTTACCTAATTTATTTAGCATCTACCTGGGAAGCCTAAGATAGTAATCTTATATTTTGATATAATCCTCCTCCTCCTCCTCCTCCTCCTCCTCCTCCTCCTCCTCCTCCTCCTCCTTCTCTCTCTCTCTCTCTCTCTCTCTCTCTCTCTCTCTCTCTCTCTCTCTCTTTCTCTCCTTCTTTCTCCCTCCCCACCTCTCTCTGTTATACTTTCATTCATTCTCCTTCTTCCCATTTCTTTCTTTGAGGGAAGGGTTTTTCCACCACAACCACTTCAGCCTCAATTACTGATAGCTTCTCTCTTCTAAGGTAGTTTGGTCTTTACTTAAAGGATCTGGTTTCTCCACTTACATAGCTTGACAGGCCAGCAAGAATAAAACTATCACAAATATGCCACTATTATATTTAAAACACATATGGTCGATATTTTATTTAGTTTCTAAAAATGGTGATATCTTTTTAGCAAAGGTTACCCCTGAGATGATTCATACTTTAATAGCAGTTTAGATTTTCCATTTTTATATAGGCATTGCACTTACTAAAGATCTATTAATTTGGAATGAAACGTTTATGAGTGAAAATAAATTATGAATTTTTCTAGGAGCAAGGAAGATCTTACATGAATTAATCTTCAGTACTTTTTTTATGGAAATAGAGTATAAAAAACGTTTTGCTATGGAATTTGTTAAGGTAATTTATCTGCTATATTATCTTTTACCTTGGAGAATGAAGTTTTTCTTCATATTTAAACTGTTAACTCATCAGTAAAAAATAACTATTTGCCTTCTCAGAGCTGTAATATAAAAATAAATACTTTAATTATTAATGTATTCTGTACCAAGTTTTAATGCAAAGGTGCACAACCAGAACTCCAAGACGCATGTGTGGTCTTACATACCTTGGTACGGATTACAAAACTTCTCCTTTATTTTAATCTATCTACTGTTTTATCTTAACTTTTAAAATAAAAGCATGAAAAAATGACTAATTATATGTGGATTGAATTATATTAATTGTATTAATTAAATAGTACCTTAAACATAAATTTAAATAAAATTTAATCAATATTAATTAATCCATTAGATTCTCGTCCATTTTGCTCTCCAGATGTATCCCATTTTTCCCAAATGCTATTAACCACGCTTTGATGCTTTTGTGAAGTAAATCTTCCTGAGAGAAAACAGATCTTTTACTTGTCAAATTTCTACTCTTCAGATTGCGTACATCTCATAATTCAGTCAGTAAACAAATTTGTGTGTTCACAGTATTACAAAGCTTTGCAGAGAGAATATATCAGTGATGATCATGAAAGGCAGTTTTCTGTGACAGCACTTTCAGTTCAGATATTCACAGTACCGACATTGGTATGTATACTAATTTTCCCCTAAACTTTAGCAGAAGTATTTTTCCCTTCCATGGTCATAAATGAATGACATGTTTTTTCTAGGACAAGGATATAAATCCTGAGGGCCAAGCATATACAAAGACACATAGCATGCTTTAAGCTAGCTAAAATTTCTTCTTCTCTATAGTCCCTGTACATTGTTATGAAATCTGGAGTGTTCATTATCTGAATCTTTCTCCTACAGATATTCATGCATAAAGTTTAAATAGAGTCCTGGCTCACATGGAAGCCAACATTACATATAGTTCTATGCACATTGGCTTTCCTTCAGTTGATAGCGACATTCAGTGAATGAACATTTCTAGAAGAAAGATGTTACTCTAGTGATGTGGCCAGGAAAAAGATATTAGGAGCACTCACAAGGTGAACTCTCTAAACGTCATAATACACAAAGTGGACTTATGAGAGATGGCTTTATCTTGTATGAAAGATAGCTATTAAATGTAGTAAATGTAATGATTGATAGGAACACAGCTAAGGTTCACCATTCTATTCAAAAAGGCATGGTCAGGATGAATAGGCAAATCACATCTTCCTTTTTTCTACTTTGTTCTTATTCAAATAAGATGTGAATAAAGATACGGTCTTCTGTATTTTAGATTTTGAATACATTTTCCTTCTCAGGCCCGCCATCTCATTGAAGAGCAAAATGTCATCACAGTCATAACAGATACACTTCTAGAAGAGCTACCAAAATATTTGGATAAAAATGGCAAATTCAATTTCCAGGGTTACAGCCAAGAGAAGTTGGGCCGAGTATATGCAGTTATATATGATCTTAAGTAAGTTTTCCCATTAAAGCATAAAAGTACTTCATCTTGCAAATATTCAAATAGCACTTTGAATACTAGCAATGCTTGCATGATCACCTGGATAAATGTCATAATTCATATTACAGATGAACAGCTGCAAGGTTAGGCAAATCTTAATAATGTGTATTATGCTTAAACTGAATAGTATTTTGAATCCAGTACTTTCTAAGACTCTATAATGATGTTTAACAATTAATAAATATATTAGATTATTCTGGCAGTGTATTGAAGCAATGTAGTGGCAGTGGAGAAGAATATTTGTCGATATCACTGTCATCATAATAACATAGTCCCTTCTTATATATCGTAAAGAAAGTCATTTCTATCTTGTGCCATGTGTCAGATCTCCCAGGATGATAGTCATCTCATAAATAAAACTAGTTTTAGTCAACTCTGCAAAAGTTCATGCTATGAAACTATGCTACATTTTAAAAAATGTTTATTTCTTATAATAGATATATTTTAATCAGTAAGCCTACTGTGTGGACAGATAAATTGAGAGAACAATTTTTGGAAGGGTTCAAATCTTTCTTGAAGATTCTTACTTGTATGCAGGTAAAGTATATAAACTGTACTTTTATTACACTCAAATGATAACTAGTACAGTGACTAATAGTATACTCCAATGTAGCTGTATTCTAATATTTTATTATCTTGCGCTTATATTGTTTAAAATGGTTCTAAGGAACTCTGCTTCTATTAAATTACTATAAATTAACTTTATTCTGTATAATGAATTCCAATGAATTCTACAAGTGTGCAGTTACAAAATAACATGTTCTCTTGCATTGTCACATTTCATTCAAAATAAAAATTCCCTCAATTCAATTGACACTTCCTTATCTATTTATTTCAGCCTATGGTCTTAACACTTCTCTGAGTAATTTTGACTTGAGTTATTTGGATCTTGGTTTGTTACAGGGAATGGAGGAAATAAAGCGACAAGTTGGGCAGCATATTGAGGTGGATCCTGACTGGGAAGCAGCCATTTCAATCCAGATGCAATTGAAGAACATTCTCTTGATATTTCAGGAGTGGTGCGCCTGTGATGTAAGCTGCATAGGAGGAAGAGCTTGCAGGGATTTGAATAATTGAAGTTTCTTATGAGCAGACTCCTCTCCCTAAGTTTGATCAATGTGACTGTATCTCATTTTTTCCCCTATGCTGACTCAGGAATTCTGGGAGTTGAAGTCCACGAGTCATAAAAGAGCCAAGGTTGCCTACCCTTGCCCTAGGGGATTTTTAAAAATGAAATATTTAATTGAAATATTAAAAGCAGTTATCTTTGAAAAGCCTTTGGGATTACTGTTATTTAGCAAACAAAACTCCCCTTTTTAAACTACAAGATTATTATTTTACACGTAAATTCTGATTTTGGTAGCTGTTGTGTGTAAAACAAGTGGTTTATAAATTTTCGAATGTTGCTTTTTTTGGAATGGCACCTCTTAAAGTCATTATAAATCACTACAGAAAATGCAACTATTATTTCTTGATAAATTCAAGAATTATAAATCATAAAGCTTTGCATTTCTCAGAGTAGAGTTAAGTATATATTTTCATTTAAAAACAATTAAAAAAAACTATTGGTACGGAGGGTTGCTTTTTTTTTTGCTAGAATTCACAAAACTGCTTGCTTTTCACTG
Organism: Crotalus tigris; assembly: GCF_016545835.1. Taxonomy (NCBI): domain Eukaryota; kingdom Metazoa; phylum Chordata; class Lepidosauria; order Squamata; family Viperidae; genus Crotalus; species Crotalus tigris. The sequence continues at coordinate 1,100,570 of NW_024096464.1, read as the reverse complement.
AAAAAATAACAAGTATAGGGCTGTTAGAATCTTATTAAAATTTAATGCCGCATGATTTTAATCACTGATGTACTTATGAGCCAAATTTGTTTGCAGAAACATAGCTGCTATGATTGTACCATGAATTCAGTGCTATACATACTATTAACTATAATTGTAAAAATACTGTCATTTCCAGGAAGAGCTCTTGGTTACAGCTTATAAGGAGTGCCATGCAGCAGTAATGAACTCTGCAAGTAATTATTCACGGGACAAAACAGTGATCAACTTATGTGGCCATACTTTGGAATGGAAGCAGTTCAAGGTATCGACAGATCCTGTGAGCATCCATCTCCCATTGTCTAGGATGCTAGCTGGTAAGTGCCTGTTGATTACTAATAGCTGAAAATTGAATTTCCCTTTTAAAGCCTGCTCAGATTTGATAAAAATAAGGCATTAGGCTTTTGAAGTGCAGGTCATAATTTGAATATATTTATTATCATGGATACTGTTGGCTGCTTGACCTGTATAAATGCAATTAAGAGGGCTTATGTGTCAGAATAATAATTCATTAATTGTGCATTTTGTGAAAAAGTGTATCTTTCTCTCTCCTTTATCCTGCCATATTGTTCACAATTTTATTATTAACATTTTAATATTCCCACAGAGGTAGCATTTAAAAATCTTTTCAGTTAGTGCGGCAGCCTTTCAAACACTTGCTGGTAAATGTATATCTGATGTGAGAAACCTTGCATATAAGTTATTTTGAAATGCATAGTGATAACCAATGGGTCTTGTATCTCACCCTTACTCAAAAGTAAAATCTCTGGTAATGTCTTTTCTAGGTCTGCACATACAGTTGAGCAAAACTGGAATAATTTCAAGACTCCAAGAGTTTTTTTCATCAGTAAGTATCTTCTTCAGTTCAATCAGTATGAGAGTTAGAATGGTGGAGTAGATCCTTTTGTTCATATTCCAGTTTAAGTTCACTATCTGGATATAAAACTCATTGCCACCAATCACTGACTTTGATCTTAATCTGCTTTGTTACAGTAATACAATTGGATACAGTTGAAGGAAGAAGTACTCTGCTTTGAGATATTTCAAGGAAAATACAGAATAGCATGAGCTATTAGTAGAGGACTAATTCTGTATTCCAGAGATTCACAACTCCCTAAGCGGCGGTCCACTACTGGGCCAGGGCCTGTTTGAAACTGGGCTGCATGAGCAGCTGGCTGGTGCACATGCGCACTCAGCTCAACTTGCATGAGTGCTGGGCTGGCATACATGCATCTGCATCAGCCCGCCACTTATGCAGGCTGTTTTCCCGCTTCCCCCATCAGGCTGCCAAGCTATAAAGATTGGGGACTACTGTTGTATTCCACACTGGGTTCATAGGCTGTCTTGACACTACAGTGCCACATAGAGATACAGAGTAGAAGTCCAGTTGTCAAACTATCCTACATTGTAAGCCAGAAGACTCATGCATTATGGCCAAGGAAAGCTTCAACTTTCCTTGGCCATAATGCATGGATTATATCCATATCAGCCCAAAATGTTAATAAGCAGTTAGCTGCTTTGGCCTTTAATGAGAGAGCGGAACTGATCAGCATGCTTATACAACGTATAGCTTCCTGCAGAGAAAATGTAATCCTTCCCGTGTGGGTTTGAAATAGATCCACAAAACCTGAGTACCAGTTTTCATTGAATTTTATCAGGACTCAGTTTTCCTACTTCAGTGCACCTCTGCATTTAGGCACTGCCTCTAGACATAGATAGTTATACCTGATACAAGGGGTGGGGGTTGAAAATAATACATTGATGACAGCTTATTCTGAATTTCCTGGTGACATATGTATATTTTCATATAAATTTTAAATAACATTGTGGACAAAACAGTGACTTGTGGTGTGCAACATTGTAATTACCAAAAGCCAAGAAACAGTACCCCGATGTTTATTGTACATCTTTGTCACAAAAGACCAGTTGTAATCAAAAGCCAGAAAAATCTGAGAGGCCTGTGGAGAATGTGGCTGTGTTATCTAGTTCTCTTGATTTTTTTGGAGAAGGGAAAATAATTTTCAGCTACTTTTGAGGTTATTTTCCAATCCACAAGTCATCTTCAGACAGGAAGGGTATTAGTTTGCAGTGGTTTATCTGCTGGCTATGATTAAGCATGAACCGAGGTGGTGCAGCAGTTAGGGTACAGTACTGCAGGCCACTTTAGCTGACTGTTTTCAGCAGGTCAGCGGTTCAAATCTCACCGGCTCAAGGTTGACTCAGCCTTCCATCCTTCCGGGGTAGGTAAAATGAGGACTGTTGGGGGCAATGCAAATATATATATATATATATATATATATATATACATTGCTTACTGGTGTACACCACTTAGAGAGTGCTTGCACTTAAAGCGGTATATAAGTCTCATAAATAAATAAATAAATAAAATAATTATGCAAACTATAATTGTTTTAAAAATAATATTTTCTGTGTTATTTTTAGAAAGAATTCCAAGTGCAGCTGCTGGTGGAATATCCTTTGCGCTGCCTAGTATTGGTTGCTCAGGTTGCTGCAGAAATGTGGAGAAGGAATGGACTGTCTCTAATCAGCCAGGTATTCTCCAAATGACCATGAATATATTTGTTTTTACAAATATAACTCGTAAGTTCATAAGATGAGCATGACCTGTAGTCAAGCTGTCCCCTAATCTTTCTGCAACCCAAAAAGCTATTTACTGAGAGTGTGGGAGATATTATTTGGGACAGATTGTGAGAGAATAGGTAGAGATCACTTTCTGGTGATGACTGACTCTAACTCTTATCTTAAAGCCAGCCAGCTTCCTTTTATGCAATTTGAGGTGCTAGTGAATTTGTATTGTTATTTTGGACATTTTTTAATTGAAATTCTAATTCCGTGTTTATAAAAACAAAAGCTCAACTCTTTGCATGAAAAGGTAATCAACTTTTTTCTTTCTTTCAGATGTTTTATTATCAGGAAGTTAAATGTAGAGAAGAAATGTATGATAAGGACATAATCCTCTTGCAGGTGACTATGTCTTTAACTTTAATCTTGTAGTAACTGCTCCTTGTATATCCCTCCTGTTATTCTTTAGTACTATTTATAATATTTATATCATAGATTGGGGCAGCATTTATGGAGCCAAATAGTTTCCTTTTGCTTGTCCTCAAACGGTATGAACTGCTTAATGTCTTCAAGAAGGCTGTGCCAACTAAAGACCAGGTAAACAGACTATTATGTTCATTTGACTGTTGAAAACCAAATTATGTAGTAATCCATACAAACCTCATGTATAATATTGTTTGCCAAAACTGGAACAGGCCAAACATGATATTTTTCTACCAAAATGCATAGAATAATACATCAGGACAGTAATCTATGTATTTATTTCATATTCAAAACACACTTTTTGGTGTACACACACACACACACACACACACACGCACACACACATCCTGCCCCCACCCTCAAGGTCTTCTGCTGCAGCTTGCAACATAATTAGATGAGATGAAATTCAAATTTTGAATTTGTTTGATGAGTAATCTATAAATAGTTTTATTTTATTTCAGTCAGTCATGTTTCAAGAATGCTATTTGTTTTAATCTTACAGGATTTCAATAAACAATGTAACACATTGATAGAAGAGATGCTTCAAGTACTCATCTATGTTGTAGGTAAGAAGGACAATTTTTAGAAAAGATGGGAATATTTTCTTTTTTGGACTTGTTTTTGCTATGTATAAAAAGAGTGTTGTTGAAAATAGAAAAAAATAATCTTATTAAGTCTATTGAACAGCTGTGCATCACTAAAATTTCAATTCAGTACTTGAAACCACTGCACAATGTCATTAGACCATTGGTTTAGCAATATTATTAAGTGTGCCTGACACTATCATTGTATGGTTAATTGACTCCAATTAAGGGCCTATCTGGCATATTGTACATCTTGTGAAGCGCTGTATTCACAATTAGTTTGGACAACTGCACTTATATAAAGAAGCAGCCTTTCCTTTCATGAGATTATTACTGAAGAGAAAGAAATTAAACTGACAAAAGAAAAGAGAAATCACTAGTTTACAGATTTTTTGCAAGAGAAATAGCAAAATGTGAGACAGCTTCTCTCTGTGGTTTTCCAGAACTTGTTACAATTTGTTCAAAGCTTTGGAGCACTTTATGCCAGTTTTGAAAAAACTGTTCCTCTATTCTTGGTCTTACAGCATGATTTCTTGAATATATATGAGTGCACTCCACTATTTTTGTGTCTGTGTATTTGTGTGTTTGTAGTAATCCCTTGGGTATTTTTTTTTTGTCTTCTTTATTAGGAGAAAGATATGTCCCAGGAGTAAGTAATGTGACAAAAGATTATGTGACAATGCGAGAAATTATCCATTTGCTGTGTATTGAGCCAATGGCACATAGCACTATTGCAAAATCTTTGCCCAAAGATGTGAGTAATTCATTTTCTTTGCCTCTTGTATACATTCTTACAGGCAGTCCTTGCTTAACAACCATTCATTCAGTGACTGCTCAAAGTTATAACAGTGTTGAACAAATGGTAGTTACCCCCAGTCCTTCGAGTTATGGCTATTGTAGTGCCAAAATTTTGGTGGTTGGCAATTGGCCTGCATTTATAACCTCAGTGTGTTTCAACTCCCCCCCCTCCACATCTTTGTCCTTTTGACTGCCCTGTACTCTGCCTACCTCTTCTGCCCCTAGCTGACCTTTACTGTCTCCTTCCTTCTGCTGGCCCCAGATCCAAGTACTAGGTGAGGGCACAGCTCTGGGTTGCACGCAGGAGGCATGGCAGAGCCTTGTCTACTGAAGAGAGCTGGCTGGGGAATAGGCAGTGAGGCAGAGTATGTGGAAGAGGCAAGGCAGTGGTGCAGGTGGCAGTTCCCTGAGCCAAGATAGCAGCTGTCGGTGCTGTGCAATCCAGTCCCAATTAGGTCATTAAGACAGGACTACCTATACTTTACTTTTCTTTTAACAGATGTTTAAACGGATCTGCTCAAATCTTTTATTTTTTTAATGATTATTACAGTCAGTCCCAGCTGTATGCCTGTACTCTATGCATATTTTACATGTTTGCTTCTTAATTTTACAGTTTTTATAGCCTATCCAATTCAAAAGGCTTTGGTGGGCTATAATACATTAAAGTTATGAAAGCGATAATAGAAACAAATCAAAGTGATAAAGAGCAGCAGTAATAATAAATTAGCTCTTCTCAAAGGTGGACACCAATTGGGATCATAGTCACTCAGAGTTTCACAGATACATTTGTGCACCACTGATGTTTTACATCAACATGGAGGCTGCATGAAGAAAAGTAGTCTTGGTTATAATTGACTATGATTTACTTGTGAAAATTTCAAAAAAAAAAGTTTGATTCTTTTTTAAAAATCAAGGGAGTTAAGCTTTATCACTTTATTTTTGCTCTGTGGTATCATTTGATTGTTGCTGCATTTGTAGCATCCTGCCAGACACATGGATTAGCATGAATATTTGTAGATGTAGGCTATTTTCTCTCAGAATAATCTTCACTTATAGGCATAGGTCAGGGGTAGGCAATCTTGGCTCTTTTATGACTCGTGGACTTCAGCTTCCAGAATTCCTGAGCCAGCCAATTCTGGGAGTTGAAGTCCACGAGTCATAAAAGAGCCAAAGTTGTCTACCCCTGGCATAGGTAGTCCTCATTTACCAAGTGCCTTGCATAGCAAATGTTTAAATTTACAGTGCTGTAAAACAAATCACTTTTGCGATCAGTACTTGAATTCACAACAATGACAACATCCCGTGATCATGTGATCACTAGTTGAGTGCTTCTTTATCAGCAAGTATTCATGTCTGTGGCAATGGGCCAGTCATGTGATCACCATTTCTGTGCTTTCCAACCAGTTAATGAGGAACACGGGAGTAAAGTTATAGTCACTTGATTCATTTAAGGACCACAGTGAGGCACTTAAAGACCAAATGGGAAGTGATGTTGTAAGTCTATCAAAACCACATGATTTTCCATTTAATGTCCGTGCACATAGTGACAGCGTTGCCCATCCCAAATGTGGTTGCATTATTCCTGTATGGAATAATATACAGAGAACACTTTTTCATCAAAAAGAAGAAAACATATAATTATTTCTTCAAATACAATATACTTTTTCCTTAGAGTGAATGACTAGTTTCCTTTTTTATATATTCTTTCCATAATATTATTCTGACTTTAGTACAAGTACTTCTTGTTCAGTGTGGTTATGATGGTGATGAAAAAGTAACTTTAGGGGTCTTAAACTTTAGCAGGTCTGTAAAGCAAAGCAAACTGAAGTACAGTTTTAAAATTGGGATGTTTCACTGCTCACTTAACAATTGCTGGTCCCAATTGTGCTCACTCAGTGAGGACCGTCTCTTGCTGCAAAACAGTACACTTCTATTCCTCATCTACCCCCAGTCCCCATTCAGAGCAAAATCAGAATCTAGAATCCAGCATGAGGAACCCAAGATTATTTATGTTCTCTTCTGAATCCAGTAGAATCTCTTGATTCTCTTTATCCCAGCATGTTCCACAGTTGAACCAGCTATTTTTGATAGCCCAATCAATAAATGCTACACTCTTGGAATTGCCAAGCCACCATTTAATCATCAAATATTACCAGAAATATGTTCAACCTACAGGCTAGATACATATGTCTCTGCAGAAGCAATCTTGGGTAGAGTTGCAGTTATGATGTCGCAGGATCCTACAATCACGTGGTCACCATTTCCAGCTCCTTTGCTGGCTATTAACAAGCAAAGTCAGTGGGTATGCTGACAGGAGGTCATAAATGGTAACCATGTCATGTCCATGTTTAACAACCCTGGACGATTCACTTTAAAACAGAAGTGAGTGGGAATGTTGCAGTTGCTATCTCTAAACAGCATGGTCAGATGATATTGTGTTTTACAACCACAGTTACTTAGCAAAATAGCAATTCTGGTCCCAATTGCCATTGTTAATTGAGGATTATCCATGCACAAAAAAAGTTCTTCATTTCAGGATTCCCTCTCAGTTTATTTCATGTGTATTATTTCCTTGGTAGGAACTAGAAGGGGATTTTTGTGAAGAGAGAGAAGTATCAGAAAACATAATCACATGATTCATCAGCCAATACAGTATGTAAGCCTGATGAGAATCTAGTTTGCTTCTCAATACAAATGGCTATGATTAGATGTGCTGCTCTCTTGATTTGTTTTAAATTTACTATTTTCATTACCCTATTTTGCTAATTCCTTGTGTGGTACTTGTCTTAACAGGAAAACAATGAGACTGGTTTGGAGAAGGTGATTCACAAAGTGGCCCTGTTCAAGTGAGTGCTTTCTTTTTTAAAATGAATAGTTATAGAGAGCCAGTTTGGTATAGCAATTAAGAGGCTGGCCTAGAACAGGAGACAATGAGTTCTAGTTCAAGGCCTCCCTTAGCCATGAATGCCAATTAGATGACTTTGGCCTACTCTGTCTGTCAGCCTAGTCTCAGCCTCACATGGTAGTTGCTGTGGGAAAAATAGGAGGCAGGAGTATTAAGTATGTTTGCTGCCTTGATTTAGATATAAAAAGGTAGGATAAAAATCTAATGTAATAATATTGATATAGTTGTGTTGAATGTTTGAGATACTGTACATATGCCTTCCAGTTTTCATAAAAAGCAAGCATGCAGAATTGCACTCAAGTTATTATAAGTCTTTATTCATCTCTGTCCTCAATGTACGACAGTAATTGAGCCTGAAATTACGATTTTAAGTTGTGTCAGTTGTTAAGCAAGTCATCGTGTGATGGCACCTGATTTTACGACCATTTTTGTGGCAGTCATTAAGAAAATGCTGTGGTTGTAAAGCAAATCCGTTTTCCAGAAGAGGCATTTTTTGCCAGAAACTAAAAGTAAAGGCTGGTTTCCTGAAAAAAAAAAAAAAGTCATAAATTGTGGTTGGATAGTTTCAAAAATGATACTTGGATATGTGGACTTTTGATTTGATTCAGTGAGGCTGTTCTTAATTACATGCCCCAAATTTTGTGGGTTCTCTTCAATGTTTTAATGGAAATAGTATTTTTTTAATTATGAGTAATTGTTAAATAATTGCAATGTGATTGAAATTTTTTTTTTATTTAAAGAAAGCCTGGTGTATCAAGCCATGGAGTTTATGAATTGAAAGAAGAATGCCTCAAGGACTACAATGTATTTTTTTACCATTATACCAAGACTCAGCATAGTAAGGTAAGAAATCATTACATTGAAATATGAAGTTAGGACATTGACATGGATTTATTCTACAACTTAAGTAGATTTTTTAAGCAAGAGGCAAAGAAGGAAGAACGCTAATTAAAATCACTGTGAGATAAAAGATATATTTTTGTCACTGAAAAACGTATTTTATTTGTTTACTTATAGTTTTTCTATATTACCATACTCCAAAATGACTTCTTGTGGTCCACTGTGTGCCAAAGAAACCTAGTCAACAATCAAAAAGCAATATATTAGATTTTCCAGGGACTTTTTAGATTTTTTTTTAAAGTGCAAATAGTCAAATAGCAAAAAACAATATATTGTCTACACTTTCAATTTTAAGACTTTCTTTATCTCATCAGTGGTGGGCAACATAGGTGGCCTGTAGGTGAAGCCTGTCTCCTTGATTCATTTTATAGTGTCCCAAGCTTTGACTTTATTACTGAAATTCAACAATTTAATTGCTTGGCCCTAATTTTTTCCTTTTCTCCCCATGTAAGTAAAATAGTTATGTTAAATTTCTTGAGGGATATTGGGGACCTATTTGGCTAATCTTTCCAAAATGTAAATTTCAAGGACAGAACTGAAGAAGCTTCTTGGATCAGAAGCAAAATGTTTTCAAGGAAAAACAAAGTCCAGTTGCCTTTTGAAAAAGCACCTTTTAGATAATCATGACCTGGATAACCAAGAATCTCCATAGTCAAAACTTGACGGAAATAATTGTGTTGAAATTTTGTTTTGAAATAGCATTGCCTTGTTGTAGGATACACACATTTTTGATAGAAAGATGGACAGCATACTAAACAAAGAAATAAATTTTAAAAAATTATATCCTCCCTTGTGTAATGATTAGTATTCTGGGATAGTTAGAGTCTAACCAGCCAGCTTGATATGAGATCAAAACTGTTTTGGTATATATGGCAGCCAGTATTTATAGCAGCCTTCTTCAAAACAGTTTTCTTGGATACAGCCAACTTGGTAAGACTATCTTAAGAATTTTGAGCATTCTAAATCACTATCTCTGAAATAAAGGAAAAGAAGGCTATTCAGTAAGATTGAAACCCAGATTTCATGATACTAGATTGGCATCTCTACTTGTTATGCTGCATTGGTTCTCAAACACTATGAGCCTCATAAATATTGGATATCCTATGTTGAAAGATTCAACTATATTCATTATATTAAACGGCAACATCACTTCTTTTCCTAGTGAATGGTAAATGGTAAAATGGTAAATCAAAGTTCAAAAGAAAGCTGTTGTAAATAATACATTGTATGAAGGAAAAGGTAATATTATGTATAATTAATCTTTCAGTGTAACAATCTTTCCAAGTGGCTTGCATAAAATATAATCAATGCAGTAAACATGCAGGATATAAATAAATTCTAGATATTTCTAAAGGTGTAGTTGGTAGTAAATGGAGAGAAAGCCAAGAAAGAGTATAGCAGAAAATATTATGCTTCTGTTTCTTTTTTCAGGGATCTTTCTCATTTGATGTTTTTGATTTTGAAGGTAGGGAGAGGGAAGGAGTACTGCTTATCAGACCTCTGGCAAGACCTTGACAGAAATCTGATAGGATTACCCAAATACTTGATTTGGCATGGTTTGACAAATCTCTTAGCTCACTCTAAGGTTCTTAAATCCACAACAAAGTACAGCTAGATAAGAATCACGAGGATATCTTACGAAGATGCTACATAACAGAGTTGAATGCCCTCAACTGGTGCAATTTTGTCTACTTAATTATTTTCAGTACTGTTTTTTCTCATTCCATCTTTTATGGATTTTTCTGTTCTGTATTCATGGCCTTGAAACTGGGCGAATTGTTGGTTGTTGACATAACAGACATTTCTGCCCTGCAAAACTCTGGTTCTCAGCCTCCATATAGCTCGGCAAGCTTGGCTGGTAGTTGTCACCTACATTCTTCCTTATTTTTTTAGGAATTTACTATGGTTGTATTGTATTTAATTTACCCAGCTTAGATGTATAAACAGCAGACTCTGACTTCCAAGGAAAATGTTAAATTTGTGAAAATTTGAAGGGAGCAATTTCTATTATTTTTCCTGTTGTAAGTTTATATTTTTAGCTTGTGCTACAGATTCTTCAATCTAGTCCCCTTTTTGGACCCAATTGTTTATAAGTACTTTTGGTAGATTCACATCATTTACATGTTGATATATACAAAGCAAATTAAGTTATTCATTTTACAGGCTGAACATATGGAAAAGAAAAGAAGAATACAAGAAAATAAAGATGAAGGTAAACACACTTGTATTATGAAATACAATATTATGAAATAAAATAGAGGGATAGTTGATGTAGCTGTAATGTCTTATATACTGTATGTGAAGTTGGCAATTATAATCATCCTAGGGATGATATGGAATAGGTTAATAAAACCATTGATTTCTGAATTATTTGCTATCAGCCAGAAACTGGGAGGGTTAAGATTTTATATCTCATTCTTTGTTTGCTTTTGTAGAAATAGACCTTATGGTTTTGTAGTATAGATTGATTTCTACATTTCTGGCTGAGCTTGGAGTGATTGTGGAGGTTTTGTGAGTTCATTAGATGGTGAAATATAGATATTAGGCTGAAATTGGGGTGCTTACATTTGCATTAAACAGGAATTATGAGCACTGTCACCAACATGATTAATAGGTGTTTAGTATCTATCTATCTATCTATCTATCTATCTATCTATCTATCTATCTATCTATCTATCTATCTATCTATGACTCTAGAAAGAGTATAGAGAAGAGCAAAAGTGATGATTAGGGGACTGGAGGCTAAAACATATAAGGAACCGATGCTGGAACTGGATACGTCTAATTTAATGAAGAGAAGGACGAGGGGTGGCATGATAGCAGTGTTCCAATATCTAAGGGGTTGCCACAAAGAAGAGGGAGTCAAGCTATTCTCCAAAGCACCTGAAGGCAAGACAAGAAGCAATGGATGGAAACTAATCAAAGAGAGAAGCAACCTAGAACTAAGGAGAACAATTAATCAGTGGAACAACCTGCCTCCAGAAGCCGTGAATGCTCCAACACTGGAAGTTTTTAAGAAGAGACTGGACAGTCATTTGTTTGAAATGGTATAGGGTTTCCTGGCTGAGGAGGGGGTTGGACTACATGACCTCCAAGGTCACTTCAAACTTTATTATTATTATTATTATTATTATTATTATTATTATTATTATTATTATTTCCATTTATGTAGCTGCCGATCTCAAATACATGATTTTTGGCTAAAAACAAAACAATTTTAAAAACTATTAATACGTTTTATATTGAATACCTATACATACATACACAAATACACACCATAAAAACATAAAAAACTTATTAAACAGAATTAGTACCATATATGCCGGCGTATAAGGCGACCCAGTGTATAAGACGACCCCCCTCTTCGGTGCCGAGTCACATGCCTAGAAAGTCATCTTATACGCTGGAAACTACCAGTATTTCCGGCATATAAGACGACTTGGCGTATAAAACGACCCCCGACTCCGGCGCCGATTTTAACGCTTGCGAAAGTCATCTTATACGCCGGAATATACGGTAATCCAGATACAAAACCCAACAGGAACAACTTTTATGGCCACTGCACAGGCTTTATCATACATCTAGATTCCTAAGCCTAGTGGTAGAACCACATCTTTAAGGCCTTACAAAAAGCCAGTAGGATTGGAGCCAATGTAATCTCTTCGAACATCTTTGAATGATGTTCGAAACGGCAGATACCACAATAAAGACAACCATTTGTCTGAAATGGTATAGAGTTTCCTGCCTGAGCAAGGAGTTGGACTAGAAGACCTCCAAGGTCCCTTCCAACTCATGTTATATTATGTTATGTTATGTTATGTTATGTTATAAAGCAGCGGTGAACCACTTCCACGTTATTGCTGAAAAAATTGCATAGATGCGTCCATTAGGTAACCTACTTAGCAGAGATTTCATTTTGACCTAGGCATTGGAGCAGCAAGGGACATTGGCAGTAATAATGGGCACTTACTTTCAAATAATAATAATAGTTAAAACTGAAGGAATCAAGATGCCCTATGAAAATAAAATCAGGAGTCTGGATGAAGGAGATCATTACAAATAGCTGGGCATCCTTCAAGCTGGCAATTTCAAGCACCGAAGTCAAGAAGGTTGAAGTCAATACATCATGAATGTGAAAAGGATCTTGAAGTCCAAACTCAGTAGAGGAAATAGCATCAAGGCAATTAATACCTGGCCAATTCCAATCATTAGATACATAGCTGGAATAATGGACTGGATTTAGGCAGAACTAAAACTCCTGGATAGGAAGACCAGAAAAATAATGACAGCGAATCATGTCCTCCATCCATACCAATGTTGACAGACTCTACTTACGCAGGAGCATAGGTGGGTATGGAATGTTGGAAGTGCACCAGATAGTTGAAGATGATAAAAGGGCATTGGAAGAATTCCTGAAGGACAGTGAAGAAGATGTACTGAAGCTAGTATACGATGAGGGCTTACTGAAAGACCAAACTGGCTTACAAGAAAGTCCAAATGAAGAATAGAAAAGAGATGTGGCAAGGCAAAATATTACATGGCGAGTGTACACACACATACACAAACACAAGCACATACCCTAGACAAGCCAGATAACAAGACATGGCAGTAGTCAAAGTGCAAGATGACTAGGGCATGAGTGACGTCTGAAAGGCCCCCAGATCTAGGAACGTTCATATGTCTCACAAAACACTGTATAAGAGGAAGTATGTACAATTGGTTTTGTCTTCTCTCATACATGGCTATATATTAGTTCATCAATTTCAGACAAATCTGAAAGCTTAAAACTTCTTTCATTCATAATACCGTAAGATGGGTAGGCAGTAATGCACTAATATATGTCTGCATTTTTGTAGCACTCCCACCACCTACACCTCCAGAATTCAGTCCTGCTTTCAGAAATGTGGTGAATGTTCTCAACTGTGATATCATGATGCTTATTCTTAGAACTGTCCTGCAAAGAGCAGTAGAACTGGAAAATCACATGTGGACAGAAGCTATGATACAGATGGTATGTTTGTCAGCCCTGGCTTGTTAGAGTGAGACCATGTTTTAGCAATATTTTTATCTTAAATGCTTTTTGGGTTTTTCCAGTATATATTTTTCAAATTCATTTGTGTGCTCTACCTCAAATGATTCCTAACTCCATATATCTGTAAGCATGTGGGCTTTTGGACTCCTATATTTGCCTTAGCATTTTATTTATTTCAAAACAATTCTTCGTGATATCTGCTTTATTATCATTTAAACAATCAATGTACATACAACAACATCAGGGATAATTCATGAAAGAGATAATGACTGTCTCCATTTTTTTAATTATAAAAATCTTCCCTTTCCCTTTCCCCATTTCCCCTATTAACCTTATAATGAAGAGAAACATAATCGGAACATTTAAATTTGTATGTCTATTGACCAGTAGGCATAAGGAGGCATATTCAATTTTAATGCATATACTTGAAAGATATGGCTTTTTTCTTTCTTCTCTGTTTCCATTAGTACTGCAGTAGACATACAAATAGTTGAGCAGTGTTTCAGTATTAGACACCAGAAGGCCAATAATTTACTCAGGAGAATTTCACCAACCTTCTCTTCTTATGGTATTACTTAGATTAGGGGATTGTGTGCTTTTCATAGAGTGTTCTTACACATCTTACATTTACATGAACCTAGGCAAATGACCCAGCAACATTTTGAAAAACTTCCATGTTTGGCAGTTCATTTGCTTATTTTATCTTTTTGGGGTCAAATACCAGCACTGCAGGGAATCCAGAAATGTTCTATAGTATTGTGGGGTACATAACAACTTCTGTCTATCTCACCTTATATCAAACTTAATCAAGATGGAGTTAATTACCAATTTTTCTTTCTTCTTTCTCAGGACTGACTAATCTTTTCTGACTCTCTCCCCCCTAACACTTTGTTTGTTCCCTCTGCATGGCCAGGTCAACATCCCTTCATGTCTTATTGTGATAAGCTGACTCTGGGTAATTGTTTAATTGCTGTGTGTCTCAGCATCCAAATGCAGGCTGGTGTTTGTTTCTGTCCTAAAAGATGGTTCTGGCTAAGATTGGCTAGATCAGTGGTTCTCAACCTTTTTAATGCCGTGACCCCCAACCGGTCGTAAATCGAGGACTACTCAACTGGTGCAGCACCGTTTGCAGAATGCGACTTTTGGCGGGCTCAGCAGGGCAGAGACAGCCTGGACAATTCCTATTGGCTTTTGAAAGCCAATAGAATTAGACTCTATTCAAGAGAGTCTATTCTATTGGCTTTCAAAAGCCAATAGAAGAAAAGGGAGTAGCACAGCTAAGGAAAAGGGGAAAAAAATGGCGGACTGCGTTGTTTGGCGACCCCTGTGAAATGGTCGTTCGACCCCAAATGGGGTCCGACCCACAGGTTGAGAACCACTGGGCTAGATTATCTGGCTATTAGAGAATATTCCATTACTCTGAAGGATTAAATTTGCTATCTGTTTCTATATAGGTCCTTCACCTCCTTGCTTTGGGTTTACTTGAAGAGAAGCGTCAGTTAGAGGAGATTCCAGAGGAAGAAGTAACCTTTGACTTCTATCATAAAGCTTCCAGTAAGTGTGCCATTTTAGAGAAAGAAAATCTATATTTAGAAATAAAGTGTTAATTCACAGAATACTAGCAGAGTGCTTTTTAAATGCCAAAGAGATGAATATAACTAGGCACCACAGTGAATTTATATATTGCATAAGTGTTATATTAATTTGTATTGATACTAAATATATACTCTACTACAGTGATGGCGAACCTTTTAAAGACCGAGTGCCCAAACTGCAACCCAAAACCCAATTCTGCATCATCGAGTGCCGAGTGGATGTGGCCCATTGGGTAGTTGTGGCCCATTGGGTGGGCGTGGCTGCAGTGGTAACGGGTGGGACTAAAAAGTTCAATCAATCAATTCCAACTTTGCAAGATTTTTTTTTCCCGCGAGAAGTTGAAATTGACTGATTGATTGAACCTTTTTTTTTTTTTTGCACACGGAGACGGAGGTGTAAAGCGAAAAGGTTTTATAAAACCCATCTGAAGGCCTAGGACTGGGGCGACGGCGCACGTGCCCACAGAGAGGGCTCTGGGTGCCGCCTCTGGCACCCGTGCCATAGATTCGTCACCACTGCTCTACTTGATTATACTTATACGTAAAATAATATGTAATATATGTACATGTATGTTTGTGTGTATATACATACTGTGGATATACATGTATTGCCTGTGCCTAAAAATCACAAAATTGACATTAGAAAGAACAGTCCTTTTTTAAATTTAGATTGTGTACATTTTTTATTCGTTAGTTTTTTGCAGCTTGTAAAAATACAGTCATGTACATGCAAGTTAATAGCTGAATTAATAAGGTAATATAGGATTTTAATCTTAGATTTTATTAATTTTGGAAATACATTTGCTAGGATGGAGTGCCCTTTCCTTAATAACGGTGTTTTAAAAATAACATGGAAATGAGTTTTACATCTATAGAGCTGCTGTAAATAAACAGCAGAATAAAATTCTAAAATAAGAATCAAATTTAATGGAATAATAACAAGGCATTTTTTTTAAATCAATAGGACTATTTTTTTCTTATTCTCTTTAGTACAGTGGTTCTCAACCTGTGGGTCGGGACCCCATTTGAGGTCGAACGACCATTTCACGGGGGTCGCCAAACAACGCAGACCGCCATTTTTTTCCCCTTTTCCTTAGCTGTGGTACTCCCTTTTATTCTATTGGCTTTTGAAAGCCAATAGAATAGACTCTCTTGAATAGAGTCTAATTCTATTGGCTTTCAAAAGCCAATAGGAATTGTCCAGGCTGTCTCTGCCTTGCTGAGCCTGCCAAAAGTCCCATTCTGCAAACGGTGCTGCACCAGTTGAGTAGTCCTCGACTTACGACCGGTTGAGTAGTCCTCGACTTACGACCGGTTGGGGGTCGCGGCATTAAAAAGGTTGAGAACCACTGCTTTAGTATGTCAATTAGAAATAACTTGCATCTCAAAATAAGAAGAAAGAATAACCCCTCAAACTGAACATATCTTAATTTATTTTCATATACAGCTGTTTCCTAGTATCAGTTTTACTTTTCCCTGTGAGAGCTGGCTTTTGTCTGACTTTTTGCAAGATGACTCAAGTGTACGGTAGCCTTCCCCAAATCAATGTTATCCCAGATCCAACTAGGGCCATCCTGTCTGGGACTGATGGAAGCTGTTTGTACCTCAATGCAAATATTATTTTTGTGACTTTTATTGTTTTATCCAAGCATAAAATATAAAGGAAAATAGAAATAGGAAATTAGGGGAAGGAAAAAGAGAGAGGGGGAAAGAACATATGGGGTACAGGGAGGAGTGTTGACTTCCAACTCCTTTTAGCATAGTAGAAGATAATAACATTACAACCTCAACTTTTTATTTTTACACATATACTAGCCATTTCTATCTAATAAATCTATCTAACCGGAAAAACTAGAGTCAAAGTTTCAAATTTTTTTCATCACAAGCACAAAATCCAGAAGTGATTTCCAAATAAAAAACATAATTAAATATGCTCTCCTCTTTGAATAAAGCAATCAGTTTAACCATTTCTGCTTTTTCTCCCTTGCCATGTAAATAATATATATTTCTATTTGCACTTAATAATCTTTTTAAACTATTACCATTTATATTAACAAAATTTACTGTATTCTTTACTTTTTTATCTATTTTAAAACACTAAACTTTTCTTTACAAACATTTTTAAGATCAAAAAGTTCTAATACATCCTTTTTTACTTTCTCTTAACATACATACTTTAAAATTCACTTTCAGTCAGACCAATAAAGTTCCAACTAACTCATTAAATTTAAATCATTCCCTCCAAGTTACAATACTTTTTTCTTCTTGTATACTTCCTTTTTAAAACTCTAAATTTTTCTTTAATACACCTTTTTCTTTAACTTTCTTTAACATAGATACTTTCAAATACACTTTCAGTAATATTTTACAAGCTTTAATAATTACTTGAGCACCGTATGGAAAGGAAAAATTACTCTTTCAAACCCACTTTACATTAAAACTTTCTTTCAGTTACAAATATCAGATCGATAAAAATCTATCCCAGTACCAATTGACTCATTAAATTTGAGTCACTCCTTCCAGCTTATCTTCATGAAATAAAATCTTTTTCTTCTCTGGAATGTTTATCAAGTAATTATAAACTTCTCTTTTTTTCAAGGATTTCTCAACCTTGTTAGTGTCCATGAAGAAAAAGTCTCACACTTCTCCTTTTGAAAGTTGCAGATTTTATTGGGAACTCTTCTTTCAATTAGAAATTTATATTTAAACCATCACAATAAAGATGGGTGTCAGGTTTATATTCCAAAATTGCAATTGAATCCTCTTCATTGTCAGCTCCTTGTAAAATTGTCTCGGTGGTTTGGTAACTTTCTACACATATATGCATCTCTGAAGTACTTTGAGTAGTTTTTTTTAACCTCCTTGGAGCATATCTGGTCTATGAACTGTTGGATTTCATTTAAGGATTTTTCAAATACAACTCTAATACTTTGCTCCTCCATCTTCTTAACTCCCTCTTTAGTCAAAGAGTAGCTTTTTTGCAAGTCACTAAAAAAATTGCTGGCCAATCAGGAATCATAAAAATTGGAAAGTTTTAGCCACCCACAGCAAAGCAGACTAAATGACTAAAAATAATAAACTAGATACTCCACACTTCCTTGTTTTAGCTTGCCTTCAACAGCCTTTTTCCTTGTTTAACAATGAAAAAAATCCCCCAAATGGCACAGATCTTCAAAAAGAAATAACAGGTTGTGGCTAAAGAGAGCTTCTCTTAGTTTAATGAAGATTAATAGTCCTTAAAATGATTAAAAATTGAAAGGCACAATTTAGTGACCGTTTGAAAAATAGATTCCAAAGCTGCTGCTTCTTCAACAACAAACTGATTACAGTGCCACCCACCCCCAGCTGTCGGTACACAGGCTGCTTTGAAGCACAGCTCATGAAGCTACTTGCAGACCCGTTGCTGTATCAGAGGATCTTGTGGGATGATTCTAGGACACTCTTTAACCCAGGAGAGTCATATAAATACCATTTTTTTAAAGAAGTGAAATACACATTGCTAATAAAGTAGTGGGAAGTTAGCTCTGAGCAAAGGTAAATTTATAACTATTAAGGCTCGTTTGTGCGGAATTATTCAAATTGTAGCAATTATTAGTAAAAGAAGGAAATGTATCTTCTTTAGGAGAATAAATGTATGTGGCTGATTTGGTTTAATTGAATGGTTTTTTTAAAAAAATGTTTCTGTTAATAAAGGAATGGGGAGCTCTGCTTTGAATGCAATGAACATCCTCATGATTTTGGAAAAGCTGAAAGAAATTCAACAACTGGACTCTCAAAAAGACATGATCAACTGGGTACTACGGGTACGTAAGGACTACAAGTGAATAGATTAATCAGGAATTGGCAGGGTGGGGCTTGAGGATATGAACTTCCCTATAAAATAAAATAAGGCAAAAGACTCTCTGTGTAGATCCCAAGTGGAGTAAAACAATTAAAGATGATTGTGATTGAACTACAGAAGAAAGATAGTAAGAAGAAATAGTACTGGCTAAATTGAAATGGTTACTAGCAGAGGATGCTTTGGATCTCCTACGTTTCTTGCAGGGCAAACTGTAAATATCACATATGCTACATGCAGTTTGTGTTTTAACTATTAAATCTGTGTTTATAGATGTTTGAGACAATAAAATGCTTGAGAGAGAAGTCTTCTATCCCCATGGCCGTCACTGTACCTATGTCAGAATCTACAAAGATTAATGAGGTAACCATGAAATAAGCATTTTATGAATAGAAGAGCAGCTGAAATGATAAATGTTCTCATTCCTCTATTTTGTTTTTCTCCTTGTACCGTATGCTTTGCTGGCAAACCCCTCTGAGAGATATTCCTTGACTTGCAATGTGTCATTCATTTAATGACTGCTGAAAGTTTTGATGGCCTCAGAAAGGATGCTTTATGGCCGATAAAGCACTTCTACCAGTTGTAAAACATTGCTCATCCCCCTGCAGTCATGTGATCACAAATCTTGGTTCTGGCAACCTATTCACATGTATGACTGGTTGCACCCAACGATCGTGTGATCACCATTCACAATCTTTTTCACATAACCTCCGCAGGCATTAAGAGATGGAGAGAAAAGGATTTTAGCACCTAAAAGCTTTGCAGATACAGAACCGATGGAGAAAAGGATTTTAATTTTATGGTAAAATCCTTCTCTCCCTGTTTCTCTGTACCTACACCCTTGTGTTCTTTATCTGAGATAAAGGATTCACTTAGCAATCTATGTGACTGCTTAATAACCACAGCTGGGGGTCCTGGAATTGCGGTCATTGAGTGAAGCAGTCCCATACATGACTCAACTGCTTTCCTCAACAACTGAGTTTCTGATCCCAATTATGGTCATTAATTGAGGACTATATGTACTTAACAATAATTGCAGTCATCACTCTGTACAATTCTACTCTGGAAATGTATTTTCTCTTTTCCTGAAGATTGCTCTTGGCACTTTTTTCCCTCTAAGGCAGGGGTCCCAAACCCCCAGACGGCAGCCCTCTACCAGGCCATGTCCTATTCACAACCGGGCCATGTGAGCAGCGGGCCAACGCACAGGCACATGTGCGCAGCTTTACTTTTGCAAGCAGCAGGCCAGCATACACGCATGCGTGCACAGCGCAACTTGCAGTCGAGCTGCATGTGCATGCATATGTATGCTGGCCAGGTGCTTGTATGAGTCAAACTACTCATGTGTGCACATCAGCTGTTGCTCATGCAGCCCGGTTCCCCTTTCCCCCCCCCCCAGCGGAGCCACCAAGCCACAAAAGTTGGGGACCACTGCTCTAAAGCTTGTTGGGAACATAAACTTTCACCTTAGGCTGAAGAGCCAGCCTTCTGAAGTCTGCTTTTTGAACTTCAAGCTCTTCTCAGCCCTTGATAGTTTTTAAAATATTGAAAGCAGTGTGGTGGAATGTTTGGGGATGTGGCAAGACTATAAGAAGGAAATGCCAGTTTTTATTTTATGTCAGTGATTGTCTTGAATAATACAGAGGGTATTTGTTCTGTTAAATCAGATGCAAAGAATTCAGGATAAAGAGAAGGCTGAAAGGAAGAGAAAAGCAGAAGTAGCCCGATTACATCGCCAAAAGATCATGGCTCAGATGTCCGCTCTACAGAAAAATTTCATAGAAACTCACAAGCTCTTGTATGAAAACACGCAAGAAACACCTGGAAGAGATGTTATGGAAGTGGAGAGGTAGGAAGAGGGAATAATATATTAGATAAATTCAAAAGTTAGTAACCAAGTTAGTTTGGACCTGGTTAGTATTTGGATGGGAGACATAGGGCTGTAGGCTAAACTGGGACATAAAAATAAAGACCCTCATGGCAAACAGTTTATGCTTTCCCACAGTTAGTAGATATGTTGGACATCTTTAATGGCTCTCTTATTGTGGCAATATACCATTTTGGATTCCTTCCAATACAGGTAGTCCTTGACTTACAACAGCTCATTTAGTGACCATTCAAAGTTACAGTGGCACTGAAAAAAACGACTTTTGACTGTTTTTCACACTTAACAACCATTGCAGCATCCCCAAGGTCACATGATCAAAATTCAGATGCTTGGTAACTGGCTCATTTATGACAGTTGTAGTGTCCCAGAGTCATAGGATCACCTTTCGTGATCTTCTGACAAGCAGAGTCAATGGGGAAGCCAAATTCACTTAACAACCGTGTTACTAATTTAATAACTGCAGTGATTCACTTAACAGCTGTGGCAAGAAAAGTCGTAAAATGGGGCAAAATTCACCTAACAAATGTTCCACTTCACTAGCAAGAGAAATTTTGGGCTCAATTGTGGTCATAAGTAGAGGACTTCCTGTGTTAATTAAGAGGTAATATGGGAGAGACAACCATCTCCTGAGAAGGGAAAGTGACACTAGCTCCTAAGCAGGGAAGAAGATTGGAACAGCCCATGCCTTCCACATACTGTAAAATAGACCATAATAGAGGCGGTATCCATGCTAAAATGTGAGGCATTTTTGGCAAGGCAATGCCTCATCCAGTTATATCTGAGAAGTTGAGAGCAGGCCTCAATCTTCGTATAAGGGTGTGACGGCATGCACAGATTTTGAATATATGTCAATGTATCCTATCTTAATCAGGAAGGATCTACTTCTGTACTACTTCCTGTGCTGGCTGAACAGGCTTTTGTTTAAAACCTGAGAGTGATGAAATTGTTTGTAAATATTAAATTAAGAAAGTTATTTCATCACAGAACCCAGTCAAGCATGAATAGGTTTCTGTGATTACAATGCTTTTGTATTACTATTCAGATTCACTCGGTTCAGATGCTTAATAGGTGCTGCATTAAACAGGTTTTAGCTGAAGTTCAGGTTGAGAATAGATCCATTTTTAATAGTTTTAATGCGAATTTAATTTTTATCTAAAACTAAATTACGAATAATTATTTTAGTGATCTTTGACTGGATTGTTGACCAGAAATTGACTGATTTGAATCTTGTGTCTTAGGTTCATACTCCCACATTATCAAGTCAGAATTGCCTTGGGGCCCAAGCGAGGCCAGTCTGTCACTGAAAAAGAAAGGCTGACGTGTATCCTGTGTCAGGAAGAACAGGAAGTAATGCTAGAAAGTGCTGCCATGGTTTTATCTGCCTGTATCCAGAAATCCACTGCCTTAACCCAGTGTAGAGGGAAAGAACTCGAACTTGCAGGAGGTATGTATATTATGTTGTGAAACTTTAGGGGAACTTTTTAGCAGCTGCAGAGGACTTTGGATGACGCTGATTGCCTGGACCATTTCTAGTCAGGATTCAGGCTGGGTTATGGGACTGAGATGGTATTGACCGCGCTTGTAGATGACCTCTGGCAGGAGCTGGATGGGGCAGTGTAACCATACTCACTCTTTTTGACCTCTAGCCACTTTCAGCCATCAACCGTGGTATCCTTCAGCATTGGTTTCAGGAACTGGGAGTGAGTAGCACTGTTTTGTGTTTGTTCTCCTCCTTCCTCTGGGGTCAGTTCCAGTCATTTTTTTATGGGGGGGGGGGAGGAGGAGATCCAGCCAGAGAGATCCAGGAGAGATATCAAGATTTAATTCTTCCTCCTCTCCTGTTTAACATCTACACGAGGCCTCTTCATAGATGATCCGACAGTTTGGGGTAAGGTATCATTAATATGCTGATGGTACCCAGCTTTATATCTCCATGCTGGGCTGCCTAAGTAATATCTTGGATGTCCTGTCTTGGTGCTGGAGATTGTAAAGGTCTGTACAAGGAGCAGTGGGCTTTGACTCAATCCAAGCAGGGCTGAGTGGCTTTGGGTTTGGGGGCCTTCTAGTGACAATTTTTTTCCATTGCCAGTGCTGGATGGGATGGCACTGCCATGAACCCAGTATGCAATCTGGGTGTCCTCTTGGATTCAAGGGTCCTAATAGAATATCATGTGGCAGCTGTAGCCAGGAGGGCCTTTGCATACCTTAGGGTTGTGCATTTTTCCTCGATTGGGAGGTTTTTCTCACGCTCTCATGCCCTCGTCACTTCTCTGGATTATTATAACATCTTGCCCTTCAACTAAAGCTTCACCTATCAGCTGCATGGGAACTAAAGGGTATCTTATATTCAACACATCATCACTGCTATGTGACCTGCATTGGCTTCCAGGTGCATTTGAAGATGGTGATTCACCTTGCTAACTAAGCTGGTTATCATCTTTAAAATCCTTCATGGCTTGGGGCCAGTTATGTAATAAACTGACTTCTCCCTGTTGTTTCTATCCATTCAGTTTGGTCTGGCAGGTTGGACATGTTATATGGGTCCCATCAGTGAAGGAATAACAACTGGTGGGGACCAAGAAGCCTTCTTTGATGTAGTTCCTGTCCTCTGGAATATTTTCTCTTCCAAGATTAGGATGACCCTAACCCTGTTGGCCTTTCATAAGGCCATGGAGACTTGGTTCTGTGCCCAAAACCTGGAGCCTTTGGGTATATTAATGGTCCTGTTTCTTGGCTTTATTAACATCTATGGCAATAGTTCTATTCTATGATCATACATCACAGCAACAATTTACATATAGGAATATTGCATAAATGAACTTGATACAATTTATTTATCAGAACCTTTGCTTCCAATGGATAGCTTCTCATCCTACCTTTTTAAAAATCCTCATCTAAAATTATGAAAGACTAGAGTTAATATTGACAAATACACAGTACACTGATCAATCACATGTAATGCAAAAGATCATTTGCTGGTCTTTTAAACTAATATAAATGATATAAGTTCTTGTTTATTCCCTAAAACAATGTCCCTTGCCAGAGTTGCATGTGTAAGTTTAATAGTGCACATTTTGCAAAACATCCCTTATTGCAACAGGAAACTCTGTTTATTTATTTATTTTCCTCAACAGAAGATACTGATCCTCTTTTCATGGATCCGGACTTGTCATGTGGAACACATACCAGCACTTGTGGTCATGTGATGCATGCTGCTTGCTGGCAGAAGTGAGTTGATATATTTAGTAATTTTTATTGTTTGCTTAATTTTTAGTCAGTTTTCAAATTACCTCCTCTGAGGTATTTATGCATATGTTATATTGACTATGTAGAAAGTAAAGAGACAGGATTAGTAAAAGAAAATATGTGTAGCTCAGGGTTGAAATGAGAGATCCTAAGTGGTCTCTAAGCTTGATTGTTTTCTTGCAGATGGTTCATTACCCAAACTAGATAACATCGGTGCCAGTGATTTTACAGCCAAGAAATGTACTGAAAGAAATATAAGGCTAAATGCAGAGGAAAAATTACTTGTTGATTAGTTCCAAATTCCATAGTAAGGGAAACATGTCATAGGCTAATTCAAACAGAACATAATAGCTCTCAGCTTCACTTTTTGTAGATTTCTTCATCAAGTAAGACAATAAATAAAGCAAAAAAATAAAAATAATTAAACGACAGGGGATGGATAAGAGAATGGCTGAATTTGCTTTGAGTTATGTTCTCAAGGTCTTAAAGTGTGAATAACTGTAAATTCCATGGTACCCACATTTGTCGTCTTCTCCCCCCCCTTTTTTTGTTCTTTACCAAGTTGCCTGATGAATAGAGAACGCAAGCATTTGCACGCTATTGTATAACATTTGAAATTGTCCATTTAAATTAATAACTCTCAAGCTTACAAACATTTCAGTGGTATTAAAAAAAATTAAGGCTGTGTCCAGATAATCTGATTTTTTTTTAATAATTTTCCGATAACTCACAACAGTTATAGTCATTGTTAGTGATGTGAATGTTAAATTCTTATTTTCTAAAAACGGCTTATCTATAGCTTTTGTCTGTGTTGACATCTTTTTCTGAATGGTACTTTCTGCTCCATATAATTGCAATGAGTTCAGGTGGTCCTCGCTTACTGACCGTTAATTCAGTGACAGTTTAAAGGTGGGCTGCAAAGAGTGAATTTTTATAACTGATCCTTGAACTTATGGCTATTGCAGCTTTTCCATGGTCACAGGTGCTTGGCAAGTGGTGCACATTTATGATAGTTGCAGCATCCTGCAGTCACATGATTATCATTTCCAACCATTGCAACCAGCTTCCAACAAGCAAAGTTGATGGGGAAGCGAGCAGGAAGTTGCAAATCATGGTCATGTGATAGAGTTAATGATTGCAGGCGATTTGCTTTATGACGACAATCAAAAATGATGTAGTAAATCAGGAACAATTATATGACATTTCACTTTGTAGTTGCATCACTTAGCGAAGGAGTGCTGGTCCCAATTGCAGTCAGTAAACGAGAACTGTGTGTGCTGTAATGATTGATTGGTAAAATAGTCAAATTGAATGGATACCAAATTTCAGAACTGGATTTTTACATGTCTGAATTCGGTGGTTTATTCTGAGATGTCCATTTGAATATTCATTTCAGATACTTTGAAGCCATTCAACTGAATTCCCGACAACGTCATCATGTTGAACAGGCTTTTGATTTAGGGAATGGAGAGTACCTTTGCCCACTGTGCAAATCCCTGTGCAATACTGTGATACCAATTATTCCTTTGCAAGAAGAGAAAATAAACAGGTATGTGGCTATCTTTACTTGTTCCTATGCTTTAATCTGCAGCTGTTTTTCTTGCATTTATAGGGAAAGTACAGGATTCTTTGCTATGCTATACAGGTAGTCCTCAACTTATGACCACAACTGAATCCAAAATTTCTGTTGCTAAGCAAGGCAGTTGTTAAATAAATTTTGCCCCCATTTTATGACCTTTTTTGCCATAGTTGTTAAGCAAATTGTTGCAGTTGTTAAGTGAATCTGGTTTCCCCAATTGACTGTGCTTGTTGGAAGGCAGCTGGGGAGGTTACAGACATGATCACATGCCCCCAACGACTGCAGCTCTCATAAATACATGCCAGTTGCCAAGCAACTGAATTTTGATTACCTGATCGTGGGGATGTTGCAGTGGTGATAAGTGTGAAAATT
Source organism: Crotalus tigris (assembly GCF_016545835.1). Taxonomy (NCBI): domain Eukaryota; kingdom Metazoa; phylum Chordata; class Lepidosauria; order Squamata; family Viperidae; genus Crotalus; species Crotalus tigris. The sequence continues at coordinate 1,074,728 of NW_024096464.1, read as the reverse complement.
GGACTTAAATCACTTTTTTCAGTGCTGTTGTAACTTCAAGTGGTTATTAAATGAATGGTTATAAGTCAAGGACTATCTGTATTAGCATTTTATTAACATATTATCCAGTCTAAGATCTTTCTCAGCTTTGTAGGAAATACCAATTTTTGATAGCTGGAACAATCACAGAGAGATCAGTTCATATTTTAATAATTACCGTCGTAACCGAATCGCTGTTTAAATGTTGTCTTATATAAAACATGCACATTCCATTGCTGTCTTTTTCTATTGTCAGTGAGGATGCAGAAATGGTAGCTCAGCTTCTGTCTTTGTCCAAGTGGCTAGAGATTGTTATGGCTCGGATAGTTGGTTACAACAAGAAAAGCAATAAAGGTTAGTAAATCTCGTGGAGAACTTTAGAACTGAGAGAACTCTTTTAAGATGCTGTTGAATGGGTTAAAATATAATCCCATTTGTTTTCCAGTTACAAAATTCCTTCCATTGATTTTATTATTTCTCATAATCTTTTCTTCTGGCTGTATTTTACTGATGAGGTCAATATTCCATTTCTTTTATGATTTATTAATTTATTCTTCAAATAATCATTTATTTCTTCTTAGTTTATTTTCTATACTAGTATACTGCATTAGGATGGCTTTGTTCTTATTTCTACATTTTAAGGTCACTAATCTAGAGAGAAGTACAAACCTTTATGCATCTTATCCAGGCTATCTAATTTCTCATATGACTAAACAGAAATTCTGTCCAAATGACTAAATTTCATTTTTATAATAAAAGTTAGAATTTTTATAATGAATATATTTATTTCAGTTAATTAAAATCAAAATGTAATAATCTTTTATTTGATTTTTGAAGAAACCAAAATTGCCCCATCTTTACTTAATAAAGAAATGGAAGATGTTTCATCTGAATTCCATTCTATACTTAGCTTTGGAGTTCAGCCTTTGTAAGTATTGAGTCACACTTAGAATGTTTGTTATATGTATATTGAGAGTCTAATGAAATTGTGTAAGGAAGATGGATTTTGATCTATATTATATTGAATGTCCATCTCTCTCTCTCTCTCCCCCTCTCCCCCCCTCTATCTACCTACCTACCTACCTACCTACCTACCTACCTACCTATCTATCTATCTATCTACTGTATGTATCTATTATAAATTAGCAACTTTGCATATGGATGTTTCTTCCATATCCAAGAGATTAATTCAATGGAAATGCTTCTTCATGAAATATTTTGAAACATTATACAGTTGCTAAATAAAGGATTACTATACTAGTTAGTTCATAGCACAAAATGGACCTTCCATTAAAAGCTACAGTATGCATAGCATATATTAGAAAATAATTACATCTTATGGTGACAATATGCTTTATATATTACCTTTTTAATGTTCTTTCTTCACTTCTTATGTTTAAATGAAGTGTTTTTATTGAAAAATACAGTTTATACAGTTTATTTTTATTGTCTCTCGTTGCTCAAACAAAAAGAAAATTCACTAATTTGAATTCTAGCTAGTCAGTAATGCCATTGCTTTAGGAATTTAACTTCAACTCTGGTTTAACTTTAGTATTAATTTTTACCTTAATGATGTAAAGAACAAAGAACGATATAGTCTAGTGTATCCAATTTATGACAATTTCCAGCAATGAGAACTTCAATTCTCAGAATTTTGCTGCCCATATAGCCATTGCTAAATATTCTAATAGTTGAAGTCCACAGAGCTGAAAGTTGACCACTTTGTTAAACTAGACCACAGGTCGGCAACCTGCGGCTCTGGAGCCGCATGCGGCTCTTTGAGCCTTCCCCGGTGGCTCCCAGCCTCCTCTGCCTTTGCAGAGAGAGACAGAGACAGAGACAGAGAGAGGCAATTGCGCTTCCCTGCTTCCTTCTCTCTCTCTCTCTCTCTCTCTCTCTCTCTCTCTCTCTCTCTCTCTCTCTCTCTCTCTCTGTGTGTGTGTGTGTGTGTGTGTGTGTGCGTGTGTGTGTGTAAAAGATTGCACTCACATGTTCTCCGAGGAGCTGAAAAGCTTTCTGGGCGGAGCTCCTCCCTTTGCTGCGTCTCTGCAGGAAGCAGGAAGGGCAGGAGAGAGCTAGCTAGCCCAGCTAGGCTGACTCAGGAATTCTGGGAGTTGAAGTCCATGAGTCATAAAAGAGACGAGGTTGCTTACCCTGAGCTTGTTGGACAACAGCTTGAAGCTTGCCAGGTGAGCAGCAGATAGAGAGAGAGAGAGAAAGAGAGAGAGGGAGGGAGAGGAGAGGAGAGAGAGAGAGAGAGGAAAGAGAGAGAGAGAAAGAAAGAGAGTGGGGGAAGAGGAGTGGCAGGCAGACCAAGGGCAGATAGAGAGAGAGAGAGAGAGACAGACAGAGAGAGAGAGAGAGACCCTTTTGACATCTAAAATGAAGATAACACTGCATATATCCTTTTTTTATGTGTATGTGTATATATATGTGTGTGTGTGTGTACATACATATACACACACACACATATACACACACACAAACACACACACACCTATAATAAAGGTAAAAAAGGATATATGCAGTGTTATCTTCATTTTAGATATCAAAAGGATTTTGCGGCTCCCGGTGTTTTATTTTTGGTGGGAAACGGGTCCAAGTGGCTCTTTGAGTGTTTTGGGTTGCCTACCCCTGAACTAGACTATTGTTTTCCATTGAGCTAATGCATCTAGCCTAAAGGATTAAAATTTCAAGCCTATTGCCAGGAATTATAGCTTTCAGTAACAATTTAGTATTGCATGTTTCTGACATAATTAAGAACATTACTTCAGGTAATGTAACAATTTATCTTTCAAATGTTATCATCACCAGTTCACAACTTCTGGGTTCCTTCCACAGAATTGAATATTCAAACAGCATAAAAGAGATGGTGGTTCTCTTTGCCACAGCAATTTATAGAATTGGATTACAAGTTGCTCCTAATGAAGTTGATCCACGTATTCCTATGATGACTTGGAGCACTTGTGCTTTTACAATCCAGTGTTTGGGTAATTAAAAAGTTGAATTTATGAGACCATTTGAAATAAAGCTTTTATTTTATTTGTTCTTATATAAAATAGTAAGCAACTATATTTTTGAAAATAAAAAGCTACTTAGATAATAAAATCTTGGTACATAGAATGGTAAATGTGTTTATTAAATTTACAGGTCACTCATCTTGCTGTCTGCATAATGCAGGATTATGCTAGACAAAAGTCAGACCTTTACAGTCCCCATTAACATCCTATGCTGCTAAAAGTGGATAGTGAAATTGTTTATTTTGATTTCAGAAAATACTATTTTCTACAAGTCTTTTTCCTAGTACTCCTTTAACTGGTAGTAATGATAATACCTACAACAAAACCATTTTTAGAAATTGTCATAGATGAGAAGATATTTATTGCTTTACAGTTGGTACTAGGATTATGTTTAGACATAACAGCAAGAAACATTTAAATACCCATGGACAATATCATGATTAACTCATAATATCCATAGGCTAAGACTTGGTTTATTAAATAATTCTACTTTGTACTTTAATTTCTAGTATTCTAGTATTCAGTATTCTAGTATTCCATTTCTAGTATTGAAAAATGAAAGGAGACTATTCTGTACACTGCTCTATTGCTAAACAAATGTAACACATCTATATCTGTGCAAATGTAATAAGCTGAAATAGAATGCTAGTTTAGAATGTTTAACTATAATGGAGCTTGTTTCTGATAAGGCTCCTAGAAGTAAATTCTGTACAATTTAATACAGTTAAATTGGCTATTGATATGGCATATTTCAAGTGAAAAGAATGAACAAATAAAATGAGATTTGAGCAAATGAACTGGTAAATCGCATTAGATGTTGTGCTACACCAACTCTGACATGAGAATATGACAGATGTAAAAATAAATTCCACAGCAAAAATAAGGTTTTTGATACCTGTCAAATTGCATTAAAACCAAAATCTTATCCTATCCCTCTGAAAGTAGCAGTTCAAAGAGATTTATGGGAATTGAACTGTAAAGATCTGGCAATTTTTGACGCTATTAAAGTATACCTTATTCATTTTACATTTTCTTCTTGCTTTTAAAGAAAATCTTCTAGAAGATGAGGGCAAGGCTTTATTTGGCTCTCTACAAAGTAGACAGGTATGAATGACTAGTGGTAATAAATGTGTTTTTATCCATTGCGAAGGTAAATAGACCAATAGTTTCTTGAGAGAGATCTTTTTAATCCTTGCAATTTACATTATATATATGCATTTTTTAAACTTTAAAAATGTTCCTTTGTCACACAAGGAAAAAAAATAATAAGTTTTTATGGTCAAGAAGCAATTTATATACATAACACTACATAATTATATAATTAGCTGTAATGTAAACTGCTGAATACAAGATTGGCTTTGCCCTTTATATTATAATCTGTATATCTCCAGTGAACAAGGCTCATGAGTACTGAGATGAGATTGTGATTTTTTTCTTGAGTTATTATTTGTATTCCTAGTTATTATCTATTCTTGTAAGACACTTCCAAATAATAGACACTGAATGGCCGTCTGTTAAAGATGCTGTGGTTGCATTCTGCATTTCTGTTTTTTATGAAGAAGGACTTCAGGCTAAACAGCTGGCCATAACCTAATTGGATTTCAGTTTCAAAACTGTTAACAGTTTCTGTGGTGGCAGGGGAATCCTGCAGTCCTTACATGGGTATAATATAAGAGTAGTGGTGAATTCTTGCCTTAAGGAGAATCTTTCCACTTTCTACTTGGGTAAAATAAATCACAGGTCCCCAACTTTTCTCGGTTGGCGGACCAGAGGGAAAGGGAGGGGGAAGCATTTTACGTGTGCATGCGCAAACAGGGCCGCAAGCACCTGCATGATGCAAACGGGGTGGCGCTAGCACCTATGTAACACTCGTTAGTCCTGCCCCATTTTCACCACATGGGTGCTAGTGCCACCCCATTTTCACCGCATGGTGGCTCATTTTTGCCACGCAGCACCCCGTTTTCACCATGTAGCCAGGGCGCTAGTGCAAGTGGGGGTGAGTGCACATGGGTGTGCACTGGCCAGCCTGTCCCGTGGTCCAGTGGCCAGCAAGCCATGGCCTGGTAGTGGGCTGTGGCCCACAGGTTGGGGACCCCTGATATAAATTATTAAAAAAAACAAGAAGCAGGTTCTAATCTAGAACTGAGCAATATATTCATGTGTAGATTGCTGAAGGTCAAACATTTCAGCATGCTGTTTACCATCATCTTTCGGACAAAGCAAATAATTATAAAATCAGAGTTGCTTGCTGATCACTAAACATATGCTCAATATTTTAAGCAGTTTTTTTCAGATTGTGACTTGAGTTTTTATTTTTTCAACTCACTAATATATAGATTCTTAGATAAGGAGAAGTAAGTCACTCTCTACGTGTACACTTTTCCTCATATTTGCTACTAAGCTCCAGTATATACTGACCTAATTCTTCAGGCGCTGAAGATAAGGTTCTTTAAGAAAAGGATTAATAGAACAGTTTCATTAAAACTTCCTTCTGCTTCTTCTTGCACTCTAGCACAGTGGTCTTAAAGCACTGGTGCAATTTGCAGCTGTTCAGAGGACGACAGTACCCCAAAACGTGATCCAACAACATCTTGTACGTCTCCTAGGAGGTAATGGATTTTCATCACAAGATCTGAAAAACATTTAAAATTTTCTTCAAAATGTTTCTTTCCTAATACAGTTCTGTATTTCAATAAATAGTGTAGCTATAAGCAAGCACATCTAGCATTGCAAGACTCTGGACACCCCATTAGATCAAAATACATACACTGTTAACGTCTAGATTTTATTAACAGTCTATCAATAACATCATGATAGTATTAAAATTACTATGTAAACCATATCATTTTATGATGATACACATATATCAGTATTTGCCTCCTGTTGACCCTTTCCTTCCTGGAGATACCTATGCAAGGGATAATTGGCTAAGTATTTAAGCAAGAACAACTGTCTCAGTTTGAGGTTAAATATTAAAGAAGGAATTTGTTGGAAGTTTTTGTTCTGTTGATTTTTTTTCTTGAGCAACAGCTGTTGGTGGGGAAGGTAGAAAAAGAATACAGGTAGTTCTCAATTTACGGCCACAGTTGAGCCCAAAACTTCTGATACTAAGCAAGACATTTGTTAGGCGAATTTTGCCCCATTTTACAACCTTTCTTGCCACCATTGTTAAGTGAATCACTGCAGTTGATAAGTTAGTGACATGGTTGATAAGTGGATCTGGCTTTCCCATTGACCGTGCTTGTCAGAATGTCATAAAAGGTGATCACATGATGCTGGGAGACTGCAACTGTCATAAATATGAGTCAGTCGCCAAGATCTGAACGTTGATCATGTGACCATGGGCATGCTGTAATGGTTGTGTGAAAAATGGTGATAAGTCACTTTTTTTAGTGCCATTGTTATTTTGAATGGTTACTAAGCGAACTCTTATAAGTTGAGGACTGCCTGTAGAAGCTGTGCAGATATGTGGCCAAATTTGTCTAGTATTCAAGACAGGAAAGTAACCCAAACAAATGTCTAGGTGTAGTGAATACATTGGATTATGAATTTATTTTGTTTGTGCTCAAATCTTAGCAATTTTCTTCCAATTAGCTTTTTTTAGGTTTAAATTTGAATCCATCCTTTTCTTTAAGTGTAATGTACCTCTGTGTTTTTCCTTGCTGCTGTGTGCCTTAATAAACTCTTAAGTACTGTTCTGAACAGATAGATTGTTGCCTTGAGGATCTTATAATCTGGTAACATTGAAAGGCCCAGACTGCTCCAGATTGATTACCAGATACGGGGCTTAAAATGACCTTGTGTTTCTTATTTAACAGAAAGGGGAAGACATTTTATTTTGCATTGGTCCTATAACCCATCTTGGAGGGAAAGAGAAGATGGTGGCAGCAAATACTAGATGAAGGCAATAACTGCTCTGTCATGCCAGGTTGTGCTGCTTGAGTTTTTGGAATATGTTATCATTTGACTAAAGGAATCAGATAACTAAAGGAAGGGATATATATACTCATGACAATAATGCAAACAATGTATTTCAATTTATTGTGCCACTTTTTAAAATGTCTGTTTTGCTTTTATAGTTCTTTTGCCCAATTTAAAAGTGGAAGACACACCATCTCTCTTAGATGTGGACCTCTTCCATGCTTTGGTAAGTGTATTGATGGCTTGTGCTAATATTAATTATTTTTTGAGACTTACTGTGTAGATCCAATACTGGGTTTTTTTTCCACCTTTAGAGTCATATTGGTAACAGTTCTTTTATGAAGTTGTTGATAGTAATATGTTGAGATGACATTTGTTTTCATTTGGATTTGATTTCAGTTCTTGTCTGTATCCATCTTAACATTAGTTAATTTAAAATATGGTATCAGATCTAATGGTTTTGATTGTTTGGATGAGATTTATAGAACCTTTATTTCTTCATGTTGTTTGGATAGCTGTTTTTAAACATCTATTATGAAAGCCAATTTAACCAATTTCTTATTTCCTTTGTAGGTTGGATCTGTGTTATCATTTCCATCTTTGTATTGGGAGGATAATGTAGGCTTGCAACCTTCAGCTATCAGCTCAGCTTGCAATCAACTCTACCTCTTCCATTTGTTTACTATGGCACACATAACACAAATTATTCTTACTACAACAGCAGATGAAGGTATCTTTGATTTTAACGGTTTTTAGATAATAGAGTAAATCTCACTTTGAGATTCTTCTGCCAAAGTTTTGTATTCTTTCCATTTATGTGTAAAATAATACTCGTGTGCATTCCTGCCTACCTTCCCTAACCCAACAATGCAAGAAAACAATCAACAGAGCTCAGAGGTCCGTTGATCATATCCACTTCTCTCATAGTGCTGGCATTAGTGGCTGTGGACTTAGGCCTGAGAAAAGTAGATTCATGTTCTGCCAACAGTTGTGAACAGAAGAGAGCATTCTGGTGAAGATAATATCATTGCACAAGATTTTTTTAGTTTTTGATTTTCAGTTGTATCTCCTGGGCAACCCATCTGTGCATTTGTTCCCTTTTCTCATATGTGTTTCCCCACCCCAGTTATGAATGTACCAATGGCTGTGCCAGGCTTAATTTGGTATATTGATATTAATCAATAAAATATGAAATGGTATAGGATGTGGGTACTTAAAAGAAACTTTCCCCACTGTCAGCTGACCTCTAGGCTTCCAGAATCAGTTGCTCTCTGGACTCTGATCAGTTCTAGAGGCTTTGATGCAGGTCCTACTTGCATGTACTGCATTTTCTTTGTTTAATTGTGTATTATTTTCAGTATTACTTTTTGATTCAGAATTCTTTTAAAACAAAAAAAGTGATGTATGTTTTAAATCAATAAATTAGCCCATCACTAAGGATATCAATGCTTTGTATTCAGGAAAAGATTGATATTGTAGCTAAACGAACACTCATGCTCTATAATTTATTTAACAAGTTTAAAGTTGCACTGTATATACTGGTCTATTTGCTTAATTTCCTTGTTTATTGCAAACTAAATTTATTTAAATGTTAATAATTTAATAGTACAACATATAAGTATATATGTAGAGTTAGTTTTTTGATTGGCACAAACAAATATGTTTCTATGTAGGTATTTTCCCATGATTTTCCTTTTTTTCTTTTTGCATACTATTTTGGGAAGAGGTGAATTCTTTTTTTACTATATGTTTTGTCTTTCATGGGCTGGAAGATAGGAATGAATTGGCATTTAGCAACATTAAAATATTGAACCTGACCTAGATTGTGTGTATCCAGATGAAATGTATCTGAATGATAACAACTGTCTGCACCATTTTAATTGGATTTTCAGTTGTGATGCAGCATTGAATTTACTTCGATTTCTTAACTATGGAGGAGTATAGTTCTGCTAATTGGACCTCTTGGTAGTTTTCAGTACATTTAGGCAAAATATTCTTTTGGACTTTGGTGGCACTCCTTTGCAGTTGTTCAGGTCTTTCTTGGTGAACCAGAACTTGCCCTGAAGTTGTGCTGTTCAGTAGCTAAGCCACTGATCTATGATGTCCTGCTGGACTCTGTCATGTCTCCATGGCTGTATCTGTGCAAAATCAGTGGAAGATTCATACAGAGCTTAGAGTGGGATGCGATCAGTGTGCTGATAGTTTCCAGCTCTGCTTCCCCTTGTCATTCAGTTCCAAAAAAGTAATATTTTCAAAATTCAAAAGCTAATGAACTGGATGAGGAAGAAAATATGGCATTAAAATCCAGGCAAGATGGAGATATTATTGGACAGTTCCCAGTTGGGGTGGTTTTTTTATGTTTATCTTTAACTGGATTCAGAAGTGATACTGGTATTATTATGATGATGCACCAGATGCAAACATTCATAAATCAATCAGAGTTGACAGTAGTTATTAATTGCCAATAATGATCTTTTCAGATTGTCCCTCTGGTCAGATACTGAGTGATAGTGAAGAAGCACGTGCTGCTGAATCTTTTTGCAAAGAAATTTGCAGATATACAAATCGGTAAGATAAAGATGTTGCATTGGTGTTTCACATTCTTCAAAAGAAGGGGGGGAGGTTTCTTCAGTTCAGAAGTTCACATATCGGTAATGTCACTTCCTTGTGACATTTGCTAATATGTTGTACATCAGCGAATGTCTCACAGGAAAAGGGGATTAGGGCAGGAAAAAAAAGTAGAATAAAAAATAAAAATTCAGCTAATTTGCTTTTGCTTTTCTGATTGCAATTGTTAGTTTGCATGAGCGCCAGTTTGATCTAACCGTTAAAATATCAGGCTAGAAACCAGGAACAGTGAAGTCTAATCCTGCCTTACGCATGAAAGCCAGCTAGATGAATTTGGGCCAGTCTCTCACTCTCATCTCAACTCACATCATGGGGTTGTTATTGTGGGGAAAATAGGAGGAAGAAGGAGTATTATTATATTTGCTGCTTTGAATTATTTATAAAAATAAAGAGGTGGGCTTTAAATAAACAGGGGAACGATGGCTCAGCGGTTAAGACGCTCAGTTTGTCAGTTGGAAAGCCAACAATCTGGATTCGAAACCTGAATGCCGCGCGATGGGGTAAGCTCCCATTCTTGCCCTAACACCTGCCAACCTAGGAGTTCAAAGGATGCAAATGTGAGTAGATAAATAGGTACCACTTCAGTGGGAAGGTAACAGTTCCGTATTTTCATGCTGGCCACATGATGAGAGAAGTGTCTCTCAGACAATGCAGGCTCCTTCAGTTGAGAATGGAGATGAGCACCGCCCCGTGACCCACTCAAGGACAGGGGAAACCTTTAAACCTTTATAAATAAACAAATAAATACAATAGTGTGCAATGTTATGATGTATTTTTTGGCTAGGTTTTGTATCCTGCCTAAGTCAAGAACCACTTCATTAGGGAGGCAAGGTACTAGCTGTTTCAAACTGAAGGAAGACGAGCCAAACAAACTATGATTGCTTTATTCACCTTTTAGATTAAGCAGCACACCATGACTGGAGGCAAATATGATTTAATGCAATGTTGCATTTATCTAAATAATTTAACAAAATAAATAACATCACTGTTGATAGAGCAACACCTTTTGGGGCAGCAGTTAAGAGCATTATAATAATAATAATAATAATAATAATAATAATAATTGAGTTGGAAGGGACCGTTGAGGTCTTCTAGTCCAACCCCCTGCTCAAGCAGGAAACCCTATACCATTTCAGACAAATGGTTGTCCAGTCTCTTCTTAAAAACTTCCAGTGTTGGAGAATTCACCGCTTCTGGAGGCAGTTTGTTCCACTGATTAATTGTTCTAACTGTCAAAAAGTTTCTCCTTACTTCTAGATTGCTTCTCACTTTGATTAGTTTCCATCCATTGCTTCTTGTCCTGCCTTCAGGTGCTTTGGAGAATAACTTGACTCCCTCTTCTTTGTGGCAACCCCTGAGATATTGGAACACTGCTATCATGTCATTAGGGGGAGAAAAGGTGATAAACAGAAAAAAGAAGGCAGAGTATAAAATTGCCTTTATAGCAATCTACTTAGCCGCCCTTTTAATAACACTAACTGGTTGCACATTATTTGAATATAACTGGATACTTCTAGAGTGAGATTAATTATTTTTGCCACTTTTCCATAACTGTTCTCAAGTATATATTTATTGATGTAAAAGAGAAAAATTTTTATTTTGGAGCATAGCAGATGAAAGAATACTTACCAAAAAATAGCACTATGCTTTAGTGAGAGGTTTTTTTAATATATATTTTTCACTATGCCTCAGTCATTTATTTTTAATCAGTTAGGATTTTAATCCAGTTTCAAAAGTTTGAAAATATTAAACCCATATATTTGAATTGTTATAGTTGTTACAGCTTGCAAGTTCCAGGCTGGTATTTGTGGGATTGTATAAAGAAAGGCATCACCCCCTACCTCCGTTGCGCTGCTTTATTCTTCCATTATCTGCTGGCAGTACCTCCACCTGAAGAACTTTCATCCAGTAAGTACCTGCATAGGCTAGCCTTGTTAATTTTGAGGTGGAGCCAATTTCAAATTGTTCAGGAAACAAAACGTGCTGTTAAATATGGGTAAAATTTAAATATCAATTCACATGCATCACATTCTCAATTTCAAGCAATATTCTCCATTCTTCTTAAAATGTTGCTCTTTGCTGTTTTCTGGTAACTGCAGTCATGAATATAAAAGGGGGAGCATTGTGATTATTAAGGTTTTTTTTTTTCAAAAAGAAGACATACTAAATTATATAAGCTCAATGCTCTGTGCATTGGGGCTGTTTCAGATTGGAGAGCAAATAGTCCTAATTTCTTGTTAACTCTTCAGTATCAGTTTGATTTCTTAAAAGTAGAATTTCACAGCCTTTACAGAAATGATCAACATGGCAATTGGTTGTTATATAAGAAGCCTCTTCTTTTTCCCCAGTATAAAAAAGCTGTTACAACTTGAATTATTAAAGTTACAGTCATCAAGAAAATAAACCAGCAGCTCTGCTCATCTGTAAGAACAAGAATCTTCATGAATTCTATTGTCTTCTATGAGACTATTGTTTCCTTCTGGTTATTTATAGTATTTTTTATACTGATTCAATTGATGGACTGCATAGACTGCATTTTTTGAATGGAGAAATCTTTTATGCTAGGTGGTGCAATTACTACCTAATTATTACATCTAATATCTAAAATTAATCTTTTAGCAGTTTCAGAGGAAAATCAGTTCAAGGCACTTTGTGATTATCTGTCTCTACCTACCAATCTGTTCATGCTTTTCCAAGAATATTGGAATATTGTGGAGCCCTTACTTCAAAGGTATTTATTGATGCAAAACAACAGCTAATATGCTATATGCAAACAAATAGTATTATTAAATATGCTACTTGCTATGTCAGTAGAAAGCGGTAATGTCATTCTATACTGAGTGGGTCAATTCTAAGAAGATATTTTTAAAGAGATTCTGAAAAATTGTGGCAAATACAAAGAAAAGCAGTGAGGGTTGATCAGAGAGAAGATGCTTAAGAGAAGAGCTTAAGAGAAATGGATAGGTTTACCTTGAGAAAAGATAGTGAGGAGAGACAATGTCAGCAATTTCAATTACTCTAATGAGTATCACACTGAATAAGACTAAAACTTTTTCCTTGCTGCCCCCGAGTGCGGTCCACAGAATAATTGTGTTATGTAAAATAAGACAGATTCCAGCTGAATGTTAGGAAAAGCTTTTCAACAGATAGAGCAATTCAACATTGAACCAGTGATCAAGAGACATGCTAAATTCCCTTTTGTTGGATTTGTTCAAGGAACAACTGGGCAGCCATCTTTTGGGATGGTTTAATAGATTCCCGCCTGAATAGGAAATTATACTCAGGAGCCTAAACATTTCTTCCATTTAGGATTATATGTCTTTCCCCTTGTTTTTGCCACTGACAAGACTGATAGAAAATTTTTCAAACAGATGGTGCACTGATCCTGCTGTGCTTTGCTTCCTGGAAGGAAAAAGTATTGCAATAAGGTAAGTTTCATTTTTCTAGCTCTCCATCTACATACAAGTTATATGGACTTTGCTAATCCAAACCAGAATATATTTCTAACTTGCTACTTCTGAATGCTTTTTATATTATTTCTAGGTAAGAGGTGCAGTCTTTCCCTGGAATTCAGTAAAAAAATGGATTGAATAGTGTTTGAATTCATGTTGATCCTTCAAATGAGATTTCAGCATTCCCATACTAATGTTAATGTGTTCCTCATTCCTTTCCAAATGTTTTCTTTACTGTAAATTCAACATTCCTTTTCGAGACACTACTGCAATCAATTTATTGAAACATAATATGCAAAGAAGCCTTCCCAATGATCCTCAATTCCCATAATTATTTCTCCAACAACAAGAACTGAAATCCAGTATCAATGTAGGGAAGGTCGACTTAAAGGAATAGCAAATATCTGGACTGAGTAATAAATTGCTTGTAGGGACCGACACTTGAATCAGTACAAATAATCAGAAGCTGTGCTGTCATATATTGAAAGTGAATCGTTCTTTGATAAAAAGATATCTTTTATTGTAGCTCCTATTTGAAAAATATACTTTAGGCATTTATTTAAACTGGAGGGGGGGTTTATTCAAAGTTATAGTGCTGTTGAAAAAGTAACTTTATAACCAATCCTTGCATTTATGGCTGTTGCAGCATTCCAGCAGTCATATCACTAACATTTCGGCTTTTCGCAACTGGTGGGCGTTTACAGTCATTGCAGCATTCTGTGATCATATGATCAATATCTGCACATTTCACAACTGGCTTCTAACAAGCAGTCAGTAGAGAAGTTTGCAGTAAAATCACAACTGAATGTGAAGTGATGTCATAAATCTGCCAGAGCCACCAATGTTTCACTTTGCAACCACATTGCTTATTGCTGGAGATTCCAGTCCCTACTGTAGTTGTTAGGCAAGGAGTACTTGTATTATTCCAGAATTTCAAGTAAGCAGTCCTTGGTCTTAAAGATACTGGGATGGGTGGAATATTAGATTCTTTGTATGTTTTCTAAATGACCTCTTTCAGTGGCTTAAAAATTGAGTAGAAACCCTTATTCAGAACTCTCTCACACCATTTAAACCTACCTTTGTCCATCAGCAATGTGCTGACCCATTTTCAAGGTCTCTATAGTTGCTTGCTGATAAGTGTTAGGGATGTGATCTCGGGTCACTTCTTCATCTGATCTCCTTTTAGTGGTTTTGTTGCACTTGTAATTAGTTGTATGTCTCTTTAGATTATTATTATTTAGAAAGTAATGAAAAGGAAATGCACATGCAATTCTTTGTGCTCATAAATTTCTGGCTTGAACATCATAATTACTTTGTTTTTCTGCCTTAAACCATTTTGTGTGCAAAGATTTCGAATTCCACTGAGGAACACTTTAACACAGTGTTTTTTAACCATGGCAGTTTGAAGATCTATGGATTTTCATACTGGCTGATGAATTCTGGGAATTGACTCTAGCAGGTGATGCTTTGATACCTCTTTGAACCCTGGCACACGTAATTCTTTTTGTTTAAACAACTAGATACCCAAGGGAAAGAAATAAATTAATAGAGCTCCCAGAAGACTACAGCTGCCTTTTGAACCAAGGATCTCAATTTAGGTGAGAACCAGAAGCTCTGCTCATTAGAAACACTTAATATTTCATTGAACTGAATTAAGGATAACTAAAGGATCAATATTTAAGTAGACAACGTCATAATTTTTCTCCTTGCTATTCATTTAAGGATAAGTAGCTTCATTTCATATTGGCAACTAACCCATACCCAAATTATCTTGGTGGAAAGCTCTCCAACAGGAAAACTTTCAAAAAGTGGTGATGGAATTTTTGCCTCCTCCTGTACCATTTTGCTAGACCTAATCAGTGCCCTGGTGTCCTGTTCCAGGTTAACTGGAATGTTACATGGAAGCATTTTTATCAGTCTGGAGATGGATTTTCTTGTATCTCTCAGTGTTGACAACTCTTCTTTTTACATTTTCACATTTACTGAGTAAAGAGTAATGCCCATTGTAAACTTTTCTAAAAACTCTTCCAAGTATTTTGAAAGCATATTTAGGGGTGTAAATATTGATTAGAGATCAACAAGAATCTAAAAAGATCCTAAAAAGAAAATTTATTGTCTTTAAGTACAAAATGAATGGCAGTTATTGCTGAACAGGAAGTCTCACTTCTCTGTATGTCAGATGCCAATGATGAAATTATTATCCTCATAAGATAAGATAACCTTTATTGTCATTTTTTTACTGTGGGCACAACGACACACATCAGAAATGAAATTTAGTTGCCCGCTCTCAAAGTGAAACACATACAAGACACACATTTAAACATACTGTGTACAATATATGTATAGACCCACACCCATATATACATAACAAATAAATATTAAATACTGTCCATCTTGAATATATAATGGAAGAAGGAAGCTTGAGAGCTCACAAGGTTAATACATTCAAACTATGATCTTATACACACTTTTCTCATAGTAAAGTAGAACTTATTGTATTTATAGAACTGGCCACCCTATTTCGATGGTACCCTGAGTGTAATATTGCAAAAAAAAAAATATATAAAGATGCTTATGTGATATGTTTTTTTAAATTATATAAGATCCAGTATTTGGAAAATATTATTGCCCCTGAAGTTCAGTAAATAATATTGGTTAAGAAGATAATTCATAATATCAATGTTTTTTTAATATTCAAAATGCATGAGATGCTTTGCAAATTTAACTTCAGAAGTACTTCATTACTATATCTGTTATTTAGTTGTTATAACTGCTATCCAATTTAAATCACATTTTATAGACTGAAAAGACTGTGTTCAAGACCATTTCTTAAGGCTTCAATTGATTTTTAATTTGAAATTATGACTATGTTCAGTCATAATGTCAAATCATGGATTATGCTTTACATGAAAAAATTCTGTACCATAGTTTGAGTGTAGAGTCAATGCACAGTTTATCCCAGACATTTTCTTCCCATTTTGACAAGTTTCAGCTTTATAAATGGGAGAAGCACATTTCTACCTTGGTCTTTTAGCAGAGATATCACTAGCTACATGTGCAAAAGTCTCTCTAAATCAGTGTTTCTCAACCTTGACAATTTTAAGGCATGTGGACTTCAACTCCCAGAATTCCACAGCCAGCATTGCTGGCTGTGGAATTCTGGGAGTTGAAGTCCACATGCCTTAAAATTGTCAAGGTTGAGAAACACTGCTCTAAATCAAGAGAGATCTTGGGTTTGTTTTTGTTTTATGATCTGTGAATCCAAACATAATAAGAAAATAAATCAACATATTATATGGCTGAATTTTCAATCCAGTTTGAAATTGAACTTTCAGATTCTATCTAATTTGCTAGTCCCAGATTTCTATGTGAACATTCTAACGTTTGAATATTAAAGCAAACTTTAATACATCTATTCATACATCTAAAACTGTCCCATGTTTCTTAGGTATAAGTCTATATTAACAGTACAAAACTGTTTGGAACTAGCTAGTTTCATTTTCCATTGTAGCTGATTTCTTTGCACTGAAATATAACAATGCTGAAAAGTACATTTTATTATCTACCTTCTAATTTCTGGTTGTACGAATATTAGCAACCAAAATAGTGTTTGTTGATGATTTGGCACTATACTTAGAAGAGCACTTTTCAAAATAGCCATCTTGGTTCCAAATCTCATTGTGTAATTAACTTTACCTGTCCAGGTGCCCTCGATCTTCTGATGATGAAACCAAACATCCTGTCCTATGTTTGTTTTGTGGGGCTATGTTGTGTTCTCAAAACACCTGCTGCCAAGTGCTAGTAAATGGAGAAGAGCTGGGGGCTTGCAATTCACATGCGGTTTCATGTGGTGCTGGAGTTTGCATTTTTCTCAAGTAAGTGATAGCTGGAAAATAAAACTAATCTAAACTAATTGGGGCATGGTGATGGATTCCCAATTTTGTGTGTGCCAGATATATTGGAGAATAGCACCCATAACTCAGATGCCAGTTCAAGGAAAGAAGTTGGTAAAAATAATTCTTCTGCTTTCTTTTATTTGTGAAGAGATAAGCGGTCAGATTAGATTAGTTAACAAAGCCTGGAATGATCCCTGAAATTGGATTGTGTCCTCAGTAAAAAGGAACCTTAGAGCAGGGGTCCCCAACCCCCAGTCCGTGGACCAGTACTGGGCTGCAGCATGCCAGCAACTGGTCCGCACAAACAAGAAAACCCCATCCACGGAATGCAGGCAGCACACAAAACCTCATCCCCTCCAGTCTGCGGAAAAACCTCTCTCCTCAGAACCGGTCCCTGGTGCCCAAAAAGTTGGGGACCTCTGCCTTAGAGCAATGTTTCTCAACTTAGCAACTTTAAGATTTCTGGACTTCAAGTCCTAGAATTCCCAGCTAGCCTAGGTGACTGGAGAATTCTGGGAGTTGAACTCCAGACATCTTAAAGTTGTCAAGGTTGAGAAACCCTGCCTTACAGTATTTGGAGAAGAGATCAGTGCTTAATTTTGGGTGAGGGAGAGTGATTGCTCATGTCATAACTCCCCCCACTTAACAAGACTATGATCCTTGGGAATAGTGAAACGGGTACATATGCTAGCAGAGAAAAATAAGTTGGAAACACTTTTTCCGTAGACTTTCTCTAGATATGATCGACTTTTTTTGCACATTCTTAATATTTTGTACTAAGCCTGCCAGCAAATTTCTGTTGATTTTCAGTTTTTTTTTCTATTTTCTCCTTAAGAATCAGAGACTGCAGGGTTCTGCTGATTGGTGGCAAAAATAGAGGTTCTTTCTATCCTGCGCCATATTTAGATGAATATGGAGAAACTGATCCAAATCTGATGTAAGTTTCTGTTTTGCTCTTTGTCTTGTAAGAAGCTCTATCTTCACTGAGTGAGTTTTTTGAATTAATTGGCCTGAATGGCCACTTCCAACTCTATAATTCTTTCATGCTGGGGTATGTACCTGAGCAGGTCAAATAAAATGCTGCTAAATATTATTTTTTTAAACCCTAATAATTGTATTTTTATTTCTCTTTGAAGAAGAGGCAATCCTCTGCACCTGTGTCATGAACGATACCGGAAGCTCCACTTGTTATGGCGACAACACTGCATCATAGAAGAAATTGCTCGAAGCCAGGAAACCAATCATGTGTTTTTGGGATTTAATTGGCACCTGCTCTGAGTTTCAAGCTCATTGAGACTAAATTGCCAACACCTCACTTGTAAAACATCACACAAAGAATATGAAGAATCTTAGTTTAAGGGAAAATGACTAACCCACATCTGCATACTGAAACTTGTGGGCTTGAATTTGGTTAGGAAAAAAAATGCATGCATACAACTTCCCAGATATAAATGCTAAATGATCAAAAGCAGAACTGTCTGGATCATCAATAAGCTGACTTTTCCCACTTATCCAAATTAAAAACAGTTAACAGTATTTTCATTCTTTTGCAGCAGCGGTTCTAAATATATATGTAGTTTTCAATGCATCTGGATATAAGAACAAAGTGATTTAATCTCCTCTTACCACGTTAGTTGCTTCTGTTTCCTTTTTTAGTATAGCAGGTCTCAAAATAAGTGTAATCTGTAAACAGCTTTGTCCATGATTTATCTTTGGGTGCAGCATTATAACAACCTGAGGGTGAAGCACTACACAAAGTATAAGAGCAAAGTATGCTGGAAAGGAAGTTAATATTTATTGTGAATCCTTTCAGAATGAGAATGTGTTCGTGCAGGTTAATTTTGTTAATTCTGAGAGCTTCCAGTTAGCTTTAATGTATATCAAAAATTAAATGCTTTGCTCTTGGCGTATCCCAAAATGGGAAGGAACTGTACTGCAGGAAAACAGGAATAGGGAAAAAAAAACATTTGTTATTGCAAGTAATCTTTACTTGTATTGCCCAACAAATTTCAGACTAAATTAGTTCTTAAGGGAGATTAAAAATCTATATTATACATTATTGTTATACAAAAATAATGAATACATTATTCAGA
This sequence comes from Crotalus tigris, assembly GCF_016545835.1. NCBI lineage: Eukaryota > Metazoa > Chordata > Lepidosauria > Squamata > Viperidae > Crotalus > Crotalus tigris. The sequence goes on along the minus strand of NW_024096464.1, from coordinate 1,055,700 downwards.
AGGTACCGTCATAACCTCATATCTACCACACGTAGTCTAATAACATTTTATACTGTATGCAACAAACATAACAATACTTCAAATAATATTTGTAAAATAGTAAGGTTATTCATAAAATAATTCATAAAACAAAATCCATGCTAAAAGGAGTCCTTAATATATGTACCAAATGTTATATTGTAACGTAAATTTAAACATTACCTACTTTCTTCTTTTAAAAACACAATAAAAAATAAATAAAAGGAGATTTTTCTTTTCTGTTTGTGCCTGTAATACAAACTCAATTTTTTTCTCATTCCCAGATAAAAAGATGCCTACTGTTGATTTTCTGGCCAATGCTAATCTAAGTAATAAAAACATTAAATTAGTTCATAGGAACTTAAGAAAAATAAGAGAGAAAGGAACATCTCTATAAGGCCACCTAACTCAATATGGATTCTGACTGGCATACAAATTTTGAATGGGACATGAAGTATACCTGCTCTGTAGGATCTTGCAGGATGGAAGAGAAACTGTTCCTTAAAGAAAAAAGAACAAAGAAAAGGCAGAGAACATATCAAGGCCTCGGTTTTGACATATCTTCTTTGCCTCAGAGCTTGCCATGGCCCATTAACTATGACTATAAGAATCCTGTGTTAAAAAAAGCAGCACAGATTTTAGAAATTTCTCCAGTAAATTCATGCTCATTTCTCATGCTCATTCAGGCTTATTTCCCAAGGGTCTGACAGAACATACACAGCAGAGATGTAGTTCAAATGACAGTATCTTCAGTGCAGCTCACACATGAGGCTGTGAAATATTGGAAAAAAGCATTAAATGAGGCAAGTCAACACATGTAAATCAGTTGCTGGATTTTGTACGTGCTGAAAGCTAGGTTTTCAATGGCTCAGGGATTTTTTACTCACAATTGCTTTTTTTTTCGTTTTCCAGTAATATGTTAAAAAATATGGCCCTTGAATGTAAGGGGTAATTTCCACGCATAGCAAGATTGAAAAGTAGTGTTTTTATAATTGCATTCCATATATAGAAAAAATAATACTAGAAATCTTCATTAAATTATTTCTGTATCAAAGCAGATGCTACTGCATCTTTCGTATTTGTCTTGCTAATGTCATCGCTGACTTTTGATTAATAATTTGAACAAAAATTGCAACTTCTTGAATCTGTTTTTGTTGAAAAAGATTTCTCTTATCTCTAAAAAACAAACTCTCTTGGCCTGATGACCCCTTTAGTGGAAAGCTAGGACTAGGGCTGTACTACATGCCTTTTTAATTACCATCAGGGTTTGTTTGTTTTTTTGTTTTGATATTTTTATCCCAACTTTTATCCCATATATAATTCAAGGCAGTGAACATAATGTTCTACGGATAAATACTTTAATTTTACAAAGTATATTTAGGTAGATTTCTTACTAAGTATAGTTATTTGATTCTGAATATATTCTGCTTAAACAAAATGCTCAAATGAATCAGTCATATTTACAAATTTCCCACAACTTGTAAGCAACAGATGGCCAAGGAGAAATTGGCAATGAATTATAGTTTTCCTTCTTCCCAACCCTGGATTAGATGCTCATAGTAGTGCAAGTGACATAAATCAATAGTAATTCCTCTGAAATGTTATTCTTTATACTTGATATCCCAGATATTCACTGATACTCAAAATTTACATAAGAAGAGTTACCATGTTTATAAATACTATTTCGAACACTGTGCTCAAAACTGTTTTTGTTTAAACCTGTCTGATGATGATGGCCTTTCAAGAGTTGCAACCACCTTAACAGTTACCAGTCCACTCACTGTTAGGATTATTCCCAGAGTACCAAACGCTGCTTTGGACTCCTCTTACTCTGTTATTGGTCCAACACCATCTCTTTAAGGATTGAGAGTCAAAATGGGTTGCTAAGGTGGGGAGGAACCAAAGCAAGCAAGCAAACTCATATATTGTATGGCACAGCCATGGCATAGCACATCGCACAAACCAATTGCCATGTTACTTATACATTATGATGCAGTTGTCAAGTCTTTAGTATTACATTCAATTAAGCTGCAGGGATATATTTGGGAAGAGTATTTTCTGAATTATGGTTTGCAGTGTGAACATCCATATTAGAATTATCCAAAACACTGGATACTTTGCTCCCTTTGCCAAGATGTTTAATTTTGTTGATGTTCCATATGGCAGTTTCCACAAAACTGTTTTCAAATAACCAGCCATCGGAATCACAGAGTGGATCCGCCTGTAGAAGAAGGTTCCTCATTGATGTTTGAAGATAACGAACCCCAATGAGGACCAGTAGCTGAAAAAAAGTAATCCAAATGAACAGAACATTAGAGAATTGCGATTCCACTAATTACATATAGTGCACCACAACACAGAATTTAAGAGTTTGGTGATGATGACCACCATGTGCCTGAATTTTTAAATATTTGGACCAGTTAGTTTATTTGGTGTGAAAAACTTTAACTCACAGTTAAATTGGGGCACTTTTGAAAATATGAAGAGTCCTGTTTTCTAACCAGAAGGATTTGAGCTAATCCTTTCCTTCTGAATTCATTTTTCACCAAGCTGAATGGTACTGAAACATGTAACATGTCATTCTTTCCTCCTGATTCATTCTGCTTGGCACTCTCTTGCTCTTTCTTTACACAAAACTGTTTCACTATTGGATTGTTGTTGTTTGCTTTTGAGAAATACGTAATTCTTAACACCTTTGGCTACAGTTTCCCAGTGTTGCTAAAGAATATTTACTGAATATATGCACTAGAGACCATTTAAGACATTCATGGTGCAACCTTTAAATCTCACTAGCAGTGGCACTGCCAAGACTGAGCTTGTAGATTGTATGAACATAACTTTGAAGAAGAAAGTCATTACATAAACATTAGCCTTGGAAGGGGGGAGTGAGTGAGGAAAAAAATCAAGATTACCTCACCTTAATTCTCTGCTGTGAGAAGTGGGTGAAAAGGGAAGGAATCTATGTCAAGCTTTTAAGAGAACCAAGGCTTCACAGTTTAACCCTGGGCTACATATAGTCTCTTCTATTGGCATCACTTTTGGTAGTATCAGGCCTAAAAAGCTATAGTAATCACAGCCTTCCATTAAGGAAGATAATGGACTATAGTTGCTCTTGCTATTAAAATGCTGTGAGAAGTGGGTGAAAAGGGAAGGAATCTATGTCAAGCTTTTAAGAGAACCAATGCTTCACAGTTTAACTCTGGGCTACATATATTCTCTTCTGTTGGTATCACTTATTTTTGGTAGTATCAGGCCTAAAAAGCTATAGTAATCACAGCCTTCCATTAAGGAAGATAATGGACTATAGTTGCTCTTGCTATTAAAATGTAATTTCTTAAAATGCCCATTAATCTGTTTAATTTTCCCTCTAAACAATCTGGAATAATTGATGATGGAAACTATAAAAAAGCAGAAAGGTAACATTCCTTATTCTATTTTATTCTGTTTTCTAATTTTTTCCAGATTAGTAGTTCAGAAAATAGTTTCAAACATCCTTGAAATGCTACTATAGATAAAATATTTTCATTCAAACTATCTTTTTTTTCACTTGCTTAGATCAGTAGGTTTCAATGAATAAGAACTTTGCTTTTATGTGCTATAGCACAAAATCAAAAACTGTTCCATACCATTTCTGATGCCTGGAAGAGACCTGATGTGTAAGCTTTCTTCCCAGATGCCAATTTGCTTTTCAGAGAATTTAATTTAAGAGTTTGATCCCAGTCTCTTATCATAAACATACATACTTGTATGGAAAACTGGATTCAAACAATGCAGTATATTTAGTAGGATGGGGGAGGGGAGAAGAGTTCCTGTTTTAATTTTATTTTAATTGCAATTGCAAATTGCTCTTGAAAAGATTATATGCATTCAGCAATATTTTTAGTGGTATGTCTCTTCCTCACCAATCATTCCATAGTAAGTTGTTCCTTCTTTTGACAAATTGTACATTTATGAAAGGAACACTTCAGTAAATGTGGTTTTACCTCAAATACCCAAACGATGAACGTGATGATGCCAATGGAACTCATGATGTCAGTGTAATAATCCAGAAGGGCTTCCCTGCATCCTTTCATCCAGATATTAAGTTCTTCTGTCATAACATCATAACGGTAGTGAGCAGTGTTGTTGGTGAGCTGGTACTGGATACATGGTCGGGGCGAGTTTGGATTGCAACAACTGAAGGGGACTCCATCCACCAAGAATTTCCCATCAATATTACTTTTTAGACGACTGCAATAAGATGCGGGGTGTGAGGAAGAGAGTTGTGTAAAAATGGCTAATAATTCGGACAAGAGAATTAAAATTTACTGATTCACTGCATTTTGTTGGAAGGAAAAGTTTGGTTGCTTTCTAGAGGTCTCTAAATTAACCACTTAGATATTGTATGAGTTCAGATCGACCTTCCCTGCAGAAATGCATAAGAGGCATGTTCTATTTTGTAGAGATGTCATCTTCTGATGGTAGATTTGAACTCAAACACTGTATATACCAGATGGTTATAATTTTGCCTAAAGTGGTTAGCAAAGGAGGAAATGATTTTCTCCTGTTGTTGCAGAGGAACCCAAATACAAGCAACATTGAGGGAGAAAGAAGAGATTGATAAGAGAAATAGTTCTGAAATCAGGTGGATTGCCCACAGATCTAACTCCTAGCAGATCATAAGGGACTGCTGTCACGTGATACTTGTGTTCTGTTTAGGACAAAGGCTTACACTTCCCCTTAGGCATATGTTTCTAATTAGAATCTTAATATCACAAAATTGCATGTATAGAGAAGTACAATTGCTGAAAACCGGCAGCACACTTTCCTACCATTTTCAATCAGGAAGCATTCAAAAACCATTGTAGATTACAACTACAGTGTAATTCCTAAACTAGTTTGAATGTACTTTTAAAAAAAAAAGTCTTTAAAAAAATCTCATCAAAAACTTGACCTCTCCCTTGGAACCCCCCCCCCCCCAAAAACAGCTAATGGTCAAAATAGGCTGCTTAAAATGATAGGTTTTACTTTATGTTATAGAACAGTGTTTCTTTGAAGGAAAAAAATACTTTCATGCTAAAATTAATTGCTAAATTATTAAACATAGTGGTTTAGAAAAGACAGCTTTCATCATTCCATTTTTACTCTGATTTGGAAGACGTTCTAGAGATCATGTACTGTAATTTAGTGAAGAGAATTCTCTGCCTAAATTAGGCTACCAAAAAGAGGTGAAGGTAATCTGCAGGCCCCTTTCTAGGTTACTACTGAACTGTTATTCTTAATATGATGGAAAGGATAAACTATTAAATGCATGGTAAGGTAATCATACAAAATATATTCATTTACTTTAAATTAAATTTAGTATTGTCCTGGCCCTGCCCTATACATCCTGGTCCTATCTGTTTTTGGAGTACTTCTCTCTAGCTTGCTGTACAAAAATAAGAGCGGCCCTTGATGTGAGAATATTCCGCATCCATAATGCAATCCAATATTTTGCTCAATTTTGAATTTTCAATGCTGGATATATCTACAGATAACTCAATACTTCAGGTAAAGTAGAGATACTACTATGGAAAGGACTGAGATTTATTATTGAACAGTTTGCCATGTTTCAGAAACCTTGCCTCTCAGATGATTCTTCTAATGTTAAAGCCAAGTTGGTTTCTTACCATTTCCACCCACTGGCCTAGACTTGCCCTCTTGAACAAATGAGAAATCTGCTCCATATTTGAGATGACATCCCTCAGTTATTTGACAGTACTGTACTGTATTTTCTCTCCATAACTTTTCTCAAGCAAAACACATGCCTTTCAGGCTCCTCATCATCTAGTTCAGGGGTCCCCAAACCCCAGGCTACAGCCCACTACCAGGCTGCGGCCTATTTGGAACTGGGCCACGCAAGTTGCAGACTAGCGCACGTGCATGCAATTCCACTCGTACAAGTAGCGGGCTGATGTACATGTGCATGCATGCTGGCCTACCACTTATGCAAGTGGAGCTCCATGTGTGCCGGCCCGCCACTCATGCAGCCAGGTTCCCCTCCATCCCAGCCAGACCACCAAGCCGCAAATATTGGGGACCGCTGATCTAGTTGGGTCTCCTTGATCCTGTTGAAGCCTAGGTTCAAGCTTATTTTATCAGAGGACATTAATACTTACTCTAGAACATCCTCTGAAGTCATATCCAGATAACGAGGTGATACCCACTGAATTTCAAACCAATCCCTAAAACCATTGTTTCCACAGCACTGGAATCTGATCTGCAAAGTGTCTATAGTTCTCTTCAAAAAGCATCTTCCAGGAATGTCTGTATCTTTGTAGAATTTAATAGCATTTCCCAATCCCAGATATAGAGATTCTTCCAATTCATTTCTCATAGTATAGCACATAATAGCACCCACAAAGATGTAGAAGGTAAAACAGAGAGTGCATACAATATAAGGGAGCATGATCAGCTTCCAGCGGTTAAATTTATTGGCATCCGTGCAGTCATAACATATTTTACCTCCAAAAAAGTTGATCATGCAAACTATGGCTCCAATAGAAATTAAAGTATTTGGAACAGAGTTAATATCCCATTTCGCTATCACCTCCTTGCGTTTTCTTATTTCGATCTTTAGGAAGAGTCCAAGGCTGAACACAACTGCACCAGATATCACAGAAAACCAATTGAGAATCCATAGGATTTGAGCCAGTTTGTCTCGTTTGGTTTTGGTGAATTTTACTTTAAGAATGGCCATGGTCACTATAGCATTAGGAGAAGAAGCTTTGTTCAGGAAAATCTTCTAATCAGATTATCAAAGTGTGTTCAGAGTTATCAAAGTCATATAACAGAAGCCTATGAGACAGAAAAAAGGACAGATTATTGCCTCTTCATGTGCATTTATGTAAAACATATGAATCTGTTTATTATTTGGAGGTAATCCTCACTCAATTTAATGAAAGCATACTCCCACATTAGTATTTAGTTGCTTAATCTGTTCCATTGATTCCAAATAGATTGACCAATGACTTAACTTTCAAAGACTTGGAACCCTGATGTACAAAGATAGCGTACATTATATTTAAAGGGTAATTTAGTGATGTAACTAAATTGAAATTTCCATCTGGTGTTCATACCAGGTCAGGTTAGCCCAACCTAACCTAATCTTTTCCACATTTAAGAGACAATTTAATTAGAACAAAATACATATTGCATAAAATCATGCTTAAAAGCGCAATCCAACTTTACAGCTGTTGTTGATGCCTGGGGAGGTAGAGTTGGAATTGCATAACTTCTGACTTTCTGTTAGTTGCTGTGTTGAGAGACCTGCTGGGAGATGGGGGAGGAATGAAGAAAAAACTCAGGACAGCAACCACTACTACTCCTAGACAGATAGAAAATGATCGCTTTAAAAAAAATACAGATATACATTAAATCAAAGACAAAGCATCGTACGTGATCTATTTCCTTTCCAGGGACTGAAAAAATTTAAGATCTCACGCGTGTCAAACATTCTTCAGACTTTGTACAGGGATCCACACAATCACCCAAATAAATGAGCCAAATTCTGGATTTAAAAAATCAGTATATTTTGCATTTTCAGATATTCCTGTCATCTCATTGTCTTTCCATACAACTACTTTGGTCACCACGATATAAAAAAGATGCTGAGACTCTAGAAAGAGTACAGAGAAGAGCAACAAAGATGATTAGGGAACTGGAGGCTAAAACATATAAGGAACGGTTGTTGGAATTGGATATGTCTAGTTTAATGAAGAGAAGGATGAGGGGACATGATAGCAGTGTTCCAATATCTCAGGGGCTGCCATAAAGAAGAGGGAGTCAAGCTATTCTCTAAAGCACCTGAAGGCAGGACAAGAAGCAATGGATGGAAACTAACCAAAGAGAGAAGCAACCTAGAACTAAGGAGGAATTTCCTGGCAGTTAGAACAGTTAACCAGTGGAACAACCTGCCTCCAGAAGCTGTGAATGCTCCAACACTGGACGTTTTTAAGAAGAGACTGAACAGGCATTTGCCTGAAATGGTATAGAGTTTTCTGCCTGAGCAGGGGGTTGGACTAGATGACCACCAAGTCCCTTCCAACTTTATTATTGTTGTTGTTGTTGTTTTGTTGTTCTTGTATTACTGTAGCTGAATATAGAAAGATGAAGTTGCACAAATCTCAGATAGTGATGAATCACCATACAATGCTTAATAGTGTAGTAATTTGATTTCTTTGAATCCCTGTGATCACAAATATTCAGTGATAATTATTGCTTTTGTGCATCTGCCAAGAAAATTTTTATGGGCATGTCCATGTAGCTATTAGATTAGCTCAACTTGAGGTAGTGTTTATATACATGCATTCGTACATATATATATACATATTCACGCACTCACACAGAAATGCACATAGAGATATGCTGATTATTTCTAGGGCAACATAACAGGAGCACGGGTATAGTAGTAAGTGGTCCTGTATGTAATTTGGTCATAAGCTCTTTCTTAATACCTAGAATTGAGAAGTGTATTATACACAGTGGTTCCATGCAAAAAGGTCGTGAGCTGATGAGTGAGCCAATGAAATATGAATAATAGTATTCAAAAAATAAGTATACAGGTTGGAACTGCATTTTGCAAAAAGATATTGCAAAGCTAGCCAATAGTTTTGTTCAGTCAGTAACAGCAAGGAGAGGGCAGAACTTTCCCAGAATTCCCATTAGAAAACCTCCAACAGGATGGTTGACTGAGACCACCTGACCAAACATGCAATGTTGTGTCTTGGAGTTCAGCGGTTGGAAATAAAGACGCTCTGCCTATTGACTAATGTCAAAGAGTCATGCTAGTGAAAAGCCTGAACAGCGACGATAAAGGAACAATGGAGAATAAAAAATGAGTGATAACATTCTTGACCGTTACAACTGTAGGTAAGAACATGAACACCCATAAAATGCCTCTGGCATAAAATTTCTTGCAGCCTTTAGGCCAGCAGTTTGGTCTGAAAATGGGCAGCCTGGGCTTTCATGAAAAAATGCTAATTTCTCTAAATGGTCCGACTTCAGCCAATAAGGAGTAGACTTCTCTGCAAAAGAAGCAGCTGATTTAAAGAACCTTGTGTAGTTACTAGCATTTTTTTTTTCTTTCTAGTCCTTTCCCGTAAGTGCACGATCCATCTTTTTTCTTTGCTGGATCAACTGAGTGTTGATCATTGGTTGAGACAAAAATGGACTGACTGACTTGTCTCTTGAGCCTGTATTGTGGGTTGAGAGAGAGAGAGAGAGAGTGACTGGCCCAAATTTACCTAGACGATTTTCATGGCTAAGGCAAATGGGCTACAAAAATCCAGAATTGCACTAGGTGGCAATAAGGTTGCTTTCCTGCCCTGCTCAGTACCATTTAATCATCATAAAGATTTTACATCCATATGAGGAAACCCTGAGTTCTGAACCCAGGATATTGGGAAACTTGTTCACAAAGTTTATCTAGTTCTGGTAACCAATCAAAATGTTCAGTCATTTGAACTCTGAAGAATTCTTGGACAGTCTTTTACACTCCTCTGTACTCCCAGAGGAAAGCGGTGGGGATTATTCTTCTGCCAAAAGACTCAGAAAGCCTTGAAAGACAAGTACAGTGGTGGGGAAAAACTCAATTCCATCTCAGGTCCAATATGAATTCTTGCTATCATATAGCTTATGTAAAACTGGGCATTTTCTAAGAAGCACACAGGGCAACGTGAGAATTCATAGAAATGGACAGCTCCTTAATTAGGAGACAATATGAAAGTATAATATGACTTCAAAAAGTGCTTAAAAATTCCATGCCAAGGTGCAAGGATCAGTCTATAAACAATGAAGAAAAGGTATGTTTTTGTCTTCCTGCAGATAATGCAAATGCATTCCCCCCCCCTTTTTTAAAAAGGCTACAGTATTTTGCAATCTAATTGGGTACCTGATATTTAAAACTGGTTAGAAATTCTGGAAGAAACACTCTGAAAAGGAGGGAACAAAGCTAGGAGAATCCCTGTTATATGACTATTTACAAAATCAGCAACAAAATTAACTGCTATTATATGTTTTGAAGTCAGGGGTAAGGCAGAACAATTAAAAACAAAACAAAACAAAACTCACATGAGTGTACTTTCTGTAGATAAATGTCTAGTTTGTAATGTACTATGGCTATCAGAATATAGTGTATCGAGAGTTAATTGTTCTGATCTTTCAGTATATCTCCCCCGTTTTGTAAAGACATATATGGTAGTCTACAATGGGAGAGTGAGGATAACTGGGAGGAAAAACTATTTACTAGATCCATGATAAAAACAATATCTTAACTACCAGGCAATAGTTATTTTATGATGGCTTTCAATTGTAGCAAGTTTTCAAAACATTTGAAACAAATTGTAGCTGCCCCTGCCTTCTTCTAGAGGTCCATCAAACCCTCACCCTCCTTGCCTTCCAGTAGGCCTTGAATGACTGGCTCTTCCCACAAGCGTTGCAATAGAATGAAGGTAAACTCACAAGATAATAATGATGATGATGACGATGATGATGATAAAGTTGGAAGGGACCTTGGAGGTCATCTACTCCAACCCCCTGCTCAGGCAGGAAACCCTATACCATTTCGGACAAATGGCTGTCCAGTCTCTTCTTAAAAATGTCCAGTGTTGGAGCATTCACTGCTTCAGGAGGCAGGTTGTTCCACTGGTTAATTGTTCTAACTGTCAGGAAGTTTCTCCTTAGTTCTAGGTTGCTTCTCTCTTTGGTTAGTTTCCATCCATTGCTTCTTGTCCTGCCTTCAGGCGCTTTGGAAAATACCTCGACACTCTCTTCTTTGTGACAGTCCCTGAGATATTGGAACACTGCTATCATGTCCCCCCTTGTCCTTCTCTTTGTTAAACTAGACATACCCAATTCCAGCAACCGTTCCTTATATATTTTAGCCCCTAATCGTCTTTGTTGGTCTTCTCTGTACTCTTTCTAGAGTCTCAACATCTTTTTTACATCATGGTGACCAAAACTGGATGCAGTATTCCAAGTGTGGCCTTACCAAGGCATTGTAAAGTGGTATTAATACTTCACGTGATCTTGATTCTATCCCTCTGTTAATGCAGCCTAGCACTGTGTTGGCTTTTTTGGCAACTGCAGCACACTGCTGGCTCATATTTAAATGATTGTCCACTAGGACTCCGAGATCCCTCTCACAGTTACTACTATTGAGCAAGGTACCCCCTGTACTATACCTGTCCATTTGGTTTTTCTTGCCTAAATGTAGAACCTTACTTTTTTCACCATTGAATTTCATTTTCTTACAATAGCGCCCAGTGTTCAAGTCTGTCCAGATTCTCCTGTATCCTAAGCCTGTCTTCTGGAGTGTTGGCTATTCCTGCCAGCTTGGTGTTGTCTGCAAATTTGATGAGTTCCCCATCTATCCCCTCGTCCAAATAGTTGATGAAGATGTTGAAGAGTACTGGGCCCAGAACAGAGCCCTGGGGCACCCCATTACACACTTCCCTCCATGTAGATGTGGTTCCATTGAGGACCACATGCTGAGTACGGCCAGTCAGCCAGCTATGGATTCATCTGATGGTGATGCTGTCTAACCTGCATTTTTCTATCTTATCAAGTAGTAGGTTGTGATCTACTTTATCAAATGCCTTACTGAAGTCCAAGTAAATTATATCCACAGCATTCCTCTGGTCCACTAATTTTGTCACTTGGTCAAAGAATGCAATAAGATTTGTCTGGCATGATCTATTTTTGACAAACCCATGTTGGCTTTTAGTAATGACTTTGTTTGCCTGTAGGTGTTCGCTGATTCGTTGTTTGATTATCTTTTCCAGAATCTTCCAGGTATTGAGGCCAGGCTGATAGGTCTGTAATTTCCTGGGTCCTTTTTTTTCCTTTTTTGAAGATGGGAACTACATCAGCTCTTTTCCAGTCCCCAGTGCTCCAAGATCTTTGAAAAATATAGTTCAGTGGTTCTAAGATCACATCTGCCAGTTCCTTGAGAACCTTGGGGTGTAATCCATCTGGTCCTGGTGATTTGAACTCGTCTAGGCTGGACAGGTGTTCACTTACCATTTTCTTGCCTATCTTAACTTGTATTTCTATTTTTTTTATGGCACTATTTTTGATAGGTTGGTCTGTTTTTTCTCTTTGTGTAAAGACAGATGCGAAAAATAGTTCTGCTTTCTCCCTGTTGCTTGTCACATTGTTGCCACTTTCATCCACTAATGGACCAATCGTTTCCTTCACTTTTTTCTTGTTTTTTACATGTTGAAAGAAGCTTTTTTTGTTATTTTTGACTTTGGTTGCAAGCCTTAATTCATTTTGAGCCTTAGCTTTCTTCACTTCATCTTTGCAGGCTCGGGCTATTTGCTGATATTCTGACTTAGTTATGTGTCCCTCTTTCCACTTTTTATACTTGTCCTTTTTATCTTTCAATTGATCACAGAGTTCTTTATGCAGTCATGCTGGTTTCTTTTGAGAGCTGTTATTTTTCCTCTTTGTTGGTATTGTGCTAGACTGGGCCTTTATTATCTCACTTTTCAAAATTTCTCAAGTCTCTTGAGTTGTTTTCCCCTGGAGGATTCTCATCCATGGAATCCTTCCCAAACCCTCTCTAAGTTTATTGAAATTAGCCCTCTTGAAGTCCAAGACTCTAGTTTGACTGTGTTCTATTGCTTGTGCTTCCATATGGTATATGGATGCATAGTATGAGAGAGAGTTGTCCCAGGAGCCAGGAATTTTTATAGAGTTTTATAGAGATTGTATTGTTTTCACTGTTTTGTGTGCTGCTCAGGGTTATAGTTACATTATGGGTGACTATGTAAATGAATAAGTAAGTCACATTAGTAAATGTTTACAGAAATTTATTACTTCCAATGCTTCTGAGAAAGCTTCTCCTCCTTTCCTCTGCTGGAACTAATTGAGTTAACGTTATTAATTCATTTACAACTATTGCTTTAGAAGTACTCTGTAGAATTATTGACTAGCTTCTCCAGTTTTGCCCTTAGTCCCTTTTTTAAAAAAAAGGAAAAATGGCAACCATTTGCACCTTTAGAAAATTATGGAATTGTTTCATATTTCATATTCCAAAAGATCAGTCTTTCTTATTGGAATAACATTTCACTGATTTGATAATATGAAGGTAAAATAGTCCTGAAGACTGAAAGTGCATCACCTTACCAATTATTCTACAATATGAGCACAAGCTGCTCACTTTCTTATGAAATTTGAATACTGTGTATTTTTAATATATTCATATTTTTAATGTGAAATATGATCTCAAGCCAAAAATATGAGATATAGTGATAATGAATAAGGTAAACGCAGATGAATGTAATAGCAGAAAAAAGAACACTACTTTTCAGTAACTGGATTTTTTTTTTAGAAACTATACCAAGATGCACCAACTAAGATAATTATACATTTACATAATATGAAATACTTATGCACTGCAAATTAATTGAGAATTAATTATAACATTATCCTTTTAAGTGAGAAAAATGTACTACTAGTTGGGTTTATTCTGCCCTCTTGTCAGTTGAAAAATGATTTCAAAATTATTCCTTAATTCTTTCTTCTTCAAAAAAAACTCATTTCTTTAATAAAAACATCAGCCATCCATGTCTGGCTATAAACTAAATATGTTGGATATTCCAGGAATTATTTTTTCCAATGTACCTAGAGAACATGCTGCTGAAAACAAATATTTTAAGGAATAGTTTTTATCTTAGGAAAAAAGGGCAATGGCATAAATAATTATTCCGGGAAAAAGGAATGACATTGCTAATGAGCATGGATTGTCCCAGGAGGGCTACTGGAGTGTACACGAAGGGGATGGTTTCAGTGCAAGTTTATCAAAGTCAGTCCTGAACTTCAATGGACCTGAAGTTCTGACTCTTATTTATTCTTCCAATTTATACAGCTGCCCATCTCATATAAATGACTCTGAGTGGCTTACAATTAAAAACAATACAATTCAAAAATAACTATATAAAAATATACTTTAAAAAATCTTAAAACGCATAAAACTCCTAGCTGAGGTTGTCATATAATGAGACTGAAGCGATGAATAAACTGCTCTATTTTTTTAAGGCTACTCTTCAATTTCACATTAAAGTATGATCAATTATTTGGAGTCAATTTTTCAATCTGAATATGGGCTCAGAGAAAGGGGAAAAAACAACTTTAAGCTAGAGGTGGACCATTTATTTTGCTGCCTCATTTTAGGCACTGTTTTGTGTCCAGGAGGCTCAAAGAAATATTGCAAAGGCACCATAAATTTATAGTATTATTTTGGTAACAATTTTAACCTGTCACTTACTGTAGAATGCTATTCCTAGGGGGTTTCTTTAACTACCCAGTCAAAATAAGTAAATGCTTATTATTGATCCAGCATCTAAAAAATGCAATTTGTAAGGATTGTATGCTTATCATTTGGAACTTCAGTTCATAGATATGCATATATACAGTATATATATATATATATATATATATATATATATATATATATATATGTTTTCTGAGGTTTTCGCGGGTATTTGTATGTAGGTCTTTGGTTGTTCGGGTTTTTTCCCGCGTAAAATTGGAAGTTCCAATTTTACTTCCAATTTTACGCGGGAGAAAACCCGAACAACCAAAAACCTACATATATATATATATATATATATATATATATATATATATATATATATATATATAGGAGAGTAGCACAAGCACAGTGTCTCAGTTTAATCCCTTTTGTTGCATTGTTTTTTTCTCAGTTATGGCTGCCATTCTACACATAAGTCTTTCCCAATCTAATCTTCCCTTGGTTGGGAATAATTTTGACTTGAAATCCAGTATAACTGGAGAATATCACATTGGGAAAACTGTTATACACAGTTAATGAATAAACTCAGCCGAACATACTTTTACAAATTATACAATTACAAGGTAACATATTAAGGTATCTTCTTTTCTTTGTATTATACTCTAGTTGTACAACTTCATTTTAACTATAATTAAGTTTAACACAATTAGCCATCAGAACAACAGTAGTAAGACTGCTTTAATAGTCTAGCTTTATCAAAAAGCAATTTAGAAGCAGCAAGAATAGAAAGAGAGGTTTCTTTCTACTTTCTCCTCTCTATTTTAGAAACAACCAGGAACAATTAGTATGAATAAAGCCACTAACCTTGTGGAGTCTTTGTCATATTCTCAGAGGTGGTGCTAGGAAGAAGGTGGCACCAAGTACTGTCTCCCTCCGAATTTAATCTGAGGAGATTATAACTGTTCCTTGCCAGGACTGATGGAGAAAAGGGTTTCTGCAGATCAGGTTTGCTAGCTGCTGCTACATCTCTAATCGTGCCTAAGATACTTATAGTAGGAGCCTTATGTCTGTTGTTTAAATCCTGCAAAGCATCCTACGCTTAAAGCGTAATGGAAACTCCATATGTGCCATATCTACTTTCAAAAATCCAGCCTTTTATCAGCCTTTAAAGCAGAGGCCCCCAACCTTTTGGGCACCAGGGACCGGTTCCGTGGACAGAGGTTTTTCCACAGACCGGAGGAGGTGTGGTTTTGTGTGCTGTCTGCATCCCACGGATGGGGCTTTGCTTGTTTGTGCAGGCCGGTTGCTGGTCCACGGACCAGGGGGTGGGGATCCCTGCTTTAAAGGAAAAGACGCATCTTGTACAGATAGTCCTCTATTTACAACCACCATTGAGCCCAATATTTCTGTTGCTAAGTGAGACTGATGAGGGGCTTTCTCAGTTTGAAACATAAATTTAGGAACAATTCCCAACTGATGTTAATGTTTTTAACAAGACTTTTCTGTGTAACAGAAAACAGGTACATTGGGTATCCACAATACACCATTTTTAATTCTCTCTTAAAAATTATACTCTGTACTTCAGCGGAGCTTTCAGAAGCACTTGCAAAAATTTAATACATAAAAAAGGAAGCTTATTAATATTGTGGTCTTTTTCTAAAACATCTCATGTTTTTTTAAAAAATATTTTTGCCTAGCAGTCCAAACAAAAATGTTTCTGATCAGTCCACAAATGGGAAGGTGTACAGGCAGGACACCACTAGGAGAACATTCCCTGAAAAATGTCATTCCTAATTTCTGATGAGGACCTAAAGGAGAACTTTGGAAAATGAGTACAGATTTAGTGCATCCTCCTCCTAACCTTGATGTATGAGAATGTACTGTTTGGGGACAAGCATGCACAAAGGAATTAGGTTTCAGTCCTTTACTTCATGAAATAAGAGATTTACAGATAGCAGCATTATCTCTCGATATACCTGCTTCCTCATATTTTGCAAATGAATGAAGATAAAGCACTTTTGAAAGCAGATACATGTTCAATTACATATACATTTAAGCAAGGGCAACATATACATACAAGCTTGCCTGCAAACAGGACAAAGTGAACAACAGCAATATCAGATCATGATCCTGATAGATCCCAGGTGTGTATGGAGTATTTGGAAGATGGTCTAAAATCAGAGTAGCAGTGTTTCAGGACACTAAGCCCTTGAATATCTGAGCCTATCTGGAATGGTTTATATATATATGACATTCACAATGTCAGATACCATCCCAGTGTCATTACTGGATCAGCTTAAACTGCAACTTAGATATAAAAAATGAAGGTGAATTAAGAAAAATGTGGGCTTTATTCTGGAGAAAAAGTATTTTGTACCACATTCACTTTTGTTTCAGAGGTACAATATAACTCTTGTCTCATCCCATAATGTCCCCCTTGTTTAGGATGTTGTGACTTAATGTCTCTGCATGGGCAGAATTCATGTCTGTCTCAGAAAGATCCATTGAATGTAGTCAGGAGAAAGTATCTGTCAATGTCTCAGAGTTAACCTATTGGACTTTCAGCAAGGGAAATATCAATTAAAGCTGAACAACTGGGTCATATTTATGACCATGGCTATGTCCCAAGGTCATGTGATCACCTTTTATGATCTTCTCACAAACAAAATCAATGGGGGAACCAGATTCACTTAACAACTTGGTTAGTAACTTATCAACTGCAATGATTCACTTAACAACTGTGACAAGAAAGGTCATAAAATGGGGCAAAATTCACTTAACAAATATCTCACTTAACAATAGAAATTTTGGGCTCAATTGTGGTCATAAGTCGAGGACTACCTGTATATAGAGTGCAATAGAAATTTCACAAGCAAATTAAGACAGATGTAAATTGATATTTCCTCAAATATTAACTGTAAAATTTTGATGCAAAATTTAATGTAAAAAATTAAAATTTCAACACAAATAAACTTAACAGAATCTCTATGTTTTGCACTATTCTACATTATCTCTATTTGTCTTCTGAATTTCATACTATTGATTGAATGTTATTTTATTCTTGATTGGGTCTTTCAACAAAATACTATAGCAAAAATTATATGTAATGTTCCACAATTGTTGCAATATGCATTTAACAGAATAAAAGAGCTAACACTTTATTGATATTGAAAAATCTTGGAGTCAATATGCTATTAGTTTATACTTGAAAATAAATAGAATAATATTTCAAAACTGTTTTTTCTTTCAGAGTAATGACAGTCTGTGATTTAACATTCAATCCTTATTCTTTGTTCTGATGTCTAGCTTTACTTACAAAGTGATTTATCTTAATAACGGTTTCCAAAGCCAGAGTAGAGGATATAGTTTTGGTAGGAGGCAAGAAGCAATGACAAAGAATTCCCCCAAGGCTTTCTGTTATTCAGCAATGCTTTTAGGCAAAATGCATTAGAATTCTGCCAGAGAAAAATAGTCAGAACTGTTACATTGGTCCTGTGCTTGTATATACTTTTAAATGATATGAAGAAAATTTGTTGATGCCTATCAGTTGATGCTGAAGTCCACTACTTCTAATGAATAATGAATATACACACTACAGTAAATGAATATACACACCATAGCATCTCCTGGTTTTCATATATTTCACATTGGTGCATTAGTGTGTATCCAATATTGTACTTGTGAGATCCTTCATCCCTATGAAAGCAACACTGTTTTGTACTACTGTTCTTCTGCCCCAGCAACTTGAGTTCAATCAAAGCAACATCATTCTCTCACCCCTTCTTGCTTCTTTTGGCCTGTATTTCTCTTCTGTCCCCATATGTAGCTTTTGACAGATTGTACCACTATTTCTTTTTGCACAAAAACAAATGCAAAGCATTAAGGAATTAAGCAACTCACCAGCACTTTTCCTATTGTCTATCACAATCTTGCCATCTTCTTCAACTAGCAGACCAACCGTTTCTTTGACTTTCCTTTTTTTCCACCCGTTCTTTTTTTTTTTTGTAATTTGAGCTCATTCTGTAATAAGAAATGGAACAAATTCTTGTAAAATATGCAGATGGCATAATATTGGGTGAGACAGCTCACACCCTACAGATTATATTCCTATAGTTACCTTGATAGGTTAGAGAAGCAAGGTGAAATGAATAATGATGTGTAACAGACAAATGAGAAGTTGTTCATGTAGGAAATAAAATGCATTGGTATAAAATGAGGGAAACTGTCTTGAAATGAAGCAGTAGTGAAAAAAAATATCTTGATTAACACTGAATGTGAATCAATGTGATGTGGCAGCAAAAAACAATTTTATACTTTATTAGTAAAAATGTAGTTTCTAAATTAATGGGAGTAATTATTAGAATTCAAATTGTCAGATGTTATTTTGAGTATTATATTCAAATAAGGATGCCATACTTAAAAGCAGGATCTAAAAAAATTGGAACTGTTTCAAAACTGGTTAATGAGGATGATCAGTGGATTAAAACTAAATTATGTGAACATAATTCAAAGGAGTTAGGCATGTTTAGCATTGAGAAGATGGGTAGAGTTAAGTGCACTAGCATAGGTCTTTTCAAATACTGGAAATGACATCTCAGAAAAAAAGTCACAAATCTTTTTGGCATCTTCCCTTGGAGAAGGACATAGAACAGTGGTGGCGAACCTATGGCACGGGTGACAGAAGCAGCACCCAGAGCCCTCTCTGTGGGCACGTGCACCATCGCCCCAGTCGTAGGCCTTCAGCTGGGTTTTATAAAACCTTTTCGCTTTAGGCCTCTGCTGCCGTGTGCAAAAAAAAGATTCAATCAATCAGTCAATTTCAACTTCTCGCAGGAAAAAAAAAAGATCTTGCAAAGTTGGAATTGATTGAACTTTTTAATTCCACTCAGTCTGCTGTTACCACCACAGCCATGCTCACCCAACAGGCCACACCCTTCCAATGGGCCACACCCAGCCAATGGGCCACACCCATCCAGCACCTGACAATGCATGTGGGTTTTGGGTTGCAGTTTGGGCACTAGGTTTCTAAAAGGTTCGCCATCACTGACATAGATTAATGGATTTCATGGATTTAAGTTAAAGGAAGACAGATTCTGACTGTAATATTTTTTTTAAAAATCCCTCCTTTGTAATAGTTAATATAGTTCAACATCTGAATCCATTAATCTGAGAAGTTTGTAGGTTCTCCTTAACTGAATCAGTTCAAGCTGAGGCTGGACTTGTCTTTCGGGGATGCCTTAGTTTAGATTACTGCATGGAGAGAGAGTTTGGATTCAGTGGTCCAAATAGTCCCTTTCACATTGTAATTTTATAATTTTTACAATTGAGATTTAACAGTTTTGGGATATAGTTTGTGCACTGTGCATATAGTTTATCTTCCAGAAAAATAAGCGATGATGTGTAGTAAATCTTACAATCCACTCTGTATTTCTTAAATTACCACTTCAGTCTGCTTTAAATCAGATTACAGCCCGCCCATCTTTTCTATAATTATAAATTTACAGGGGATCCTACACTGCAACGGAGATGCCCAGAGTAGTTCATTAAAGACTCAGTTTAAAGCAGTTTTCTTTCAGCACCAGAGTGCATTAGGAAGAAAGTAGTCAATAGTTCTGCTACAGCAAGATAAAGTGCTGCCGTCTGTGTGTTTGTCCAGTTTAGGACTGTGTCCCTAGTTGGAAGTCACCGTTACCTCCGATTTGCTGCACCCCAAGAGCAGATATATCTTAACTCCGCATTCCATCCTTTGGAAATCCCTTTGCGATAACGCACACTAAACTACAATACCCAGAATACTTTTCAAAACCCATTCGCAAAATTCGCCTCATAAGCAAATATGAGGACAGCGGCGTTTCTAAGATACGGCCGCCCACCAGACTGATTGAAAGAACTCCTGTCCAATCTGCTACCGGCTCTTCGTAAACGCTCCAATAATGTTTCTCAGGATCGATAAGGTGGGCGGATTCTCTCGCTGGCTGCCTAGCGCTAGGATGGAGGGCAAGGGAAAAGGAGGGGGCTGGTTGCGACGGTAGAGAGAGAGAGAGAGAGAGAGCGCGAGCGAGCAGTCGCGTCCCGCGGGGACTGCAGACAACTGAGCCAACAAGGGGTGGGGGCGGCGGCAGTGAAACGGTTAACCTTGCGGGGGGGGGGAGAGAAGAGACAGAGAGACAACGGCCGTTCAGCGAGTGCCGCTGATTGCCTGCCTCGTCCTCCCCCTGCCCTCCCCTCCCCGTTAGTTACCCCGCCCGTCAGCTCAGGCTCCTTCAGGCTCTTTCTAAGCCTACCCTAGTCCGGTCCGGTCCCGCAGTTACCATAGAGACGGCGACGACGACTGAGGCGCCACCGCCGCCTGCTTGCAAGCCATGGGCCGGAGTCTGCTGCTGAGCTGTGCTAGGCTGAGCCGGAGGGAACCTCGGTAATAACATTCTCCTTCTTCTCCCTCCTCCTCCTTCTTCTCCTCCTTCTCTTCCTTTCTTTTGCCCGGAGGCTCCCCAGACAGAGTTTCTCTCTCGCAGGCTGACGAGGCAAGGGGCGCCGCTCGCGTTCCAGGTGAGAGCTTTCCCCGGCCCAGCGGATCAGGGCGGGGGTCGCCGAAAGAGAGAGAGTGAGAGAGAGAGAGAGGATCTTTTGTGGGCAGAGGGAACCTTGTTGACATTCCGCGGCACCGGCGGCCCAAGTGGCGAGAGGCCGCTTCTGTCGCGGCCCGGGGGGCGCAAGGGCAGCTGGCCCTTACTAAGGATGCTTTGGGGGGCGGGGGGGGAGAGAACTGGCGGCGGACGGCCCTTCTTCGCCTTGCCGTTCTGGTGTCGGGGTTGAAGCATCGTGGGGATGCGCCTTTGAAGATGGAGGGAATAGAGGGGGGGGGGATTGTCGGCGTCGGCTTCTGGCAGCCGAAGGTTGTTCGGAGACAGAGAGAAGGGCAACCTTTAGGGCAGCGATATCCAATAGCCTTCGAGATGTTGTTCAGGGGTTTTACATGCGGGGACAGAAAGGGGCGGAAATGCTGCAATGAAAAAAAAAAAAAAACAACCCTCCAAAACTTGACCCTTGCGTGGCAGGGGATCTGGCAGAGCTTGGGCCATCTTTTAATCTAGTTTTGTCGGCTGGTCCGACTCCTGTATTTCCTCTGCGTGTGCGCGCCGCAAGTGGATAATAGCAAGATGGATCGCCGAAGTTTGTTGCCTCGAACCAATGAAATTGTTGGCGATGCTAAAAACACTTAGTGAGCAGCGTTGTAAAAAAATACATTGTGGGCTTTATGCGGCGTTTATGTGAAAGATCACATTTTTATCTTAAGGCTTGATTGTTTCTACCTCTCTTTTATTGGTTGAAACTAATGCGGGTAGGCAGCTTGACTTTAAAATCAGGTAATGTTAATGCAGTTATTTCTCTTTTATTCATAGAAATAATCTGGAGGCAGATGGAGACTTGACACTAAACACTGCTGTTTCAACAAGCAGTTGCATGTTGATATAAATACAGTTATAGAGTTATCTAGTATATACTTTATTTTCAAAGTGACAGGTACGTTCTTATGCCAAAGACCTTAAAACTATCAGCTTATCTGTAGTTGGAGCAGGACAACATGTGTTTCAGAAATTACAGGATTTTCTCTTTCTGTTCAATACAGTTATGGTTTTTAATATTAGATTTTGTATCCAATCAATTAAAAGGAGTAGGTTTAGCAATATGAATTACATGATGATGATGATGATGATATTGATTCAGTTGAGTCCAGCTCTTGCCTTCTATGGGCCAGGTCTCTCCACATTTTCTAATTTTGCACTTTCTTTGAGTTTTTCTATGCTCTGTCCAGTGTCCAGCCATTGTATTCTTTAACGGCCTGGTTTCCTTTTACCATTAACTCTTCCAAACATAATTGCTTTCTCCAGTGAATTCTTCCATATGACATGGCCAAAGTAAATGAGACACAATGTGATTTTTCCTTCTAATGATATGTGTGGTGTTATGTGCTCCAGTACTTCCTTGTTAGTCATCTTTGCTGTAGCATTTTCTGCATATAATATTCAAGGTTATCTGAGAAATGCCTTCTTAAATGAATTAAGGTTTTTATAATATGAACATAAGTTCATTCTAATACATTTGAAAGTTGATTAGGAAACTTTTTCAAAAGTTGAAGATAAACAGTAAAGTGTTCATAGGTGTGTGGTTTGTAAGAAACAATGAACTGACCTGAACTTTAGCTTGACAAAACAGTTTCAGTGAAAAAAGCTCAATTATTTTCTTGCATGAATTATACTTTTTTTAAAAAAAAATTCCTCTCTTTGATTGTCAGGTGCTAGAGACCAGGGCCACTTGTGAAGGTGCAGTTAAATTGATTTATTGCTAAATAGCCTATGCACAGGAATCTTCTCAACTAATGGTTAATACCTACTTGTAGTTAGATAAGGGTCCACAGAATTCAGGGAGGGTTGTACTTAGTCTGCTTGTGGGCTAGGTAGAGATCCTAAGCTTATCCCTCTTTTAACTCAACCTCCATGTTTTGCCATTGCTTCTTCTACATTGCATTAACTTTGCTTATATTATGGAGTTTAAATAAAAGCTTGGAAACCAATTGACAAAAAGATATTTGCAATTGCAAATAGTTTCATTTATTTATTTTTCTTCCATTCAGTCATGTCTTATTCTTGGAGACTGCCTAGACAAGTCCTTGCAGTTTCTTGGCAACATTGTACTGAAGCGGTTTGCCATTGCCCCCTTCCTTGGGCTAAAGGGAAGTGACTAACCCAAGATCACCCACCTAGCTTTGTGCCTAAGATGGGACTAGAACTCAATCTCTCATTTTCTAGCCTGATGCTTTAACCACTACACCAAACTGGCTCTCATTTCTCATATTAATATTGAATAATCATGATCTGTATCAAAATAATAAGAGCCAATACTACGTCAGTGCTTCCTTTCCTACTCCTTTGGCCTCCTCCGTTCTATTATATCGGCTCTGGAGAGCCCCCTTCTCCCCCAAGAAAATATAAGATGATGGAGTGGATAGTAAAAGTCTGTTTTATTGATAAAGAGCATTTCATTAAAATGGAAAATGGAATATTAGATATATGTTTTATTTTTCACACATTTCCAGCATTGATCTTAATTTTGATCTTGATATTCTGATGCTTAAAGGTTCTTATTCGAAAGTAAGTCTCATTGATTTCAGTTTTGATCTTCCCCCAGTAAATATATCAATGTGTAAGTTGTCCAACCTTCACAAGGAAATAAGTTGTATTAGAAGTGTTTATTTTGTCCCATAATAGAATGTATTTTCATAGCTACTCTGAACTTCACCACTTAATTTATTAATAAAATATACCAGAACTTGAAATGGTCCATAAACTATGTTCTGAAATCAGGAATCTTTCCAATAAATTTATGCTTGTGGGAATAACATTTATAAATTGCTGTTTTACAGATTTGCTGTAGTATTCTCAGTAATCATGACTTTTAAGTGTTTGAGCTTTGATTCAAATCATGTGCTTTGGATACAGTAGTTGTTTTGACCTTTTTGGGATGTGAGCTTATGCAAAGAATGGAAGAAGCTCTTAAACAAATTTGTCCTGTCTGTGTGTGGGCTTGTGTTTTTTTTTTTGTGTGTGTGTGTGTGTGTGTGTGTGTGTGTGAGAGAGAGAGAGAGAGAGAGAGAGAGAGAGAGAAAGAGAGAGAGAAAGAAATTTAATTTGGTTCTACTCATTTTTTTTTCTGGAGATCAGAAAGCAAGGATGCTTACTGCATTAGGGCTATATAAATCTTTTTCAGATGTGTGGAAGTAAATTACAAAACACTTATTTTAAATTTTTAATTTTTCTGTATTTGGAGACTGCTTTGGAAGTACTTCTGTTTTTTTGTATATGGGTGTTTATATAGCCCTCTTTTCTTCAGTCCTATCCTCCATTGGTTGTGGAGACAGCCAGGAGTAGTTACCAAAATAGCCATCAAATCAGAGAAAAGATGTGGCTGCATAAAAAAAAAATGTGAAAAGAGTGCTTTATACATGCATCCATATTTTTCTGAAACACCTCTTCCAAAGGATTTGCAAAGCCTTACTAGATACTCTAATAATAAAAAAATTATATTAGGAATGATGTAAAAAAATTATAGGTATTATGGCCTGTTATAAGGCAGTAAAAATAAAAATGGTTTGTAGGATTTAATAACTGATCCCAAGAAAGAATTTGGTATATGATGAAGTTGAGGGAAGAGAACGTAATTTTTAAAGGGGAAATATGAGAATACATAAAACAGAATAAAAAGAGAAAGAACAGTTTTGATTAATCAATTATATGAGTTGTTTCCATGCTGGAAAATGTAAACACGTATCTTGCAAGGAAACATTTATGTATTTCATTTATATACTGTAACATGTGCTCTGAACCATGAGGCCAGCCTGCAGTAGTTTGCAATAGAACATAATGACAATCAAAATAAAATAGTATCCATAACAAATATCACAATGCAATCTAAAATCATCAGGATTATAATTACTTAGCATCCAGCAATAACCATTAAAATGCTGTGGTAGAGCTCCATTTTCATTGCTTTTTTAAATATCAGGAGGGACAACACCATATGAATCTCTAGAGCAGTGGTTCTCAACCTTTTTAATGCCGCAACCCCCAACCGGTCGTAGTTGAGGACTACTCAACCGGTCAATTGGTGCAGCACCGTTTGCAGAATGGGACTTTTGGCGGGCTTAGCAGGGCAGAGACAGCCTGGACAATTCCTATTGGTTTTTGAAAGCCAATAGAATTAGACTCTATTCAAGAGAGTCTATTCTATTGGCTTTCAAAAGCCAATAGAATAAAAGGGAGTAGCACAGCTAAGGAAAAGGGGAAAAAAATGGCAGACTGCATTGTTTGGCGACCCCTGTGAAATGGTCGTTCGACCACAAATGGGGTCCCGACCCACAGGTTGAGAACCACTGCTCTAGAGGGAGACTTTTCCAAAGAATAGATGCTGTCACGAAGAGCCATTGACACTTGCCCCCTTTTCTGAACCTCTCAAAGTTAGGGGAGATAGCTTTCAAGATTTCCATGCAGGAAAGATAGTCAAGACTAATAAGTTTAATTTGAAGCAGATGATTACCTGAGATGACAAGCTTTTAATGTTAAAATCATAACTTGGAATTATACTCCAAAGCCTATGGTTAGCCTATGCAGAACCCTCAGCATCTGTGTAATGTGCAAGTAAAAGTAATGGCTATTATCTAATGACAGGCAGGCTGCTACTTGTTGAACCAACTGTGGCTCCTGACAGTCTTCATGTAGAGTCAATTAAAGCGATATGTACAGATGGTGACAAGAGTGTGAGTCACTGTTGTCAGGCTTATTTCTCCAGAAAGGCTGAAACTGGCATACTAGCAGTAGCAACTTGTTTCTTCCCATCCAGGCCCTGATAGTCAACAAGAATTAGGTCAAGATTTCTACTGCTTCAACAACCCAGTGCAGGGTTCCATGCCCTGGTCTAAAATTTGACTAAAAAGAGTCCAGGTAATTCCATTTCCCCTATATATGTTGTTGGAAACTTACCAATTATCTTCTCCATTTAGGAACAGTTAGAGATTGGACAGCAGTTGTCCACTATGGCTGGATCTACAGAATATCTCTCCAGGAGGAGCCACTTCTTTCAAGGTGACAGCCACCATCTCCTTTCCCAGTGAAGTGTTGACAATTTTGCTGATCCACCCAGTCACATATTTAATGGTTTTATATGGGAACTAGGTGAATTGTGGGTCCAATACACATATGGCAGACATACTACCCTGTTTTTTACTTCCTATCCAGAATTCTTCAATGTGGTGTTTAGATTTGAGGTTGCTGTGAATGTTTTATTTTTTTTCCAAAATAACTATTTGCTCAAATAACTCCCAGAACCTCATTGCTTTTTCTCACTCTTCACAAGGGAGAATTGCAAATGCTTTGCCATCTTTATTTCCATAGTTTAGGCTCAAAATTATCTCAAATGCATGTTTGGTAAATTCACTTCTGATCTTCCTTTACTAGATTTAAGCTTCTCTTTTGCTATTGCATCTCCCAAAGCTCCTCAGTAAACCTGGCAATTGAAATTATATAATTATATCATTTATGCTAGGGGCGTCAAACTCGATTTCATTGAGAGCCACATCAGCTTTGTGATTGCCCTTGGGCTGGGTGGGCATGGCTGGCTGACTGTGGCGTGGGTGGGGTGGGCGTGGGTAGCTTGATGTTGCTTGTGTCAGGGCACCTGTGGGGCGCTGGGCGGGATCCAGGTGGTCTCTGGCAGAGGGGGCAGGACCAGGGCGGGCACTGGGGCCTGATCCAGCAGAGGAGTCTCATTATCCCTCTTGGACCACATGGAGAATACCCGGATGGCAGTTCAGGCTGCCTGGAGCCCTGGGCAGTGGGCGCCTGGTCCGGCCCTTGAATTCCTGGGGCACCGGGACCCCATGACCCGATCACACTTGCCTCCTCAAGGTTACTGCTGCTGTGCCCCCTTTCCTAGCCCGGGCTGGGTTTCCTGGGCAGGAGGGTGCGAAGGTGCGGCTGGGCTCCTGGATGGGATTGCTGCTGCCACAGCTGCAGAGAAAAGCAAAGCAAGGTGAGGCAGATGGTAGGGTGGGGGTGGCCTGGCTGCAGTGGCTGCAGGGCCCTGAGGTGCACGGTGCATTGTGTGTGGAGCAGCTCTGGGGCTGGGTTTGGGTAGGGAGGGGAGTCCTGGCTGCCTCTTTGGAATGAGCGCTCTTCATGCTTCCTGTTCACCAGGGCCGTAGGGGGTATGGAGGCAGGTGGGAGGCTCATCCCGCTTGTGCGCCAGAGCTGGAGGATAGGATTGGATGGTGGGGGCTGAGCAGGCAGAGGCCGTGGCGGTGATTATGATTGGTTGGGCTGCCTTGCTGTGGCCCCACTGTCTGGAGAGGCAGGCTGATCATATGCCTCACCCCAAGCCCCTCTGCCTCCACCTGCCATTTGGAGGGCCGACCCAGCAGTCACGGAACTCAGATCTACCCGTGCTACGTGAGCTGTGTAGCCCCAGAGTATACCGGCTGATGGGCTGCAGCTGCTGCCAGACATCCTTGGCCCCCGCGTGCTAGCAACCTCCTTGCGCACGCCTGGGAGGATGACTGGCCAGGCTGGGGCGGTGGGGGCCGGTCCCTCGCTGTCTCCGGGGTGGCCTTGCAGGCTGATCTGTGCCCATTGTGGGCCGGATCTGGTCTACAGGCCTTGAGTTTGACATGTCTGATCTATGCAATACAATGTAATTAAATTTTAAAAATGGATAAATATAAAAAGATAGTTAAAATTAGGTAGCAAAACAGCCAGGATTCCTATCAAGGAGATAATTAACAAAGATATGCTTAATTTTTTTCTGAAAATACTATAAAAAAGATAACACAATTGACTGGGGACCGGATTCAAGAATATTGGATGGCACCAAGATGGCCCTGCTCTAGTTAATTTTAAATGGGCTTGTAAAAGGATCTTTTCTATAGAAGCTATCTCCCACAAACAAACTTGGAGTAAGCCATTCCTTAGGTAAGAGTGTCTCAAGCCATACATAGATTTATATATAATAATAAGAATCTTGAGTTTTGCATGAAAAGTAATCAGGACCCAATACAGCTTTATCAAGACAAATGCTATATGCACTCAGTGAATACTGCTGATAGGCAGGTGCTGGATTTTGAAGCTGCTGAAATGGCTATGCAATAGAATGATAAATCATGCACAGATAGAAGTAAGGACTCCTAGCAGTTTTACTGACCTGGTGCTCTGGGACAATGAAAGTTCCAAATCACTTCCAAATTGCAGGGTTGATTCTTTGGAGAAAAAATACCCTAGGATAGAAAATATCTATTCTAGTTATTGAGAACCGCTGCACCACCAGACCTTTAGACTTCAATTTCAATGTATTATTCCTCATTCAATCTGTAAACCAGATGAGAAATAGCAATAATAGCAAAATAATTATAACATTTGGCATCTGTAACACAAATGGAAAAGAGAAATTCAAATAGATATCTTTTCATACATGTTAGCAAAATGTATAATTGGGCTAGAAACCTATTGTGAAAGCTACTTCTCATGTGATCCGATTGAAACCAGGTTAGTCCTTTGCTAAAACAAGACATAAGTAGAAATTGTCTCTCCTGCCAAAAAAAGAATAGCTACAAGACTCTTACACTGTTAGGCAGGAAAACAGGTGCAAGAAGGTAAATCTTGATTCCCTGATAAATACGACTTATATTTGCTTACATTGCTATTACTGAATTTCTTTTTAACTAGTTCATTAGCTTTTTTACAGTAAGCTTACTTATCAAAGCTTCTGAATTCTTAATACCTATTTGTTCCTACTTACAGGCTAATTTGTCAAGAGAAGCCTGACATCTACTGTATGTTCCTGACATAGAACACAATTGTATACAATCATTGCAGTAGATGTGATGGTAGTTTCTTAGTCTTCTAGAAATCTTACAGTGCTTTAATATTCTTTACTTGCTTGGGACCCATTTCTCCTAACTACATATAACAAGTTCTAGAACTTGCTGTAGCTTTGTGGGGTACAAGAAAGTTGTATTACAAAGTTCAATTCTTAATATTAACTTTCAGGAGAAAGTTAAGAAACACATCATACAACAACTGAGTGTTTTGCCAGTTAGTAACTGCAAAATAACTGTAGAACACAATAACATCTGGATGCCTTTCTTTGTGACCAACTTCCAATCATTACATATTTCATGATTTTAACTGCATCTGTTTGTTGATGACTATAGACTTGCTACCACTCTTGAGTCAAAATAGTAACATTCTTTGGTTTGTTATACAGTAGCAACAGCGAAGTGTCTGAATATGGAATAGGAAGTTACTGAAGTTGACTTAGTATGAAGATAGTAATTTTTATTCTGAAGATTGGATGCAAGGATTATAGGTTATTTGAAGAAGATGATTTTACATGTTATATATATATATATATATATATATATATATATATATATACATACATACATACATACACACACACACATACACACACACACACACACACACACATAAAGTGGGTATATCAGGTGTGTGTGTGTGTGTGTGTAGTCATAGTTTTATTCCGTATAGCATCAACCTTATGAACTCTCAGGTTTCCTCTTTCCGCTTTGTGTTCAAAATGGATAGTGATTAGTGCAGCGGTTCTCAACCTGTGGGTTGCGACCCCATTTGGGGTCGAACGACCATTTCACGGGGGTCGCCAAACAACGCAGTCCGCCATTTTTTCCCCCTTTTCCTTAGCTGTGCTACTCCCTTTTATTCTATTGGCTTTGGAATGCCAATAGAATAGACTTTCTTGAATAGAGTCTAATTCTATTGGCTTTCAAAAGCCAATAGGAATTGTCCAGGTTGTCTCTGCCTTGCTGAGCCCGCCAAAAGCCCCAGTCTGCAAATGGTGCTGCAAGTTGTCTGCAGCAAAGGCGAGCTGTCTGGAAGCTTCAACCCCTCCCTGCTGAGCAACTACTAAAAATATAAGTAAAAGAGGGCCAGGGATGGGAGGCCGGTGGGCGCAGGGAGGGTTGCTGGCACGCTTGGGGCCCAGCGGGTGCCTTATCTCCCTTGGGCTGGGCCAGCTGGTGGCCCAGCCGGTGGTCACCTTGCGCTGTCGTTGCCCCTTGCCAGCTACGCCTCAGCCGGCGCAGGGGATGGGACCATGCATGCGCAGCGCTCCCGGGCAGGGAAAGTCCTCAACTTACAACCGGTTGGGTAGTCCTCAACTTACGACTGGTTGGGTAGTCCTCAACTTACAACCAGTTGGGTAGTCCTCGACTTACGATCGGTTGGGGTCGCGGCATTAAAAAGGTTGAGAACCACTGGATTAGTGTGTGTGTGTATCTACATTAATAAGACATTGCTAGAAATGAATGATTTGGATTATTTGGGAATTGCCCATGAAGATGGCAGTGTTCCTTATTATCTTCACCTGGAAATGCCATGAACATGTTCATGTTTGAATAATTGTTAGCAACTGCATTCATTTGCAAGGAGAGTTTTAGGATCACTGAGAGACTATATCAAAATCTGAAGTTATTTCAATAGGTGTTAAAATATTGCTAGTTGCTAGAGTAATGTATTTAAGGATTATCCGTACTTTTAACATATATGCTGCTATATTGTTACACTCCTTCATTTGAAAAGGAAGTAGGCCTGATGGCTGGTACTGTAATATATGATTAGTTTAGATTGTAAATTAGTATCTTTGTTTATTTAAAACACTTTGTTCTATTTCCAGAAGCAATTGTTTTTAATTTTGTGTTTTCCTATAGTACTGAACTATAATATTCCTTTGATTAGGAACAAAAAATATTCAAGATAGCATGAAAGCCAGAAATAGATAACTCAGACACTGTAGCAACAAAAAGATCTTCAGATGGTAAAATCTCACCAGAGAAGAATCAGGGGCTTTCAATGGGCAAGGCTTCCTTTGAACTCTATTCAAAGCTATGGGTGGTTCTCAAAAGAGAATTATTTCTGCCACTACTCTACTTCAGTCATGGAATTTTAGGGAGAGCCAGATGTTGTTATCTGCTATTGTAATTTGCTTCTTTCATCTTTTCATAGAAAACTGTTAAGGTGGGGGAAAAAAGTCTTACAAAGATTATTTGTGAATATACACTATGAAGAACCCTTTTCTATGTTCCCATCAACTGTATTTGAAATGTCTATAAAATGTATAAAGTCTTCTCCTTTGTTATTCATGAAGAAATGTGCTTATGTGGAAGGAATAAAGATTTCAAAGATATAAATATGATAAACTCATAATTGATTTGGGCTCAAATAAAAATAGAATCAATAAAAGAGGAATAATATTACCTAAAATCATTTCCAGTCAAAATATTTCAGTATTTTGAAACAATTTCTAAACATAGACATTTGAGAGAAATTTAAGGCAACAAAAACATGAGACTGTTGTTTTAACACACTGTTTTACACAAGATTTATATCAAGTGAATAGATGCCACCTTGATTCCCTTTAATGCAGACATTGTAACCAGAAAGCAAAACCAAGGTAATGTCTGCATTAAGAGGATATGTTCTGCACAGTGAGTCTGAATCCTTGCATAAAATGTGGCTCCTCAGGAATTAAAAATAGCATTCACATGCTCTTTTTACCTAAGGGTTTATCTCAGCAGGTTATGCAAACATTGTTACAATAATCCTTATGTAATTAAGTATGTCTAATCATGGCTAAATTTGCATTTCCCCATAATTTGAGTGCTCTGTACAGTTGTAACAATTCTCTGAAATGTACTAATTGCTAAATACAGGATCTATTTGCATTAAAAGAGATTTAAAATATACTATCTACTTAATTATTTAATTTTTAATTATTGATTTAATATCGTGTATTTCACACTAAACTGTTATGAGACTAATGTATACCGTACATCTTATGGTAATAAAAATATAAATAACATGGACACTGTTAGTATATAAACTCTATTTAGCTGCAGTATCTGTATAAGTATACAGAAGCAAAGTTATGACCTGAACTGTTTTCAAACTCTGTTGGACAGGGATTAACTAATTCTTAATTAGTTTTGTACTTGACATATTTTCAGGTTTTGCATGTATTGGTAATAGGTTTTTTTCCCCACAGAAATTCACTTGTGCGGGAAAAGATCAGAAAGACGGGTAGAGTTAGCACCCTTATTTTCATGATAACAAATAACTGGCATGATGTCTGGACTGAATCAGTGTCTGATTTCATCAAATGAATTATTAAGTTAAGCTTTAATAAGAGACTCCCTAGTTCATACCTTGGAATCTTAGTCATTATGCTTTATTACTGCTTTGTTCTCTCTGTAGCTGCACATTATGATATGTATGTTGTGCTCTTTCAATTTTTGTCAGTGCCTTAGTAGTTTTTTTTTTCTAATATTTGGGGAACACTGAGTATTTGTATACTTTAACTCTTTGAACAACTGCAACAGAAACATTTCTAACTAAAATATCATTAACAGGTTTTGTACAGTTCAGTAGGGTTAGCCAATCTGAGTTACAAGAGCCTGTTGTTAGATGGCAACAAAAAGATATAGGCGGCTCTTTGGTGTTATCTAGCATTTGTCTGGATTTTTTCAGCCCACATTTGGCATCCTTACAATTTAGTATTTTGTTATATTCTAAGCAGAGATCCTGTAGTGAAATGTACTTTACATGATTATATGCTTATAGAAAAAAATAAACATTTGTGAGGCTGTAAAATTTTTGACTGGAAGATTCCTTATGAAATAAAATGCTAGCATATTTCTTTTTAGATACTGTACATTGTGTTCATTATTCTTATAATTATTTTTATAAGGGAATATATCATAATAATCACTTTCTCTGTAATTGAATTTAATTAAATGTAAGCTTTGTCCTAACTATGCCCACTTTTTCTGACTTCATTCATTTACTGAACTGCAGTCTCTGGCATGCTTCCCATAGGACGGTAATGCAACATTCATCGAAAAATATAAACTTAACCTTTTGAACTAGCAACATTGTGGGGGGGGGTCTACATTTTATGTCTGATCTTCTTGGAGAGCACCTTTAGGATTCAAGTATGATGCATTTTAATTGTATTGGCTTACAAAAGTGCTGATCACCTTGTAATCATTAGTCATTTTTATTTCGGTCATTGAGCAGCAAAACAAATCCTTGAGGAAAGAAGTTGTAAATTTAAGAATTATGAGTATAAACATTAATATAGTAAGGCATTATACAATTTATATAAGACAATTAATTGATTATTTAGAATAATAAAATAATTTACTGACCGGAAATGTTGCACCATTATAATGCTAAAATCCATGGGAAAGATGTAATTAATATTAATATTCTATCTACAGAAAATACAGTGATGTTGTGTATAAAGAAAAATAATACATAAGGAGTGATTATGGTTTCAAAACTAAAAATTAGAGGCCAATTATAGTGACAATTTATATTGTTAAAAAGTCCCTGGCAGTCATAACGAAAACAAGATAGAAATAAGAATCAATTGATGGTAAGGACATAATACATTATTATAAAGTAGTAACTAAATGGACAGTTGCATATGAAATGTTTTCAAACGGAAAATACCTAGGAGGTGTTTGAAGAAAAATTATGGTATATTATACAAACTATGAAACAGTATTTGGCCGCAATCATCAAAATAGAATCAGATTGAGCTGATTCTACAATTTAAGGTAGAAGGACTTAGTGTGACCAGAGTGTTTGATGATGAGTGAAAATAATAATTCTTGGTGAGAGAGCATCAGCATAGAGAGAGCAGTACAATATAACATGATCCAGTATTTCAATTGCATGTTCACTACATGGGCACAATCTCAGCTCCAAAGGGATGTTCTGGTATTTATTTATTAAGTTTATATGCTTACTTCAGAAGTGACCAACATGATTGTAGCTCTAAGTCAATGGCACTTTGTTCAAGATTGGGTAGTGCATGTTTGTAGCCCTACAGGATGATTGGATGCACATGAGAAGCCATAGGATTTTAATTTTTCATGTATTTCCTGCCAGGGAAATTGGGAGCTATCAGTCATAATTAAAGGGATCAAGCTGGCTGGAAAAAAAAGAAGCTTAAGACAATATGAAAGAATGTGAATCCAGGTGGAAGTTTCTATTTTGAGTAGGCTACAATGAAATGCAGCGGAGGACTTAGAGTAACTCTTTTGAGCAGAGTAATGTAATGGCCCAACTGGTCTCCCAAGAGGAACTGAGCTCAGATCTTTGGCTGAGAAGGCTTTGAGCTCTATGGATATGTGCTGAATTCCTTCAGGGAAATGGAAGGATTGTAAAGCTGAAGCTGTTTTCTCTATGTTTAAGATGACATAACTGGTATAGGATTTGTAGTTGCTGGTGGCATGAAAAAATGACGCCTAGGTATTTGAAAGTCTTGATTGTTCTGTTTAGCCATCAGATATGTGTCTTAGGTCTCTTGGCAAATAGCATGACTTTGGTTTTTGAGCAGTTAATTTCTAGCAGCTTTTCATAGTACTCAGGAAGTGTATAAAGTGCTTGCTTAGGCCAATGTGCCTGTTTTGGTAGGTAGATGGAGAGATTGATTGTTCAATTTGTTTATGAATAGAATAAAAAGGAGGGGAACTAGAGTGCACCCTTGTCTCATACCTCATTTGGCTCACCGTTTTGTAAATTTGAGTAGCAATATTTTCCTTTGTATTTGCTTTGTTGCCCTATTCTATGATTGTTGGTGTAGGGTTATTTTGGGGGGGGGGAAGGAAATAAGCTACTATGTAATGTGTTATGGTAATGAACAAAAATGTTATATTTCTAATGTAAAGCAAAGTCATTGTTCTCAATTAAGGTTTCTGCTTGTAATATGGAGCTAGTACTGAAATACTAGACGTAGGTCAAGAATTGTTGAGTTGATGCATGTAAAACAGTGCATTCAGAAACATCCTGGTGTTTATTTTTTATGACTTTTCTTCAATCTTTCTACAAAATGTGTGAGGTTTTATTCTTTTGCAGAACCTTTTTATTTTAAATATTCTTTAGAACACACAAAGGACAAAAAGCTGTTAGTTGCCCTCACATTCATAATCAAATATATTAAGGTATTTTGTTTCTGCAACTTAATTACTATTGAAATTTACTGTCTATCTTTCAGTTCAACATTGTGAAATTGGAAAATAACTTAGTTAAAATAAGATTAAGAAGGTTTCTTTTTTGGCCATAATTTTATTAGCCTGGTTTCATATACAGCTGTTTTGTTTCTATAGACTCTGCTTAAATGGAAGCCACTTCTGGGAACTTGATGGTCTCTACTGACATAGGCTTTGCATAGCAGCTGTGCCACCCCAGAGATTGCAATGAGTGGAGGAGGGGAACAGCCAGATATTCTTACTGTGGGGATATTGGTAAAAGAAAGATGGAAAGTGGTAAGTATGAAATAGTTTTATTGATTTTTTTCAGATGTCTGATTATATAACATTCAATAAAATAAGAAGAAATCAAAATGTTATATATATAATTTAAGAGAGCAGACATAGCTATAAACTGCGAGACAGGAGAAGATTGTGCATCACACCCTTCTTAAATATGGTCTTGAGCAGCATGATAAATAAATAATCAGCTTATGGCTTACCTAATATGATGGCTGCAAAGCAATAATGAAAAGATGATAATTTTATCGATGCTTTTCAGGAACAGATTCCTATATGTTACAGCTGGTTAGCAGCATTATCAGTCAGCCTTCTGCCCCTGCTCTTTTCCTGGGTTCTAGTGTAGTTGAAAACTTCACTATTCTTCCTTTTCTATTATCCTTATATGGTATTTTAAAAATGCTCTGCATAATGATAGCTCTATCTTTATTAGGCTACAGTAGTTTGGTGCAATTTTCCAAGCATTCTTTGCTAGTCCAAGTTAACCTCTTTTCCCCTTTTATGTTTGGATTAACTGTCTGAACACAATCTCCTTGATGTTTTTAGAGGTTTCTTGGGGTTTTTTTTAGTTAATGTACATACATAATTTCTCCCTTTCCCTCCTTCCCTCCCTCCCTTCCGCTTTCTCTCTTTGTCTCTGTCACATGCATATACACACATTCATAGGAGGAAGCTGAAAAATCCAGCAGGGGATAAATGAGTGCAGAGAAATTAATGGAAGAAGGAGGAGCATGTATTTTACTGAATGGATCTGGGTGTGTCTGAGATAGGAATATTTAGAGGGAAAAGTGCAATAGGTATTTTTGAGAGAAAATGATGGGTGCTTGTGGTCCTGTTTGGGTAAGAGATTTTTTTATGTGTGATAGAAAATGATTTCAAATGTATCTACACAACAGGCTATTCTCTTTTAGAGTAAGTAGTGTTATACAAAGCTTAGAAAAGGAGTAAGAAATTATAAACCAAATAAAGGTATTAGGTAAAAGAAGATATAGTATATAGGTAACTCTAGTTTATAACAACTTTTTGGGCTAATCCTCTCCTTATTTTTCTATTTTTAATTCTACCATTTCCACACAACATTTCCATGTATTGCTTTCTATTTCTCTCCTTTATTTTAGCATTTTGTGGTATAATAAGACATGAGAATAGGGTGGCATATCCAGAACAGCCCAAACGAGATTTTTCTGCACTACAATCAGGAGGCAGAGAGAGGAATGAGAAATATCTGCCAGAAGAATATTTTAGTAATTAGCAATGACACAGCTAAAGTATATTCAATAAAATGCAGTATCTTTTGTCAGAACTCCTGGATCCTACATATATTCATCAAATGAAAATTACTTATTCTTAGTGTAAAATTAATAAGTGAAAGAATGTCAAGTCATCATCAGAGTCTGAGACTGAATGAAAGGAACTGAGGTAGTTTGGGAGCCCTGAGGAAAACAGCTGACGATACAGTTGCTGTTGGAAAGGACAAAAGAGCCAAAACATAATGATGTGCATCTTGGTTATATTCAATCTGAGGTAATGGGAAGACATCCAACATAAAACAATTACAAGACAGTCTGTCATGGCTGACTATGCATAGTTTATCAAGGGTCACAAAAGATTGATAGACTTAGTATAAACATCATAATAATGATAATAAAAGACTTGAATATGAATCTGAATACTCAAGGGAAGAGTATGAAGGATGAACAAAATAAGTTCTAGGACTGATCTCTGAGGGATAAATGTAATGAGAAATTCCCAAGACTAAAAATCTACTGTGCAACATTGCAAAACAATGAGAAGGAAGGGGGGAAAAAGTACTCAGTCAGTGATATAAAGGGATCATAATGTCAGTAGCTGCTTCTAAATGGTCAAGTGTATTAAATACTGCTGTCAGCTCAAAAAAAAAAAAAAAAAAGACTGACACCAACGTAAGGGATTGATTCTTTGGCATTGGCACCAAAATATGTGCTATCTCAGTTGAATGGCCAGTAACTTGATCACAAAGAGAAGTCCTTGGAAAGCTTGAACTTTGCTTGTTTTTTTCTATCAACTTTCCCCTCTCGGTCAAGACATCCACAGCAACTTTGACCCATCCTGATGATTTTGTACTGGTAAATAATGAAACAATTCTTCCAATTGTCAGGCATGAATATAGTCTTGACATAGACTCTGAAGAAATCATGCAGCTGCACAATAAACAAACCACATCTGTGTTTTAAAATTTCTCTGGTTATCCAATGAAATGTTAAATCTATCTATATCTGTGAAATTCTTAACAGCATGTGTGATTTTATTGTTGCCATCTCTTGAACATTAACATTTAGTGCATTTATTGCAATTCAGTTATTTGATATCACTATAAATTTCTATTCATGTCTCTAAAATACTCTTTTCAGTATTCCCTTCTTTTAGATTCCTCCCAAATAATTTCATCACTTTTATTTTTAATTGCATTACTTCTGCTAGAGGCTTAATGTTATCCTTTTTTCACCCAATCCCCAAATATTTTTTACTGTTTCATTAAAATAAAATAATTCTGTATTTTCTTTGCCACTTCCAGCTTTAGCCACCAAAATAGAAGCTACAAGGAAATGGTTAATTTGATTTTGTTTAGCTAAATTAACTGGTTTACTTTTTTATATTGCTTACTGGCCAGTAAACAGTGGGGGGAACTCTTCCCTATATGGTCTGTGATATGTGTTACATGATATTGCCCTGTCTAGCGCATCTGGGCTGTATACATTAGCCTTATAAAAGAGATGTCTTACAAAGTACCTCACGCTTAAAACAGTAAAAAAGTGAACCAGTGAATAAGAAAGATGGTTTCGTACCCCCAAAAGAAGGATTAAAGAGTTAGAAAGCAGAGAAGATTCACTACCAGCTTCATAGAAGAAAGTATATGATCTGACTCTAGCTCAAAGGATTATCATGCCAAAAGCAGCCTGCAACTGAAGACCTCATGACATTGGAAGACTGAGAGCATCACTCTCCAAAAATACCAAAGTACAACAGAGAACCTCTGCAAGTAGCAGAGCTGGCTTCAAGCTGTCAACATCAGATGGCACCAGCTGTTTAGACTCTTTAATGGCTACCTTCTTTCCTGATTAATTAGGCATTGGGTAGCCCCAATTGCAACAACCATCTAGTATGCTAGATCACCACCAACTATCAGCAACTATCCTCCACTGGCCAGTGTCATTGCAGAGGTTAAAAGGCAGTGGGAGTGCACTCAAGACCACGATGCAACAAGCACAGAAACTGAATCTCCTCTCTTAGTATGGCATTTGGAGAACTGAGAACCACCAAATTGGTCGGTATGCCAATCAAACTGCTTCAAGTACATTAGCACCAACTCTTCAGGATGGAGTGACTGACAGCAGAAACTATCATACCAGTTAGTTTATCAGAAGTTTGCTTATACAAAGTAATCAGGCCTTCCCATCACAGATTCTTCAGATTTATGTACAGGAAGAACTTGTTCCAGTTCAAAACAATCCACTTTGGTCTGGCCCCAACAATCACAGTATTTACTCAGGTGATGGGTGCCTTGTGGATATATGCTTAGCTGTATGACTTAATTATCAGAGCACGCACTATAAAAAGAATAATGAACACCCACGGTTTGCTGCTTAGGTGCCTTTAGGTGCATGGTTTTGAAGTGAATTCTGCCAAGAGTTTGCTCATTCTTTCAGAGCAGATCTAGATCACCAGCAGAAACTAGTTGCATATAATGATTCCAAGTATGGAAAGTCAATTTTCCCCATGGTAGTTAATCCCATCCAATCTGATACTCTGAATTTCAGTGAGAGGAATAATTTGACAATATAGGATGGAAACTCCCTTGCCAAAATATTCTGTACCAGAACTGCAGTCTCATAAGGAGTTATCATTCCTTATTAACGGAATGGAGCTGAGGACAAATGCCTAGCTTTGACTAATGATATTGGTGGAGAAATATCTGTTTCCCTTATCAATAGAGTATATAACAGGATTGCTGAGCACCATAGCCAAATGGAGAAATTTTCAGTACTTGTGTCACGGGGGAATGAATGCTACATCTGGAGAGTTTTCACAGGATTGCAGCAAGATGGGGTTCTCCCTTAGCCAGCCAACCTGATAGCAGTAAATGGTAATAGGCAAGTAATCTGCTTCCCCCCTCCCCAATTTAAAGATCCCAGAGCAGAGAATTCTACAGCCAATATAGTTAATTTAAAATCAAACATATTTACATATTTTTAGTTTTTAAAGTTTTTATGAAAGTTTAGTATGGTATAAAATGCAAATGAAGAAAGTGTAAAATGGAAATAAAGATAAAAAAGGGGGAAAGGAATGCAAGGTAGAAAGAAAAAGAAAAGCAGTGACTTCTGACTCTCTTTGGTGTAGTAGAATACAAAGTACAGTTGCAAACTCAGCTTTTTGCTTTATATTTCTAGTAGATAGAAACCATTTCTATAACTACAAAAGTAATTTAGTCATCAACATCTAACTTAGTCATCAAGATCAGAGTTTCATCTTTTTTCTATTTTGAGCATAAAGTCCAGAAGCGGTTTCCATATGGAAACAAAACTGGGTAACTCCTTCTCTTTCATTAAACAGGTAGCTTTGCCCATCTCCATCGATTCCATCCCTTTTTCCATCCATTCTTCTACTGTGGGAATTGACTTCTCTTTCTATTTTTTCACATAGAAAATTCTTGCTACTGTCTACATATATAATTACAAAATTCCAACAATGTTCTTTATCCAATAGCTCTAAAAGGAAAAGTTCATATTTCATTTTTTTTTGTTCATTTTAAGAATCTTCTGAATTAAGACAAAAATCTACGCAAATATTTCTTTGCTTTGTCACAAGTCCAACAAAGATGATAGAAAGTACAGGTAGTCCTCGACTTAAAACAGTTTAGCAACTGTTCAAAATTGCAACGGCACTGAAAAATGTGACTTATGACTGTTTTTCACAGTTATAACCTTTGCAGCATTCCCATGGTCATGTAATCAAAATTCAGATGCTTGGCAACTGGTTCATATTTATCACCATTGCTGTGTCTCAAGGTCATGTGATCCCCTTTTGCAACCTTTTGACAAGCAAAATCAATGGGGAAGCCAGATTCACTTAACAACCATGTTACTAACTTATCAATGGCAATGATTCACTTAACAACTGTGGCTAAAAAGGTCGTAAAATGGGGCAAAATTCACTTAACAAACGTCTCACTTAACAACAGAAACGTTGGGCTCAATTGTCATAAGTTGAGGACTACCTGACCTTTACATTTACAACAAACATTTGAGACTCCTTTATACATCATATTAAATAAAAGAAATTTAATAAATCAATAAAATATTTTTCTTAATGATTTCTGAATTTAGTCGATCAGATGGGATAGTTCTAATCTGTTAATGAACTAAAGTCTTTTAATTAAAATTTTACATGTAGTTTTATATTAATTTTTATATTAATTATTTTAATGCTATTGTTTCTTCTAAAAAAAGAGGTATTACATGTTCTTGAAAGTAATAGGCGGCATTTTAGAAAAGATATTCTTGTTTCTATGGTATGAAAGCTGTTTCTAGAATTATACCTTTTGCAATTGGTGCCAGTTATTTAACAATCAAGAAAAATCAATCTTTTGCATTTGATTATGAAATAGGAAACTATATTTCCAGTGTATAATTGGCTAAGATTTATTTTAAATGGATGATAACCTTAGTACATTTTTCTACTGGTCTTACTACTTTGCATAATTCTAGCTTTGTAACTGATGGGGAACATGAAAATTCTGGATGTTAGTATCTTGACTGTAATAATGCTATCGGGGAGCTTTTTCTGAAACAATTATTTTAGAATTTCTGTTATTTTGCCTAATTTAATTCTCAGCCATAATAAAAAATATAAGTTTATATAATATAGCAGTAGAGTCTAAATATTTTTAGTAATTAGATAACATTCAAAATTGACATTAGGTAACACAAAAACTCTGTAATTTTTAAATAGTGCACTAGATTGAGTCTTATTTGTTACAGATAAAGAAGATTGGAGGTGGAGGATTTGGAGAAATTTACGATGCAATGGACATACTTACTCGAGAGAATGTTGCACTGAAGGTCGAGTCAGCACAGCAGCCAAAGCAAGTTCTGAAAATGGAAGTAGCTGTGTTAAAAAAACTGCAAGGTAAAGTGAATAAAGATCCTTATACTGTGGTTGCTAAGCCTCTGACACACGTTGCTAATGTATAGCAATTGTCCTACCATTCTGTAAGTTCTGAGAGTCAGAATGATGGGACAATCTTGAAAAATCAGAAAAAGCTCTGGGAATGAATAAGATATTCATTGATCAGGTTGGCAGCCAAATTTAACAAATAGCTTGTCCGAATGCAGTTCTGTGTCCATCAGAAAATTTATTGAGTTCAGTAATGCTTAATTACAGATCAGTATGTTAAGGATTGTAACTTTAATCACATGTTGAGGTTAAATAGGAAACTTAAATTTAATAATGATTTAAATGGCTTGGTTTATATCAGGGGTCTTCAAACTTGGCCCTTTTATGACTTGTGGACTTCAACACCCAGAATTCCTCAGCCAGACATGCTGGCTGAGGAATTCTGGGAGTTGAAGTCCACAAGCCATAAAAGGGTCAAGTTCGAAGACCCCTAGTTTATATGCATGACTTGAACAATGAAATATGATGGCATTCATGTTTTAACAGTCTTTATATTTAGGGATTGTGAATGCAGAATGTGCTTATTTTGAGTTTTGCAGGTAACTATAGGAAACTAGGTGTTTAAAATCTTGGGAAAACAAGTGCATTCTTACTTACTTTAGCCCCCCATCTTCCCTTCAGCTGCCTTTTCCCCGTGGTAATCCCCTTGTGCTTTAATCATCATAGGCTCCACTTTATGTCACATTTCCATAAAATTTGGAAACACAGTGGGAACACAGGGAACCCCTTATCCTTGGCTCTTCTATCTATTTTTAATAT
Source organism: Crotalus tigris (assembly GCF_016545835.1). Classification (NCBI taxonomy): domain Eukaryota; kingdom Metazoa; phylum Chordata; class Lepidosauria; order Squamata; family Viperidae; genus Crotalus; species Crotalus tigris. The sequence continues at coordinate 1,013,515 of NW_024096464.1, read as the reverse complement.
ACAAATAGTTTTAGCAGGTGGCAGCACCTGGCTGGCCTTGCCAGAACCCAGAAACTGGGTCAAACCTTGTTAATTCTTGGATGGAAGACCTGTAGGAAATAGTATAGCTGTCGGTTTAATGGGAGATGAAAGAAGCCAAATGTCAAACCAAACAACATAGACCTGTCCATGAAGAGTTAGGTTTGACAGATGTTTTACCTTTATATTGTAAATACTTTCTTTTACTCTGTTTGTAGCCTGCTATCTACATTTATGTGAGTGAGAAAGAGACACATTGGCTTTAATGCTGGGTTTGAACATTTGATAACTTGATGTCTTCTGCATACTTTAAGACTTTATGTGTAAAGAAATAAAATGCTAGTACAGATCTTGAGTACATCCCAGCATTTGCTTTTTTATTATGGGAAAAATATATTTTTTAATCTTCCATAAATTGATCTGGTCTCTGTTGGTGGTTGTTTATTTTAGGCTTTTTGTAAGAGAGAGCACTGAAAGCTTTTAGGCCTTTAAATTGTGCCAGATTGCTTCTGTGATAGAACTGATGGCTTAGGTAGGTTGGATATTCCATTCCAAATTCTTAAAACTGGATGGAGTAAGATGGTAGGGATGAACTCATAACTCTCCAGCTTCTTCTCCAGCTGTCCATCTTTTATGATTCAAATATCTGTAAAAGAGAACCTGCAGTGTGCTTAGCAACTGGGGAGCCTGACCAGCAGGGTATGGTCACAAAGATAAGTTTGGCAAGTGAGAGTTTACCTGTCTATTACCTCTCTAAGAAAATATCCCTATAAAACAACTATTCAAAGAAATGGAAAAAGAAATCAGAGGCCAGAATTATTCTTTCTCAGCAAGACTTGGACTTGTATGTTGTAGTAACAAGTTTTGATGCTGCCCATCAGTTTAATGGGCATGAAAGGATAGAATTTTTTGAATTTTCTTATTGGCTGGACTCACTATCTTATTCTTTAGCTGCTTCTTACTTATTTGTTTTGTTGATTTGCTTTTGAATTATTATATTTTATCTTTTGGTTACATCGTGAGTTGCCTAGAGTCATTTGGAGTTGAGTGGCACCTAAATGAAATAAATTTAAATTAAATTAAAATATTGGTGGTATATTATCTACTTTGTAGTACATTTCGCTCAACATTTGCATATTTTTTTTATGTAATATCTTATTATCCATTCATGACACTTTTGTTTGCATCTGCTAGATACAGAATTTTACAAGTTATACCTAAATATCAAGCAACTAGATATGAACTTCAAATTCTTCCTTTAATTTTCAATTAACTGTCTTGATTTTATTGCTTCAAAATTTAAGCTATATGTGTTCCCTTACCCAGAATATTTAGCTCTGATTTTCATTCTGATTCTGATTTGGATTCATTTTGACTCTTTTTAGGATATCTTGCTAGTTTTCATCTACAGGCATTTAAAGCCACATGATTAGATTTTGATATAGTTGTAATTCCCTTACTGTTTCAGAAAATTAATGTACTGTTATTATTTGTCTATTTTTCATATAGAAAGTGGAGTATTTTGCAGTGTTATGGATAAAAAACTGCTTCCAAACTAGTTTTAGTTCATTCAGTGGAATAAACAAAGTTCATATTCTTCATTGTTGTGTTTATTTGTGCATATTTCAAAATCATTCAACATAAAACGTAGTTTTTATCATTTTTTTTTTTTTTGAGAATTTAAGAGTGAGATGTTTTGCTCAGGATATGTTCTCATTTGGAATCATTGATGTTTGTAAGTTCTTACAAGGAGTGTCTGCAGACACTTTGACAAGAGAAGTCGTTTGTTAATCCCTGCAGCCATTTGGTATTAGGCAGCATAGTTACTGGCTGGTACAACTCTGTCTTTTCCAATCACTTTGTAACTCTCCCAAAGATGCTTTTTCACAAGGCAATTGGACTTTGTTGTTGTTGTTTTCAAAGAAGCTTCGCTTCTCATCCAAGAAGCTTCTTCAGCTTTGATTGGATGGTGGGGAATAGAAGGATTTATACTCCTTGCAGACAGCTGGCCATTTGCATTCTTTAGAGAGTTGTTGAGGCCACCTGGAGGTTTATCTGTGTTGTCAGGGTCACCTGAGTAATGCAAATGGGTGTGCAGCCTTCTTGGAACTGCTGAAAAGATTGTGTTGTAGACTGAACATGGATGATGTTGTATCCCTCCCCCTCTGTGGAGAGAGGGCTGTTCAATTTTGACATAGATGGCCTCTTTGACCCTTCTTTCAAACCAGCGGTCTTCTTTGTCCAAAATGTGGACTTTGCTGTCTTCGAAAGAGTGGCCCTTATCTTTTAAATTCAGATCAACTACTGAATCTTGTCCTGATAGGTTGTTCTTCTATGTTGTGCCATGCATTTATGAAGTGGTTGTTTTGTTTCCCCAATGTACAGATCTGCACATGGCTCACTGCGTTGTACTGCATATACCATGTTGCTCAGTTTGTGTCTGGGTGTTTTATCCTTGGGGTGGACAAGCTTCTGCCTTGGTGTATTTGTGGGTTTGAAGTGTGCACATATATTGTGTTGGTTGAAGATCCTCCTGAGCTTTTCTGATATTCCTGCAACGCATGGAATGACAACATTCCTTCCTTTATTGTTTTCTTCTGTGTCTATTATGGAGGAGCTCCTGCTGGGTCTTTTTTGGGACTTGATGAGGTCCACCTGGGATAGCCACACGTTCTGAGGGCTTCCTTGATGTGATTTAATTTTTTTCCCCATCTTTGTTGGTAGGCAGACCTTCAACTCTGTGGTGTAGGGTTCTGATGACTCCCATTTTGTACTTCGGTGGGTGGTTAGAATCAAAGTGTAAATTTGATCCGTGTGTACAGGGGTTCTGTAAACTTCAGTGTTAAGGCTTCTGCTCCTTAATGTGTAGTGTACAGTCCAGGAAGGCTAGACTATTTTCCTTAACATCTTCCCATGAGAATTTGATGTATCTGTCCACAGACTTGATGTGTTTGGTAAACCCTTCCAATTCCTGTGTTTTGATCTTGACCCAATATTGTCCACATACCTATACTAGTGGGTGAGTGAAATTCCTGTGAAAGGGTTTAGGGCTTTGGTTTCTACCTCTTTCATGTAGAAATTGGCCACAGTGGAGGGCACAAGTGAACCCATGGCGCAGCCTTATTTCTGTCTGTAGAAACCTTCATTATATTTAAAATAGATAGTGGTCAGGCAGAGGTGGTCAGCATGGCACATATGTAGTCTGGGCTAAGGTGTTGTCTTGTGGCAGTCATTTCTTCAATACCGTGACAGCTTCAGTTGTTGGAATGCAGGTGAAGAGGGAAGTCACATCATAGGAGGTGAAAAAGCATCTTTGGGATAACTATGTCCTAGATGACTAAGAATCTCCCTAGACACTTTGTAACTCTTTTTCTAAGCAAAGAGCATGGGCAGTTGCCCCACTTTTGACTTCTGGAGGAGTGCACATTAATCTAAATCAAAGCTTGTTCTGTTTCACATACATCTTCACTCAACACCTATTGGATTTAGATATTCTCATGTCATATTGAAAATGACATGGCCTATCCATAACCTGGTTAAGTATGTCAGATGAACATGGTAATTATATATTTCTCTTAAGGCTAGTTTTAAACCAGTCTGATAATATTTTTCCTGTTCTCATATGTTTTGAATAGAACTGTTGAGGAGAGGAATGTTTGGATTAGTATGGGAAAATAAATATTCCCAGAAAAGGTGGACAATATAAGCTGATGACTAGTTTCTTGGTTCAAGAGAACAAGACATTATTAATATCTCTATACTCTATTGACAGGGTCCATAATATAGATAAGACAAGACATTCTCCTAAATCGTAGCCGTTACTGAAATACAGGCTTTTTCTGGCTCACCTGGTTCTTCCTTTCCAAGTTTTTCCGCTGTAAGCTATTACTTTGGAAGGGAAGGTAGGTGGACATGTAGCAAAAAACATGTAGGAGTAAAAAATTGAAAGATAGCAGAAAAAGTCTTTCTTCCCTATCCATTATTTTATCTGTGTTTAATTTTTGCTTTTGCTGCCCTGTTTTGTAAGTAAAAGCTATTACATCTGTAGCTGAGCAACAACAGAGGAGTAATTAGTGTATCTGGTAGTGAGGGCATGAAGGAGGAGTAGTCTGGTTGAACAGTATCTTCTGGCTCTCCCCATTCATGTTCACAAACTGTTTATCTGGTTTAACTTAACTATATCAAGCTAATTTCACTCATTTCCTTTAGGTCAGGGGTCCCCAGTACCCAGGCTGTGGCCCACTACCGGGCCGTGGCCTATTACTGAGCCGTGGCCTATTTCCGGGACACTCAACTGGTGGGTTGGTGCACGCACAAACAGCTCAACTCACATGAATGGCAGGCTGGCACATATGCATATGTGCAACTCAAGTTGCATGAGTGGCAGGCCAGTGCATATGTATGCATGCAACTCAATTTGTGTGAGTGGCAGGCTGGCACATATGTGCATGAGCAACTCAACTCATGTGAGCGGCCAGCTGGCTCGCACGCACACATGTGCAGCTTGACTTGCGCGAGTGGCAGGCTGGCATGCATGCACATAGGCAGCTCAACTCTCATAAGTGGCAAGCTGGCATGCATTGCATGGGCAACTCAACTTGCAGTCGAGCTGTGTGTGTATGTGCATGCACGCCTGCTCATGTGAGTCAAGCTGAGCATATGTGCACTTCGGCCTACCTCTCATGTGGCCCAATTCCCCTATTCCACCCCCCCCAGCCAGTCCGCCAAGCCGCAAAGGTTGGGGACCGTTGTTTTAGGTAGTCATGCAAAATTCAGTGTTAACTTGCATTTTTTGTAAATCTATTGCATTTTAATAATGTGATTTTCACATACTAAATTTTGGGAGAAATGGACATGGGATTCAACATAGAAAAGATGCTAGCTCTAGTGTTCACATTTTGGTTACATGAATAACTGAATATCCTTAAAATAAGTTTTTGGGCGGCCCAGTTTTGGCAATATATTCTCATGCTGTTCAGAAGCTCCACGTAGCCTCTAGCTCACAGGCTTTCTATTATAAAGCATGTAATGAGAAAAGAATGGAAAATATTTATCTTATGTTTTACAGTTAAGTTATACCTAAAATATTTAAAGCAGATGTGTGGATTATGTCTATTCCAATATCTATAGCTATTACATTGTACCTTTCAAGGACTATAAAAAGATACATAAAATGGTAATATGAGGCAGGGAAGAGTCAGAGAAAATGTTAGCCAAGTATATCAAAAATGGAGTAATACACAGAATTCTCTGAAGGGATCAGTATAGTGGTGGGATTCAAATATGTGAACAACTGGTTCTCTGTGTGGATGCCGCTTCTGGGCAACAAAAAAATTAGCTACCGGTTCTGCCGAAGTGGTGCGGACTGGCTGAATCCCACCACTGGATCAGGAGGATTATTATTACATTGTAGCATTTTGTAATTAGAAAAATATATGCAATTTTTTTATTTTTTATTTATTTTCACATATCCATTCTACCACAACCCAAAGATCTTGCTGGCTATTGTAAGCTGTATTGAATATTCAGATACTAAAAGGCATGTGAGCAAATCAAACAGATCAGCCTCTAGAAGTTTCCTTTGTTTGAAAGACTGCTCCATCCAGGATCATTTTAAAGTTAAAGAACCATGATCATTAGGTTTGAAGTTGACCATCAATTCAACATCCAGTTTTGCTTGCCGTGATGTAAAAAAGATGTTGAGACCCTAGAAAGAGTACAGAGAAGAGCAACAAAGATGATTAAGGGACTGGAGACTAAAACATAAAAAGAACAGTTGCTGGAATTGGGCATGTCTAGTTTAACGAAGAGAAGGATGTGATAGCAGTGTTCCAATATCTCAGGGGCTGCCACATAGAAGAGGTAGTCAAGCTATTCTCCAAAGCACCTGAAGGCAGGACAAGAAGCAACTGATGGAAACTAACCAAAGAGAGAAGCAACCTAGAATTAAGGAGAAATTTCCTGACAGTTAGAACAATTAATCAATGGAACAACCTGCCTCCAGAAGCTGTGAATTCCCCAATACTGGAAGTTTTTAAGAAGAGACTGGATAGTCATTTGTCTGAAATGTCTATATAGGGTTTCCTGCCTGAGCAGAGGATTGGACTAGATGACCTCCAAGGTTCCTTCCAACTCTGTTATTCTATTATCCGCAAATAGCAGTTGGATATGGCACAGTCCAGCATCTTAAACATACTCCTGCAGTGCTCGAAGTTACATTTAGGGTTTTTTAAGTTAGAAACACAGTGGTTAAGTGAATCTGGCTTCCCCATTGAATTTGCTTGTCAGAATATTGCAAAAGGTGATCATATGACTTCGGGACACTAAAACCATCATAAATGTGAATCAGTTGGTCATATTGACCATGTGACCATGAGGATGTTGCAATTGTAAGTGTGAAAAACAGTCATAAATCACTTTTTTCATGAGGAACATACCCTAAAGCAGTGGTGGCGAACCTATGACACGGGTGCCAGAGGCGGCACTCAGAGCCCTCTCTGTGGGCACGCGCGCCATCGTCCCAGTCCTAGGCCTTCAGCTGGGTTTTATAAAACCTTTTCATTTTAGGCCTCCGCTGTGTGCAAAAAAAAAAAAAGGTTCAATCAGTCAATTTCAACTTCTCGCGGGAAAAAAAAGATCTTGCAAAGTTGGAATTGATTGAACTTTTTAATCCCACCCAGTCTACCGTTACCACCGCAGCCATACCCACCCAATAGGCCACACCCACCTGGCACTCAACGATGCATAAGTGGGTTTTGGGTTGCAGTTTGAGCACTCAGTCTATAAAAGGTTCGCCATCACTGTCCTAAAGGAAAAATATTTTGCTCAAAAATACACATGTGGTTAGAGAAATGTTAAAAAATCATGTAGATCTTAAGCCAGAACTATTTGTTCTAGATATAATCACAGAGAACTATGACAAAAATGTATATATTTAATATTACATGTATTAACAGCAGCGAGAATTACATTTGCACAGTATTGGAAAAGAAGAAACACCAACAGAAGAAGATATAATTAGGAAAATTTTGGACTGTGTGGAAATGGATAGGCTTACATTGAAAATGAAAGGGAAAGAAGATACAGAATATTTTCAAACATGGGATAATTTTTACAAATGGCTAGAAAAATGGAGTAGAGAGTAGGAATTGAAGTTATATTACTATTAATGTCAAATATGTGAACCCAGACAACACGTTGCTTATTAAGCACTAAAGATTGTAACTATAAAAACTTAATAAAATATCTATTAAAAAGATAAATCACTTTTTTCAGTACCGTTGTAACTTTGAATGATCACTAAACAAACTGTTGTAAAACAAGGACTACCTGTATTTTATTATCCTGAAGATTAGTATTAGTAAGAAGAAAATTTCTCTGTATACATAGAAATCATTACATCCTACTTCCAGGTTGCTGATACATATTATCCTAAACCGGCTTCCTCAGTGTAAGGGGTTCCACAAATGTGTTTATTTCAACTGTCAGTATTCTCAGCAAAGAGCATATTTTAGATATTGTGTAAATTGTTTTTCCCCCCCAGTTTTTGTAGCATCATTGTTACACATGGTGGGATGGAGGAGTTAAGAGAGAAACTCAGTGTTCTTGAGTTAATGCATACACAGCAGTAAATATTCATGAGGAACCTTTGCATCCTTGAATTTTTTTTTCAATATTTGTCTAACTCAAATTGCATCGGAATATAGTTTTCTCTTAAATCTACTTTTTATAACTGATACCATCACTCTAAGAGTTTACATTTATGTTTATAATAAATGTTTTTATTATGCCATAAACAATAATTTTGGAAATAGTTGAGAAAATAATATAGGAGGAAAAAATTGTTCTCAGCAACATCAGTACAGGAATGCAAGTAGTCCTCGACTTAATGACCAGTTGTTTAATGACTATTCAAAGTTATGACACTTGGAAAGAGTCCATAGAGCACTTCAGAATAACAGAGTTGGCAGGGACCTTGGAGTCTTCTAGTTCAACCCCTTGCTCAGGCAGGAAAACTTATACCACTTCAGACAAACAGTTGTCCAGTCTCTTCTTAAAAACCTCCAGTGTCAGAACACCGATAATTTCTGGAGGCCGTCATAAAATGTCCCCCTCCCTACCGTCATGTGACTGTGATCTGGGTAATGGGCAACCTGTTTGAATTTATGATTGGTTGCCAAGTGTCCTGCAATCATGTGAGAAAGTCAATGGGGAAGCCGGCAGGGAATGTTACAAGCTTCTGTCGCCTGCTGCAGGTTTTTCCTTTCTCTCCGTGCACATTCAAAATCTAGCCAGGATGATAGGTTCATTAATTACAACATAATTAGATTATAGATGTGGTTTGTGCTGTGTACAGTACCCTTGAAAAATATTAAAAATCTAAATTGGTCCAAAAGCAGCATCCTAATTATTAATGGGTGGGATATAAGGAACATGTGCTATCCTAATTTAGAGTAGGTATACTGGCTTCCTGTTTAAAATTCTAGTAATCTTTAAACTTCTTAATATTTTAGGATCAGGATGAGAATCTTCTGCTTTCTTCCATACTATCTCTGCTAGCCTGATGACATCATCTTTGGAATCCTTTCTGTATGACTCAATAACCCTTGAAATCTGTTGGCCTGTGGTTAGAAAGAGGATCTTTTCAGGGCCTGCATCAAAACTCTGCAACCTCTTCTCTTGGTAAAGACTTTCCTTTTAGGGAGGCCTTTAGTGTGTAATCTCATCTGGTATTTTTTTTTTAAAATATTATCTCAAGACTTAAATATTTCTAGAACAATGGTTATTTCCTGATGTTTTAATAGTTATTAAATAGAAACTATCTAGAACTCTAGGGGAGATAAATAAAATGAAAATATTTTAAGCAAGAACCAGAACAAGCCAGAGAAGCCCAAACAATAGTCCAAAAATCATTTGAAGAGCAACAATGAATAAATTATCGTATATATCTTAGTCTGTTTACCATTGCTGAGAAGGTCTTTTTCCTTAGCAGTTTTTGCATCATTTTTTTGGGTGGGGCACTGAGGAGACCCTGTAAAGAGTAATAGATATGGGTGGGAACATACAGGGAAAGGTATCTTTTCAGGTAGCCTAAGCCTTAAGGTGTTTAAAATGTTAAAGGTTGAGGTGCTTGGCCAGGAGCCAATCAAATGGATAGTGCTTATAAAATACTACTTTTTTAGTTTTCAAACCTATTCAGAAACAATTGCAGTTTTTGAACAATTTGTAAAAGCTATTCTGCATATAATAATACAGTGCCATATTCGTAACAGAAAGTTATTTGAACATGGGTATGTTTGAACAGATTGTAATCATGGTGACTTACACTCTAGTCACCTCAAGAATGGGATATTGCAGTACACACAACTTGGGGCTACCCTTGAAAAACCACTTGGAAGCTATAGCTGGTCTAGATTGCATCAGCACAGGCAGTAATGGATATGACATGGTATGCCTGTGTGACACCACTTCCTCTGAAAGCTGCAGTGGTTACCAGTTGGCTTCTGGTACAATTCAAGGTCTGGCTACTACCTATAAAGCCCTTCATGGCGTATGGCCTGGTTATTTGAGTGCTCCTATTTCTAAGCCAGCAGAATGAATATTTTTCAAGTCCCTTCAATTGAATAATGCCATCTAGTAGGAACCCAGGGGCATATCTTCTATGCCATAGCCCCTGTTCTTTGGAACAGGATCCCCTCAGAGATGTGTATGGCTCCCACCCAGATGGCATTCCAAAAGACATTGAAAACCTGACTATTTTCCTAGGAGGTAGGGCGGTTGGTAAGGTTATATGCTGTTTTGTATGGCTTTCTGAACACATATAATTTGCTGTGTTATAATTCTGCCTTTTTGTAGTGTAAAGTGCCCAGAGACTTTGGAAGCTGGGCATTTTTTAAACATACGTAATAAAAAACAGAAATTTCTGCAGCTTCCTCAACAATGACTTGAGTGTCGCCTTGTAGCCTCCCATAGAAATAAAAATGTAGATTTAGAGAGTTTTCTCAGAAAGAGATTAATTTTAGGTCTAATAATTTAACCTTAAGATCTGATGTTTCTTGAACTGGTAAGAAATGACATTAAAGACTGAGGCAAAAAGTAGAAAAGAAAACTGGGTAGAGGTATTTTCTGTAAGCAAGAGATTATCCTGATTTGAAGTTATCCTTATCTATAACCCAAACCATTCATAAGTTAAATCTTTCTTTTGCTCCTTCTCTCTCTCCAAAATAATAATAAAAATCTTTCTGGAAGATTGGTCAAGAACAAATATACTATTATGTTTCTCTGGATTTAAGCTGGTGAAAAAAAATGAACAAATATAAAATGTTTCCTTCTCAGGGAAAGATCATATTTGTCGATTCGTAGGCTGTGGAAGAAATGACAGATTTAATTATGTGGTCATGCAATTGCAGGTGAGTTTTTTTACTTTTATCTCTATGTCAATTATTAATGAATCTCTATGTTTGTCTTCTTGCACATACAAAAAATATGTTTTTCTATTTAAGTGGGAAAACTGCAAATGAAATTCAAATATGTAATATGTCTGATTTTCTGTAAGATTATCCAGTTTAAATAAGTTTGGATTCTTCACTGATGGTCAGCTTTATTGCTGAAAATATCTATTTGTGAACAAATTATATATTGTTATGCATTTCCATTACATTTTTAATCTCATGAGTTTTATTAATGTATAAAAAGACTAAGCAAGTATTTTGGCTAATTGTGGAATTATATATATTCTTCAGAAGTCAAGAAGCTTTAACCCATTAGACTGAAATCTACAGGTTTGAATAGTTTAAAAAGAAGTACTTAGAAGAATCTGATTATTCTTTCATTTGCTTAGTTTGTTCTTAAAGTTACACAAATTTATTTCAGCCCTCTAGGATATAATGTTTTTTAAAAAAGAAAGAAAGTTGGAAATGACCTAAATAGCTTCATACTTCTTTTTCAGAAGAAATATTTTTTAAATCAAAAATAGAGAAAAGGTTGCCTTTGGTTTAATTTGATTACTAATTCTATATTGCTATATGCTAATCTTCCCAAGTCCTCCTGGGCTACCTTATTGTGGTGGAGGTTGTTCCTGGGAGGGATGAATGAAAAACACCAAGAAAGTATGCCAAGTGTATATATTCTCAGCAGGGTCACCCAGGGTGTGAAAATTCCAGATGCCCCGGAAAAGCAAGCAGGAGCAATATAGAGAGATGCTATAGATAAATGGTCACTGGAACAAACTGGTGACAATGGAAAAAACATCAACTCATACTTTTACAGTTTTATATTTTTTCTGGTTCAGTTCATCCTTTTCCTGAGTTGCCAAGAATTGTATTTTAGGATGGGTAGCCATACAATTTTTTTAAATAAATAAATACTGTGTAGGGGAAGGCAATGGTAAACCACTCCTGTATTTTTATTAAGGAAACCACATGGATTGAAAATATCAAATGATTGATGATATAGTACTAGTTAATGAGATCCTTGCAATTGTTGACTGGAATACCAAAGTTGGAAATATTAAGAAGAAGAAGAAGAATGTAGTTGTTATAAACAAATCAATCCAAAGTCCTCACTTGGAGAGGTTCTGTTGAAGGAGGCACTATTGGAAGACCTAAAAGAGTAGATTAGGAACAAATCGCCATGGAAAAAATTCTATCTATATGGTCCTTAAGATTTGATGGCATATAATCAAATTACATCCTAACCTCTTCACTTAATTTCTCCATTTTTCTAACACCAGGGATAGAGATTCTTTTTGGACTTTGGAATTTTGGGAATATGCCATGGCTGTTTTCATAAGATGGCTATCATGGGTGGTCCTTAAAAAGCAATGCCTGCCATGGTAGATGTAGGTAGTCACAAGATACATATTTATTTATAATTAAACTAGTGAAGTACAATTCCTTTAGATTGTATTACCATTCCTGTTTGTTCTTGCCTCTTTTTTTTAGCAATTTTCCTCTTGCAGGGATTAAGCCAAACCGAAATACCAAATTACAGCCACTTTTATTAGTCTATATGTCCAAAGGAATTTTGATTTATAGTGATGTTGTTTTGTTATTATTATTACTATAAGTTGTAGCTGAGGAGGGGAACCACAGATTCCTTTAGCCCAGTGGTTCTCAACCTTTCTAATGCCGCGACCCCATAATACAGCTCTCCATGTTGTGGTGACCCCCAACCACTTATACATCACCGGGTGCCAGAGGCGTGGCCAAAGAAAAGGGGGGAAAAATGGCGGACAGCCTTGTTTGGCGACCCCCGTGAAATGGTCGTTCGACCCCAAATGTGGTCCCGACCCACAGGTTGAGAACCACTGCTTTAGCCAGTGCTTATGGTCTAACGTGTATTTTTTAAAATTAGTAATAAAATTCACTGGGAATATCTTCTTTTTGATGCTACATCCTAAAAAAAATTAGCTGTAGCAGCTGATTATTAAATAAAATAAAATAGAACCTATGAAACATTCAATTAAAATGAGCTTCTGTAACTTATTTTATTTGTTCATGGGTAGAGAAGAGATAAGGTTGTTCACTGACACCAAAAAAGGAACCATTTTGTACTTAGTAAATTTCCCTGGAAAAGGCATCTATGCTTGATTGCAAAAGTTTAGGCACTCCTGGGCAAGTGTAAGTGAATAGCAGTTGACTTAAGTTATTCATGGTGCAGTTAAAGACAACCTCTTTCTCTAAATTTGAATGCATACTTACAGTCAGTGAAGAAATTAAGGCTGAAAAGATGTTGAAGATTTTAGCAAGACAAACATCTGAAACACACGTTCAGCTTAACAGAAGCACTTACCAGGGAAGAAAGTAAATGATAGAATGACTTTTATTATTCCCAGACTGGAATATTATTAAAAATCTGTGGAGAGATCTCAAACGTGGTGAATACAAGATGTTCTAAGAACATTTCTGAGCTAGAAGAGTTCTTATAAGGTGAAAAAAAAATCCAAAACCAAGAATATAGAGGAAACATTTGGAAGCTGCTATTTCTGCCAAAGATGGTGTTATAAAGCACTGACTTGAATGGATATTCAAACCTTTCATATTTTTGTTATCTTATTTTGAATCTGCAAATCTCAGGTTTCTTTTTAGTCATTAGTTGTTTAAGAGAAAGACATTGCAGGCAGAACTGAAAGAGGACTTTGCAAGCTTCAGAAAGACTTTAAAATAGTACAGTGTTTCCCAAACTTGACAATTTTAAGGCATGAGGACTTCAACTCTCAGAATTCCACAGCCAGCAACGCTGGCTGTGGAATTCTGGGAGTTGAAGTCCACATGCCTTAAAATTGTCAAATTTGGGAAACACTGAAATAGTATAACAATGAAGAACAAGCAAAATATATACTTTTTTTCTAAAATCATTTGATATTTTAAGTATTGAAAACGCTATCCTTACATTTGCATTTAGTTTATCTGTTAAATGTTAATTTACCAAAAGAAGATGAGAAAAAAAAATCTGGATGTTATTGTTTTCATTTCTTTCAGGGGCGGAATTTGGCCGATTTGCGTCGAAGCCAAACTCGAGGGACTTTCACAATTAGTACAACATTACGTCTTGGGAAGCAAATTCTGGAGTCTATCGAGAGCATTCATTTGGTGGGATTTTTACACAGAGATATTAAACCAGTGAGTTTCTCCATATATCAAAACCAAGAATTTGCTTAAAGTTGTAATTGTTAACATAACACAGCAGCTTATTAATCTAGATACATTTAATCTAAAATCATAAAGATATCTGCGTCTATTTTAAAAACTAATATTTGTTTATCAGCTTATCAATTTTATCAATTTTCAGTTAACATCTCAAAATCTGTAATTATTTTGTCTAATAACTGCTATGAGCTTAAAACATATTTTTAATATAAAAAAAGTAAAGATGATTGTCTTATCTACTGAGAATATATTAACATTTTACTTAAGTGAAGTCAGCAAATTCTACAGAAGATGTCTCCCTCCCGCTTGACTTAGGAATAGGGCTATTATTTTTTTTAGGCTTTTTTTGTCCTTTCTCTTACTAAACACATAATAAAATGATAAACAAGCTCATGAACAGCAACTCTTGATTGGCTGGGTCTTCATATAGGTATAAACTTGTTCTCTCCCCCAGAGGTGCCAACTAACACTGCAGCTGTGATGTCACTGGCCATAAGCCCTGCAACTACAGGAGGGTCTGTTGCCACTCCTCCAGGGAGCCAGATCACCCTTGTACAAAAGATGATTGAAGCTTACAGTGATTTCTTCCATTTCCTGAGGGATACCAGTTTGATACCAATTCAAGACCCTCCCATTTGCCCTGTGGTTAGCTTCTATGATATTCATGTACAACATGATATTTGTAGCCTATCTCAAATCCTGGGGTATACAGATATTCTCTTATTTAAATGATTTGTTCATCTAATCCCTATAGATTGAACAGGGAAGAAAGGACATTTAGATCACAGTGCAAATCCTTGAGGACCTGGCATTTTCAATCAATGAAAATAAGAACATCTTTCAAATAGTACCATCTCTGTGCCATTCTGGACACAGAAAGAGACCTTATTTAGCAAAAACAGATAATTCCATAGGCCTCATGACTCTTGGCAGCCTTCAGGCCAGATGATCAGTACCGTGGCCAGATTCCATTCCTCTCTATTGGTGTCCTAACTCTAATCCTTTCCTGAATTGCATATCTCTAAGATCTCTGAAATGCCTAGTTCTGAAGGTGGAGAATTTTGTTGTGGCTGTCTCTATTCGGGAGGAGGGACATAGGTCTCTCCGTACAGGTCCAGTTGAACATAATCATCAGTGTCAGGGAATAGGGTGCACACTCTATTGACCTTATATGGAAAAAAGCCCAAGACAACACACACTTTTTGGGGCTGTATACAATATGTGATCTGTGAGCAAGGGCCAGACCTTCCTGAAATAACATTTCATCGTCATCTGGCTAAACCAATTTGTGCCTAGACACAATTTTCATGACTAAGATCATAAATTGTTATTTTACTAGGCAGGGGGTTATCCTCTCTTTTGTCCCAGTCCTAAGACCCTATTGTAGAAAGTTTGGCACGAGGCGCATGCCAACTGAGCCAACCCCTGCTCTGCGAGACCAAGTAGCTTTGAGTGTATAGAGTTGCAGCTTCTGGGACCTTAACATCTTTAGTTCTGGATGGGGTTGTACTGGATGTGGGTTCTCCTGAACTGTTTGATGAGCAGATGGCAGTTGTGGCTAGAAGAGGCTTTGTGAAACTTTGTGTTGTGTGCCAGCTATGCCCTTTCATCGATCAATCACTCAAGTTCTGGTCATCTCACGGTTGGACTATTGCAATGTGCTGATGGATAAGATGGCCAAGAGTCAGGACATGAACTTTCATCATCAAGAATTGTCTAAGGACAGATGACACTTTCCCAAATTGTCTTCTAAGTTATAGTTATATCCTTGACAAGACTGATGCTGGTCAAAATCCAATATATTTAAGTTATAAAATAGGAAACTAAAAAAGGAGCTCTGCATGTAAGCAGGAACTATATGCATGTAGAGCAGTGTTTCTCAACCTTGACAATTTTAAGACATGTGGACTTCGTCTCCCAGAAGTCCACAGCCAGCAATGCTGGGAGTTGAAGTCCACATGCCTTAAAATTGTCAAGGTCGAGAAACACTGATGTAGAGCCTTTCCATTGTACAGAGTGCCAGTTTGTTTACTGCTGTTTTGCCTGCTGCTTCTCTTGTTTTCTTTTCTTCATTGAAAATCTTTCTGAAAAATCTACAAGACAACTTTTCGTAATTCTGCTTACTAATTTAGATAACTTATCTGCTTACATTGGAGCAGTTGGAGAAATCAGGTTGATGTGTATCTCTAATTAGCTGTGATGAAATTAAGAAATTTACGAGAAATTTGATTCAGTTTATATTAAAACTCTTGTTCCTGCACTCTTTAACTGGGTAAAATGATGCATCATAGGGCGACTTTTTAAATCAAGGTACCTCAAATGGGCTAACTTAAAGAATGTGCCCAAAATCCAGGACCCAAGACTCCTGTGGAATTGAAATTTTATAAAATTTTATAAAACATGTTATGACATAAAAATGATCATAAAACAGTGTGTGACATAATACAAAATGTGGTAAAACATTTTCCGTGCTGATTGTTGGCTGTGCTGTTCAGCATGAGCTATTGTCAAGGCAGATACATCTCTGAATGTATTCCAACTTTACCAGTGAAAGCAGAACATTACACATTCTGTAAATGTTGAAGGCATTGAGGAATCTGCTAAGAAAATATCTCTCGAAGGATGACCCAACAGGTTATGGGTTGTCAAATAAATCTATGAAATTATTGTACTTTGTATCATTTCCTTCTGTATGGATTGTGACTATTGGGAACAAAGATTCTGAGAGGAGAGAGAAACAGTTCTCTGTGATCTCCCCCAAGATATAGGATAACATATCTCTCTTTTATTTTATTTCTTCTACTGAATTATTTCTGGCTTGTCATTCTGAAACTGGAAAAATGCATATCTCCTCCCACAGGAAGCAACTTTAGAATTAAGAATCCTTTCTAGCCTTTGTCTTTGGATCCCATGGAGATAGATAAATGCTGTAACCCTATCAATAGATCATTCCCACTTTTCCTCAAGCTGGGAGGAAATTCTAGATCCAATATTTACAATTAATTTTCTCTGTATAATAGACTAATCATTCTTTCTAATTAGTGAGCCCTGCTGAATACCTTCCTTCTAAATAACAATAGAATTATGGTATCCGAACAATTGCATTTTTAAAAATACATTTTATTTTTAGCTAAGTGTATGTATCATATTAACACAGAAGCAACAATAATAATCTGTGATTTCAATATCCAATCAATTCAACTATTTTTCTAAATAAGTACAACTGAAATATATGAAATGAAAGCTGATGTTATTGTTTCATTGCTACATTATAAACTTTTTTCTTTTTCTTTTTAGTCTAATTTTGCTATGGGACGCTTTCCTAGTACTTGGAGGAAGTGTTATATGCTGGATTTTGGCTTGGCACGTCAGTTTACAAATTCATGTGGGGATGTCAGACCAGTAAGGAATTTTAATCAGAGTTTCAAAATAAATAATACCTAATTCAGTGTGATAATGTGACTAACAGTATGAATTATTGAATGAATCCATTTTTCAGGATGGTTTTGAAAAATCAGGTTTATGGTATATGATTTTGGCAATACTGTAAAGAAAAAAAATGCAATCATATTCTAGTTTTATCCTGAGGTATTGTCATAGTGTGGAATCTTAAGTGATGCTTAAGAAAACAGTTAAAACCTAGCTTCTGAATACTTTGTTTAGGAGGAGAAACAGATTTCACCTGATAAATACTAAAAATACATGTATTTTTATTACATAGAGTTTTAAAACAAAACTGGTACCGATCTTACAAGGTTCTGGCATTCATTTCAATTTGTGGGGTTCTTTGGAGCATGAGGTTAGCCACCTATGACCTGACTATCTGCTCTACCTACCTCTGATTTTCATCAGCTACAAACTGTATTGTGAATGCAGTTTTCCATCTTCTTTAGTTAATTTCCATGCAGTCTTTATCAGAATCTTAGACAAACATTAACTCAAAAGTTGCAAAATATCTGAGAATTTCTCTGAGAAGAAATATTAAAGTTTATTTTCGTTTGACAGGCAAACTTTTAGGTAGAAGATGAAAGGGGGGGGGGAAATAATAGAAACAGTTACTGAATTGACTGATTCAGATGATTAGAAATGGCCATCAATTTAATTGAGATTAACAATTACTGATGCTGTGATCTAAAATAAATATAATGGACATTAAAAGGGGCTTTTTTAAAATATACTGGACAAGGCTTCATTTCTGGCAAGCTTAGGGCTATGGTTCCCAAAATTTCTGCTTCAGGAATCCTTTGTTTTCAGCCTTTTCCAAGGATTTCAAAATAAAACTGGTCACGTTTCATTAAATTTGTTCATTTGGATAAATAAAGGGTTCTTTAGTTGACTATGTTTCAAAATTGATGTAGATAAGTATTTCTCAAACATTTTGGCTTCAGAACATCTTTTGCATTTCCCCCCAAGAGCTTTAGTTTATGTGGTTTGTATCTATTGATTTTTACTGTATTAGAAATTAAAACTGAGAAATTTAAAAATACTTATTTGTTTGACTTCATGGACCCCCAAGGTCACCTCAGTTGCCATCTTTAAAGACATCTATCATTTGGACCTGGATAACTGGGGCATTGCCTTCTCTCAATAAGATCTGTTAGGAGGGGCTTGCTATAAGTGCCCTTGATTAGAGACTGCCATCTTAGGAAACATAAGAATGCATCTGTAAGTTGCCACCCCCCAATGTCTGAGCAGCACCTTCCCTACTGGTGATTAGAAAGCTGCTAAAATTTGTTTGTTCTTTAAAGATAAGAAGACTGCACTGTTTTAATTGCCTCTTGGTCCGGTTCCATAAAAATATTTGTAACTGTTGCTTTTTAAGATTTAATATAAATATTAATCCCAGCTACGAAATGAAATGTTGATGCCACTCAGAGTTGCTAAATTAGATTATATAATATTACTATTTTGCTAATATATGATGCTATCAACCAATAATTGAAGTTTTAAAGAAATGTTAATAGTAATGTTCCTAAAGTCTAATATTCTTAAATATTTCTAAAAAAAATTATTACCATTGCTTGCATCAGTTCTGGCTACCTTCATTAAGATTTTGTGGGTGGAAGTGTCAAACAGCTTGAGAAAACATTGCCAGCATATTGTGGATTCTGTGATGCAATAGATGTTCAGTTGGAAGCCCAGTTTGCATCTTAAGATGTTAAATGTTTCTGAGTATCAAATTTTGTCTGCCAAATCTTTAAGCAATTATAGCAAGCTTTTGATTAGAATGAACCAATATAGACATAATTTTGTAATACTGTGCTTCCATTTTATTTATCTTTGTAGCTGTAGAAATTTTGATGTGTATTATGTGTACTTTTCAAAAATAAAGAGACTATTCTGTTCAGTGTAACCCTGATTAAAAGTGTGGTTGGTGACTGTGGCTGGCAAAACTGCCAGTGCAAAACATTTATCTTCAGAACTGATAAATACTGTATACCAACCCTGGTAACTGTAAGATATATGGATTTCAATCCCCAGTATTCCCAACACTGGGAGTTGGAGTCCATATATCTAAACATTGCCAAGATTGAGAAA
The DNA here is from genome assembly GCF_016545835.1 of Crotalus tigris. Lineage (NCBI taxonomy): Eukaryota > Metazoa > Chordata > Lepidosauria > Squamata > Viperidae > Crotalus > Crotalus tigris. The sequence goes on along the minus strand of NW_024096464.1, from coordinate 994,310 downwards.
CACTATTGTATACCATTATGTAGGCCTAAACCTGACCTCTTATGCATGTCCAATTGGAGTCATTTTAGGTGTCTATTTTGGCATTCTATCTCTCAGAATTCATTAGTAAACATAGAAGTCCCCTGGTACTAGCATGGAGGGAGAGGCCACTGGAAGCTATTCTGTCGAGAGTTTTTGTCATCTCTGTATCAGATCTGGTAACAAATTTCATTCATAAAATACCCTAATACTGGATTTTGCTGTGTAAAAAAAGGAAAGTGGCAAAAGAGTAGAATAAAATCTGATTAAATAAAATTGTTTTAAGTTACTTAAACTATGATCAAGTTACATATGTCTGTCTTTTTAAATCCAACTTACAGTAGTGGCCAAAATTCTGGAAACCTTTTGGGAAAAGTGTACAGTAGAAATGCCACTTTTGGTTAAGTTTCCACCAATTTTTCTTCTAATTTCTTTATAACTGTAGCCTTGTTCTCTTAATAATACTATTTTACATTGCTTTCTGGGCAACCAGTCAACTCTTTGCACCATTACTTTAATTTTATTATGTTTTACAAGCTCACTAAATAAAAGGAAAAAAAAACCCAACCAACTTGATAGCGACCACATAACACACTGACAAATGTCCTCCTCTCAGCTTTAATACATGACATCAATAACTGAATCCTACTGTGATCTGATTGGCTCATTGCCAAAACAAGATGATACCTGATTGGCTCTCTAAATACTCATGCTTATTGGCTACAATCAGATGAAGGAAAGTTACCTGATATCAACCTTAGCAAGTTGTGCTTCCTTTTTCTGGTTATTTGGTTATAACTTTTCATAGAATACAGTACAGATAATTGAACAAACTATGTTGCATTACATTCTTGAATAAATTATCTTTCCATTGATATATAATTTTATGGTACTACTCCCAAAAAATAGTGGTGTTATTAGTCATCAAACCTCAAAAATACACTTTTCCCAAAAGGTTTCCACAATTTTGGCCACTACTATATATTATAGATAGTCCTTTACTGATTGCTTAGCAACTGCTCAAAGTTACGATCAATTTGAAAAAAGGGACTTACAGCCCCAAGTTAAAGTTCTGATGGTCAGCCCCCCCCTACAGTCACATGACTGAACTTTGGGCTCTCAGCAACATGGTTGTATTTGCAGTGTCCTATGATCACCTGACTGTGTTTTACAATAGTTTTGCTTAAAAACAGCATTTCCAATTTTTGGCATAACCAGGCCCATATTGAACCATTACTTCTCTTAATGATCATGGCATTTTCTTAACAACCACAGCATTCGCTTAACGACCGCCATTAGTGCTTTATGAATGCCACAGCTGTTTTACAAATGCCATGTTCACCTAACAAATGCTGCAAAAAAAGGTCATAACATTTATAATCATTACAACATACAACTGTAATGGGCAAACTCCATTATGGTCATATGTCAAGGATTACCTTGCAGCAGAATCATTATAGTATATTAAAGGAGTGCATTATCAGCAGAAGAAAAACTCCAAAGTAGATAATCAAAATTGTTTGTAGCATCTTTTTTTCTATAAATAGTCGATATTTACTGATTTAATCTGAAATATGGACTTTTTTTTCTCTCCCTTCTTACATTGATAGCCCCGAGCTGTTGCCGGTTTTAGAGGTACAGTGCGGTATGCATCAGTCAATGCTCACCGAAATAGAGTGAGTATGACCATTAACATTAGCCTGAATATTTAATAACTGAAAATTATGCTTGGTGTCTACCACAATTCCACCCTTCTCTATATTTTTAAGGCTGCTGTATAAAAGTTGAAACATAACTGACATGCCCTGAACTTGTCCTACTATTGCCATATTTTATGCTGAAATCCATAGTTCATTAACAGAAGTTTAGATGAATCATTGCTGGTTAAGGGTGCATAAATTGAATATATTTTCAGCATTTGGAATCTATCAACTTATAAAGACCTGTGAGATTTTATGTACATGAAGAGTTGTGAAAAGAATTATTATAAAACATTGAAAAAACACATTTTGCCCCTACACAGCTCTGGATTGCTAGTATGTCTAAACTACCAAAAATATTTGTGTTCTTATTTATTAATTTGCTTATTTTTGTTGTGGGGAAAGGATGAAGAATTTGAGAAATATTTTTTGCCACTGTTTTATTCATGAGATTAATTTTAAGGTCTTTTCCCCTCCTTTTTGTCAATCCTGTTTTATGTATGTATTTTTAAAAATTTGTTTGATGCATTGTGTATATATAAACATATAAATTAAAAATAAAAATAAATCTAAAAAAGTAAAAAAAGAGATTGATCAGGAAACTCTAGACTCAGGATCACTATGAAAAATATACTGGAAATCCAGTAGAAACATTCCACCACTTTCAGTGCCTGTTGCAGCCATTTCCTCATGAAAAGAGTCTGAAATCTGATGATGTTCTACCTACTAAAGCTGGGATGAACATTCAGAGATGAACAACATGGAACAAATGTATAGGAGATTCGTTAGGACAGCTTCCTAGCACTATCTGCTTTGCTATCTGGTTTGTTTCAACCACCATACTATTAGGGAATATTGGCAGCTGTTCTTCTTGATAATAGCATTACCCTGCATATCCCTGAAACAAAAGGAGCATGTGGTTTTCCTCATATTTTCAATGGAAGATTGAAATTGGATTCCTATGAAACTTGAGGCATGTCCTCTGGAACCTGATAGATAATTTTAGTAAATTATCTTGAAATCTACAAGATCTCTTCTATTACCTCCATTGTCTTGGTACTATCTGGATCTGAACAGATAGGATTAACATTTCAATCTGTCAGTGAGTGATTCTGGTCCAGCGTCATTTCAATTAGATCAGACTTTTCTTTCATCTCATGATCCATCACTTTGTACTGATAGAAGTTAACACGGATTATATGAAATAAGTTGTTATGCTTAGTGGTTGCTCTAGGGCTGTAAATTCAACAAAACCCAACCAATGGACACAACCATTATACCTACCTCATTCTTAAATGATATATGTAATCACTTAACTGTTTTAGCTTCCACTCCTCAGATGGCTGTTCATGTGTGCTTGGTGCTTCCAGAATTCTGCATCAATCTCTTAGGAAATTAGAGAAAGGTGGGAATCATACTCACAAGCTTAGTGCAGCATCAAACAAATCTTGAAGATAGTTACAACTTCTGTACTAGAATGCACAAATCTGAATGTTTGGATGGCTGTTCAAAGAATTACTAAAATAACTAGCTCGTTTTTCTTTCAGGCCTGATGAATCCCTCTTTGCATAGCTTGTGTACCTTTATTGCAATAGCATTAAGATTTCCTTTATGTGTCTCATTACTCACATATTTAAATAAGCAATATTCTTAGCGATACAATTGGTATTCTAACACTGGATTATATTGGGTGGGTGTGCAAAATAAAGAAGATCAACATGCAGTCTTCTTTATTTCTATAGGAGATGGGACGTCATGATGATCTTTGGTCTTTGTTTTACATGTTGGTGGAGTTCGTGGTTGGACAACTGCCCTGGAGGAAAATTAAAGACAAGGTTTGTTTAGAAATGTAGCAGTTGAGATATCTTGAGGTTTAACTGTGAGTCTTAATTTAAGATACATGATAAGGTATTTGATATTTAATCGCAAACATAGATTATTTTCATTGGAACTTCATGTAGTGGATAAATTCATCCTTCTGACTACACCTAAGATCCTATCCTATCCCCATTAAAAAACATTAATGTTGACAGCAGTATGGGTGATAGTGGTGGAATTACCAGATTTTAGCTAGGAAGATAAGAATTAAATACTGATTTTTGACAATTGTATTAGGATTAGGAAAAATTGGCTTGAAAATGCTATGTTGCCCAATTCTGTATTCAAACATAAACAGTGATACGTAGCAATGTTATTTTGTACAGCATTTTTTAAAAATTACAGTATATCGGGTACAAGGCTCTATTTACATATGTTAAATAATCAAACCTAACTGCAAGGTAGGTTTCATTTTAGTTCATTGAGTTCATTACATTTCAGTTTTTGCAGTGTTGGAGAATTGTAAACTAGATCTGAACCTGTAAATTTGGAAGTGTTCAATTTTTTTTTTCATACTTTTTCCCCCATAAGAGTATTTCTTTACCTGATTTACAGGTAGTCCTCAAGTTGCAAATGTAATGGAGCCTGCCGATTATGATCAAAAGTTGGGATGAACATTAAATGAACCATCTCACTTACCAACCCCCCCCATCCCTGCTGTCCCCAGTGCAATCGTTAAACAAGCACATGAGTCATTAAATGAAATATGGACTGTCTCGGGGGGGGGGAGAAGATCTTGGGAGGCCTAGTGCAGGCACAAACCCACCTGCCTAAGACCTACTCCCCCCTGAGAAATCCAGTGCTTCGCTTCCCAGCTCTTGGGGTCCCACAGTTACTTGAGCGTCCTCCCTTTCCCATCACTTACCTTTTGAAGATCTCCAGAGCTCAAGAGGTCAGGGTAAGAAAGGAGAACAGGCTGCTCTCTTGCTGGGCCAAATGGCACAATCTCACAAGTGGCCATCTTTTTCTCAGCATAGCCACAAGCTACTTCAATCCATAAAACAGATCGATTTACTGGCTTGGAAAATGACAGCTGCTTGTGGGATCTAAGCATCTAAGAGACCAAAGTTAAGCTCTCTATAAGTGATGAGGTCTGTTTTGCTCGGCCGGCATTAGCAAGCTCTTAGGGATCCAAGCCTTAATTCACTGACAAAGATAGCTGGCTCCCCTCTCTCGCTCTGTGCAATGGTAGAAAGCACATCGTGGGGAAGGGAAATGGCGAATTAAGTCTTGGCCCCAAAGAGCTTCTTAATGCCAGGGGGGCAAAATGGACCTCTCTGCTTACAGAGAGATTAGCTTCTCTTTGCAAAGCAAAGGTCTCTGTTGCTTGGATCCAACAAGCAGCTGTCATTTTCCAAGCCAGCACTTCCAGTTATACTGCACAGCCACAAACTGCTTTGTTGCTGGGTCGCACTGGTCACTGGGTCGAAGATGTTTGTGACTGTGCTCAGAAAAAATGATCACTTGTGGGAGTGTGCCATGTAGCCCAGAAATGGAGCAGTTTGTCCTCCTTCTCTATTCTGACCTCCCGAACTCTGGAGATCATTGGAAGGCAAGTGAGTGATTGGTGACTGAGGTGGGGAGGAGCATGTGGAACCTGAAAGGGTAGCAAAGCAAGCCCAGTGCCTGCGGGGCCCTGGCATGGCAGATTTAGGGGGGAAATGGGGGTCGCTGCAGCATCCCTGCGTCCAGTTGTAAAGCTGAATGACCATGGAGATGATGTAGCTGTCTTAATTTTGAAACTGGGTTGTATGTACCTTTTGATGAGTCTGTTGTAACTTCAAACAAGTTGTGAATTGAGGACTACCTATATATGCTTGGAAGGCCATATAAAAATAGAATATTGTGTATTGTAATAGTAGCAGTATTTGCTATTCATATCTAAACATAATCCAAGGGAGGCAATACATACAAAATTATTGTTATGACCTTGAATTAAATTATCCCGAGACAGGAAACATAAAAACTCTAGCATATACCATAAAACAGATTTTAATCAACCTCACAATCTGGAGGATAAAAACTGAAAAAAATGGAATTAATATAAGTTAGGAATGACAGAGTCCTGCCCTCTTTGTGTTAGTTTCCCTCTTCCCAAGTGTTAAGTGCAATCATCAAAAGTTTGAACATTCCAGACTTTAATATAGAAATAAAAAAGACAAAACCTATTACCACACATATAAGTTCAAGTAATATAATGTTAATTCTAATGTATTTAAAATTGTAAGTCAGATAGAAGGTATGGTAACTATTTAACTTGTTTGCTTCTAGGAGCAAGTAGGCTCTATAAAAGAGAGGTATGATCACCGGCTGATGCTGAAACATCTCCCTCAAGAATTTAACATCTTTTTAGATCACATTTCTTCTTTAGACTATTTTACTAAACCTGACTACCAGGTATTTATTTCTGCAAATGACTTGCAAATGTTCTTTCTTTATTATTATTTCAGTTATACTGACGATGTAAGCCTTCATTACTTACTTTGAGGATTTTATATGTTCCAGTCTACATTTTAGAACCATATTAAATTCATGGTATATTAAATGTGTTTGCCATTCCTGGGTGATTGTATTTGAATATTGGCCTTCAATTTTTATAATTCTATTTAACTGGCTTTCAATTTTTATATTTCTATTTATTTTTTTTACTTTTTGTAATTGCTTTGAAAGTTTTTCCACCTAACTCAGAGTATAAATCTATACTCAATAATCCAGACACAAAGTATATTATCATAAGTAAATTTGAATTATAACTAACAGAGTGAGTAGTACTATTTAACTGGCAACTATTTAACTTGTCTGCTTCTAGGAGCAAGTAACTTCTATAAAAGAGAAGACACTGAGTTGTTGTGTTACATGCCATTACAATAGCAATACCATGGTGAACTTGGTTGCCTGTTGAAGCAGGTATAAGATAGCACTGAGGATGAGAAAGTGTGAAAATAAGTAGCAGCACAAAAGAATTTTCTTATAAATTTGGTTTAGTTTTTTTCTCTTGAAAGAAAAACTATTTTAAGTCCCTGGTATATTCCTGATACTTAATAGGATATTTATATCTCCTATTCTTATTTTATTACCTGGACATGCAGGTAGAATTCTTTTAGGTAGAATTCTTTTAAGCAACATCAAGAAATTTATAGGCTGTGTTGTTTAGGAGATGAATAATCATAGTATTTAATTTTACCTAATAATAAATGTATTATGAAGATCTTGTATATCAGAACAGAGTTTTCAAAAAGTTGTTTGAAGAAACAATTGACATGAAATATAATTAATTATTTTCTTTGTTTTTATAGCTTCTCATGTCCGTTTTTGATAACAGTATGAAGAATTTTGGGGTGACAGAGAGTGATCTGTTTGATTGGGAAAAGAGTGGGGCTGATGGTTCTCTTACCACTACCACCACTTCAACTACTCCTCAGCTACATACTCGACTGACCCCAGCTGCTATAGGGTATTTTGAATCTTTTTTTTGGGGGGGGGATGTTAGATGAATTAGCATTTCAAGTTATAAGTGCTTCTTCATGGAGAATAGAATAGAATAGAATAGAATAGAATAGAATAGAATAGAATAGAATAGAATAGAATAGAACAGAGCTGGAAGGGACCTTGGAGGTCTTCTAGTCCAGCCCTCTGCTCGAGCAGGAGAACCTATACCATTTCAGTCAAGTGATTGTCTAGTTTTTTCTTAAAAACCTCCAGTGATGGAGCGTCCATGATTTCTGGAGGCAAGCTGTTCCACTGGTTAATTGTTTTCACTATTAGGAAGTTTCTCCTTAATTCCAGGTTGCTTCTCTCTTTGATCAGTTTCCAACCATTGTTTCTTGTCCTGCCCTCTGGTGCTTTGGAGAATAATTTGACCCCCTCTTCTTTGTGGTAGCCCCTCAAATACTGGAATACTGCTATTATGTCACCCCTGTTTCTTCTTTTCTTTAGACTAGCCAGACTCAAGTCCTGTAGCCATTCTTCATATGAGGCCTTTCATCATTTTAGTTGCTCTTTTCTGAACTTTTTCCAAGGTCTCAACAGCTTTTTTGTAGTATTGGTATGGAAACAGATACTCCTTCATAATAAGATGCTGACAAATCTTAAATCCCTATTATAAAATATATCAATCTCAGATTAAGATCAAGAATCTGAGATTAAGTTCATGCATCTCAGGCTACTTGACGGATAAAGATTCAGTGTTCTGTGTCAGATATTTAGAATGGTGTCTTGCATTTATAATAACTTGCATTTGGTCACTTTGACCAATAAGATAATAGATAACTATGTCTTTTGGAAGAGAAGGGTCATCTTTAAATTGCTGTCCTCCAGAAGTGTCAGGAAATATTCATTCATAATATAGCCAGGTTGAAAACAGTTCAGGTGGCATGATGAAATTGGGAAGAAATTTAAAACAGTCAATTATTATTATGCAGCTCATTCTAATGGTTATTGCTTAGTGGGGGAAACCAGAAGCAAAAGTGATGGAATAGTATCTTCTCTTCTGGTCCTTATCCTAATGGGGTAGCATGCTGACTTCATTAGCATATGGAAACCTGGAAGTTAGGGAAGATTGTTTTAGCATTACTAGTCTAAGGCAGAGAGGAAGTAAGTGTCAAAAAGAACACTTACACGGAAAAGAAACTGGGACATCTTTAGTATTAATTTTAACTTTTTCATATATAGAATTGCCAATGCTACACCAATACCAGGAGATTTATTACGAGAGAATACAGATGAAGTATTTCCTGATGAACAACTCAGTGACGGTGAGAATGGTATCCCTATTGGAATCTCACCAGAAAAGTTACCAGAGTCTCCTGGACATCGTCTTCAGGAAAAGGATGTGTGGGAAGAAATGGATGCTAACAGGAATAAGATTAAATTGGGCATCCATAAAGTAAGTATTGCAGTCGAATAAATGATAGCATTTTCTTTTTTTCTTGTTAACATATACATATATATCTGTTTCCAATAGTGACTAATCAAATATCCATGAAAAATGGAGTATGATGAAGAAAACCACTTAATTTGTCCCTGATGTGATGTATGTGTGTGTGTGTGTGTGTGTGTGTGTGTGTGTGTGTGTGTGTGTGTGTGTGTATATATATATATATATATATATATATATATATATATATATATATATAGGTTTCATTTCTATTGGTTAATTGTGCTGCTGAAAATGTTTCAATGAATTTCTTAAGAGAATGATGAAATGGCTTTGTCTTCATGTAGTGCTAAGTAGTCTCAGTCCTTTCTCCACGTTGTTTATAGTGCTTATCAGAATATTTGGTTAAGAATTTTAATACCAGTGCATATTACACTAGAAGTACAGGTAGTGCTCGATTAACACTCAAGCAGATGCAACATGAGGCGAGAGTTGAAATACACACACATACATATCTGCACATTTATTTCCCAGAATTAAAAATAGGTGCCTATGTTTTTTTCTTCTGTCCAGTCATGTCCAATTTTCAAAGACTGCTTGGAAATGGCCCTGTAGTTTTCCTGGCAAGGTTTTTGAGGAGTGGTTAGCCGTTGTCTCTTTCCTAGGGCTGAGAGACTGACTGGCCCAAGGTGACCTAGCTCATTTAAAAATGAGAGAAAATGGGAATTACAATTACAATAAAATAAAGCAAGTTAGAGCAACAAATACTAGAATGTCTGAAGAAAAACAGGCACAGGAAGAAAATTTAAGAGTCTGAAGTTAGGGAGGCTACACGGGTTCATGAAAATTGGGTGAATAGATCTATTGTAGATCTAGGTAGTGAACTAGTGGTCAAACTTGATATAAAATAGCTGCTTATTTAAATAATATTTCTAAAATCTTTAGTTTTTCTATAATAGAAACTGATTTTCAAATAGAGGGATTATGTCAACTGTTTTTAAAATCACATTTAGAAAATGCTTTACATAAGAATTATCTTATATCCAAATATTTTAATAAGATTGGGATGTTATCCTAATGTTAATTTATTTTTTTATATTGTGACACTCCTTTATAGGCTACTACAGAAGAAGAAAACAGTCATGAACCAATCAATGGAATGTTTAATGCACCAAGCCTTGGTTCTCCAATTAGAGTCCGCTCAGAGACCACACAGCCAGATCGGGATGTTCCTCTGGTACGAAAGTTACGATCAATCCATAGTTTTGAACTGGAGAAGCGCCTGACTTTGGAGTCAAAACCAGATGCAGACAAATTTCTGGAAATCTGGTAGGTAATGGTTTGTTTTATGCAGATGTTACTTTGCAGTGGCTTGGTTTGGTTTTGTCTATAGGTGCGTGCGTATGTAATTCTTTACTGTTGTTTAATTAGAATATCTGCAGTAACTAGAAAATCATATGCATATATAGATTTACATACAGCTAACCTTCATAGCAGTTTCATTCTAGCCAAATGGTGGATAATGAAACTATAGATGATAATACATGAAAAAAAGTATTTTGTTTATATAAAAAGCCAGCCTGCCATTTTGCAATGGGTCACTGAACACTCAGATATAGAAGATATATAAACGGCCCCACAAAAAAAAGTGCCAGGCTTGAACTACCATGTTAGCAATGGACAATTCTGAGTAGGATTCGCACCTCACACCGTGTCTGCCAGGACTCTCTGTATCAATGGGGCACAGCACCCTACCCTCAGTGCAACTGCGGAGTCCCACATCAAACTGTAGATCACATTGTGACCGGCTGTAAGCTGAGGGCATATACTGGTCAAGTATCTGATGTTTTTAATATAAATGATGATGCGCTACATGCTTAAAATACACAGAAATGTCCTCCAAAACATGGATGCAAGAAACTATTTTCCAGGGTCAAGTAGTAGAGTACTGTATGTATTTTATTTTCATGAATAACTTGGACCACTTATTTTTTTCTAAAAAAATTTTTTGGGAAAATATGTCTGTTTAGAGGATGACGTGTAGATTCTGCTTTATATTCCTCAAATAATACAAATCCATTGATATATCATTTTTTTTTTCTTTTATCAGCATGGAGAAAAAGAAAAGAGAGCTTAATGGTGGCAGTGGCAAAGAACCTGTAATTCCAGCTTCTCAGAGAATACGGGCTCCCACAGCTTCTTCCGGTCAGGAACATGTCTGGCATTATGATGAAGAGTATCTGCCTAAAGCTTCCAAGCTGGTTTCAAGTCCTTCTCCAGAACAGGGTGATGGTGGTGTTAGCAATGGATACGTTGCTGTCAATTTGAATTCCTGCCAGCAGGAGGTAGACTCCAAGGAATGGGTGATTGTTGATAAAGAGCAGGACCTTCAGGATTTCAGAACTAATGGTGCTACAGGGCATAAAACAACTGGAAGTCCTTCTGATGAAGAACCTGAGGTACTCCAGGATTTTGAAGAGTCCCCCCAAGAGGATAAACTTGGACTTCAAACCAAGCCTACACCTGATGGAGCAGCATTTGATTTGGGCGCTGAATGTCATGGAATTGCAGCTTCTGAACAGTTTACAGATCAACTAGAACTCCCAATTGGAATTGCTGGTCATGCTTTTGCTGTCACACCTACAAGCCTATTGGAGGCACAAGCAGAAGGGGCTCTTACTCCAGTAAGTAAACTAACAGCTAGAGTCTGTTATAGTTCAGGCAAATTAAGAAATTGCTGACTGTGAAAACATGGCATTTAGATTACAATCAAAGCACTGTTTAGAGATGATAATCTGTTTTAGTTCTTTGAAAAGAGGGTGAAAGTGTTCTTAACATTTTTAGAAATATTTTCCAAATACTCTACTAAAAATGTGTTTTTGCAATTCCCAGAGCTCTTGCCACTGATTTAATTATTGTAAACATTAATAAATATCTTCAACAAAAATTTGAAACCAGAAAAGCATAATAACTATGATTTTTGAACAATTATTTTCACAGAGTATTTTCATAGAATATTTTTTAAAATATGAATTACACTTTTAGCTCAAAAGTAGGCAATGATTATTTCAGAAATAGAGAAAACTGATGGAGTGCACATATGAGCTTACTTAATTTTAAGTCTTTATTTTCAGATGCTAGTAACCGCTATTAAATATATTTTTTACTTTAATATATTCTTGAAAAGTTAATTCTTACATGTAAAAATATAAATTGGCTTTGCCTGATAGCTGAAACTGTTTTATGTACGTGCCAAAAAACAGTCACTATAAATAACTTCCATCTTCTGGGCCATGTTATTTGAGCATCTTAACATTTTGTTTCAGATTTCAGATTTTCCAAGAGAATGGTTCTGTCTTCTTTTTTGGGCCAATATCATGGCTATTGCTGTTTCTTTATTTTGTATGCAGTTTTTCTTTTACTCAAAATTCTTTTACTACTTTTGTTAAATACAACATATGTTTAAATAGAATATACAGTTACAGTACATTTATGGTGTATATGTATATCTATGGAGAGTCTCAATCATCCAGGTCATGGTTGTCCCACAGGTGCTTTTCTAAAAGGTAATTGGACTTTCTTGTTTGTTTGTTTTTTAAATTGTTTCACTTATAATTCATGGAGCTTCTTCAGTTCTAATTGACTGGTGGGGAATGGAAGGATTAATGATAACCATTTTCAAAGAAAAAAACAAGGAAGTCCAGGTGCCTTTTGGAAAAGCACCTTTGGGAGTACATAGTACACTTTTTTTCATTCAAAAAAAACAAAGAATAGTAATGACTGAAAATGGTGTTACTGCACTTAAGAGTTGTTATAAACATAGTTTGATTTGTGTCTAAACACTAAGGATAGAAATCACGTTTGTTTTTTATCCTCTGGCACATACGTTTCCTTCATAATGCTCTTAATACTTATTATTTATTACTAAATTGATAGCTGCCTCTTATCCTTAGCACAATAAATTGATTTGACCATAAATCAAAATCATAATCTAGTGCTGCAAAAATATACTGTTTAAATATCCTTCTCTTGCAAACAAGGATAATGTTCCAAATTCTTTATTTTCCTTTTGATAAATAACAGCTCTTTATGACATCTGAGTTCAAACTGAGATGAACTGAAACCTGGATAGGGAAGTGGGAGATAGTTCCTCTCTCAGGAATATGCTGATATAGATTTTAGGTCTGGCATTATCTGTGCCCCCAGAGCAGGGGAGAGGGGGCAGATTTTATTCTCTGTGAGATTCTATTGGCATTAAGAGGCACTACTTTATAGATAACCAGATGTGAGACCTCATTTATGCAGTTGGGCCCAAAGGGCTACTTGGCATTGACACTTTTATACTGCTTCCCATACTGAACAGTGACATCTCTGCCAGGGTACTATCCTTATTGTTGAGATGGTAAGAGTATCCTTGGTTAGTACTGTTGGAGAACTTTACCTTCCTTTCATTTGGTGAGAGGTCTGGAGTAGCCTAGGACTACATGGCCACCAATGACTTCCATGGTCTTGATTCAATATATCAAGAAACTAGCTGAAATAATTTTGTGTCTGTAAGTCCTAAGGAAATGTGTAGAGCCCTCTGTACTGTCAGTTCCATACTTTCTGGTTACATCTTTTAAGTGGTTAGATATCTTAACTATGGTTAGTTAAGGTTGCCCATGAAATAGCAGGAGGTGGGATTCAAGCAGTTAATAGTTCTTTGAATTAAGGGGTAGTTTTTTCACTCTGAAAGGTGTTATGGTGTACTTCATCCTTAAGACGTTTTTGCTTAAGTCAACTGTTAAATAAATTTAGGCTTCTTCAGCCTACCTTTTAAGAAAGGTTATATAGAAACAAATGGTCTTAAAAGTACAGAGAATCCTGAAAAAGCAAATTATTTGAACCCCTGCCAAACAGGTTTCAGTCCTGGTACAGCACAGAAACTGCATTCTGTGATGCTTTACTATAATTGCAATTATAAGGTTAGTGTTTTAAAAATATGTATTAATGTAGTCAAATTGAGTAAATTATGTACTAAGAACAGGTTCAATGGAGATGAACATGTCAAATAATTTAGCATACAGCTTTATATCAAAGATATTTTATATGTTCTACTTGATACAATAACAATATATATTTGCTTTTCTTACATAAGGTAAAAATAAGAGTACGTTTATTTGTACTACACCGTTATTCCTCTGCTGTTTTAGAAAGCCTTCCTCAAAGCAACCTGCAACTATGGCATGAAAAAATCTGTACACTAAAAAGTATAACTTGAAAGCCACATGAATGAATGAATGAACCTTTATTATCAAAGTACAACATGTATACAAACATTAAAATCATTTCATATTTAAAAACTTCTTGGTAGACTGAAGCTCAGAAAGAGAAAGACAACTCAATGAATTTTGCCTAGGAATGAATATGGAGATTTTACTACTGATGTCTACTTTTAACTCCAATAATATCTACAGTGAGAAAAATCAAATTTACTTACAAACTAAACATTTATTTAGTCCCCTGCCCCCATTATCATAAAGATAAAAGGAGGAAAAAGAAAACAGATTTGCAAGATTCTGCTACTATTACTATTCTAATAAAAGTAGATTTAAGTCTACATAGCACCTGTTTTTCAGTATGTTCTTCTTTATAAGTCTGATATTAACCTTACAAGGCAGAATGTGCTTCCTCTGTCTTCATATGAATTAGGGGGAGGGCTGTCTGGGCTCAAGCCTCATTCATTGATTATTGCCTTGGTAACAAATGCTCTCTCTGTCCTTTAAGGCCATCCTCTTTACTCACAACATTATGCTCTTAAGTTCCCATGCCATTTGGATTTCCTGACTATGATTCATTTTTCTATATATACATACTAAAATTTTTATCAACATAGTTTAGCAAACTACAAAATGTTTGGATTTTATAAATACAGCTTAATTGTGTTGTAGGAGACTATATCCAAGGATAAAGAGCCGGGCATATCATACTAATCACACCAGTGCAAGCCACTTTAGGAGAGCCCACTTCTGATTACTGCCTCAAGAAACGCTTCACCTCTTCATTTCTGGCATGATTTTCTGCGCTAGGCATCTTCTATCTTGAAATAGACTTTGAAACCAACATTTTTAATTCTTATGGCTAACCTAGATGTAACAGTAGAATGGACTGTAGTTCCTGTATGTGGTTGGTGAGAATCAGCCTTCTTCATTTGTTCAACTTTTGCCTTCTAGGGACACCTATGTCATATATGGATGACAAAATAGTGATCACACAACTTTCTTCAATTCAGAAGATAATGGTATGCACATAACATACATAATCTGGATTGATCTATTCCTTAGTGTGAATTTAAACAACCAAAATGGTCATATACTGTACATAGGATCCAGTATTCTCCTTTGTGGAGGATTTTACTGCTATGCTAGTTCAATTTTCTATACATCTCATCCTGTTCCAAATAGCCAAAAATTCTTGGATGAAGCCTTCCTCAGTGCTTATAACATCCATTAAGAGTCTTTATCAAATTTAAGAAGATGGTAGTTCTATTCTATTCTAACTGCCATATCCAAATCCTGATAGCTTTGTTAAGCTTGGCTTAGCTTCCCTTGTCTGATTTCTCAGAGACATAATGCATTGCCAATTTGACCAGATCTCTTTTCTCCCCCAAACTATGATGTCTCCCTTGGACGACTCCTCAGATTCTTCTTCAGAAATAAGCTCAAGGGAGAATGAGCCCATTCCTGGCATGTCAGGAACTCAGTTAATTAATGACTCTGAACAGTGGGCAGAAAGAGAATCAGAGGGGGCTTCAGCTGGAGAAAGCCTGCAGGGGCAGACCGCCGGTGAAGAGGAGGAGGAACTGCCTTCTGCACCTGATCCGAGATTGTGCAGGGCAGAGAAAAGGCAGGAGCAATGGAGGCCAGCCAGACTACTCAGGAGGAGAGGAGCCCGCCCGTTTTGATGGGCTGCATCGGGAAACTGGCTAATTATGACAGCAGGCAGAGGGAGGCGTTGCTGGGAATGATGTGTTGATTTGCTGGCTGTTTGTTTGTCGTGCTTCCTGCTTCACCGTGTTTGGAATTGTGCCTTGGAGACTCTGAACTTTTCTTGCTAAGTGAGCTTTCGTGTGTATATTTAATTTTTGCCCAGTGGATTTAAGTTTGTTGGGTGGAGCCATTTGTCTAAGCAACTTTCACTTATTTATGGACTATTAACCAATTCCTTTCTGAACTAATCTTGGCTTGCTTGTGGCTGGACTTATTGGGACAGTTCTGAGTATTGTAAAGGGAACTACTGGGGAACATTAATAAACTTACTAAATCACAGTTACATGCAAGTGAGTGAGTGGGGCAGCACATGAACTCATTATGTGGAGATTACATCTACAATCTTTAGTTGCAGTAGATCAGGTCTTTCCTGAATTGGAAGCCTTACATTCAGAAAGCTTATATGAAGAGGTGGGACAGATTCCTCAGTTTCGTAACCTCCAATGACATCATTTCAGGTTTCATACTGTGTTTTGGAATTTTTATTGTTATCATTTTTAAAATGAAGAAAGTTTATTTTTGTCTATAAAAGTTTATCTTGTTACAATCTTCATAATCTAAAGGAATTTCTGTTTTTTCTCATCTGGCTGTGAAGCAGTTTTATACAAGTTTGTATAAAAACAAACTTATAAAAGTTTCTTTTCTGTCCTCTGAGAATCAAAGCCCTTTAAGACCTTAGCTGCTTGACCTCTTCATTTACTCTCTCAGAAGACAGCATTAGTCATTGTGATCACATCACATTCAGTCTGACATTCCAGTGAGCTCCATGCTTTTATATTCAAGTGAATCTTACCTAATTTTCTATAAGGAGAAAGTGAATCTGTGTCTCCATTCCCCCCCCCCTGCTGAAAGCAATCTCTGATTTTCATTTATGCTAAGGAGAGATCTTCCCTGTATTTTTTTCAAATCCAGAAAATTCTTTAAAAATAATTATGTATAGGTGTGATATTCAGATAGCGTCATTTCTGACTTCAACATAAGAAGGATCCATGCTTATTTCTCTCTTGTAATAGGCCACAGCAAATGTTTTTTGCTGAATAAATCACATGAACAGTTATATTGGGTCAGACAAATCCAGATTTGCTATTCCCTGAAACTGATGGCTTCATCAGCAGTAGGATCTCTCTTTAACACTTTATTACAGCCGTCTGATCTTAGCTGGGATTGTTTGCTTGAGAGAATAATTTGGCAGGGCAGTTTTATTCTCAGTTTTTTTCTTATTGTTTACCAGCCTCCTTGTATAGGAGCTTGCTACTAAGCCATGTATGTAAATCATAGAGACCACTGGTTATTTATCTGTAACTGTCATTCTTAATATGGCCATCCATGAATCCAAATGCCAACCATCCATTTTTCCGACCTGGTTTCAAGGACAGCATTGTCAATATTAGCCTGTTGTAGCTTCTTTGAAATGGATGACAATGGCAGGAATCCTAATTTCACATGCTGAATCTAATGAAGGGAAATGGGCTTCCTACCAAAAGTCTAAAGTTCCAGAATGCTCTACATAACGTTACTGTGCATGTGCAGAATCCATATATGCAGATTCATAGATAATTACTTAAAGAACTGCAATTATAGGTAAGTAATCAGGTCCTTTGTTGTATTATTATGAAGTAGTTATTATGTGTTTTCGAACATCGCATCTACAGTAGAGCGTTATATCTGCAAGCTGATAAAAAACACTGCTTGAAAATGAAAATTGGTTCAGATCCAGATTTTATTTCCAGTAATAGTGTTCCCTGAAGAGATTTCCAGCACCACAAAGATTGTTATTTCCTGGAAATAATAGGAAATTATAGGAAATAGCAAATGTTGCTATCCTACCCAGGGAAGTTTTCTCCTTCTATAAATAGAATAAACTTTTCCAATTGTGGAAGCAAGATCTGGATCCAATTCAGTACATTTTGCTATTGTATGGTTATCTTGGTCAAGTAGGGTTTACAAGGCAATCTCATTTTTTAGTAATTCCTTTAACAAGTAGTATTATTTTATAACCACTTTTCTGAATGTTCGGTGTTATTGGTGGCATATGGGGAAATATTGGTAAATCATAGGAATAAAATAAGTAGTTTGTAGTTTCATTTTTAAAACTATTATGGTTTCTTACTGAAAATAATTACTGGAAGAAAATGATAAAACTAGATAAAGAATAATAAAATGGTCTTATTAAATATTTGAAACATTTTCTTTCTTTTCCTTGCCATATTCTCACAGCTCAGCTCATTTCATATCCCGCATTTCTCCATCCCACGAATTTCAAGTCCCACCATCTTCTATACCCTGAACCCTATATCCCACTTCATCACCCACATGGATCCTAAGAAAGTGACAAGCTTTCCAAGGAGTCAGTCAGCAGAGAACCACTCTTCCTCTTCCTGGTCACCTTCCTGTAGGCAACTTCCTGTTATTCCCTCTGGAAACAAGTTTCCCCCTGTCATTCACATCTCAAAAGCACAACTCCAGCAGGTGATTGCATCTTCATTTTCATCAAAGCAACTGCACTGTTGGCCATTTGAAATGCTTTACAGTTCCCAATTAATATGCAGGGCTGACATTTGGATTATTTGTCTTAGTAGGAAAACTGAAAGATGGGAGATACAGCTTTTTTGAGGAAGAGTCATTTTAAAGAACTAAACTAGTTTAAAATGGTAGCAAAATCTTCACAGGATAGATCAGAGTGAATCCACTAACTGATATTTTATGTAACAGATAAAATTATTATTCAGAAATTATGAATGACTTTTTTGTAATTTAAAGTTTGGGGAATAGTTTCAGTAAATAAGACTCAAAATTAAAGCTGATAAAATTAAAGCTGGTATATAAGTGATTGCTGCATGTACAAAAAAGAGAAAGAGAGGGTTTCATAGATTGAGAAAGCATGTGGTATTTCTTTTAACAAGTATAATGCTAAAATACATATTGTTCAAGGCATGAGTTTAATAATAGAAATCAGTAGTATTAAAGAAAACTGTCAAATGGAAAACTCCAATTAATCTTTAAGAACACAATACTCCAGCTTGCTTGCTTTTTAGTAATCTTATAATAGATATTATCCATGTTATTTTAATTTATAATAAAAATAGCTTTATAATAATAGTAGAGCAAATACTTACAATAATTATTAATCATTAAAGCTTAACCTTTAATTTGACTCCATCCCATCATAAACATTACCATATGTAAAATTTATTTCTGCATGTAACTTTTTCCTTTATACATAAAATACTATTTCTCTCAATGTAAATTTTTGTTGCTAATTGAATATTATTAAGCAATGATAAAAAGATTTTAAAAATATTCCAAAGATCAAATTTTCTATCAGTGAACTATATAAATCACATTTTCTAACTAGCAAGAAGTATCTCTTTAACTAGATTTTGTACATTTTTGGTCCTTGGTGTTTTACTTTTTTTATGGTGAAAATGAAATCATTATTAAAAACTTAGTCCTAATAATTTAGGAGTTAGCACTCTGATAGTGGGCATTAACTGCACAATCTTATATAATGGCCATAGTATTCAAAACAGAAGAAGAAATAATCTCTCAATTTTTCAGAATGATTATTTGCTTTTTAATTAAAGTAACTGTACTGTAACATGAAAACTAAAAATACATTTAATATTTGAAAAATTAAAGAATTGAAACAAGAAAAATATATTGGAAGTGCTTAATCTGTGTAGATATCAATTCTATATAAATAAAAAACTGATAGATATTTGTAGCTAATAAATGATGGCTATATTTCTTTGGTGCTACGATACTTTTTTCAATCAAACCAATTTCTAATTTATTCAAAGAAAAGAATAGCCTTTTGTATGTTTTGTTGTAGCTAAAGTCATCTGAAATGTTGCAAAATCACTAAATCTAATGAGAATTCTGAATGCAAGGATTTATTGGAATCCAATACAGGATTGCAACTGAATGAAATCATCAGATTTTCCAGATTATTTATTTATATTCATATTCATATATATCTATATGAATATGAATATGAATATAAATATAAATATGCTAGCAATCCAAATTTTAGAAATATATATATATATGTATGTATGTATGTATGTATGTATGTATGTATGTATGTTTATTTATTTCATGGCATTTTCTTCCTCTTGTTTCTTCTTATCCTGTTTAAATCAAGAGTATGGAGCATTTTTATTTTTATTTTTGAGGGCAACGTTCCTTTAGGAACCCCAAACTGCCAGTAAATGGAGCCAGAGCACAAATTAAATAGGGCCATTCCTTTTTTCCTCTTTCCTTTGTTCCTTGATTTCATTGTTGAGCAATCATCTAGGAAAACCTCTTGATTTTTGTAAAAAATTGTGAATATTTTTCTTTACACATTTTTTCATAGCTTCCTTCTGTTTCATCATGTCAAGGAAATAAACAGTCTTTATTTGATCGAATTGACTTCTATTGCAGTCCATAAAACAAGACATCTCTCAATCTATTATTTAAGGGCATCTTTCTCTCAAGTATTCAACTTTCAAATCTGTACATGACCATTGAAAAAAACACTTGCATTGAATGTTCTGGTGTTTATCATCATTGAAATGTTCTTATAGTTCATGGTCTTGTCTAAATTTGTCATTTTCTCCCTTCCTAGATAATCTCTTTATTTCTCAAACACACTGTTTATTTTTATCTCTTCTTGATCTCAAGGGAAAAAAATATAGCTATCTGCCACCTTAGCTTGGATTTTTCTTTTCATTCTTATTTTCATAATAAGCTTTTTTAAACGTTAACTTTTGAGTAAAAAAGTGATACCATTGGTATATATTAGATTGTTAATGTTTCAGACTCCAATTTTGATTTCAGCTGGGATCTTCTCCAATTCCGCCATTCATACATTTATTGTGCAAGTTACGAACAGTATGCATCATCTGTCTCACTTACTTATTCTGAGCTGTTCTGTTTCTCCAAATTATTAAGGTTCTTCAAAAGATTAATCAGGTGTTTTGCAGACTATTTAGCTCTTTTACAATCCATATTCTGGCATAATTCATGTAGCCACAAAGCAAAGATAAATCATCTTATGTTCTCTTATTTCATTATCTACCTTATATTAGCTGTGTGATCTCATGTGTCCCTGGTCTTTTCTGAAATCTGATTTTATTTGGAATTTCATATTTGTCTGTATTCTTTCCTGTAGGTTCTTTAAGAAAATTTTCCTTGTAATAATAGAAAGTACTTGTAGCTTGGGGTTTAGATTTTGGCAGTGGTTTGCTCTCCATGCTTATTTCAATTTAGTTTCTGAATGTTTCGTTACCAGACTAGGTAACATCATGAGCAGAATTTAAATATAGCTCCAAACGAACAACCAATCACACAACCAACTGACCACACAGGCACACAAGACATTTATAAGCTAAGGAAAATAGGACAAGAAAATCCTGATGTTGATGTTTCCTAGTCTGGTAACAAAACATTCAGAAACTAAATTGAAACAAGCTTACAGAGCAAATGACTGCCAAAAATATTTCTTGTGTCAGATATAAAAGTAGTCTTGGTTTGGTAATTTGCACATTCTTTTGAATTTCCCATCTTTGTTGTAGAGATGCACATCAGTTTCTTCCAGTTTTTGGGACAGCATTGTTCTGTATTGTTAACATTGTACTCTGGATTAGTAGTCTGAATTACCTTTCCTCTAAGAGCTTTAAATAGTTCAGTGAATCTGTTCATTTTATTTGGCAGCTGGTCTATTCCTGTATTATTTCAGTTTCTTGTAAAGTTGATTCTTAAGTATATTCTTTTTCTGAAAATGTTTCTGACATTCCATAATCCTTTTCATAAAAGTTTTCAATATAGTTGTCCCGTCTTATTCTACCCTCATTTGCCATTGTTATATCTCTTCTGTGATTAGTTTCAA
This sequence comes from Crotalus tigris, assembly GCF_016545835.1. Lineage (NCBI taxonomy): Eukaryota > Metazoa > Chordata > Lepidosauria > Squamata > Viperidae > Crotalus > Crotalus tigris. The sequence goes on along the minus strand of NW_024096464.1, from coordinate 972,938 downwards.
GTATTTTACTTTAGCTGTATACTTCCTTATAGGCCTCTTTTCTTGTTATTTGTTAACATCGTTGCTTAAGGTATCTTTTCCTTTATAGTTTAACAGTGGAATTCTGCATAGCGGAATTCTGCATACGATTGCCATACCTCTTTCATGCGTGTATGCAAAGGAATATTTTGTGTTCAAGGAACAGGGACAAACCGGTCAGGAGACAGAGGATTTTTACAGTTGAAGGGACTGATAAAGGTCAGTGCCTTGTGAATCAAGTAGAGTGGAAAGACTGTGCAGGAAGATAAGTAGAAAGCAAACTGGGGCAGTGATTTTAGAAACAGATTAGGAGTAATGTGAAGCAGATGCAAGAAATGTAGAGGATATAAGAGACTATTTTTGCTCTGATACAAAATAGTGTGATGAATGTTGTAGACAAAAGGCAAACATTTAAAGCACCACTAACAATAAATAATCTGTGAATTAATCAGATTTTCTACTGTGTATAGTAACTGTTCATTATCAAGTATGCTCTTATAACATTTTTTATTGGAAATAACTTCAAAATAGTTCATAAGATTACTCAGCCAGCAAATGATAGCAATGGTGTCAAAGGCTGACACCATTGATGCTTATGGAATACAGTCTAATTTGTAGAAATCATGTTTCCAATAATTCTCATTAAGCACCACCAATATATTTATAATAATAATAATAGTAGTAAAGTTGGAAGGGACCTTGGAGGTCATCTAGTCCAGATCTGATGTATCTTTGCATCAAAGTCAAGTTGAGTTTTCAGTAAAAAGGCAGAAGATTAAACTACATAGGCCTCCTCCTTATAGCCCATTAAAATTTTAACAAGAAAAGGCAATAAAATAAAATGGAAGGCTGCAAATACATTTTTACATTGTGTTATTTAGAAATGAAAGTACATCAGTTAAATTAAAAGCATGTAAAAAAGACTATTTAGAGCAAATAGAATAAGGTGTATAAAGACAGATATATTAAGATAGAGTAGTAAGATGAGTGATTTTGATAAGAACAGTTTTTGAGTAAAACAATTACCATATTGTTAAGTGATCCCAAATTGAACCAAGCACTTCTTTTCCATTGTATTCAAGATACAATGAAAAAGAAATTAACTACTGTTTGAATTTGATTTGATAATATATGATAATGTCAAAAAACAAATTGAGTAAGTTCTGGTCAACTAATTATTTCAATACTTTCTTCGCAGGTTACAATCCCCAGGCCATCAATGGCATCCACACAGTCTACTTCCGAGAGTTTTCATTATGGGCATCATCTAGACAAGAAAGATCGGGATCCTCGGGTTTTGGAACATAGAGTTGAACTTTCCTCCCCTAAGGAGAATGTTGCTGGCTTGATTGAGGCAAATGGTGCATTGACTTTTAGCAGCAGTAGAACAGATTTAATTCTCAAATTAGATTGCAACCAAGGGACACTTGATAAAGATGTTGACGAAGGCATTGAAAATCAGAATAATAGCCAAACAAATTTACTTGAACAATACATGAAGAAACAAGAAGGAAGGGAAAATATGAACCTTGTTGAAGGAATAGAAGACAAAGAGCCTTTCATTATTTGTGAAGATATTGAAATACAAATTAAAGAACCCTGCTTGACTGCTTCAAGAAGCACAGAATCTGTTTTGGGTGGACCTCAGGTTATTACAGACCCCGAAGAACCAAGACCTTTGGCTAGCTGCTCCTTACTAAATCAGGGCACAAAACAGGAATTACAGAAACAGTCAGCTGCTGAAACATCAGATGTTTCTCTGTCAAGAAGTACTGACCTATTTGCTTACAAACAGGAAAGTCAAGAAATACAAGTACATGAAAATGGCTTCCATGATGAGGATATTGATCATGCTAAGGAACTGCAATGCCAGCAAGTAAAACTTGCCACACTTCTGCAAGAAAAGGAAAAAGAAGAGCAAAGTATTCAAAGAAATGGAGAACCATTCTATTCTATTTCAGAGAGTGAAACCTCTAGTCAGTCCAAAAAAGAATTGGTTAGATCACCATTTGCAGCCAGGCAGAGTCGCATACCGGTTTTAGCACAAGAGATAGATTCCTCATCAGAATCTTCTCCTGTTTCAGCAAAGGAGAAGCTACTTCTAAAAAAGGCCCACCAAACAGACTTGGTTAGACTATTGGTAGAAAAGAGACAGCTCAGATCTTTCCTGGGTGACCTTTCAAGTGCCTCCGACAACTCACTGAAGGAAAAAGTAGTTGCAGGTCCTGTACCGCTTTCAGAAGATGTATTGACCTCCTTTTCCAAATTAACATTGGACACTCATTTACGGAGTCAAGTACAAGAGAGCTTTTTGTCATCAAGTAATCCTCAACCCAGAAAGAGCAAAATACCAAGACCTGTATCTTGGACTACTACAGATAATACTAGCAGTTCAAACTCAGCTCAGTTTTTTCCTCGGCCACCCCCAGGAAGGCCACCAACAAGGTCTGGAGTAGAGGTTAGGTAAGTGCACACATAATATTTAAGCAATATGAAGTATTCACCTGTATAGTATAACACCTTACAGATTGCACAGTGCGTATTGCTTTAATTAATTGGGAGGAAGAGCAAGTGCATATGCAAATAATTTTTTCCTGATTTAAAACTGAGGAAAGGTTTGTATGAATTAATAACATTTGTAATCTATGCTTGAAGTGGATACGAGGTACTAGATTTCTAAATGTTTTGGTTTTCAGATTTGAATTATATAATTCTAAGATGGTAAGAATTGTTTGTATCTATGTGGAGAAGTTGAATATAAAAACACTTTCTTTCATTTTTATAATAAGCCCTCTCTATTGAAATCTGTCCGTAATATAAACGTCTATTCGATTATATTTTAAAAGGCTGTACTTAATAGACAGAAAAATTAGCCTGTAGCTTCATTGTAACATGTCTTTTGATAATGCTGCTAGAATACACATTATGTTTTCTATTTGCTGTAATGCAAACAACAAAATATAACAAAATGAGGTTTTACTTAAAATAAGTGAAAGTGGCTTGGTTAGAAGAAAATATAGCAAATAAAATACACTGTATTTATATTATATACTACAGTCATTAAGATGATTTTATTGTTGTGACTAGGTGATAACATAGAACTTTATTTCATTTAATTTATGACATCTACATGTCTGCCAATCTCATAAGAGCCTGATTTTGGGCAGCATACAACAATAAAAAGACTTAACAGACTTAAAATGAAATAAAATATAAAAATAATAGTAATAAAAAGAAATGCAACTTGCATAAAAATGTGCAAAGAAATTAGGCTGAATTAAAATAGTGCTACAGTTTGGAATTTTTGAGTTTAAAAGAGAACATAGTACTTGATTTTGGAGAGTTCAAAATGTGGTTTGTGTATCCATTCTGGCCCTTCTGAACTTCTTAACAGCTTTTGATACCATCAGCCACCTCTGGGGACTGAGAGTGGGGCACACTGAATGAGTCTATGACAATTTGCTGTGGCCAACTTGCCATGGCCAACTCGCCACAGGACAACTCGTTGCTGGATAAAAGTTACACTAATAACAAAGAAATGATGGAATAGAATCATTAAAGAAAGGATGCAAAAGGAGGGACAGAATGAAATGTGATCAACAAAAATTAAATTAATTTTTTATTTATTTTAAATAAGTAAATAGAATTGTTAAATTGTTCACCAGAGAATTGTTCCATGGCAAGTTGGTTGTGGCAAGTTGTCCTGCGGCAAGTTGGCTGTGGCGAGTTGGCCACAGTGAGTTGGCTGTGGCAAGTTGTCCCATTCCCCACACTGAATTGCAGTGGTTCTCCTTTCTCCATGGCTACTATCAGTCAATGCTAGTAGAGGAAGGGAGGTCCAGCCCTAGGGCCCTATTATGTTGGATGCCTCAGGTCTCAAGGCTCTCCTCCTTCCTATTTACATCTATGTGAAGCAATTGGGAGAGGTAATGCATCAACATGGGGTTCAGTATCATCAGTGTGCTGATGATACCCAATTATACCTTTCCACCCTGTGCTCGGGAAATGATGCTGTTTAGGTGGTGGCTCAGCACCTGGAGGCTGTAAAGGTCAAGATGAGGAAAAAACAGGTCTGAGTCAATCCTAGCAAAAGGGACTGGTTGTAGGTTTTTAGCCCACATCTGGCATCTGTAGAACTGACATTTCTGACTCTTGATGAGATAATATCCATCTGCACACAGATTTGTTAGAACAATTAATCAATGGAGCAACTTGCCTCCAGAAGTAGTGAATGCTCAAACAGTGCAAGTTTTTAAGAAGATATTGGAAAACTATTTGTCTGAAATGCATGAGCAGGGGGTTGGACTAGAACAGAGGTCCCCAACCTTTTGGGCACCAGGGACCGGTTCCGTGGAGAGGGGTTTTTCCGTGGACCGGAGGAGGCGTGGTTTCATGTACTGTCTGTATCCCGCAGATGAGGTTTTGCTTGTTTGCGCGGACCAGTTTCTGTCATGCCGCGGCCTGGTGCGGGGACCCCTGGACTAGAAGACTTCTAAGGTCCCTTCCAATTCTGTTATTCTGTTCTGTTATTCTAGTCTGCAATTTGGGGTCCTCTTGGACTCATAGCTTTTGCTGAAGGAGCAGGTGACAGCTGGGTGACCACAGGGCCTTTAAACAAATCTGCCCTTGCACCAATTGCACCCATTCCTAGAGTGGGAGACCCTGCTCACCATCACTGATGCCTTAATCACCTCCTGTTTGAACTGCTGCAATGTGTTCTACGTGGAGCTTTCCTTGAAAATTACACGGAAAATGCAATTGGTCCAGAATGCAGTGGCATGCACAGTTTTGGGTGTCCTGTGGTTCATCTGAACAATAATATTGCTGCATGAGCTGCACTGGCTTCTAGTTGTTTACTGGATGCAGTTCAAAGTGCCATTTATTTTATTTATTGAATTTATATGCTGTCCATCTCCTGGATAAGGTGACTCTGGATGGCTGTCATCTTTAAAGACATACATGGCACAAGTCCTGATTACTTGCAGGATGGTCTCTCCTTGAGGTTATCTGCTTATCCTACTAGTTTAGATAGGATGAATGTCCTCCTCTGTTAAATATTTTCGCTGGCAACCTCAGTGATTGCCACAATGGCACTAGAGATCAGAGAGCCCCTTACCCTTTAAGCCAGTGTTTCTCAACCTTGACAATTTTAAGGCATGTGGACTTCAACTCCCAGAATTCCACAGCCAGCAATGCTGGCTGTGGAATTCTGGGAGTTGAAGTCCACATGCCTTAAAATTGTCAAAGTTGAGAAACACTGCTTTAAGCCTCTTAGAAGGCTGTGAAGACATGGCTCTTTCCTCAAGCATTGGGCTAGGATGGGAGATTTAACTATGAAGATGTTTGATCTGGGATGGGGGGGGGAAATGATATGTTTTTAGGTATATTTTATGGATTTTTGTGCTGTCTAAAATCATTGTATGAGATGGATGGTGGCTACATAAGTGTTGTGAATAACATAAAGTAAATAGGAAAAAGTAACAACCTAATTGCTAATAAATAGAATCGCATATGGAAAGAGGTAATTCAGTTCTTTAGGTAATCCAACTCCTTAGATATATCATCAGCGTTTTCCTCCTAATCTCATAGGATTATGTCTTCCACTTGACCAACACCGTAGGAACAAAGGTGCTGTTTCATTGAATGTTTTGCAAAATTGCTCTTTGAGATATGCTTCAGGCATAATCTGTAAGTAGTGGAATGTGAAAGCCTTCTGTAGTGGAACACTGGAGTATTAGCCAGATATGGATAGTCCTCTTTAAGCAACCATACTAAAATCATGTGATCATGTCTGTGCTTACAGTTTTACACAGGACAATGACTGTAATGACAAACATATGGCTGAGAGAGAGAGAGACCCATTGCAAAGGTCATAAATGCAGGCATTGGTTACAAAGTTACTTCGTAACCTTCAGGTTGCTCTCTGGTTTGGAAGCAGTTCAGAAAGTGGTGAGGATGGCAAAAAAAGATTATTGGGAATTCCCTCCCTCCCATCCAGGACATAACATTTAAGCATTGCTTGAGCAGGGTCCGCAAGATTGTCCGGGACACACATCCTCTTCACAACCTGTTTTCCTTGTTACCTTCTGGGCGGAAGACTTTGTGGTATCCGAAGCAGAACATCCAGATTAGTCACAGTTTTGTTCCATACAGTATTCACCTTGTGAATTCTAAAGCTTCCTCCTTCCGTTATGTATTCAAGATGGACAGTGATTAATATTTATATGTTACTTATATGTAAGGGTGTAGGTATATACATATGTTGTATATAGCATGTTTTGTATGTGTGTTATGTATGTGTACACTTTTGAGAGCAAGCAACAGAATTTCATTTTTAATGTATGCCAGTGTGCCCACAGTAAAAAATGACAATAAAGGTTATCTATCTGAAGTAGTCATTAAGTGGGAACTACCAACACTAGGAAAGGCTTCTATGTTTTTATAAATGGTGGAAAATGAAAATCTGAATGACTGTTACTACAGTAGCATGTCTATTGGTATCCTCTTCAGAAAGTCTGCTTCTGAATTTTCTCTGCTTGAGGAATTAAGTTCCGTAACAAGTGGCAGAAAAATTATAGTATATGAGACAAAAGTTTGGTCCATTGATTCCCATTCACATAATGCAAGTAACAAGATTTAAATATGTGGGGTTGTTGAAGCCTTTCTAATTTCTCACAGTACCTTAGGGATACAAGATGGAGTCTTAACAGACATTAAGAGTAGACCTACTTTTATTCTTAGATGGGAAACAGAATACCTAGGGGGAAGACATTATTTTGGACTGTTTTTAACTGAGCAGTAGTCATCATAGTCCCCTTCCCATGTAATATCTGAGCTATCACTTCGTCCTGAAATATTTCAGAAGTGGTTACAAATTGCCTTCCTTTTAACTTAAAAAAAAAACCACCTTCAGGATAGCTCCTGTTGTACATCAGGCAGTTATTAAAACAATAGATAGATATGTCCTCCTCTTGCAGAAGGAGATGCTAGATATTTGAAGGAAGAGCATTGCTATATATTGTGGATGTCAGTTGACTGTGTTTTTTTCATGTTACCTGTGCCAAAGATCATTGCCTCAGTTTTGTTCTTTCCCAATATTCAGCCAATGACCAGCAGTCCTTTAAGGCCAATCTTGATGCAAGAGATAATATATATGCTAGGTGCAGCATATATTAGAATTGAAATTTTGCATCTATTCAGTGAGTGAGAAAAAAGCTTTGTGATTCCATAGTCATTATAATATCATTAATGTAAAAAATAATTTGAAAGGGAATGAGTGGACAGCCTTGCTTGACAACTTTCTCCAATGATATAGGTATATCATATAGGTATATAACACAGACTGAGGTTGCATATTAGCTCATAGTTTTATGTAGGGAAAAAGTTAGATATAGGAAGTCAGTTATACTAAATTTTGCAAATATAAGCAAATAAGAAAATAGTTAAACCATGTCAAAAATAAAACACAAAAGCTCCAGTTAAACAGCAATGTTAACACAATCTTAAAAGGTACAGATTGTTAAACTTTAAAAGTTGGTTTTGAATATTGGTGTTTTTTCTAGTGTTCAGATAATCTTTGGGAGAGAGCTTCTTGGATTTCAACAAGAAAATCATTACATATTGGTGGTGTCCTTATTGTACTAAAAAAATGTTTCTTTTACTTACCCATCAAATTAACAGAGCTTATATAGATTTATATAGGTCAGGAGATGAATTGTATGGATTTCTTTCCTGTTTATTTATTAGTTTTTAATGCTGCCCAACTTTGAAAAAATTCTAGGTGATATAAAATAAGAAAAACAACTACCTGAACAAAATTGCATCAATAATACTGTATTTATTTAAAAAGTGGGACTCCAGAAACAGCCTAACCAGGAACAGACTTAGGTTTTAAGAGACTTCTGGAACACTTGAAGAGTGGGAGCCTTATGAACCTCTAAGAGGGATGCTTTTCCACAGGACATGAACCAACAGAGAAGGAACGCTTCCTTGTTCCCACAAGATGACAGCATTTAACTAAAGGGACTTGGAGCGTACTCACTCTTCCCAAGCATACTAGACTGGCAGAGACAGCTGGAAACTTGAAGGGCTTTATAAATGACCAAAACTTTGGATTTCATCTGGAAGCTAATTAGTAGCCAGTGCAACTCACAAAGCAGAAATGACACATGGACATAACAAGGATCTCTATTACTCCTTGTGCACTGCATTTTAGACCAGCTGTAGCTTCTGAATAGTCTTCAGGGCAGCCCTACGTAAAGAGAATTGCAATAATCCAGTTGTGAGGTGACTGTTAATGTAATGTAAACATGTTTAAGCCTAACCCCACTACTTTTTTGAGTTGAGCATGGAAATACATAAAATATATGTAACATGACAGATCCTGCATTAAGGAACAGAATGCAGAAATGACAAATTTCTTCTTTTTTTTCAAGGTTGCGGAGGTACAAAGTGCTAGGAAGTAGCAGTTCTGATTCAGACCTGATCTCCCGCCTGGCTCAGATCCTTCAGAATGGATCTCAAAAACCACGAAGCCCTTCACAGTCTAAGAGTCCAGGATCTCCACATAGCCCCAAGACTCCACCCAAAAGCCCAGTCACTCCCAGACGCAGTCCCAGTGCCTCCCCTAGGAGCTCTTCTCTGCCCCGTACTGCCAGTTCTTCACCATCTCGGGGTGGAAGGCCACACCATGAGCAGAGAAGTTCATCCCCACATCCTGGAAGGAGTAAATCGCCTCCTAGCCTCTCAGGCTCTTCATCTTCCAGGAGATCCTGTCAACAAGAGCACTGCTACAACAAATCTAGCAAGAACGGTCTGAAAGGATCTAGTGGCTCTTGCCACCACTCTTCTAGCATTAAACCTCCCACTGGGAAGAACAAATCAGCCAATAAACTTAGCAGATAGGAACTGAATCTTGTCAAGTGTCAACCCCCCTCCCCAGTCAAACTATTGCATGTTGTGTCTGTGTACTATGTATTTAAAAAAAAAAAGAATCGTCTTCAAAGATTAGCAATTATCCTGACTTTTGGAGAAAAGCAACTTTTAAGATGAATTATTTATATGGCTCACTTTGTATAGGAGTGGCCAGGCATTGCCCAGGAAAGGGCAGCAAGCAGATCAGGGAAGCTGGAGAGCGGAGATGGAGCAGCCAGAAAGTCCATCTGGAATCACATTGTTTGGGAGATTAGTGTTTTAATATGATTTTGCTTTCCTTTTTATTTATTAAAACAATAAGCTGACTCTAGATTTTCGTCAAGGAAAATTATAAAACCTGAAAGAAATGTGCTGGGACATTACTATGCTTGAGGTTTAATCAGCTGCTATGTTTTTAAAGATTTTAAAAAGCACATTATTTGGGACAGCAAAATTCCTCAAAATCTTCTGTGTAATATTGGTCTTTGTCACAAACAGTTTCAATTTGTCCATTGCCCACATTCCTTCTTGATTGATAATTATCTCATCAACAGAAAAAAAGAACTTGTACCACTAAATATTAGATATGGGCTACATTTAGTATTTATATAATGGCACGGGATTACAACCCTGAATTTTAAGAGCTTGAGGTAACAGTGTGTACTTATATTTACAGATCCCAAAGCTTCTATTATCTGTTCGGGATCTGATCCATTTGATTACCTAACTGTTTATTCATTTCTAGGGCTAGTTCCAGTTATAGAATAAAAGTCAGATAATTTTAAATTATGGTAGAAATACAAAGGGCATGGGATCATGTAACATCTTTATGGTTACATTAATCACTTCTCAGGGCACCACTGAGAGAGCCAATGTAAAACTTAACTAGAATCTTTTATCCTTTATGAAATACTTCATTCACTTAACTTTACTATAATGTTCATCTCCAGTGTTATCAAACTTATGAAGAGGTGAAATGTTTACATGTTTAAACTTGAAACTTTATCCTTAATGTAGAAGAACATTGAAGCTTTAATCTTCATAAAGGTCACTGAAGAATACTAGAGAAGATTAGCAAATCCTTTATTTTCTTTAGAACCCAGGAGGTAATACTTGCTAGGATAAGGTTACAGGACTGTCTGAAATGTTAATGTCTCTAATCCTATATTGTATAAAAAAAAGTAGTATGCTTCTTTCCCAGTATGTACAGAGCCAATAGCTGACCAATAGTGCTATATCTAGGAAAGGGATCCCAGCATCCTCATGATTTCACCATAGTGTAGGTATACATGGTAGGTTCCCCCCTCCCACTTCCTCCAAAATATGCTTGATTTGAAATATGGAAAAGATACTGAAACATGTTTAAAGATAGTCTTCCACTTCCCCAAAATATTCCTTAATAAGATTGGTGATTTCTATTTTTCCCAAACATAGGTGTGATTGATTTAGATTGCCAGATTCAGAAATCAGTGATGAACGGAATACAATGCAGAATGTAAAATAAGTATGACCAGTTCTTTAAATGGAGATCTGGATTAGAGGATGCTAAATATAAGAGGGACTTTGGCAATTACTGATCTGCTTGCTGTAAGTCAGTGTTTCCCAAACTTGACAATTTTAAGGCACGTGGACTTCAACTCCCAGAATTCCACAGCCAGCGTTGCTGGCTGTGGAATTCTGGGAGTTGAAGTCCTCATGCCTTAAAATTGTCAAGTTTGGGAAACACTGCTGTAAGTCATACGCCTTAGCCAGCATAAATTCTTTTTAATTTAATGTTATTTTATTTGCTGCCAAAATTGTAACTCTGGATAAAAAAGGGAACATTTTCTCTGTGAGCTAACACATTTCTAATGCTGCATTGAAGCTGCACTGAATTTCTTTTGTTCTGTCAGAATGTGTTGGAAATTTTTTACTCTTAAATATGTATTTTTTTCCCCATAAGTAATGTAGCACAGTGTGGAATTGTAGCCTCATTCAGGTTTCAAGCACTACAGAGGGAGTACACTAGCTGGAGCATATTTGCTATACTTTGAGAAACTGAATGATTTAAAAGATCTGTTGTATTATATTGTATAATAGGTGCTATACCAATAATTGCATGTTCTTATAGTAAGTTATATATTATAAATATTTATAAATATATACATACACACATATATGCTTCTATATACTTTCCTGATTCTCCCATTATACATTTGTACAATTATGGACCATAGATCATGCTGTATTCTTTCAGTTACGTGCCTGAATTATATGCCCTTGGCCTTGTTATTCCTGTTTGCTGGCATGCACAAAGCTGAATATTTTTCATGCTCAGTTCCAAACAGAAAGAATACTCAAAAAGGAGTTGCTTGGCAATTCAGTGTTTTCGTATCAGCATTGACAGTTCACTTTTACAATTCTGAATAAAATGGAAGGACTTTGAGAAACTGTGTGTTTAATAGCCAAGGTCAGTGTATGGTCTTGATTTTGTCTCTTCATCTTCTTTCTGTATCTTTCTAATCCCTTATGAGAACTTTTTCTGTTAAAGTGTTTGTCACGATGCTGATGGTGATAAATAGATATGTGTGATATTAAAAAAATCAAGACTTTCTCTTCATCTTGCCTTGCCAGCTTTTACCCCTGTTCTCTACTTGCTGCAACACTGCAGGGACTTTCTCTTGAGGCTACTGATAGTAAAAACGTTACTTTTTTAAAAAAAACATTTATCAGCTGTATGGAGATACATTCAGCCAAGCACGTTATTCCAATAATTTAGGTGCTTGAAATATTCTATATATTCACCCCTTTTCCAATAAGTGCTTCCAGGGAATATATTTTGAAGCTGTATAATTTGAGTTGATATAAAACAACAAAGCTATATGATTTCTTTATGATAATTTCTTTTTGGGGATTGATATTAATTCATCTGGTTTCTCAAGGCCAACTTTAAAAAGCCTTCCTTTACATATAACCATTTTTAATTTATTTGCATTATCTGCAAGATTTTTTTAAAGTATATATATTTTACATTATACTTAAGGAATAATATTCCTAGAAAATTCCTAGAGGAACTCCTTTATAAATATGTCCAGAGCATCAGTATTGTAAGAACAGTTTCCCCTGCATGTATGGAGATGCATATCCCAAAGATTTATTTTCATGCTTTGCTGTCAGGGACAAAACAATATCTATTCTATGCATTAACAAAAAGAATGTTGTAGAAATATACATTTCTCTTACAAATGGTATGTGTATCCCAATATTACCATAATATTCAGATTCTTTTATGTTTAAATCATTTGTATTTCTTTCCATGTTGTAGAAATGGAAGGAGGCATGTTCCAGACTAAATGGTCATTGTGGAAAGCACAGGTTAATGTCAATGTGTTTTTAATGTATTGAGTGGATTCACTTTTTAGGTTGTCATTCTGCCAAAACATAGTCTAATAGTTATTAGAAAACCAATGGTTTACTGACAAAGCTTTAAATTATTGTAATAGAGTACTATCATCACTCTCATCTTTCTGTAGTAATCAGTGATTTTGTTACTAATGTGCATTCTTCTTTCCACAACATTTACTGCTTCGGGAAGCAAACCAAAAAAGTATTGTGAGTTAATCTTGATTACAATACCTTTAGTTAATAAAATAATTGTGCTCGTAACTTTGGGAAAGAATGTATTAATCTAGTTTGTCTTGAATAGTAAGTTTCAAGATTAATATGTTAGTAAAAGACAAGACAATTAATATGCATGGTTTAATCTGAATAAGCAAGTCCTACCCTCCACAGCTTGAGCCAGAATAAGAAATGTTATTTTTTATTCTTTCTGTAGAGTTCATAGAACATTTAGCCAATTAAACTGTGAGAGCACCATCTACCCTCATTCAGACATGCTCTGTTATATGAATGATTACATGCTGACACTGTTGCTGCTGTGCTGAAAAGTTACTGCTTTAGGAAAAGGGTTATAGCAAGAATTTAAAAAATTATTCCTGCCAGACCTTTGAAGGTTGGTTGGGGGTGGCGGATAATTTTTAGAATTAAAGCTGCATTGCAGGCACATTAATCCTTACATCATATTTTTGTCTACAGTATAATTGTACTGCATGGAACCTAAAGCAGCTGAAACTTACCATCTGTAGTGTCTTTGTAGGCAAATGCATATTATTAGAATGAAACAAACACATACGTTTACATTTGCATCAGAGATAATTTGTCCATTTATATTGTATTTGTATCAAAAACATGGAGCTCCAAGTGTAGCCTTCTTTCCTTAGGTTTCTTAAAAGTTAAGCAAATGCCTTGACATTTTGTTCTTAATAGTTAAATTTTGTTGGTCATCTTTCTTTTCAAGTAGGACTGTTCTGATCAGAGCTATAGGTCTTTGCTCTCAAGTTTGGTTAGATGTAGTTCTCTAATAGCTCAGTTCTTCCTGCAATAAATATAAACAATACCAATTGTCTATTCTGTAATAGTAATCTGTGTATATAAAAGCAGTTTCCAGAAGACAAGGGACAATAATTTTAATATATGGATATTGAATGATATTAAATACATACTTTTTAAGTCCCTTAGAAGTGTGAAAGAGTGCCTACATTTTTCAAAATCTATCCATCATCTTAAAATATTACTTTTACATTATCTTTTTCTGCTGCAAGTAAAATATCTTAATGTGGAAAAATAAAGGCAACTGATTTATATCTCAGAGGGAAAATTTTTTTACAAACTATTTAGGATGGAAAATTGAGATGGTTAGTCTTGACTAGTATGTTGTCAATTATGCTATGCTAGCTATGCTATGCTATCTTCTCTGGTTATGATCATTTGTTTGACATTAGGGTTAATTCAGTCTTTCATTTAGGTAGCATTGATCTTCTGGTGCCAGTCTTGCTCAGAGAATGGATCGGTAATCAGTTTCAAGAGCACCTTTCAATTCAGCAGTAAGAGAATCCAACATGAAGTCCGTTCCCTGCTGTCTTTTCTGTTAGTGTACCATTAATTTTGCTGCTAAGGTGTGGTGAGGACATTCCTACATTAGGCAAGTCATGAGGAAAACATGCAGATTCTGAGAACTGCATTAAGACCTCAAAGACAACTTGAATGAATGAGATCCCATGTCTATAATATATTATCTGCTTTGTTTATGAGTCATGACTAATAATAGCTAATAGATACTTCCCTAAATTGATTGCGTACTCAACTAGATAATCTGACTTGATGAAGGTAGTGCACAGTCTCTTCTGTTACTGTATATTAAATATAAAACAAAACATTAGGTTTCATGCTTATGGTTCTTGTTTGTGTAACCTTTTTGCTTAAGTATTTCTTTCAAGGAAAACAGGTCAAGGAGATAGCTGGGCCCAGTCCTCAAATCAGATGTATGGAGACATTTGTTAGTCTGCATGCATTTTAACAACCAATTGACTAATGTTAATATGAACAGAAATATACATGTAACACAGCTTTCTTTACAATTTTGCTTTCTATTTCAGAGAAACTTTTCCCTTCTGAAATCCCTCAAAATAGTTTTTAAACACAAAACAAAATGAAACCAAACTGTAATAACTTTTATTATAAAATTGTAATTGTGTCACCTATTTCATACTCATTCATATAATTATAATGCAATAGGCTGTACGTTGAGAGATAAAAACAATGAGAACTACTATCTGGTCTTGTTTTTTAAAAAATTAGTGATAGCTTCATTACTCCAGTACTATTAATTGGTTTCTATCATTCTTTTAGTAACAGTAATAATGGCAAACCCCTAAAACTAGTAAAACAATAATAATGGCAAACCCCTAAAACTAGAAAATATTTCAGTTTAACTTCTGTGGTTGTTTAGATGAGCAAGTTGTTTTTATGAACACAATTCAGCTTGCTTGTAGACAGTTCAAAGGAATATATTCCTTTTCTACTGCAATAATTTATCACATTTGAAATGTAGAAAGCACTGTGATAGGATAAAGCGAGGATCAGTAATGATATACTCCTTTATATCTCGAATTTTCACACAATTCTCTATGCTCAGGTTACAGTCCAAAATACTTCTTTTTGCTAGTAAGAACAGCCCATTATCACATTTAATTGGAGTGATCATTTGAAAAGAAATTTCAAAATTTCTCAAAATTTACTTCTTAGATCATAAACAGGAACTTTGATAATTTTTGGCTTTTGTTCACCTTAAATTTCAGCCTTTTGCCTTAATTTTCCACTGGGAATATTGGGTTAGGTCCAGACTGTTATTTGTCAGCAGGACTGTCCCAGAATTGAATAATGCAGTATACTCTTTCTGCTGGAAAATGGGGAAAGCAAAAGAAGATTGGGGGGTCAGATGGAATATTACTGGAAGAGAGGAATTAGTGAAAATTCTCCTCTCCCCATTTATTCTTCAGAAAGGAAAAACTAAGGAGGATAATGCCTCATCTCACTAAGTTGTGGCTTCTCAACTTAATATAAATTAGCACAAAAGTTCCTATATTATTTCCTATTAAAGTGATTGAAAGAATGAAATAAGAAAACAAAAGGTTGATTTGTTAAGATTTTTTTCTTAACACCTGAAAGACACACTGTATAGCACTAAAACAAGTGAACCCATTATACAGTTGCTGTTGCTAGGTAGAAATAATTTTTAGGGGCCAAGAATATGGATTGCCCGTTTCCATCCTGGAGCAGAACATGGAACACATAACAGGGAACACAGTCCATTGGAGATTGATCTTTGCTGAATTGTGTCTGTTTTGTGTGCTTATATTTAAGTATTTCATTTCAGTTTGGCATAAAGTGGGAGCCATTGAGTCCTTCCCATTTCTCTCTCATTTGCAAAGTAACAGCTTAGGTCTCAGATTTAGGTCTAGATTTCAGCTATCTGGACTAGTACAAAGAATAGTAATATTAATGTTGTGTTGACAAATGAAAGCTTGCCTTAAAAGGGACATGTTACACAGCTCCTTGGATTCTCTAGAATAGAATTATGCATCCAGATGGCTTTCTAATCTCTGGTTGCATGTTGTTCCTCAGTGATCAGAAAGCAAATATCTAAATCTTTCCCTTTATTAGTGAATTATCCATGGCCTGTTATGTTTTATGTTTGTCTTTTTTATTGCAAAAAAATATATCCAAATAAATTAAAATTAAATTTCAAAGCCGGGGTGACCATATTAACTTGAAAATTCTCAACAGTCTGTTTTTCAAATTAGAAGAGCCAACCATTATTCATTCAGAAAATACTATTTCAAGGATAATACAGTGAATTGAGATAAAAACATATTCTGAAGAGGTAACTTAGTAGCATCAAGAATTTCAAACTTTTCTTACCTTGCGTTCAGAGTTCAGATTAGATGTCTTACCATTTTTGCTTAGTCACTCAGAAACATAAGGTATTGACAATGGTGTCTTTATAATGCTCATTTGTACATAAAGATGTAGTTATTTATTTTACCCCATTTGTATCATATCAAGTTTTTGTAAATGTTTTGAGTTCTGTTTTTAAATTATTTTGTATTTTATTTTTATAAACTGGTTCTAAATAAAAATCATTCAGCATGCAAACAACATTGACTAGATTTGTCAATTTATTTTTAATGGAACTCATCTAAAAATAGTTTTGGATATAATGTAAATTGGAACAAGCTATGAAAAACAATAATTTTTCCTCTCTGGAAAATGGAAATGTGCCGCTGAAAAGAGGAAGTGCAGATTTGTGAAAGATCGGCTTTTGAAATTGTCAATAATGAATGCAGCATTTTAATAAACCTTTTCTATAGTAATGAAATAAATATCGGTAAATATGGATGTTTTCCTGCTTACTCTATTTCTTGCTAGCACATTCAACCAATTTCTGTTGGGTTCACCATGTCCCTATTAACATAGCTAGGGTGTACAGGTAATCCTTGACCTATGACCACAATTGAGCTCAAAATTTCTGTTGCTAAGCAAGACAGTTGTTAAGTGAGTTTTGCCCCATTTTACTTTTCTTGCCATAATTGTTAAGTGAATCATTGCAATTGTTTAGTAACATGGTTGTTAAAGGGAATCTGGCTTCCCCATTGACTTCTTTTGTCAGAACAAAAGATCACATGATCGCAGCACACTGCAACTATCATAAATATGAGTCAGTTGCCAAGCATCTGAATTTTGATCATGTGACCCTGGAGTCATAAGTGAAAAACGGTCATGTCACTTTTTCCAGTGCCGTTGTAACTTCCAACGGTCACTAAATGAGCTGTTGTAAATCAAGGACTACCTGTATTTTGCTTTTTAAAATGTTTTAGAATGCAGTGTCATGCCCATAAAATAAATATAAAACAGATTAGTATTAGTTTTTTAAACATTAAATATTTTAAATCTAGGGAATCAAAATCAGAATTAAAAGTATTTAGATATATAAATATACAGTTAATTCAGTGGTGGGATTCAGCTGGTTTGCACCAGTTCGGGAGAACCAGTAGCTATTTTTTTGTTGCCCAGGCCCAGAATGGATGTCCGGAAGCGGCATCCACACAGAGAACTGGTTGTTCACATATTTGAATTCCACCACTGAATTGATAGATATTTACTATTTTAGCAATCTTCCCATGAAAGTGAAAAAAAAAAAAGGGCCAGGATAATAGTAACACGTTAGACCCATTTGACAAAACAACTGCATATATCAATAGGTCATCATGACCTATTGTTAATTTAGGAAAGGTCACACTTTGCAATCTTTGAATTACTGGCTTACCTGTATTGAACCATTCAATCTAGAACAACCACTTACTACAGTAATGTACAGAAAGTGAGCCTTGTATGAGAGCAAGACTCCAACTCCGTTTCCATACTTAATTTGATAACAGTCTTGAAGGAAAGGCTTAAACACCTCATCTTCCATTATGAGCAACATTCTACTATATTTTATATAGCTGAACTAATCTTGTAAATAAATAAACGTATTGTAGATCTCAGGCCAGAAATGGCAACATGTGGCAGAAACTAACACCCCACAACCTTATTTTATGGTGGCATAAGATAGGAGCAAAAGAATAGGCCAGAATATATAAAGAAATTCAATTCTACAAATAGAAAAGATTTATCACATTTATATGCTGATCATTTACTAGGGTTAAATTTCTTGAATGTTCATGATTAATGGTTTGTGTGTGGTGGTCATAATTCTTTCAGAAGGTGGGATATGCTACACTGCAACCCTAATTTATGCTTCAAATCTGAATTTCAGTGAAGACCCAAGCGCAGATGTCTACCTCTGACACTATAGTTAAAAATTGTTACTAATATTTTAATATTAACAAAAGTTAGACACACATTTACTAGCTTCTACACTATGTCGTATAAAAATTAGTAAATTTGTATTTATTGTTAAAATCAATTAAAGCACACCATTTCACCTTTTAGACCAGGGAGGGTCCAATCCTGGCAACTTTTAAGATTTGTGGATTTCAACATGGCTGGCTGGAGAACTCTGGGAGTTGAAATCCATAAGTCTTAAAGTTGCCAAGGTAGGACATCTCTGTTTTAGACTAACAAAATATTTACAATTGCAAGGGTAGGACAAGAAAAATTCACAGGAAGGCAGGGATACAGGCTAGAAGATATTATTTGTGGCACATTTCTTGGAATATTTTCTTGTTTATTATACTTGTCACATTAAAGCAAAACACTTTTCTTCTGCTTTCTATAGAATCAATTCCATCTTGAAGATTTAAACTGGTACTGTATGTATGCTGCTTCAGAATGATTGGAAAATTGGATTTTTTATGACAAAGTGCTTTGGAGAGAAAGGAATCATAGTAGAGGTTTAAATAATACAATATTTTGAGGCAAATATTATCTGAGGATTTTAAAGCCTCCAATAATAATTTGCCTTCATTTCTCTCTCAACTGCTGTACCCAATCCAAAGATAGTTTAATTAATGGGAATAACACTTACCTCAGAATGCTACCTGAATCACAGCTTCTTTCTATTGAAATAGAATCTTAAGAATCCAGTGCTAATATGAATGAATAGATTCAAGCTGATTTAGTATGTATCAAATGATTATGTGAAAATTAACACAAAATTTGCTATATATCTGAGGCTGGCCCAAAAAGGGTTAGACCTTTAGAAACAACCTATGTAAATATATTTTCTGGCTTTAATAAGTAGTTATAGTGGACAACTAATTTTTCTTGTTATTTGGTTCTGAATTGCAAGATTATTCCGTCTGAATTTTCAGATATGTTATTACAGCACTAATCTTTCACCAAAAGAACAATAGTTCTTTTCCTTTCATTCAATTTTGTCCAATTCTCAGAATCTGTTCAAAGCTCTGAAGTTTTCTTGGCAAAAATTTTTCACAATTGGTTTGCTATTGCCTCCTTCCAAGAGTTGAGAAAATGATTGGCCCAAGGTCATTCTGCTCAGTTCATGCCCAAGCAGGACTAGAACTTCTGGTCTCCAACTTGATACCTTAATCACTACACCAAACTGGCTGTCAATGGTAATAATAATGGGTCACAAAATACATTTTCACAACTTGAACACTTGGAAGATTTATAATCTATTTTCCCTAATTGTTCAAAGTCTGATTTGATTTGTGATTACAACAAAGATAAAATAGTATAATGCTATTGTGTTATCTGAGGACTATGTATGCATGTCCTGTAAAAATTCCTTATACTTCAAAGAAATTGTCTGATTGATTAAAAAGGAGTGTTTTAAAAGGTGATTGTATTATCCAGTTAAACATCCAATGGTTTTAATATGAAGCAATTTGAAATGAGTCTAATGCATTAAAATTCTACCTGCTACAAGAAGCCTAAACGTATAACAGAACAGAGACGGAAAAGAAATGTAACTAAACCACCAGATGCTGCCTGAAAGAGTGGTGACCTTTTACACATTTGAAATATTTTATAACAAGCAACAATAGTTGAAGATACATTTATCCCAGTGTGATTCTTCACAGTATTTAATCTATATTAATAGCTCTAGAAGTGCCTTAATGTTGAAATTTCTTAATGTTACTAAATTCTCGTGCAGTTCTGTGAATCTGGCAACAGGCATCCAGCTTATTGGTATCTCTAAGGCAGGCTACCCTACAGTGCCTTAGAAATGCTTATCATACTATTTGAGATTTAACCTCTTCTATACCTTTATGGAGTTTTCTCAATATATCCACACTGAAAGAAGTGTTTTGTACAAAGACCTCTATAAAGACTTCTATAATAAATACACTGCTTTTTACCCAGTCTTCAGCATATCAGAGTACAAGCACAAAGGTCCCTAGAAAACAAGTCTCAAAAATACTCTGCTTTTTCTTTTTTGGACAAATTTCCTTTTATTATACAACAAAAGGCAATCTTCCCATTACTGTATATTTTGTGCAAAGTGTTTTGATGGGGAAATTGTATTCTGAACAGTGAGGCATGAGCAATAATGGAGGAATAATCAGGAAAAACTAGCAAGCACTTTGCTGGTGGTTTAGTGCTTCAATTCATTCCCAGTGCTAGAACAGGTAAGATCCATATTATATTATGGGAGAAGTACTATGCAGCATTTAAAGTAAGCTTTTTTTTTTAACCAATTCACAATTTGGATTGTTACAAAAAGATGTCTTATATGACATGTTTATACCAGAAAAAATAAAGCTGCCGCTATCTCTTCATTCTTTTTTTGTTTTAAACTCAACATGTCAAGATGTCAGGGTTTATTCCCTCTAAGCAAGTCAATGTATGAGATATCAGACAGGTAAATCTTATTCATTCTTACTTGGAAGTTAACCCGACAAGGTACAGCAGGACCTATTTCTGAGTAAACATGTATAGAACTGAGTTCTAAAGAATCCCTTTATTTAATAGTAAATATTGCTATATTGCCCCTCAGTCAGTTGAATCAATTTGTAACTAGTGTTTTTCCTCTTATGATACAGGCTTTCTGCACGTGGGGGTGCTGGAGATTTCATACATTTAGCATTATCAGAAAGGAATAGCCAGAGAAGTCTGTTAGCCATGATGCAGTGCTGGAGCAGAGTACAGAATAGCTACTCAGATGTCACAGTTGCTTTACATGTATTCAAGTCTTACACATCTGCAAAACAGAAATAGTAGCAGCCATTTGAATGTTCTTTCTTAATAGGTCTGTGTGGAGGCCGAGGAAATTCTGAAGGGCCTGGTTCTTGTGACATTGAGCTGGAGCTGCAGCTGCTGCTTCTGCTGCTACTCCCAGCCACTGGTACTCTAACTCTGTCCTCAACTAAAGGGGAGCCAGGACTCAGGTATCCTGCAGTGGTCTGAGTAGTGACAGTAGCAAAGGTAGTTGGACCAGCATTGTTTTTCACGTATACATTTTTTATAGCAACTAACGTATGTGCCATGACACTGAGGCTGTTGTTGAGATCTTGCATTCCTTGGTGTAGCAGCCGAAGATTATGATTGATGCTATCAAACCCAGACTGAATGATATGCAGCTGATTCTGTTGGATCTGTAAGAGATCTTCTTCTATAATTTCATTAGAGTCTGTCTGGGGTTGAATTTTCGTTTTGGCTTTTACTTTTCCACAGGGGCCTCCGTTTGGTATCCCCAAAAAAGGGAGCTGCTCCTGGCTAGGAGGAACAACTGCCATATCTTCTGAGCTTTCTTCTGGTTCTACTACTTTCACCACTATTTCTTCTTTTAGATTTATTTTCTCTAAACACGGTTGTTGGGATGGACCAGGATCATCTGTAAAACCTGAAAGTAAAGGCATAACAAGTTAATCTCTTTATGAATGGAATTCTTGACTATTAAGCCTGGGTATGACCAACAAATAAAAAGTGACTACAATCATTCTGAAATGATCGTAGTTTTCACTGGATATCCTTACCACTGTAGTTCTAGTTTCAACTGGCAACTGAACGTATCTTAATGAAAAGATCAAATGTAAATTGAATAATCAAACACTTTTTAAAACACAACACAGTTTAACTGAGAAGAGTGCAGGGGAAAAACAAAAGTAAATATAGTGTATTATACAAAATATTTACTTGTGTTGTTTACTGTAACTTTCATCTCTTCCAGGAAATTGAAAAATGTTATGAGAAGAGCACTTCAATGTGTTTATATATTAAAATGCATAAAGACCTTGTTTACACAAGATGAAGAATTTCTTCCTTATTGAAAAGTTTTTTTTATGTCTTAAAATGCAAATATTTAATTAAATTAATTAATTTTTAAAAGCTAAATTTAAAAATACAGGTAGTCCTCGAGTTACGAATGGAATGTGCCCATTCCATTTGTAACTCAAAAATTTGTGGGAGTGAATCTTGTACCTCAAACGAGATCACTCCTGCTCATTAAGACGCATGTGGCTCGTTAAGTGCATATGAGGTATATTGGGGCGGGGAAGGCCATGGAGGGCCTAGCAATGGAACAGGCCCCCAAGGCCTCCCTGACCCACTAAGATACTGGATGCTTCCCCCCCTCCCTTCCTGCTACACCGGACTCTCTTACCTTGCAAAAATCCTCTTTGTTGCAGTTTCTTTCCTTTTGAGGGAGAGGAGAGTCGGTTTGGAAATGCCGACAATGGAAGATCCTGGGTGCCATAATATCACGCAAGTTCAAAAGAGAACATGGCCCCTGGAAAATTCCATTCTGGGAGGGGGGAGTGTTTGCTTTGTTTGCTTGCCTATAGGGCAAAGTGTGGAATCGGAGTCAGAAAAGTGCAGGAACCAATGTCGTCCGTGGCTCTGGTGTGCTGCTCGCTCGCGTGCACTAGCCTTAGTTTGAGGGCAGGAACGAAGCCTTCAACTGAGCAGGGAAGCATCATGGGGCGAGTCCCCTTGCACCTGTGTCCAAGCTGCTGATGGTAGTAGCAGCCACCTGAGTGACCACGATCTCCCCTCTGCAGCCAACCACCCAGCCTGCCTGATCTACTACTTGCCTGACCGGCCAGTAGCCCAAATCCTGACCACTCTTCTTGTCGTCCTCCCAACTGAAGGGGCGGCGGCGGCTTGAGTTTCTCCGCTCCATCTGAAAGAAACCAGAGGTGCAGAGCAGGATTGCTTTCAAGAAGATGCAGGTGCGCTGCTAGCTCGCATGTGCCGGCCTTTTTGAGAGCAATCCTGCTCTGCGCCTCCATTTCCTTCCACTTAGATGGAGCAGAGAAATTCAAGCTGCTGCTGCTCAAACACTTTTTATCTGAACACAGACCTTGGGAAGATAGGGAGCTCCTTCTGTGTGCAAATGCAATTCTTGAAAACGCAGCAAATCGCTGCATTTCCAAGGGTCCCACAAGGCGCTCAAACACCTTTTATCCAAATGGAGACCTTGGGGAGATGGGGAGCTTCTTCGATTCGCTGCATTTTCAAGTGTTGCATTTGCACACAGAAGGAACTCCCATCTCCCTAAGGTCTCTGTTTGGATAAAAAGTGTTCCGGTGGGGGCGGAAAGCAGTTGGGAGGGAGCAGGAGACAGGCACAGAGTTTGTGCCGAAAATGAAAGTTTCTGGGGTCTGTGATCTTGTGAGAGTTCAGGACCCATTTTCTGCAAAAAAGGATGAGTGCCTGAACTCGTGCGATACTACAGCATCCAGGAGCTTCCGTTGACTCTCCTCTCCCCCAAAGGCAAAGAAACAGCAGCAGAGAGAAGACAGATATTCTCAAGGTGAGTCTGGCGTGGCAGGAAGGGAGGGGGAAGCAGTTGTGGGGAACGGGGGGGGGGGGAGAAATAGAGTGAATACTGCAGAGTCTCTGCAGTCATTCATAAGGGCGAACAACTGCTGTGGTCCTACAACATTCATAATTTTGGTATTTTCTTGTAAACACTAAGGGGCGCTTATCGCGTAACTTCGAACGAGTGTTAAGTGAACTCGGGGATTACCTGTATGATGGTTTGGACTTCAAAGCTGCAAAGTGGTATAGAATTAAAGTCAGGCTAGAAACCAGGCAACTGCAAGTTCAAGTCCTGCCTTAGGTACAAAGCCAATACCTGGGTGACTAGCCAATAACAATCTCTCTCAGCCCTGGGAAGCAATGACAAACCATTTCTGAAATCCTGCCAAGAAAACTTCAAGGACTTGTGCAGGCGATTGCCAGAACTCAACAATGGCTGGAGGGCATTGTTTTTTTTTAAAAAAATCAATGATTATGCAAAAAGATGCTGCACTAAGCCAGAATGTGAATTTTGATGTAGTATGCTTCTATAAACCATCTACTATAGCTGTGCCAAAAGTGATACCACAATATTATGTATG
Organism: Crotalus tigris; assembly: GCF_016545835.1. Classification (NCBI taxonomy): domain Eukaryota; kingdom Metazoa; phylum Chordata; class Lepidosauria; order Squamata; family Viperidae; genus Crotalus; species Crotalus tigris. Next base: position 948,819 of record NW_024096464.1, on the reverse strand, counting down.
AGTGCATCTATTAGGGAAGTGTTTTTAAAGTGTTTTGTTGCGGAACAAAACAGAATATAGTGCATGCAACCAAATTTTATTCTCTGTGGAATAATTCAGATTACAGTATATCTCATTCATCATCTCTCACAGATTGCCCCATTGATTAAATCTTGCAGGGTTATTAATAGCCCATAAGTAGCAGATAGAAAGGTAGAGAAAAGATGTTATCTTTTCTGGGGGCACTGCCACCACCATTTCTAATTTGAAATATGAAGCCGCATACATGGGGGGAACATAGTCTGCAACATGTACTAACATATTCTTAGATATTCCAGATCAATACAGGTGGTCCTCAACTTACAACCACTTGTTTAGTGATTGTTCGAAGTTACAACAGCACTGAAAAAAAGTGACTTATGACTGCTTGGCAACTGGCATGTATTTATTATGATGGTTGCAGTGTCCCAGGGTCATGTGATCACATCTTGCAACCTTCTGACAAGGAAAGTCAACGAGGAAACCAGATCCCCTTAACAATCATGTTACTAACTGAACAACTGCAGTGATTCACTTAACAACTGTGGCAAGAAAGGCCGTAAAATGGGGCAAAACTCATTTAACAACTGTCTTGCTTAGCAATGGAAATTTTGGGCTCAGTTGCGGTCTTAACTCGAGGACTACCTGTACAATTGATGTTCAGTGTAAGAAAAGATTTCAGACTGCAGATTTTTTTAAAATTAGAAGTGGAGCCTAGTGTAGAAGAAACACTCTTACAAACTAAAGAAACCCAACCTAAAAGTTTGATTTAGTTGAATGATACTCATTATTCTTCTCTTAAAAATATCTGTTCTGAATTCTTGGGGTGGGAGAGATGGGTAGTGTCTTGTTACTAGTCTTAAAAAATGGGGAGTCAAAAATCGTCAGCTTATCTACTGCAAATCATCTAAAGTCATACCAAGAGATCCTGGACTCTGTCTGCTTCAACCTAACAATATTTCCTGAAAGGAGGAAAGGATATTGGCAATTGTCTTTGAAACTTTTAATTTCTAAGCATAAGCAAGCAGGAACCTTTCCGTTTCTAATATTCTTACAATTAGCTATGCACCTTGTTCTGCATCTGTCCATTGGGTTATTTTCAAAATTTAAGTACAAATTATGGTTTGAATTCCATAATCTAAAATTTCCACATTTACTAAAAATATATTTCTGCTACAGTAAGCGAGGAATTTAAGCTTGCCCCATCTTTACTTTCTATTATTTTCTAATTCATTTTAGACAGCCCAGCAGGTTAAAAAAAAAAAAAAAAGAAACCAGATCTTTCCATGCTGTTTCATCTCCAGTTATTGCATGGAAAAGTCTATTACTTTGCAAAGAACTGCCATCAATCTAACTGAATTTAGCACAAGGCTCTTTTTTTTCTCATTCTGATACTCCTAATGTTCATATCTATTTAAGGAGTATTTATAGCACCGGCCTGGAAGCAGTTCTTTAACCCAAGGACCCATTTCCAAGATGTTCTGACCCACACGGAACTTTAGCCGCATACATTCAACGCAACAGCAACTGCTGCAGCGATGGAGTTAGTTCTTATCCAAACGGCATCCAGGAGCTTTTCTTCCGGGCATAACAAGAACAGAAACTGCGCGCTGCACAACACCCAAAGGGATGGCCAAGAAGAGCGCTTCGTGGTTCCGCTCCACGGCCAAAAGCCGCCGAAAAGCCCCGAATCAACGGGGAAGAGCAGCGAGGCGGGGGAAACGCAGCCCAGCCGGACAGCGAAAGGCTGCGGTCCAGCTCCATTTGCAACTCACCCATATCGGTCACGGAGGAGGCTCTGGGCAGATCCAGGGTGTCGATCCCCCCGACGATGGGCACAGCCTCGTTGGGGGCAGGCAGCCCCGAGGGGTAGGATCGGAGGTGGTCGGGCGGCGAGGCGTCCTCGTTGCCCATCAGGAGGCCGAACGAGGCGGGGTGGGGGGCGACTCCGCCGGCGCCGTGGGTGACGCGGCAGAGTTTGCTCCGATCGCGGCGCTTCAGGTCCCGCCAGCGCTTTTTGAGGTCCTCCACCTCGCGAGGGCAAGCGGCCACCGGGTTCACCTTATGCCGGATGAGCTCCCAGACTTTGCGCTTCTGGCCCGGGGAGGCCCGGCCCGGCCCGGCCGCGAACAGCACCTGCTCGTGTTTCAACACCTGCTCGATCAGCACCTCCGTCTCCGCCTCGTTGAAATTGGCCTTGCGCCGCTTGGGCGAGTCTTCCGCCATCCTAAACCTCCAGCGGGGCTGCTCCGAGAGTCCGCGATGGGAAGGCCGCCCGCGTTTATTGTGCCGCCGCCACCGCCGCGCCACCGGCTCTAGGCCAAACCCCGGGCCTTGCTCGGAAAGCAAATACCGCGCATGAGAGGAAAAGACGCGCAAACCCCCGGCGCAGGCGCCCCGCTTGTTGACATGGGAGGGGGGGTGAGGCAACACCGCTCCCGCGGCCCTCCTTTGAGCCCGCCCCGCTGTGCAGTCCACCAATCCCCAGCTCCAAAGCGTTGGCGCTTCCCAATGGGGATCTTTGCCGGGAAATGGCTTCGGCCCCTCCACTCGCCGTGCATTTCATTCCCCGCCCCTTTTCCGGAGCCGGAGCTTCTGGCCACGCCCCATTGTGCCTTTCAGCTCCAGGAGCGCGCGCTCTTTTTGCTCCCCTGAGAGTTTTGATCCCGCCTTCCCGGAGGGGAGGGGGGAGCGGCGCCCTCTCAACCCAGGCGTCCGGCGTCCCATCCGTCTCTTCCCCCGCGCGCTCCTCACGTGCTGAGCTGTAACCCGGAGTTAGAAAGGAAGCTAGAACCCGCCCTTTCTCCCCCTCCTCGCTCTCTCTCGCTGATTGTCAGGTCGGCTTTGGGGTTGCCGCGAGGCGGGTTGCGCGCCTTGCTCGAAGGCTGCAGAAGCGGCGCCTCTATAGGCGGCGGGGATGGCGGCTGTTTTGGAGCTGCTCTTGCGGGACGAGGTGGCAGCCAGTGCGGTGGTGCGGTGGCTGAAGTCAAGCCGGAGCTGCGCCAAAGAGGTAAAACGCGCAGCCCGCTTGGCAACAGCGACGCTTCTTAAGTTAGCCCTCGGTCCTCCTCCCGTGGGGCGGGAAGTTGGCTGGGCGGCGAAGTTTCTTCTTGCCTTCAAAAGCCCTGAAAAGGAGGCGGGAAAGCAGGAATAGTCACCGCGCGCTGCCTGTAGGTGCTCCTGCTGCGTGGCCCTGGAGGGTACTGAGCAGGACGCCTTCGGGCCTCCATTATGTGTGCGAATCCAGTCTTCTCTTGGGGGAGCCGCGTAATCCTGACCCCGAGATCCCATGCACTCCTTTCCCCAATTTCACTGACCTGCACATGCTTACAGGTCAAACTTGGCCGAGGGTCAGTGTTTTTGCAACCAATGGCGATCCGCTCCTCTGAAATAAGACTGCGAAAATCAGAGGAAACTTATTCCCAAGCAAATTCGCCCAGAGTTGCAGATTTAATGAAAACCATATTCATATCTGTCTGCTGTCTTTTGCGCATGTGGGGATGAGTTCTTTACAAAGAAGTTTTGCCTGTAGGGTGGCAAATCAAAACATCCTCATTCATGATCTTGTGTTAAACTGAAAGGCAGAAAGCAATGACACTGTCTTTTCCTGTGCCGAGTCAAATAACATTGTATCCAAAGCCAATCAAGTTACGTTGGCACCTGCAGCAAACAAAAAAATATATGATAATAACTGCTTATATGTCAAATGACAGAAACAGTCACATCTGTGCAGCTTGCCAAAAGCCAGTCTTAAATATAATCTAGGATTTACTGATCAAGAATTAATTTTAATATGCTATCTAAATCATCAGGAAATGTCATGGGGTCTACAAACATAATTCTCCTTAGGTATGAAAATTTATAACTTGGAGAACTGTGGAATTCCTGAACTAACATAAAGAAGTCATCTTTGTACTAGTTCACTCTTGAAAATTAATGTTGGACCTGAGTATTTGGTCTCTACACACACATGCAATGTATGTGTTTTGTTTGATCAGTTTAAAGCAATATTACAGCCTAACTGCATAAAAGTGTTTCCTATTGCCAGTGAATAAATCAATGTTCAGCAACTCCCAGTAATTGGAAAGTAATTATGCTGCCTTTATAAGCAGCTGTTTGAACAAATATATGATTGTCTTTTATTATACTGGTTATTGTATAGGGTATTTGAAAATTCTTCTCTTGTGATTACAGTAATTAAGTTATGCATTGCTGACTAAAACATTCTTAGTGTCATTCAAAAGACTGTCTTTATCTTCAGTGCCTTTGTATTTTGAGTGGTGCATGGGAACTAATAAGATTTTTAATGCCATTTGCTGATGTAGAGATGCTAGAGAAGTGTTAATTAATTGTTTAATTTTAATTATTAAAGCTATTGTTAAAATTAACAATAAAAAACTTGAAGTAGAAATAAAAGAACTAGGGCAACACTCAGATGCGCAAAATAAACTGGACATCATTTTTCTATGCTCAAAAGACTCTCTGCTCCAAATTAAACAAATGTTTAAGAAACAAATAGGAAGCTTGCATGTTGCAAAGCAAAATTCTAACCCTCAAGTCTAGCACAATATTTATTTGCAGCAATGGATGCCAGAGGCTCTAACTTCCCTTCTGATAAGGAATGAAACCACAGGTATAGGCAGAGCATCACTGTACTTTGCCTATATAAAGAAAAGAGGTGACTTTAATGGTAGAACCCCTCACTTCTCTGATATTTTTCAGTCTGTCAGGTGGATGCTCAGTCTTTTCACTCCCTTAAATCAGAGCTGCATTTTAAATATGACTAGATGATTTTTAAAAAAATCCAACTTAGTGAACTCTGATACGAAAGTAGGGGAAGAAAGAATGTTGTTGGTTGGAAATCCATCATAATTTGCTATTATGTTTAATAATGCACAAACTGATTTGAACATAATTCAGAATATAAAATATAATTGTCATTACTTGAAATGCAAAACAGATTGTTCTTAGAAGACTTTAGTAGTCTGAGAACTTTTTTAGACTTCGTCTTAATGCTGTTCAAAGGCAAAAGCTAAGGCTCATGGTCCATGGTGAGAAACATTTCTACACTATTATTGCATATATTATTATATAACCATGTTGTCATTTCCAAGGGTAATTACAGTAAGGCCAAAATTGTGGAAACCTTTTGGGAAAAGTGTATTTTTGAGGTTTGATGGCTAATAACACTACTTTATTTGGAGTAGTACCACCATAAAATTATATATCAATGGAAAGATAATTTAATCAAGAATGTAATGCAACAAAGTTTGTTCAATTATCTGTACTGTATTCTATGAAAAGTTTTAGCAACATAACCAGAAAAAGGAAGCACAACTTTTTAGATTGATATCAGGTAGCTTTCCTTCATCTGATTGTAGCCAATGAGCATGAATGTTTAGAGAGCCAATCAGGTGTCATCTTGTTTTGGCAATGAGCCAATCAGATTACAGTAGGATTCAGTTATTGATGTCATGTATTGAAGCTGAGAGGAGGATATTTGTCAGTGTGTTATGTGATCACTATCAAGTTGGTTGGGGTTTTTTTGTGTTCTTTCATTTAGTGAGCTTGTAAAACGTAATAAAATTAAATGGTACAAAGAGTTGACTGGTTGCCCAGAAAGTGATGTAAAATAGTATTATTAAGTGAACAAGGCTACCGTTATAAAGAAATTAGAAAAAAAATTGGTGGAAACTTAACCAAAGGTGGCATTTCTACACTTTCCCAAAAGGTTTCCACAATTTTGGCCACTACTGTATAGTCTTGCAATTTCTAGCTTCCTAGGCTTTTGAGAGAGCATGACACTTAATTTTTCCTAATTTACAAAGACTCCTGAAACTTTCATTAAATGTAAACCAGGGTTCAGAAATTTTGAGTTTCCTTGATATATGTATGGATAAATTTTAGTTTCCAACAGCAATAGTAATACTTTGAAGTTGAAGTCCTACTTCCTAGCATGCATAATAAAAAAAAATCCTACTAAATGTAATAGGTTTTCTAAATAAATAGAAATAATCTAGAGTACTTTCTGAAAAAAATGTTGATTTTAGAAGACAACTTTTCTGCTGGGACTATTTAATTAGACTCTTGGGAAGAAAGCTTGCAAATAAGGAATATTAGCATTGCACAAGATGTTGCTCAGTAATTCCTACACTGTCATTTACTTAGGCTGAAGCTTGCCTTGCAGAATCAAGGTAGCAATGAGTTCTACTAGAAAATTGATTCAGGGTGGTTTTATCCAGTTTTTGCCCCCTTTAGGGGGAGAATATTTCTGAATGCAATTCTGCTCTGAGTACAGATGTCAGTAAAAAGGAATAAGGGTAAATGTCATTGATTTTTTTTCCTCTGTCACTCCCAGAACTAGGACTTTTACTCTTCTGTTAGGACTAACCATCTTTGTACAAGATATTAAATAAATACATGGGAAAGTACATTCTGAGAAAAATTGACTAACATTAAAACCACTTCTGTTGTACCAGTTTCTTCATGATTTAGAACAGTGGTCTCTAACCTTTCCGGCTTTGTGGACCTGCGCTGGTAGCGGGGGATGGTTTTGCACACACGCCGCTTGCGCAAATGCAGCTTTGGGTGCTTGTCTCTCGCCCACTGCTTGTGTGGCCCGATTCCCAATATGCAGCAGCTAGTACCAGACCCCAGACTGGGGGTTCGGAGCCCTGATTTAGAGGTGTTCTGTGGATATAAGCAGCCCTTCTGTCTAAACACGCAGATTCTGGATTAAATCTATTGGTCACAAAGTATTAAGTTGGAATTCTTCATACTTGTAATGAGCAAGTATATGACTGTCTATCTGCCCCTGCTTAGCCCCTCCTGCAGATGGAAGTGGCTAAAATTACCATTGATTGACCATGGGAGGAAATGACCAGAGCATTTTGACCAAATCATTATTCCTATGTCCTCTGTAACAAGAGAACATCTAGCTAAGATTTATGTTTGTGGGGTGAATCGAAAAGCAAGAAACTAGCATCCAGGTCAGAACCTAATACTTAGTTTTTATTTTGGTTAGTTTAATGAAAATGTAATAAAAATTAAACATTTTGATATGTGAAACTTAAATTCCCCCCCAAAATAGAGATGCATTTGCAAAATGAGTATTCTGATTATAGAAAATGAGTATTCTGATTATAGAAGATTTAATAATACTGATAGAAAGAGCCAAAACAAGCTTCTGTTGAAGCTTTTCTATGGCATTTTTACACATTGGAATCAAATCCATCTCAGACAGTTAGTAATATCATCTACCTGCAATCTTCTGTTGAAAAATCTGATATAAATTGTGATAAATACCTTATTATTGTTTTGCTGACTTCCACACATCTCTATTTCTTTAGAGTAGAAAACAATTTTGCTGTAATAATGAAGGAAAAAAGCAAAGTCTTGATTCTCATACTCATTAAAAGGAGAAAAACTGATGGTGGAAATCACTGTGGTAAACAAATATTTTAAATAAATATTTCAGCATATACGGGATGATGCTTTTCCAAATTGGCAGTTGAATGCCAAAATTTTTTAAAAATGTATATTGATAGAACAATATACATATATATGTGGCCATCTGCTAATTTGGCAAACAATATGAGATGAGATTATCATTTAATAAATTATGCTAAATCTCTGATTTCTGGTTTTAAATTACCTGAGGGATTTGGTTTTGAAATTATTTCATTTTGCTTTGTGTGCTTATAACAAATTCATAACTGAGCTCATTCTTGTAAAAAATTACATAATGTCATGCATGACTGAAGAAAAATTCAGATTAAAATAAATCAGTTGATGTTTATTATGATTTGTTTGTTCAGGACCCTCCAATTCACCCCAAACTAGTTGTCCTTAATTTGCTTCAAAAAGACTTTGTTCCTTTTTTGCTGAACTACATCAGGGAACAGACCAGTCAGATATTGACCCATGGACCATCTACTCCTGCTAAAACTCCAAATTCCAAGATCTTGAGAAATTCTAGTAGCTGTATGAATCAATGGACAGGATCTGAGAAAAAGTTCCACAACAGTAGCTGTCGAGGACAACTTTTCTTTGATACTGGCTTGCAGTCTCCAAATACTAGTATTTCCGCTTCAGAATTGCATGGATCTTCAGCTGTTAATGGGTCAAGTGAACTGAATTCCAGTAATGATTTTTTAAGTGTGGATCTCAGCACTAGCCCAAGTGTGGGTTCAAGCCCTATTTTTTCTCGTAGTGAGAGAAGATCTGCTCAGAAAACAAACTTGGGGAGTTTTCTTGTTGCTGCCCCTATAAGGCGAAGCAGAAGAAAAGGGAGCAATTGTACAAATGGTTCTAGTCGGCCAATGGGACACGATATAGGAAGAAACACAAATGATGAAGTAAAAAGTGAAAGTTCTTCATTGAGACAGAAGAAACCGAGTGAAATGAATCTTGTCTCCACTTGTTCACCATCTGACCAGCTTAACTTACATGACTTGGAGGAATTTCCACCCATGAGTGCTGCTGGAAAAATAAAGTAAGTCTCAGTTCTCAAATCTTCTTGGTAATTTTGATGAAAAGGAAATGCCCTGTTTCTGGGATGGCAAGATAACTTTGAGAGACCTGCAGGACTTGAAGCAAAGTTTTCTCCAGTGTGATGTACTGCAGTGTTCAGGATTCTCTTGTGTGTTATTTAATGTCTATATGAATACTCAAATGCCACTCAAATATATATGTACAGGTTGTCCTTGACTTACAACTAGTCATTTAATGACTGTTTGAAGTTACAACGGCACAGAAAAAAGTGACAGGATTGTTTTCACACTTGCAGTCATTGCAGCACACCCATAGTCACGTGGTCAAAAGTTGGGTGCTCTCAACTGGCCTGCATTTATGACAGTTGCCCTGTCCCAGGGTCATGTGATCACCATTTGTAATCTTCCCAACCAGCTTCATACCAGCTAAGTCAATGAGGGAACCCAGATTCGCTTAATGACCATATGATTCGCTTAGCAATTTTAGTGATTTGCTTAACAACTGCGGCAAAATATAGGGCAAAACTCACTTAACTGCCTTGCTTAGCAATGTAAATTTTGGGCTCAATTGTGGTTATAAGTTGAGGACTATCTGTAGCCACCTCAGATTGAGTATGAGATGGAATCTGTCAAAATAAGTTTAGATTAAAAATCCCCCCAAAATGAATTGCTGTATGTCAGCAAACACTCAGGAACAGGCTTACAGTTTTTCTGGAATAGAGTCATATTCATGATCTATTGGATTCATGGCTATTTCTTAAATAATATCTGGAGGTCATGCCCATCTTCAGCTGATGCATTAGTTACTATTCTAATTGGATCAGGATGCTTGGTGAAAGTAACACCCCTGCCCTGATCACTATTTGGTTTGATTACAGTAACACATTACGTAGGCTATCTTTGTCGAGAACTGTAGCTCCTGCAGAACACAATGGCTACTATGGCAGAGTTTACACCAGACATGTCAAACTCGCGAGGTCATGTGACGTCGCACAACATATCGGAGCTTTTTTGCCTTTGCTGGCAATAAGGTGGGCGCCGCTCCGGTATGATGAAACTGGCCTGCGGGCCGGCAGTTTAACACCCCTGGCTTACACCAATGATAAACTGCAGTGGTTATTAGTAGCTTTCAAAATCTGGTTCTAACTTTACAAGGCCCATTATGGCATAGCACTACATTACTTCTTCTACCACTTTTCTAGGATTGGATCTATGTCCATCTGGTAAAAGATGTCTGGAGGGCCTGTTGGGGATATGGAGCAGACATCAGGTCTTTAAAGATGCAAACTCCATGCTCTGGAATTCTGTATTCCCACAAGTCATGCAACTCCTCTTTCTCTTAACGTTTTCTGAAGCTGTCAGGATTATTGACCTTAGCCAGTTGTTCTCTGGTGTTCATGTTGGGAGATATTTATTTATTTATTTATTTATTTGAAGCTTTATTCTGCTGCGTGCTCTAGAATCTTTGACAAGCTCTGTTAAATTCATAATTTAACTTTCCCTGGTCTGGGTGGACCATCTCTCAGAATTCTCACCAATGGCTGTGCTTTCTGGAAAAGGAAATCAGTGTCTTTTAAGGGCACCAATTTTGTGCAAATGTGGTCAAAAATTGTGCAAATAATGCAAACTCAAGTAACAATTGAAGGGTCACATACAACACTGCAAACACTAGGCAAGGCTAGATTAAGCAATACAGAGCCTGAGAAATGCAGAGGTCAGTTTTCAGGTTTCCTAATTATAGGGCTAGAATACTTAGCCAATTAACTTATCTTACTCTTATACAATAGTGTTCAGCTGCCAGCAAAAAGCCTTTGTTGCTTAACATATTGCACCTTACCTGGAAGGAGCTGCTGTCTTTCGCAAGCAGAATGGCTATTAGTAGGGAAAGTTTTTTGCCCCAGAAGAGCAGTGACTAAAATTTCTTTGCAATTTGCACATGTAAAAGCTCTGATTTTTCTTTCCATAGGCATTTATAATATTGCAAATACTGGCCTTACTAGCTCCAACAAAGACAGATATTCCTCCTCTTTCCTACCTCCATGCGGAATGAGGGCTATAATGCAGAAACCCCCAAAGGAGCTTAATTTCACAGCTTTTCTTTATATGTCCAAACGTGGAATGAAAGTACCGTATTTTCCGGCGTATAAAGCGACCCGGCGTATAAGACGACCCCCGACTTTGGCGCCGATTTCCGTGCTTAGAAAGTCATCTTATACGCCGGAAATTACCATAATTTCCGGCGTATAAGATGACTCGGCGTATAAGACGACCCCCGACTTCAGCGCCGATTTCCGCGCTTTAGAAAGTCGTCTTATACGCCGGAAAATACGGTAATATAGCTAAAAATAGCCAGATCCTGCTAAACTCATTTCATAGACTTGCAAAGATAAGCGGTATAAATGCATGATCTGATTATCAGTACCTTTCTCCTATCCAAACACCTTTTCTCACTTCCAGACTTCTATTGGTTATCTGGCTTCAGTGTCCTTACAAATGCTAAGATTTTAAATAGCCTTTTCCTTCTCTAGAACTTTACTTTGCTTCAGGTGACTGTATTTAACAGATGCTCATTTCAACAGCTAAAGCCAAAATATTGATCAGATTTCTATGATATTACATGGAATATGATTATATCCTTTTCTATCAAATCTATTCAATTAATAAAATTATTTCTTGATACATATACATATTTGATAGAATAATTATATAGAACAATATTTCTCAATCATGGAATTTTAAGATGTGCGGACTTAATTTCCCAGAACTCCCCAGCAAGCTGGCTGAGTGTGGATTTTGGGGAGTCGGAGTCTACCATTTTGAAGTTCCCAAGGTGAGAAACACTGATATAGAGGTTGCGGCATTGGACTAAGATAAAGGAGATCTAGATTAAAATTAACCCTCCACAGTGGAAGTTCCATGAGTTACTTTGGGCTTGCAGCCTCTTGGGCTTGTCATGGAAAAATATTGAAGGGAAAAGTGCTGACTACACTAACTTGAGTTTTTGGAAGGTAATGCATTAATTTATTGAATAAATAAATACATTAAATATTCAGTATTTTGCCAGTTGCCAGTAGATGGCTGCAGAATATCGTAGATTTGGATTATTTGGATGAAGAAGGAAACTTTCAAGGGACTAGAGCAATTTCTATTATGAAATGTTACTGTTCTTGGAGTTTTATATTGTAGAAAAAAGATGAGTAAGGAAGAGTGCAATTAAACCATAGAAAATAATGCGTGCTATTGAAAAAATGGATACTGAAACCAACATTTTTCCCCTCGCACAAAATACTAGAATCCTATGTAACCAATAAAGTTGCATTATGGTAGATTTGGAATAGATAAAAAGTATTTCTTCACAGATCTGTATTTGTTCTTCACAGAATAAAAAAATTGCTACTATAACATGTAGCAAACATATTTATTAAGAATATATTCTATTTCCAATATCAGAAGCAGTATATTTATTAGTTTCAGTTTCTTCAGAATGGAGTAAAAGAAAAAGAATGCTATTGCACCCATATCCTATTTACATATTCCTCAAAAGCTTATTAGTCACTGGGAAACAATATTGTATTATTAGAACCTTGGCTTGAACCATCGGGTGTCTTCTTTTTTCTTAAATATTGAAAGGTTTACTGTCTCTTGAACAGATTTTCTCTTTGGTTTTAGTAAAACCAAACCATCAAGAAGAATCAATCCTACTCCTGTGAGTACTGAGAGAACTCTGTCCAAGCCCAAAATGTGTTTCACTTCTACACTTGTTGGCAATTCTCAAGTTCAGTCTGGAGCAAGTTCTGAGAACCTTACTAATTCTCAGGGAATGAACTTAACTTCTATTACAGGAAGTCTTCAGGAAGAAAGAGAGATGTTGAAGAAAGAAAGGTAATAGAATTTGTGATCTGGTGCCCAAGAGGGAGAGAGAGAGAGATGCACTATGGGTTGAGAGTGTGATTTCAGGCATTTCTTAATGGAATGGGACAACTCGCCATGGCCAACTCACCGCGAGACAACTTGACAAGGCCAACTCTCCACAGGACAACTCACTGCAGGATAATTCAACAGATCAATTTAATTATTTAAAATAATTTTTAAAATATTTTAATTTTTGTCATTCACATTTGATTTTGTCTCTCCTTTGGCATTCTTTCTTTAATAATTCTAGTCCACTATTCCTTCGATATTACTATAACTCTTATCCCATGGCAAGTTACCTCCCAGCGAGGTGGCCATGGCGAGTTGTCGTAAGCCCACTTCTTAAAGAAGTAGAACATCTTACATATGTTTAAAATGACTTCTCCATTGCATTTAATAGAGATGTGATTTACAAGTTCAGAATATTTTCCTTGGTGTTTTTTAGATTTGTAAGTAACTGGGTTTATTTTCAGATTTGGTCCATAGTATTATATAAACATGCTGTTTTTACAAATACAGTAGGAAAGTGCAGTAAAAAGCATTAAGAAGTTTCTTAAAGATTTTACATTTTTTTAAACTTCTGAATAAGTGTCTGAAATAATCCAGCAGATGTAGTAGAGAAGGTAACCTTTTAGCATTTTTATGATTTTTAATTCTATGGCCATTTACTCTTTTTGTATTACAGATCCAAATTATTGCATCACACGTCTTCCTCTATAAGTTTATCTCTGGATTCTGGCACATCCAACAAATCTAATGTTGGTTGGAATGTGTATCTCCAAACTGAAAACCAGTCAGTAACCTCTGCCGATGTCAACAAAGTTACTTATAGAAAACAGCTGGAACACCTGGCTGAGCTTTATTCCACGTGCATAGCAGGTAGCAAAATTGAAACATAACACTGGGAATTTCTATTGATTTGAGAGAATAGTAAGAATGATGATACATGCACATAAATTTAGTAGAGATGAAATTTCAAATGAATCTTGCTTTGAAAAAAACAACTGGTAGAGTATAATACGGTTCTTATAGCAAACTTTTAGGAAGTTATTGATAACTGCTATAATAATACACATTCAGAAAGCTGAGAAATCAAATTCTGCACAACTTAGTTTCTTTTAATTAATTTATACAAATTATATACATTGACTGTCACTACTGCAGGCAGTGCTCCACTTATTTATTTATTATTTATTTATTAAATGTATTTGTTGCCTAACTCGCTCCTGTGATTCTGAGCAGCTTGTGATCATTCTTTCAGCAACTGTTTGCAGTTATGATGGTGCTGAATGAATGGTGGTTACAACTAATCCTTGGAAGTCCTGGCTTTGCTATGCCGCCCTTGCACCCTCATATGCCTTCGCTGAGCTTTGCCACATCTCCCCTGCTACTCATGCAATCCAGTGTTCCCTTGCCACATCACCCTTGCCACTTGTGCACCCTTGAGGATCCTCCCAAAGCCATGCCTCCCTCGCATCCCCACACAATCTGCCCAAGCTTTGTCATACTTCTTCCACATCCCCGTGCACCCCTTGATCCTATCTCTGCCCAGCAATCAGCCCAAGCCTCACTGCGCTCATGCCGTGCCCCTCAAGCTGCCCATGTACCTGTGAATGCCCTGTGCAAGCAAGTCAGCAGGAAGTAAATGGCTGCTGCCTGGTGGGAGACACCAGGCAGCCGCCATTTACTTCCTCCTGACTTGCAAGTCACCTGGGACTTGCAGCTTCTCCCGACTTTGAATGTGGAAGCCAGCAGGAAGTTACAAGGAGAACCTCATCTAATGACCACTGCAGTTTAGTTAACGACAGCAATTGGGATTGCAGGGATTGGTGTCGTAATTTGGGGACTACCTGTAATAAACCTTGGCTTACGAATAGCAGTGATTAAGCCAAACGCGAACCAATTATATTGTTGCATGTTCTTTACACTAGAACAGGGATCTTCAAACTTGGCCCTTTTATGACTTGTGGACTTCAACTCCCAGAATTCCTCAGCCAGTGTGCCTTGTTGAGGAATTCTGGGAGTTGAAGTCCACAAGTCATAAAAGGGCCAAGTTTGAAGACCCCTGCACTAGAATATTAAGCCATAATGTGCTTGGAAGGTTTTTATCTTAGCTTATTATGTGATATTTTGATCTATTTGGTATGGTTTAGTATTTATACGGAGTGTTTATGTACAGTAATTGTCATTCTGTTCGACAGGGAAAGTTAGTACCAAAACTTTGCTCAGTGAGAATGAAAAATCCTGATTAATCCAAGTATAAATTAATCATATCAAGCCTGAATTATTACAGAAGATGATAGCATTATGCTAAAATGACTTCTTAGAAGCTTGCAAAAAGAGATGAAGGAAGACAGGCCTTAGGTTAATGCAGGGAACTATTTTATGAATGGCTGTGTTCCCTTGAGGCTAGTTTCTTGGGTGTAGTATCCAGCCAGAGCTGAATGGGTATAGTCATTTTCTCTTCAAGACACTTCCTTTTCTCCTTTCCCAGTTTCTTATGCAGGGGGCAGCTTCTAAAACTATCATAGGTTACTAGCCATTTGAATTAGGCAAGTGCAAGTCCTTAATATTTTGGTATAAAATAATGTAAAAATAATAAAAACAAACATTGTTCCCCTGAAAGTCACATCAGTCTGTTAAAGCAGTTTCTCTTATTAGATAAAAACCAATAAACCCTAACATCTAACTTTAAATTTAGTTTTAGTTATTTTTATCAATGTCGTAGAAGGCATTCTGTGTTGCTTCTTTTTAAAATATAAAAGTTTTGTTATATCTAAACACAGGTTGATACGATTGTACATTTCTTTAAAAGACAGGTAGTCCTTGACTTACAACAGTTCGTTTCATTTAAAGTTACAGCCACACTGAAAAAAGTGACTTATGACCAGTTTTTACACTTAGCGACCATTGCAGTATCCCCACAGTCACATGATCAAAATTTGGATGGTAGGCAACTGGTTCATATTTATGACGGTTGCAGTGTCCTGGAGTCACGTGATCACCTTTTGTGACCTTCTGACAAGCAAAGTCAGTGGGGAAGCCAGATTCACTTAACAACCGTGTTATTAACTTAAGAATTGTAGTGATTCACTTAACAACTGTGGCTAGAAAGGGGACAAAACTCACTTAAATGTCTCACTTGGCAACATAAATTTTGGGCTCAGTTGTGGTCATAAGTCGAGGATTACCTGGTAATGAACACCAGAGGGAACCTTTTGGATGACTGTTATTCTTGTTTACTTTCTTTCTTTTTTGCAGAAAACCTGGTGCCAAATATCTTCTCAGAGCTTTTCTTTGTATTGCAGCTGCTAACAGCAAAGGGAACTTCCTTTGCAGAAGATAGGGAAAGTGACTTGGGATTTATGGAACAGAATACAGGTCAGACCTGAAATGAGAATCCTTGGATGTTATACGTAACATGTATATTATAGCACATACAATAGTGGGCAATGTTAGAAGAATTCCACTAAAGAAAATAAGGGCTATTGGAAAAGTTTCATTTAAAGGGACAGAACAATTTATTTTTAGCTTAAATATTGCTCATTATGATGCTGCAGAAGATATAGCTTCTCACTGTATCTAAAGAACTGAGAAATCATGATTAAGGTCTTACTAGGCATGTTGTGTTGCAAGTAGTTTTCAACTATGGTTTAACATGCATTGTTTGAAAATCATTAACCATAGCTTCCCAATATATGTATAATAGGAAGCATGTTTAACATCTAGATTTCTGGCTTATTTAAAAATTCTGTGCAGTTGATATTATAAATGTTATAAAGCTCTTCTCAGCTACCTCCTGAGAAGAGCAATATAACTTTGTATAATTCCTTTGGTAGTTATTCTTCCTAGGTGTTCAAGGTAAATGGAAGTCCTGGAAGGAGTGTCTTTGTTCTTGACCAGACTGAATTCTGTGGAATGAATTCCCTCAAGTGCTTTTTTTTTTCTATTTTGTTTACAGATTTGATTGAGAGGCAGCACTTTCACAGTGTACACAACTGTGTTTATTTTGCTGCACAAGTTTTGGATTATCAGTTTGAGTAAGTGCAATGATTTTGCTGCTTTCATAAGAAAGCAGATACTTTCACACCTGGTTTTCATTTCAAACTGTTCTTAGGCTGCATAGCTTTCCTATTATTTTGATTATTTCTTTAACATAAATTTATCCCTTTATATCACACAACTCTGGGCAATGTACAAGAGTCACAACAGCAATCTTAGCATAATAAACAGCTCACATCTATAAAAACAATCCAAGAGAGGAAAGATAGCTATTGTTCTTTCTCTCTTGGCATCCAAGCCCCAATTAGAAAGGGGGGTTTTCAAAAGCTTCCTAAATCTCACAAGGGCAGGGTGTTATTCCCGGCATAGATTAGGTCAGGGGTAGGCAACCTTGGCTCTTTTATGATTCATGGACTTCAACTCCCAGAATTCCTGAGTCATAAAAGAGCCAAGGTTGCCTACCCCTGGATTAGGTGAATGGATGACAGAGTTCGGAATACAGACGTCAGTGGAGGATATAAAGAGTAACAATGCAGTGGAATTCATCCTCTTTGCATTTAAATATAATATCACAATGTGCTTTTTTTGTTGACTGCTGTTGTCTTGGCAGAATTATTTCTCATTTAGAGAAAGGGACACTGAAGCTCCTTGCTGAGAATGACAGAATTGCATCTTTTTCCTTTGGCTTGCATGAGAGGCTAATGGCAGCCTATGAAAACACAACAGCAAAGGTAATATGAAGCAAGTAGGCTTTGCAAAATTTCTTGGAAATTACTTCTTGGAGACAAAAAAGATTGCTTCTTCAATTATCCTTGTTATTGTTGATAATGCCTGAGTTGTTTATTTTCTTGAAATATTTTTGTGCACACAGCTTTTTGAAGTGTGCACATGAACCTTCCTCTGCCATATAAATGACAGTTGCAATTAACTGAAAAATAACAAATACAGTACCTATTATTAAAATCAGCAGCACATTTTGTAGTTTAGGATGCTTAAAACTTGTCCTCTGATTGCACTGCTACAAGTTAATTTAAAATTATGTTTTAGCATTGAAACTAAGTCATAGTAAGGAGAACAGATTGCAGTTCCAACTTTAAGGCTTGTTTCTGCATACTTTGCTTAGAGAGAAGTGCATATTGAAATGGAGAACTGCTTACTTACCATTATGTGCAATTAACAGGTTTCTCTGTGGTTGCCTTCATGTGTGCAGTCAGTTTCCTTTCAACCAGAAACTGACAATCGATCTAACTTTTCCAGTGATAAGGCATTCCATATATTCAAGAAGCAAAGGTAAGAACTCTTTGTTTCTCTTCATCAAATGCTACAACACTAATAAACTTAATTAAAAAGTAATTGACAAGTTGTTTTAATTGCTAAATTTGAACATATGAACATTTGTTTACAAGAGAATCACTTCTTATGGCACTTATATGGAGGTGGAATAATATAACAAATGATGATAACTGTATTTTCAGATATTGACATTAATATGTTTACCTTATTCAATAGAGATATTTTCTATGAATTGCTGCGTGAATGGGAAGATAACTTTGAAAAAACAGGTTGGGATTTTGAGAAATGTCTAGGAGATAGGATCAGGTAAGAGCTTTTAATTCAACAATTGAATCAGGATAATTTACAAAAATAGTTACAAGGATAGTTAGAAAAGAGTCCTTGCGCCTCTTTGTAGTCCAGTAGGTGATAACTAGTGATTATTTTGGAAAGCATTGGAGAATATCTGATCTAGTAATATCTAAATACCAAGATTTATAAGAAATCCCTAGGTATGTAACACGTTCATATGGTTTGAAATTATAAGGTCAGAACTTGTAAGAAGCAAAGAATCACCCGTATTTTTGATAATGAGAACAAATGAAATGTAGTCATGTCTTAAGGATTTGTTAAAGAAAAGATTTAAAAATGGGGGAGGAGAATCCATTTCTTCACCAGTGGGGATTGCACTGGCACATTACAGCACACTACTGTAATTCAGTCCTGGTTAATACAGAGCAAAAAATTGGCTCTTTCTCTTTTTGTGACTTTATTGGATGGAGTATAAATATGAAAATACATTTAGAAAAGTTGTAGGAGGCTTATCAAGTTCCCCTTCCCCCCCCCAAAAAAGTGGAATACATTGCAGTACTTCAGTTTACTGAAAATAACTCTCATCCACTGAGAAAGATTGATTGACCTAAGGTCACCAAGTGAGCTTCCAGGATGGGGTGGAGTGGGGGGGAGGGAACCAGAACCAATACGTCATAGTTGCAAATTACTCGAGTTATTTAGAGATTTTCTTAGTACCCGTAGGAATTCTAAAATAGTAATTCCTGATTTATTTATAATAAGTCACTTGTTTCCTGTTTTGCAGAGTTATGATGGCACATCTTTCAGTAGCTTGTAACTATAGTCACTTTGCCCGGCTCTTTCAGAAACAACTTCTTCAGGTAGGCTTGTGGTTGCATTTTTTAATAAATAAAGATGCTTTGCTTTGTAATAGCAAGATATTTATGATAACTAAACTTTTCTATGGTTGTGGGGTCCTTCGTGTTCTCTGAGCAAAATATTGTTCTTCTGTCTCCTATTTTTTTCCTTCTGTTTCAAAGATGTGTAAAGGACCAGTTGGTGGAGGCACAAGTTGGGGAGATACTCCAGACCAGGATGTCCTTAACATGTTAGGTCCAGATAATCTGAACCGACTGAAGAGGCTGCAAGAGAGATTTCTTGTTCCTCAGAGCATCAGAGGACCTTGCCCTCCTCCTTCTTTCCCAGGATGCCAACAGTTTTTCAGGGACTTCATCCTCAGTGCAGGAAGGTGAGCTGCTTTTGCCACTTACTTAAGCTGTGTATTACTAAGCAAAAGCATTTAATAGTTTTGCATTTGGTTCTGACAAGTTTTTTAAGTGGGCAACACAGTGTGCCTTGGAGGAATTCCTAAAGGAATTCATGCATAAACTATTCTGGCGTTCCCATTTCTTAAGCTGATTGCAAGGAGGCCAGAGAGATTTCATAATTCTTCAAAGCAAAATAAGATTGCATCGTTGTTCAGTGCTATTGTGTGGTCTTATTGCTTACTTGAAGCTTGAAATAATGTATTTGGGTAAGCTATTTTTTTTTTTTTTTTTGGCTTACAATGGAAATGGCCAATGTATAACAAAGGAATGTGAGAAAAATAGCAAAATTGTATTCTGCAATTTGAACTGCATCTGTAATACCTGTCAAAAATGATTTTGTAGTATATGTCTACTATTGCTCTGGTAGATTTCGATGTTGCTCCGTTGTTGTTAAAATGATTTTTTTTCTCAAGAATATGCAACAACATAAATGATTGACTCCTAACTAGAGAGCTTTCTCTCAAAATACACAAATGCAGGGTAGAGAGAGGATGGTGCTGTAGGTAACAAAAAATGAAGATAAGGCATACAGTTGGTAAGATTTAAAGAAAGTTTCATCCCCAACAGTACTAGATCAAAATCAGTAGGAAGATCTTGCTGCTTTTCAGAATATTGAAGAAGCTGATCTTTCCACTTTAAATCATGAGACGTCAAGAGGCTAATCTGAAAGTCTGAGAAAAATGGCAAAGTCCATAGTGCAGTTCTTTGACTGTGAACAAGCTTCAGTTCAATAGATGGGAGCCATTTGTAACTGTATATAGACCCACTTTTAAAAATGGATTGCATTTGAGAGCACAAAGCTGAAATAAAGTGGTATGAATCAACCTAGAATATGCTTTTTATTTTGATTCTATAAGAAAACACATATCCCACATTTCAAAGAAAACTCTTGAAAAAAACTTATAATGCTAACAACAAGCATAATAGTGCGTAAAAAGAAAAAGGATTATCTGAAATTGAAAAAAAAGCAAGACAAAAATATTTCAGATAGAACGTATTTTGCAGTAAAACAAGAAGTAAAACCTTTTCCCCTGCTTTCAGAATGTTGTCATATTAAGCATTCACTTATTTTTCCTAGAAAAAGAGATTGCTTGGTGGATTGACTACTGGCTAAGATAGTTGAGTTAATTTGATTTTAAATGTGTTCTTCATTGTATTAGCCATTTGCAGTCTTAATACCCTATTTCAAATTTGGATTGTTCTCATAATGTCTGTTCCTTGAGCCCTCTTGGTTGGTTGATCTGCTGCTTCTTTGCTTACTATTGATTTGCAAGATGAAAGTTGTTTGGATCTCAGGCATGCTGTTTGATGATTATTGTTGTAAATATAAAAAAAATACTCTGAGCTGTTACCATTTTTTTGTTGTTGTTTTAATTTACTGTCAGCTGCCCAGAGTTGCAGAAGTGAGAAGGGCCACCATATAGATTGCTTAAATATATGCATACATTTAAATCTCATTCCCATCTTGATTTGTTTTTTGAAAGCTACCGATTTAATCAACACCTGGTAGACAGTTTGTGTATGCAGATCCTTGAGCTGGACAGCTTTGCCTTGGTGGAACATGAACCCAGTGATGGAGAAGCAATGAGCGAACAGGTAGATCTCATCACTCAGTAAAAACAGTTCTATTTAAATACCTTTGTTGAGTCAGTTCTTTGTTTGGTTGTTTGAATGGAGTGCCTGCAATTCTTGTCAAAATAAGTAGAATAATGTGTATAATGATCGCTGGAATGCTTCAGAATGCCTTGTTTTAATAGAAATGGGATATGTGATGTTTGACCTTTTTTTATATAAATACAAATGCATTTCTCTGAGTGAAAAAAGAAAGCAAAATGTGGAGTTTATTTCAGTAGACCTAAGCTGTATGCATTTCTGTTGTAAAATGATAGTTTTACAAATTCCCAAAATATACCTGCTTCATTTTGGGTGTTGCTTTGTTGCCCATTCCCACTGGTAGCTTTTATTCCTGAAAAAAATGTTATGTTGTCAGACTTGATTTGATGACATAACTGCTTCAAATAGCTAGAAGACAGAATTGAAAATAATTTTTTTTCAAGGTAACTATTGGTTCTCTGCAACTGCCTTGCTTTTTGGAAGGCCTCCGACAATGAATGCAAAAAATGATAATTTTTAAACTTAAGTAATTGGATGTCACTTATACAGTATGAAAGGCTCTCTTGATTTTGAGAAAAAAAGAATCATTTTCAGTTGTTGCATCACATATTCAGTTACAGTGTTATGGTAGAACTGTATATCAAGAAGACTATTATTTGAATCTTGCTTCTGAAATTTTACTAGGTCAGCCTTAACCAAGCCACATTCTCTCTGACTCAATTCCGCATCTCCAGTAGGAGATGTGATTATAATGACTTACCTACATGTGTGGAACCTTAAAGTAACAATGGCATTGTTGGTGTATCCACTGCTGGATGACAATTGTAAGAGGTTTCACTAGTCTTACATTTCAGGATGAAAAGAAGCATTTTGCGAGTGTTCTTATGAGCCTTCGACTCCTGGCTAAGTTTGTGGGATTCCTTGTCTTTCTGCCGTATCGCACATCAGAGCCAGCAACTGGAGATCTCTTGGAGTCAGCAATCACATTAAGGAACCATGTATGTAATCAGCTGCATTTATCTGCAGGAAGCATGTTATAAGAGAGGGAGATTTTTTTTCAATTCTCCCAGCTACTAACCATTTGATATACATAGTTGGATTGTTTCCAGATGTCTCAGCTAACTAGCCTTTATAATATTAATACACTGTGCTTTGTTGTTATAGATTAAGGTCAGATTGTATTAACTCTGATAGTGTAGGAGATGAGCAGGTTGTTTCTGAGGGTGAGGTCAAGTGCATCAGCAGTTTGGAGTCGCTATGCTCCCACAAGAGACCCAAGTCCAGCCTTCTATGAATTCCATTGATCCTTATTTGGCGCCAATTTGGTTTGACTGTTAGTAGATTAGATTCTTGTGTGTAGGTAGCATGTAATAAACTTTTAGTGCTTTGAACTCAAATCCTGTTGCTTATGGTTCGTGCCTGACAGTACTGTCAGATAACATAGACGTATTGGCTTGGCAGAATGGAAGAGAAAAATTATTTCTTCATTGGTTAATACCGCTATGTCAAAAACTAGCACCTCTTCAGAATAGCTTCTATTTAATAAGATAACCTTGATGTGGAGATATCTTCAAGCAAGCAAACCAAGAATTAAGACAATGACCGAATTATATCCTAGATCATAATTAGCTAACCTCATGCCCTCCAGATGTTTTGGACTTCTTCAAATTATTTTGAAAATTTTGGTAATTCTTTAACACAGTAAATTACCTATTAAAAATGACTGGGTAGCACCCCATCCCCCCAAAAAAACCTCAAAATCCCATCACTTGTTGATTCTTTGTGGTATAATACAACTAAGCTGGAATAGTTGGCTTCTGGTTCATGGATAATATTTTCCCAATGTGATATTTCTTTTCTCCCTTTCCAGGCCCATCCTGTACTGGATATTTTTAAGTTGTTGAGACAGTCCATTCAGAAACAATGTATGGTCCTGACTGTACCATGGGTGGTTGAATTTCTTTCTCTCATGGATTATATTGCCCCATTACTTGACTACTATGAGAAAATATTTGCTCTGCTCTTGCAGCTGTACAGGTAACAACACTTTGATGAGATTTGCTGCAAGGAAATACATTTATGAAACACAGATTGGTAGTGTCCTGGTAAAACTTTTGTTGTGACTGGCAATGGCAACTTCTTTATTTACGAAGTAGCTTAAAGCTTTATTTTACAATAGTTTTCTCAGTTTGGTGTTCTTTAGACCAGAGAGCTGACTGAAAATTTTGGTTCTTGTATTAAAAGATAGTAAGAGAAAATATTGGGGATGTTGTTATACTCTGCAAGCTTTATAGCACTAAGCTAAACTTAAAAAAGTCAATGTAACATAATATCTTCTGTTTGTAATAATTTATCCGGCTAGAAATGTTAATCCTTTTGTGAATGCATGGTGTATTAATGTACAATCTGATAGCCAACTTTTTAAATCTAGTTGTTGATTTAATGCTGATTACTTTATAGCCTTAATGTTTTAAAATGTAAGAAAAATTATTTATTTAAAGAATAAAGGCATAGGAAGAAGAGGTCAAATTAATACAATCGAATTTTTTTGTTTTCTTGTCATTCCTTTATAGGTATTTGCTGCTTTCCGAAGATAAAAAGATGTGCTTCCTGAATAAGCTCCTGATCCTTGCAGTTTTAGGATGGCTTTTTCAAGTAGGCTACTGTGTTTTTAGAATTTTTAGAAATGAGAGGTTTTTTCTAGCATTTCTATGTATTTTTTAAACATGAAATAGAAATACTAGTATGAGCTTATGGACGTCTCCTCCCTGGAAGATTAACTGTTTAGGACTTGTATTCCAGGTGCCGACTGTTCCAGAAAACTTGTTCTTTGCTGGTGAAGTGAGATTGGAAGAATTGTCTTTGGAATCTGTAACCACAGTTCAGACTCTGGTAAATTTGTGCATATAAGCACCTAGGCCAGGGGTGTCAAACTCAATTTCATTGAGGGTTGCATCAGTATTGCGGTTGTCCTGGGGGGGGGGGTAGGTGTGGCCATGGTGGGCGTGGCCTACTGGGTGGGCGTAGCTGGAGTAGGTGCAGCCTACTGGGGGGGCGTGGTCAGCTCTTCATCGTTTGTGTCAACGGTGCCTGTGGGGGCCTGGGCAGGAGTGGGACAGACCTGAGGGTCTCTGACAGAAGGGGGTAGGACCGGGGCAAGCGCCAAGGCATGGTCCACTGGAAGAGCCTCACTGTTCCTCTCAGGCCATGCGGGGGATTGGATGGTGCCGCGGGCTTCCCAGAGCCTTGGGCAGCAGAGGTCAAATGCCCAGCCCGGCTCTCAAGCACCGGCGGCACCAAGCCCAGCCCCACTATCCCAAGGAGGTGCCCAGCTATACTTAGCTCCTCCTCAAGGCTGCTGCTGCTGTGCTTGCTCTCCTTGTGGAGCTAAGACTGAATGTATTTCAGCATAGATGGCCACCACAAAATTGTACATTGGCTCCTGGGCAGCCTGGGCCAGGGCCAAGGCAGCGGGGGCCATTCCCTCACTGTTTCCAGGATGGCTTGGTGGGCCATATGAAACCACGTCGCGGGCCGCATCCGGCCCCCAGGTCTTGGGTTTGACATGTCTGACCTAAGCAGCAGGTGTATGCCCAGCAAATACACACTGGCTAATTGGCTAATGCAACTGTCTGCATCATTTCTCGCATAGTGGTGATCTGCAGATGAAAGGCATTCTTTGGGTTTTTATATATCATTGGAAAGTGAATCTGCTTTTTCTTTTTTTCCTCTATTTCTTAGGATTCTGTGCCTTTAGTTGATCAACAGTTGCTTTATACTTGTTGTCCTTATCTTGGTGAGTTTTTTATTTCAGAGTATATTCTGTGGGAAAAACAAGATCTGAATTTTTTTTCTCTATTTGGGATTGCAAATAATCCCAATAGAGAAGATTTAATTGCCTGACTAAAAATTATTATTTTCTGCAGCTGTACAATATCTGTACAGCTGCAGAAAGTAATAATTTTTAGTCAGGCAATTAAATCTTTTATTGTATTGTATTGTATTGCATTGCATTTCATTGCATTATATTGCATTATATTATATATTATATATCATATTATATTACATTATATTATTATATCATATATCATTATAGTGTTATATTATTATATTATAGTACATACTTGGTTAATGATAACACCTTGCTATAACACTGAATGTAAATACTATTCTCACCTTAACTTGTGATTCTTACTACATTTTAAATACCTTGAAGGGTAAGAATGACTATATTTATGTCTACTATATCGTGTTTGTGTAATTTAAATACTTCCTGACTTGGAAACTCTTAAAAGCACTGTTTTGAAGCAAGTAGTTGAAGTTAGAGTATTATTTATTTATAAAATTTATTGGCTGCTCATCTTACCACAGAGTAACTTTGAGCGGCATTTGTGTATTATGTATTAAATGCATAAAGTTGGATGCGCACATAGTGAACCTTCATCTAGTTGCATTCAAAGCCAAGTATTCTGCTACTTCTTGAATGATAAATCCCAAAACATAATGCTAAGCAGCATTGACCTTCCTTTTAGAATTGTCTGTGTGATTTCTGTGTCTCCAGCTTCCTCCAGATGAAAAATCTGGATGAAGTCATCCTGAGGATGTGTTTTATACTACCACCGTCCATTTTATGCTCTATGTACAACATGTGTATTCATTCCTTTGCTGTAGGTGAGTTGAGGAAATTACTGTCTTCTTTTGTGTTGGGAAGTGGAGGAAAAAATGGTGGCTATATAAGAAAAATAACCCCAACTGCTACAGAGGCCTTAGCTCCAAAGCCTTCCCTCACTCAGCAAAAACTTCAGGTAAGAGGCATCCTATGCAAGATGCAAAATCCAATTTTATAGCAATATTAAGGATTACAGCAGAATCACTATGCATTGACAGAAGATACTTTAATGCAGCCATCAGGACTCCGCCTTGTTACTTTCCAGTTATGTGATCCTGAGCAGAACTGTCTTTAAGGGATTGGAATAAAATTCCAGAAGCCACATTCTGCATGCTTTCCCAACCTTGTTTATATGCCACAGAAATTCTAAGTTGTATTATAGTATCAGCTGAGGAACCAGGAATGTTAGTGCTTGTAAGAAAAGAGAAAAGGACTAAGCTTTGATTTTTCAGAAGTAATACTAAACTTCAGGCACGCTAACAGGCACGCTAACAAAATCTCCGGCATTCCCAATGAATGGGGCCAAGGGTGGTGACGGATTTTTCTTTACCCCACACTCTTTCCAGGATAAAATTGTCAGTGTTATCGTCTGAATTTTTTGAAAGCCTTAATATGTGTGTTTTAAATATGCTGCTTTCTGAACCAGACATTTTAACCAATTTCTTTCTGTAATCAATGGCTGCCTGAAACCATTTCTGCTATAACAGTTTCCAAATTTTTCAGGCCATGGGCATCAACATGAGTTGTCTGCTGAGATCAGTCATAATATGATTCCTTGGTATATAGGAACATGTATACAGCTAGTCATCGACTTATAACCATTCGTTTAGCGACTGCTCAGAGTTACAGCGGCATTGAAAAAAATGATTTATGGCCATTTTTCACAAACCATTGCAGCATCCCTATGGTCATGTGATCAAAATTCAGATACTTGACGGTTGCAGTGTCCCGGGGTCACATGATCACCTTTTGCATCCTTCCGACAAGCAAAGTCAAGGGGGAAGCCAGATTCACTTAACAACCATGTTACTAACTTAACAACTGCAGTGATTCACTTAACAACTGTGGCAAGAAAAGTCATAAAGTGGGGCAAAACTCACTTAACAATTGTTTTGTTTAGCAACCGAAATTCTGGGCTCACTTGTGGTCGTAAGTCAACGACTACCTATACAAATGTATGCATTTTCCAGGATTCAGTCTCCCCATATTGCCATCCCCTCTGCCATCAAACTTTACACCTGGCTTCATTGAGGCCTTTACTATGGATATTTAAGGGCATAATTTACTCACAGTGTTGCCATTCTCATCTCTACATTAACGGAAGAATGTAGTAATTGCTTAAGAATATTTGTAAAGACATTCTAACATGCAAGCAGCACCTCCATTTTCTTCATTCAGTGAATTCAATTTACAGCTTCAAATACTGTGGATGCTACACCTTGATGGCTTTTTCTGTCCTCTGTAGTTATTAATCAGCTCTTTCTTTTCATCCTTATAAAGAAAGCTTGAGTTTTCTAGAAACATTAGTGTATGGTGAATTTACTTCCTATAGTTACATTATAACTTTAGGCAGACTTAGTCCAATGGGAACCTGAACATCACATACCCCTTTATTTTAATGACAAGTGTGCAAAAGCTGGTTAATTCTGGTTAACATAAAGAAAAGAAGATGTAGGCAATCAAGTGAAGAAAAATTGAATGTGATGCCAACAGTAGGAAAACTATAGTCTTGAAAAATTATGTCTCGGCTCTTTTGCAGGGAGGGCAGTGATTATTTCCTTTGTATTTCTCTTTCTTTCCTCCTTTTTTAAAAAAAGAATGTTAAGGTTAAAAAAGGAACAAACAAATTACTTTTGAGAGTGCATTGTTTCCAGTGGTGGGATTCAGTCGGTTCGCACCAGTTCGGCAGGACCAGTAGCTAGTTTTTTGTTGCCCAGGCCCAGAATGAACTTCTGGAAGCGGCATCCACACAGAGATGTTGTTCACATATTTGAATCTCACCACTGAGTGTTTATCTTTGGAGACCATAGATAGGTTAGGATATTCCAATTTCTTGAGGTTTTTTGCTTTTCTTCTTCTTAATAGGCAGAACTGGAACAAGCCTTCTTTCACAATCAGTCCCCATCTCTGCGGAGAACAGTAGAATTTGTAGCAGAGAGAGTTGGATCAAATTGTGTCAAGCATATCAAGTAAGAGCAGGGATTTTTTTAAAATTAGAAATGTTGTGTTTTTCTTTTATGGCTTCTGATTATTTCTGGGAAGCTTTCATTGTTTTTTTTTTTATTTAGCACTTTTGTAAGCTATTTTGAGAAGTGAAGTTCAGGAGATGGCTGTTTTTTTTTTTTTCCCTCCTTCATTCTCTGAACTTTGGTTCTTGTAGGGCAACCCTTGTAGCAGAACTGGTGAAAAGAGCTGAAGTCATTTTGCAGAATGCTATGAAGGCAGAAGATGGCAATCATGACAAATTATTGGATGCAGTATGTTCACAACTTTATCAAGAAGGAGCACAAGCTCTTATCCAAGGCAAAGAGTAAGAAGGAACATTATTAGATAAATGTTTTTGGTGTCTATTTATCCCTTAGAATGTAGAATATAGAATCTTTTTAGGAGTTTTTTCCGGCAATATGAAACTATTTTATCTCATGTTTCTGATATAGATCACAGAATTTAACAGCAGCATCAGTAATTAAACTTTCCTTATCATTTTCCCTATGGCAGGAGCTGCTACTATGAAATTTATTTGCACATAAAATGTGCTCTGTAAAATTAATTTAAGTAGAGAAGTACTGTACACATTGTACTGTGCATATTTATTTATGCTCAGTATTTTTTGTATGGTGTCACTATACAATGACCTGTAGGATCTTGATGCTCAGTTACATCCATTGCAATATCTGTCTCAGTTGCAGAGGTAAACCTCAGTGATGATGACTCTTGGCACAATGATTGTTTTCATATTTGACCCTTTGAAGCATTATTTGTCATTAGGGCTGGGTAAAGATGCTTCAAAATAGGTACTTTACTTAATTTTTTGACCTCAGCAAATGGAATCCTCCTTGAAGCATTCAAAGAGTCATTTCAGTTTGAAGACTCATGCAGTTGCTTCAAAAGCTGCCTCCAGAGATCCGAGTATCCATGCTTTCCTCTGGAAGCTATCTATTGTGCGTACCCAAACAGCTCCTTTGTTTAGCTAGCTGGAAACAGCTTTTGCAGCTTCTATATAGGTTTTCCCAAAGATGTTTTTGCTTTAGTTCTTCAAGGAATGGTACTTTACTTGTGCTAACCTACATTGTGAATCACATCTTTGAATGCTTTATGCAATCCTAATTTTAATATTACATAATTCTGGTTTTAGCTCTGGTTTTGCAGAATTAAAATGGGATGCTTTTTATCCTACGTGTTTGTCCTTTTATGTTGTTGAGTGTTTGGCATATTATCCAACTCCTGAAAAGTTGATCTGACCGGGTAACTTTCTTAAAACATTTCCACACATATATATTTCTAGATTTTGTAAGAAGAAGGCCCCTGAGGCTGTGAAAATCCTGCTGCCAGAAGAGACCTCTGCAGCTGTAAGTATTTTGGATACATGTTCTTTTCATTTCTTCTTTACTACTATACTGTAATAAAATATTGTATAGAGCTCCACAGTTGCATTTTTAATGTTGCTTAGATCACTTTAGATCATATAGCTGAAGTTTGAAGACAAAATAATGTGCTAAAATCTCTGCGAGCTTAATACATTTAAATTACTTATTAACTGCACAGATTAATGAATTTGGATCCTCTTGTTAAAATCATTAGGCAAATAAAATACAAAGTTTTTAAAATCTCAGTACTCTTCAGTCAGCTGTGTTAAGGCAGATGTATCATCTGTATTTTTGCAAGTAGAAAATTAAATGCTTCAGTTGTCATAATTCAAAAGGCCAACTTCTATAGAACACCTTTTTGACAACAGTTGAAGAAGCCAAAACAAGTCCTCATTTGTCATCTGCACTGGTGCTATAGGATGGTCTTCTCCAACTTGTTTCTACCCAAGTATACCAAGACCTGGAAGACTGAGGGTAGCCTTTTTGGCTCTTCAGATTGTCGTAAGCACTCATAACCTATTACCATTTTCAATAGTTGGAGCGTGAGAGGCTAAAATCAGTTTTTCAGTTTTTTGTCTGGTTCACTTTTCCTTTTGATTTAATCTGTTTGCTACAGCTTGTACTCTTTCATTGAATTGCTCTGTTCCCTTTATATTACACATGTGGGAGCTTTCAGGAGGCTTCCAGAAGTAACAATATGTCATTGTTATTCATTCTCATGTTCAAGGTTTTGAATTGCGCAGCAAATATTGCAGTGGGACTGGCTACCGAGAAGGCCTGCAATTGGCTCTCTACAAATATTGCAGGTATTCAGTTTTTCACTCTGACTTCTGCTTAGTGTGAATCATTAGTAATCAAGGCTAATGTGGTTATTTAGGGCAGACTGAGACATTTAAGCTGTCACATGGTGCACATTTATTTATAAAAGAACGTCTCTGTCACATTGTTTCATAACAACCATGTAAAAAGAATTAAATGCTTGACAAAATAGAAATATCTCAATTGCCTGCCTATAAACTGACAGTGGGTGGACCTAGTACAGGGGTAGGCAACCTTGGCTCTTTTATGACTCGTGGACTTCAACTCCCAGAATTCCTGAGCTGGCTGGCTCAGGAATTCTGGGAGTTGAAGTCCACGAGTCATAAAAGAGCCAAGGTTGCCTACCCCTGACCTAGTAGAACCTTGTCTCTTGTTACCACTTTTATTTTGAGAATAAAAATACAGCAAGTTCCTCCTTGTTCCTAGCTTGTGGGAATTACTGAGCTCAGGCCAGTTCAAGCTGCTAGTTATTATCCATAAAGAGTTTGGAATAAAAATACCATATACTCCTACCCCAACCTGTTCATCCATTATTGTGGCGCAGGGTTTCCATGACCGAAAAATAAAGGGTAAGACTTTTTCAGTGTCAGAAATTCTCTTCTGAGGGCAGAGCCACTGGTTTTACTTTTACTTGTTGAAGTAGTTGAGCAATTTGTCAGAGATACCCACATTGTTCTTCCTTTTGTATTAACATTAAGGAAGCTGTAGATTCCAGAGTTGATTCCTGAATATAAGAAACGGATAGGTTGTTGACAGAACCGCTGTTTGTTTTATTTGTTTGTTTGTTTCTTACAGCCCTGATCAAGAGAGAAGTAAAAGCTACCTTCAGTCGCATGCTCAAAGTTCAGATGCTTTCCCAGTCGAGTGCCAATGAAATTATACTGAGGAAGAAGGCCTGCTCTCCAAGCTGCTGCCATCACACAGCATTCCCTTCCCAGATAATTGGTGAAATCAAGGTCTGTCTCTGCTATTTTCTGCCCTTTATCAGCAATTTTTGCAAAGTAAGGTCACTGTCCATTGTGGATTTTATTGTAATAGAACAGTTCAGCCTGCAGGTAGAAATTCTGCAGTATGGTTGGCTTGTTTGGGGGTGGCAGTAGCCTAAAAATGGGCTCAGGATTGTGGTTCTTGTCCATCGTGAAAAGTTGTGTTTTCAATATGTTTTGGAGGTCCTAGAATACTGATATGCATCCTGAGTCACAAATGCTTCTGTTATTCTAGGATCTGCTCTGTGTTGCTATAGGCCCCAGAGAAGAAAATGAAGAAATCCAGTTTGCTGACTTGGAAAGCTTGTTGGAAAGGGTGAGCCAGACACTTCAGTGCAGAAAGGTAGCTTCATTTCTTTATTCAGCTTAAGTTGGCTTGTTGTTTCTGATTTTGCGTCTTTTTCTCCAAGGAAAACTTCCTGTTGGGGTATTTCATAGAACGGGGTCTCCAGACGCCGGGTCATGGACTGGTAGTGGTCTGTGGCCTGTTAGAAACCAGGCTGCATAGCTGGAGGTGAACAGCGGGCAAGGAAGTGAAACCGAAAACCACCACCGTCACCCCTGGTCCATTGAAAAATTGTGTTTCACAAAACCGGTTCTTGGTGCCAAAGGGGTTGGGAGCTGCTGCCTTAGAAAATATTTTGTAAACAAAACTACAAAATAATTATATAGGTGCAGAAGTAAACTATGCAAATCATTACTATAAGATATAATTGCATCATTAACTTTGTGGTTTTTAGAGAGAATTAAGTAATTCTGTGGAAGTTTGGATTTATCAAGAACTATTAGTGTAAGCCCTGTGTTTACTTGGGATCACCTTGCCTCCTAATGCCAGCTTCAGGGGAGCAACAGCAGGAGAAAGGTATACATTAAGGAAGATATTGATAAACTGGAGCAAGTCCAGAGAAGGCCAGCCAAGATGGCTGAAGACATTTGAAGACACTTACACATCCATCTCAACCTTACAGCTGTCACACTATAGAGCAGGGGTGTCAAACTGCTGGCCCATGGGGTGGACGTGTCACGCGGAAGCCGCGCCCACCCCATTGCCGGTAGTGGCAAAACTCCCAATATGTTGCGTGACGTCACGTGACGTTGCGAGTTTGACATGTCTGCTATAGAGGGTCAAACTTATTCTCACTTGTTCCAGAGGACAAGACCAAAATGAGTGGGATGAAACTTCAAGCATGTAGGTACAGATTAGACATTAGGAAGAACATCTCGCAGTACAAATCAATAGAATAGATCAGTGGTGGCATGCCAGAGGCGGCACTTGGAGCCCTCTCTGTGGGCGCACATGCCGTTGCCCCAGCCTCACTTCCCCCCATGACACCCTCCTCACCAGCAGCCCCCCGGAGGAGAGTTGCCCCCAAGTGTGGCCCACATGGAGCAGTGCAGCCAAGGACATGACAGCCAGGCAGCGTAGACAAGACTCTGCCCTCACGCCCCATCCCGCACAGTTGATGCGGGGCGTGGGCAGAGGGCGTGGCCGCCATGGCGCTACTGGGCTGCCTGGGCAATCTGCAGTGGGTCCTGGAGGCAGTGAGTGGCCCTGCGGGCAGGCGGGGTGAGGAATGGGGGCGGGGCAGGGGTGGAGCGGGGTAGGGCCAGTTTTTGGGCACTCAGTCTCTAAAACGTTCGCTATCACTGGAATAGATTATTGTGTGGAGTGGTTTCTTCTCCTTTACTGGAGGTTTTCAAACAGATATTGGGGATCATCTGATAACTTCTACAGCATGCAGGGGATTGGACTTGATAATCTCCTATGTCCCTTTCAGCTAAGATTCTGTGATCTGCCTGCTGTTTGTGAACACTTCCCAGGTTTTTGCTTAGTCCCTGAGAAAAAAATGCTAGAATTTGGTCCTTAGTCTGATCCAGCAGGATCAGTCTTAGATTCTTATACATTTCATTTCTAAAATACAACCGAATATTCGGCAATAAACAATCTGGAAATAGACTTCATTTGTATGTAAAGCACAGTCACAGTTTAAATATTTTTGCATTCATTCATAGATACATAAATATTGCATGAATAGAAATATTTCATTTTTCTGTGTTTCAGTTCATCTGCCCAGCATCAGAGCAACAGCTGGCTAAGTGCACCATTGAGCTGGCATCACTCCTAGGTTAGAAGTCTAACATTTTCCTTTTTATAAGTATTCCTTGTTTTTCTTTCTTTTATTCTTCAGCCATATATTAAATTCCCTTTGTACAACCACGTAATCATATTGGGCCATATATAACCTGAATGAATTATACTGAACCTGACCTCAAAATTTGTGAACTAGTATATAAAGCTGAAGTATTTAGATTACCAAGTTTCAAAACTTTAACAATATAAAGCTTTTGAGTTAGCCTAATAAAATGACAAAAGCGAAAAGATTTTGAAATTTTCTGAAGTGTTCCACTTTCATTAAATTTGTTTTTGGCTATGTTATGCTAACAGCCTGTCTTGCATCAATATTGGGCTGCTTTTTTCTACATAGAAGAAAATTGTTTATTTCAAAATAAGTTGAAACTGGGGCATTCCAGCTCCCCAGTCCCAGCGCTGCCTCTTTTCCGGTTTAAAGAATGTTCAGAGGTTCTGATTGGATGGGAATGCTTAGAAGGCTTCCCATCTGCTGTGGAGTTTCTAGAACAGTGTTTCTCAACCTTGACAATTTTAAGGCATGTGGACTTCAACTCCCAGAATTCCACAGCCAGCATTGCTGGCTGTGGAATTCTGGGAGTTGAAGTCCACATGCCTTAAAATTGTCAAGGTTGAGAAACACTGTTCTAGAACCCCTTTAAAGTGGCTGGCAGGACTGGAAAGGAGCCTCACAGGTCAGGCCAATGTTTCCATTTTACTTGCTTACAGTTTCAGATCGTGTTCCAATCCAGGAGCTTAACTTTCCGTCTCCCAAAATGCCAGAGCAGCAGCAGTCGAGATACCACCTCATCTCCAGTGTCCTGAAATCTCTGCTGTCCATCTGGAAAGATCATTTTCAGGCACCTGTACCATTACAGCTGATGTTCAGTCAAAAAAACATCACTTACCTTGCAGGCAACAAAGATCATGAGGTGGGGCTGTTCAAACCCTTTTAGAGACCCTTCAAATCTCACTGTTCTTGCTCTTTCTTCTTGTTTTATGCAGAGGAGGTAGGAGATAGAGTCAGTCTTTGGCTAATCCGTAAGCATTGATACAGGAAAATAGAAACACCCCCCCCCCCCGAGTATATTTTTGTGAACTGTGGGCTGTATATGAAAAGTATTTGATAATATGGCAGTAACTTTTTCTTGGCTACTTAAACCCATTACTATGAAATTAGGAAAAGGTGCCCCTAAGCACTCCTCAATGAGACATTTTAGTAGACATATCCCCTATTTCTACTTTTTGGTTTGGAGCAAATGAGACGAAAAAGCAAAGCCATAAAATAAGAAGCAACCCATCCTATTGATATCATTAATTTCTGGGATCAGAAATAGAAGGGGCTTATTTTTAGGGTAGGGCTTATATTAGGCACAACCTAAAATCAGGCTAGGGCTTATTTTCTAGGTGGGTCTTATTTTCAGGGAAGCATGGTAGTTGCGTGCCCTCACAGAATAGAATTGTTGAATTAATATGGATTTTATTTACAAAAGGTGTTATTAAAAATGCAAATATACATATTTTTTAAAAAATCAAATGTTTCATTCCATAAGACTAAGAGTAGACTGAGTATGTTAAAAGAATCAAAAAGCAAAATATGAATTTAAGGGAAACTCCAGATGTTAATGAAAACAAAGAAAGATGAATGAAGGCAAATATATGTGTCCTAGGATAACGTTGCAGGATCCAATCTGAGTCAATTCACCAGGGCCAGAGGTTTATTCTTCAAGATTTTGGACTCGTGTCCATTTTGGGGAGAGAGAAGTTCCCTGAGGATGGGTGCCAGCACGAGTCTCAAAGCCTGAAAGAATAACCTCTCGTCCTGGTAACCGACTCGGATTGGATCCTGCAACAAAGAAAGAAGTTTGAGTGTCACCTCCATCTACTGCAAACAGATTTGAATTTGAGATATATGTATAATGTCTCAATTTCTGATGCATTTATAAACTTAACCATTCTGCTGACTGTTACTCTGCCACTTGACATACTTCCAGGTAATATTGCTAAGTAATATTTCCTAGCTGATTTTCAGTGTTTTTTTTTTAATAAACCAATATATTCCAGTTATTTCCACTAATTTCCATATAATAAAATTAGCTGAAAGCTAAATTCTCTAATAGTCAAATTATCTGTGGATGAATTAGCCATCACTAGAAAGAAAAGCATTTGAGGTGATATGAAATTTCTACATATATGATTTCTTCGGTAACGGCTCTTGCATTCCTACTAGCATCTTGAACCAGTTGCATTTCCCCCTCCCCAAGGAATTTTACTAAAGTATCTGTTACAAACTGTATATCTCGGAGGACTTATTGCAGTTTTTAGGCTTGCACGGTAAATATTGTTGGTAATGCCTGTGGTGTTTGTTTTTGTTTCATTGCAGTGGGGCTTGTTTTTATTCATGCTTCATGGTCTTGTTGAGCATGGATTGATGACAACTACAGAGATAGAAGACGGTCTGCATGACCTCCAGAAGCAAACATGGCCTTTGGTAAGTTTAATTTGAGAACAATCCACAGCATGTTGGCCTGGGTTTTTTTTCCTATATTTGCAATAATATTTTTAAAAGTTCATTTCTGTATTCTGAGCAAATAAATATTTATATTCTAGAATACACTGTTGAACATTAATGTTTAAATATTCTTCATTGTTTCTGAATAGTGCTCCAAATAGGCTTTAGTTCATACTATCTTCCTTTTCACAAAGTCAGCCCTCCTAAAGATGGTGAAGCAAAAGGTAGAACAGCTGAATGAATGAAAAGGGAGAAATTGACAGCCCATTTGGGAGTGCTTCTAAGAGGATGGTTGAAGTGACCGATGTGATATGGAAAAGTAGTATAGTTTTTTTTTTAAAAAAACAACAACAGTTTAATAAGGTTGTATTTACTAGTGTATCAGGATTTTTATCATTTTTGGCTGACTAGATATTTTATGAACTAATCCTAGAGGCAATTGGGACAACTGGAGTTTGAGACCCTAGGGGTGGAAGGGGTGTGTCTGTCCTGCCTTAAAGATGCCAGTGAGAAGTCTATTAATAAAAAAACAATTTGATCCAGACGTAGTGGGAAATGATTGTTGGATACTATTTCTGATCAAGAATGCAGTAGCTCTGCAACTGCAGAATTGCACAGTATTGATTATCTGGCCTCACTTCGATTGGTAGTAAGAAAACCAGGTTCTGAAATTGGACGTTCTGGATAGAATTACATTCTTTTTGAAAAAAATTTGCGGCCTAGGAGTTTTCCTTGATCTCCAGCTGTTGGTGAATTCCCTGGTGTCAGGGGTGACAAGAAACACATTTACACAGTTATAATTAATGTACCAGTTATAATGATTTCTAAGCTGGCTAGATCTGACAGCTGATAGCTAAGTCTTGGCTACATCTCAATGGATTGCTGCAATGTGTTCTATGATGAGCAACTCTTTACCGTTTCCAGGAGTTACAAACTGTGACAGTTACAACAATTAGGAGACATTTAGCCCTTTGTAGAATTATCATTTATTATCTAGACAAATTGCTTTCCAACCCCCAACCCCCCAGTTTAAATTGTTGCTTTTGACAGCTTAAGTCTTAGGCTGTCTTCTGATTGTTAAGCCATAACTCAAGATGTACTTTGTCAGAACATTAAGATTAGTAAGAGAAGACTGTTAAAGACACCGTCACTTTCTGAAGGCTGTAGGACCTAGAGAAAACAATTTTCTGTATTGCGCCAATATATGGAATGTGCACTCTCAGAATTCTTATCAGCTCTGCCCCACTCTTCTCCAGTTTTCAGGAAAGATCCTGGCATCTTCAGGAAAACTTCAGTTTAACAATGGTGCTAACTACTGTTTTATTTCTTATTGTTAGTGACCTTAAATGTAGAAATAATTGTAAAACAACAAAGGCAATAACAGGCGTATTTGTTGTTGAACAACTTGTACTTACGAGCAAAAAATATCCCAATCAGATATTGCTAACATGTTTTTTTTTCTTTGTAGGACTTTTCCAAGGAATTAGAAGCTGTGTTAAGCATATTCATTTCCAAACCTCATACCACAGAGCCAAAGACTTTTGCTTGTGATTTAGGATCACAGCCAAGAGAAACAGTTGCAGCCCAAAGTTAGCAGAATTGCCATGTTTAAACATTGTTAGGATTGCTTATAAATGCCCTGACAAAATTGCACTCGGAATTAGTACGGATCTTGTCCTCAAAGATGATGTCTCTATAGTGTACTGTATTGGAGAACAAGGAAAAAGCTAATTCAAGCACCTTAATTAGAGCTGCAGGAACAAAACTTCTTTTGTATAGAAATGTGTGGCTTCCAAGTTCCAGAATCTTTATAGATGGGAGAAACACACTGAAGGGATCTGTTTCTAACATGAAGAGAATTCTTACCTTGCAGTGAATCCCATTGAGCCATTGACAAGTAAAACTAAATGTAATCTTGGTATTTAATCGGGTATTTAATAGATGCTCATACTTGATTTTTTTTCAGTTGATCGACGTCTGGAAATATAATCATTGCTATCAGAGCACTAATATTGGCTTGGATTTTTTTTTAAAGGGTGCCTGCCCTTGCCACATTTTGTATTTGTGATTTTCTAATGGAGAGAAAATTAGTTTTATGAGGAATATTGTTTTGAATGATGCCACCATTTAATTATAAATTGAAATATTTGCTTTAAAAAATATTTATGTAGAAGACAAGCTCTACAATCTTGCCAATGGAAAAGGCTGAGACAAGGACTGGCATAACTTTGATACGAGACTGAATTTCCTATAAACTGTCTTCCTTCCTTCCTTCCTTCCTTCCTTCCTTCCTTCCTTCCTTCCTTCCTTCCTTCCCTTCCCTTCCCTTCCCTTCCCTTCCCTTCCCTTTTTTCTTGCACTATAGTAATGTAGTTTTCTTCTGGAAACCTGCTTGTTTTATTATTAAAGATAATGGGGAAAATGGGGCATACATCTTTATCTTTTTCTGTCTTCCTTAGAAGTGATCCCCAAAATTTTACTGAGCAGATTTCTGGATGAGATATCTGTTGGGTTAGTTTTTGCTGGGCTATTCAGAAGCTGTATTCTGAACAATGTGTGGAAAATACATGGCTTAAGCCAGCGTTTCTCAAACTTGGCACATTGAAGGTGGGTGGACTTCAACTCCCAGAATTTCACAGCCAGCTTTGCTGGCTTGGGAATTCTGGAATTCTCAACTTGCCAAGGTCGAGAAACACTGGCTTAAGTTATTTACTTTGGCATTCTAAAATAGTAAAATGTATTTTGTGTGTGTGGGGAGGGGCAAGAATTCAGCAGGAAAAATGCCACTTTTAGCCATTTTCTCTCTATAAAAAAGTATTTATTGTGAGGATATGAAAATAGCAATCTTGGTTAAAAGCAGATATGGGCTGAAGGTATATTTCAATAAAGTGGTATATTTTGTCACATTCAATAAAAGATTTTGCCCCACTTTAAGACTATTCTTCCTACCCCAG
This sequence comes from Crotalus tigris, assembly GCF_016545835.1. Taxonomy (NCBI): domain Eukaryota; kingdom Metazoa; phylum Chordata; class Lepidosauria; order Squamata; family Viperidae; genus Crotalus; species Crotalus tigris. The sequence goes on along the minus strand of NW_024096464.1, from coordinate 910,235 downwards.
GCATTCACAGGTACCATAGTGTTATAAGTGCAAAAAAGTATTATATAAATATATTTTAATGTAACAATTATTTCTAGAAAGCATACATTAATTGAATAACCATAAAACATAATAATTAGCTTCAGCATATAAAATCATTTCAAAATAAGTATATATAAATAACTTAATTTGTAAACATAGAAACAAACAGTTGTATGCAGTTATAAAAATAAACATCTGATGTTCTGTACAATAAAACATCGTCCTTTGACCAGCACATCCCTATTATGAGAGGAGTCTATCTTAGACATGCCTGCTAAAATTGCTTGATTCATTAATAAGGGTGTCAGGTTCAAAAAGTAAAGAAAAAAATAAACACAGTAAGTAGTCAGTGATTCTTGGAATGCAGTCCTAGAATCAGAACTGCTTTTCATCTTAAACAATGTGATTTCTGGTAGAGTAGATAATCTCTTACCTCCCACTTCAAGTAACACAGAGGACAACAAAGCTAGTATTTCAAATGCTACACATTATTTCTATAGTTGCATCAATTGCTTGGCATTGATCAACAATTATTTTGTCAGCCACTGTCTGTGCTTTATTTGGATCATCTGATGCTTATGCTTGTGTTACATGCCAAGTTGATGTCTACTTAACAAAGCCAAGTCAATATGCACTGAAATACAATCACATTTATGCTGCCCACGGTCCCCAACTAATTCAGATCAGTGAATTAGTTTTACACCCTATTGTTTTACAAAAAGTGCAAGCAGTTCCCTTTAAGATTCAAAGGCACTTTCTACATATTTGTGGGGAAAGAGAAGCAAAAATAAAGAGATGGAAAACACCATGTTGTCTCTGGGCAGCCTCTGAAAACCTGTTGTTTCTTACTATTTTATGCTACCATAATTACTAAACTTAACTGCTTTCCAACGTCAAAGAACAGTGACATGTTTTACAGCCTGTCTTTTTTCTCCCAAACTCTCAGTTCTGTTTTAAGGAACAATACCATTTAATTTTTAATTCATAAAATGTCGCAATTAAGTTGGGGGCAGTAAAGAGTTGTAGTAACAGACTGGATGTAAAACATCTTAAGCTCTCAAGGGGGGAATAAGTCACCCTCAAATTCAGTTCGACTCCTGGAGACCAAGCAAGCATAAATAATCATTCAATTTTCTTGACAAGAAATGTGCCACTGTCTTCCTCCAAGATTAGCAAGTTTCTAATTACTAAAAGCAGGCTGGCAGAAAATGGTAATAGGTAGCAGTAATTCTAGGTTACATAACTTGATTTGTATTCTTAGAAATAACTTCAATCAAATAGGGTGCACATTCACATGAATAAAACCTACTTTCAAACACTAATTGCTATAGGAACAGTGAGGGATGAGAATGTTAATTCTATGCTCATTCACTTTGAACTTAATTACATGAATGTGGTTTGGCATTTATTTTATACAGTCATTTATTACTAAAAAAACACATTGAAGAGCGTACGTATAAAAATGTAATTTTATAAAGCAGCTCATGGGAATGCAAATCGATATGACATGAGCAGTTGAGACTGAGGTTGAATTTTTCAAGCTGATAAAGTCATGGGATAAAACCTTGGTGGACTTTCTCTGCTTTGAGCTTATTTTCATTACCATTGATCCTGCTGCTCTTCCAATAAAAGAAGAATGGCAAGGATATTTACTGAATGAGATTCTGTGACAGAAATTCCTCTCCAACATTCAAAATGTGGTGGTAACTATGTAGGAGAAGTTGTGTTAATGCTCTTATCTTACTGGTTTTCAATATGGCGGGGTGATTGTGTAGTGTGAAAAAGTGTATCCTGCAACAGAACATTGTCTCTCTTCCTGAATTGTATATCTGACCGAGAGAAAGCAGTAACCAGTTCACATCTTCACAAGTCAGCACTCCCTTGAGAGTTAGTTGTTGCTCCAGCCAGTAACACTGTAGAGAATTGTTATGCATTTTTCATTGATCAGGCACTCTACAAAGAGCTTTATAATAGCTTAGTTTAGCTTCCAAAATGAAATGTTCCTTTTAAAAAAACGTTATTTTGAGTTTTACTGCACCAGAAGCCTTTCCATAATCTTCTGATTTAAGGAAAAATTCAATGTAAAATTGATATTTCAAGGAAATCCTCTTGATCAAGGAGATCCTCTTGTATCTGTAAAAGTTGCCTTTTCTCTAAACCACCAAACAAAAATCTCATTCAAGATTTTTTTCTAACTGAATGAGAAGAAATCTGCAATGCGAAATAATTATGATTTTGTGTAGACTGGCAAGGCTTTCTTCCTGCCACCAGTTTTGGAAAGCAAATCCTGGTATCGCTGGTATTTACATTTTGTTACTGAAACAGAGCTTGTTGATAGTATGTATTATGCCATCTAAGTGGTGAGAAAATGGGAAAGCTGAGCAATTACCAAAGGTTGTCGCTTTACAAAAGAGCTCAGTAGTCTTGCAGGAATCGCTGGGGCACCGAGGTCAACCTGCAATAATTTAAAAAAAAAACAAAAAAAAACCTTAGCCACTATTTGGCAATGCTATTCAATACCAAGTGCTTCTGAAAAACAGTGCTGCTTTACAGGGTGGCCAAAAGATTGGTGGGGGAGTTGAAATATTCCTTCCGGTCATAAGTGTGAGCGAGCTGCCAAGCGCCCCCAGTTTGATCATGTGACTGCAAGAGGCACTGCAATATCTGTAACTTTGGGGGCTGGTTGTAAGTAACTTATTTTCTAGTGCCTTCATAATTTCATACAGTTGCTGAATGAATTATCACAATCAAGGACTACCATGACTACCCCAGAATAATTCGGTAAAGTGTCGCCAGATTGCACCTCTAATTTATCCATGCAGTACATATAAGAGCAACAATATCAAGCGTTTCTCAGGTTGATACGGAACTGGTTGATTACAATCCTTTGCAATCTCAGCATCTTTTTAGGAATTAAGTTCTAAAGACATTTAAAGCTGTCATGACAGACATTTGCATATCTTAGTTATAACCTCTCAGGTGAGGCTTATTGTTGTAACATTGTGTTTGCTCTGCACACAGAATGAGATAGCTAACATATCCCCCGCTTCCCCACAATGTCAATAGATACAGTCCTCGACTTACAGCCATTCTTTTAACAACTATTTGAAGATACAATGGCACTGAAAAAAGTGACTTGGGTCCTCGCATTTATGACCATTGCAGTGTTTCTATGGTCACATGATCAAAATTTGGGCACCTGGCATGTAGTTATGACAGTTACAGCATCTGGGGGCCACGCTGTCATTTGCAACCTTAAGGGGCTTCTAAGAAGCAACATCTATGGTGGAAGCCAGATTCCTTTAGTGACCATGTGGTTCTCTTAATGACTTGTGATTCATCAAATGATCACAACAAAGAAGCATAACAACATTACTTAGCAATACAAATGTCAGTCAATTGTTATAAATTGAGGACCATCTGTAGCTAGCTTCATCTTGCAATGAATGTGGGGCATTTTTGCTATTACAAAAAATAAGCAAGGAACCTAAGGGCACTCACACAGATCAGTGTAAAAAACACATCACTAGATTTAGGTCCATATGTAGTGTATTAAAAATCTGGACATAAAATAGGCCATACAGTCTGCCCTGCAAAAATGGTAATAAAATGGGTTGGATTTATACTACTAATCACTATGGATATATACAGTACAGTCAGAGCAAGGATACCAGTTTTTGAATAATGCCATCTCATTTTGGTTTTCCTTGGGCAGATATACCTACGGCCTTGTGAATAGAAGCTCCGGCAGCCTGGCACCCTACCAATACCAGGCTGACTAAGGTTCAGTGCTTTGCTTGTTCCCAGTAATAGTTTTGGGGCCTTGACTTAGCACCGCAGAATAACATTTAAGAGGATAGGCACTTCAGCTCCTGGCACTTTACTCAGTACCAAATGTTTATTTAAAAAAATAAAACCGAGGTTTCATCCCCAACGAACACTTGTTTTGTGCTTCTTAAGCAACAATGCAATAGTGAAAAACTCTGCAGATCAGTATGTATAAGTAATGCCTTTGCTGTAAGTTCCTCTAAGTAAGAGTCTTAAATAAAAATCCTGTCATACTTCCTTGTACAATTTATTGCTGTTAGATACATTTTTATTTGCTTTGTCACTATGTTGTAGAAAGCAATTTTCCATATATATTTTACAACTTTTTGTCTAGCTCTGCAGATACCTACCTGTACCATATATATGACTTTAGTGATGTCTTTTCCATTCGTGGTATCAGGTTGTAGTATCCATGCACTGGGCAAAATCTCTCCTCGTACCATTTCTTTACACGGGCGAGGCATTGACTCTTCATAGATAGATTGAAGAGCTAAGATGTACATATTTTCCTAGATGAAAGAAATGAGAGTTACATGACAAAAATCCATTAGCAACTCCCATTAGATTGGCTTTCCAGTCTTTATCAAATTATTTTCAACATAAGGATAGGCCACAGGTCGGCAACCTGCGGCTCCGGAGCCGCATGTGGCTCTTTGAGCCTTCCCCTGTGGCTCCCAGCCTCCTCTGCCTTTGCAGAGAGAGACAGAGACAGGCAATTGCGCTTCCCTGCGTGTGTGTGTGTGTGTGTGTGTGTGTGTGTGTGTGTGTGTGTGTGTGTGTGTGTGTGTGTAAAAGAGAATGCACTCACATTGTTCTCCGAGGAGCTGAAAAGCTTTCTGGGCGGAGCTCCTCCCTTTGCTGCTCTCTGCAGGAAGCAGGAAGGGCAGGAGAGAGCTAGCTAGCCCAGCTAGGCTGACTCAGGAATTCTGGGAGTTGAAGTCCATGAGTCATAAAAGAGACGAGGTTGCCTACCCCTGAGATTGTTGGAGAACAACTTGAAGCTTGCCAGGTGAGCAGCAGATGGGGGGGGGGGAGAAAGAGAGAGAGAGAAAGACAGAGAGAGAGGGAGGGGGAGAGAGAGAGGAAAGAGAGAGAAAGAAAGAGAGTGGGGGAAGAGGAGTGGCAGACCAAGGGCAGAGAGGGAGGGTGGGAGAGAGACAGAGAGAGACCCTTTTGACATCTAAAATTAAGATAACACTGCATATATCCTTTTTTTACCTCTGTGTGTATGTAATTTTATTCTCTTAAAGCATTCTCTCAGTGATCATTGTTTTAATAGTATGGATATTCCCAAGAGTCATATTTTTACTTTTATTTTTAATGTGTGTGTGTGTGTGTGTGTGTGTGTGTGTATACACACACACATACACAAACTCTCTCTCTCTCTCTCTCTCTCTCTCTCACACACACACACACACACACACACACACACCTATAATAAAGATAAAAAAGGATATATGCAGTGTTATCTTCATTTTAGATATCAAAAGGGTTTTGCGGCTCCCGGTGTTTTGTTTTTGGTGGGAAACGGGTTCAAGTGGCTCTTTGAGTGTTTTGGGTTGCCTACCCCTGGGATAGGCTGTTAGACTTTTCTGATATCATAATAGTACAGGCAACCTTGATGGGTTACTGGATTGGTGATACAGAATATGAATGGTGAATGAAGATACTTAACAACTGATCCCAAAAGTTATGTCCATTGTAGCACCCAATCATAAAAATTTGGGCAGACTGCTTGCACTTAACATTGGAGGACTTCAGCTCCCCCCTCACCTATCTCTCCTCCCCCTATCTACACCCTTTTGTTTCCTTGCACTTCATCCTAGCTGACCTTTGACATCTTGCTCTTGTTGCTGGCTACACAAGGCTTTCTTCTCAAGGTTGCTCACAGCAGTTCCCTGCAAGACTTGGGGAAGATGGCCTGAAGTAACTAGCAGCAGCCTCATGAAGAGATAGTGCAGGCATGCCTCAGCAGGGCCCACAAAAAGACAGTGAAGCTTAGCTGGGGCAATGGAGCATAGGACAAGCAGGGGGCTGGGAGTGCAGGGTGGTGAGGGCGACTGGAACTGGGCTGGGGTGGCTTCTTGCCACCCTACAAGGCAGGGTGCAGAGTAGCCAAAAAGGCAGAGACCGGGAGGGGAAATAGGCAGTTGGGAGGAGTTAAAGAAAAGGCAGTCCCTTTCCTTGTAAGAACTGAGGCTCAGGGCTGGGACATTCCAAATACAGAATGGCTAACGTCCCATGGAATTTGATTAACAACCGCAACAAGGAGTGCTGGGATTGCTGTTACTAAAGTGATGCAGTTAGGAGATATCGTGCTTTACAACTCCATTGCTTAGCAATGGCAATTCTGGTCACTATTGTGGTTATAAGTTGAGAACTACCTGCATAAGATTTGGTTATTTGGAGGGGCTGCCTATCTCCCACAGTATGTGCCTGGTTGATCCGATCTGGTAGCACTGGCACTCTCTGGGTTTTTTCAATTAAATCATGCCATCTACCAGGATCCCAGAAACTATGCCTTCTTTATTGAAGTGCCTGGTTTCTGCAATGATGTTTATCCTAGGAGCTGGGTGACTCCTGACTCTACTAGGGCTTTAAAAAGCATTGAGACCTGGTTGTCTGTCTAGGCCTTTTCCAAGGATTAGGAGAAGGCCCTTCTGAGAAACGTGATTGGGTTTCTCATTGTTGCCAGGTTTTGCCAGCATTTTGTTCCTTTGTCTTTATTATTATTTTTCTGTGGTTTTAATTTATGAACCACCCAGGATCTCTGGTAGAGTCAGCCACAGTAAGTGGTGACTGAAACACATTGCAAACAGTGATCTATGTACCTCTTTGGCTTCTACACAGATGCAGCAGAAATCTCTTGGTTGCTTTTGGTAACAAAAGGAATCATCACTCACCACATACACTGTAATTAAATCAAAAGAAAGAAATTGAGCTATTTAGTCAAATGAGGAAAACAGTATACCAATCAGAGGACTGAACTTAATAAGTCCATATCCAACATTTTTAGCCTCCATCCCTTTTTTCTAGCTTTTTGTCCTCGTAATGCAGCTAGAAGACAACAATATATTACATTTTACTATTTTTAATGAACTGTATTAATACATGTCAAACCAGGGTATAATTAGTGATATCTACAATAAATTAAAAATTCAGTGCAAAGTTCTAAAAATAATACACATAAAATCATAAATAGCTTAAAAAGACTAGAAAATAGAACAATATTCATTTAACCAAAAGGAGAAGAGGCAGAACCTAAGCTGATATCAAAAGCTCAAAATGTTTGGCACCAACTTTATTTACAGACTTCCTCTGCAACAGAAACTATTATAACTCTGCTAACAATGTAATCATCACATTGGAATAATAAAACAAAGTAAATGCCCTGAAGTATCTTTTCAGCTGCGCAGATGACAGCTACCAGTGCAAATATGTTTAAAAAGATCCTTTCTTTCAAAAAAAGTGTAATTTTTTCTACCACTCCCTCATGAGAACAATGAACATGTGTTAACAAGCAACTTTGGTCAGTCCCACCAAGGAGCTTGTGGTGGCGCAGTGGTCAGAATGCAGTATTGCAGGCTAACTCTGCCCTCAGTCTGGAGTTGCATCCTGACCAGCTCAAGGTTGACTCAGCCTACCATCCTTCTGAGATCAGTAAAATGAGATTCCAGATTGTTGAGGGAAATGTGCTGAAATTTGTAAACCACTCAGAGAGAACTGTAAAGCACTACGGAGCAGTATATAAGTCTAAATGCTATTACTATCTTGTGCTTTGGAAAGCATCTACCGAGAATTTGGCCAGTCCAACAACACAAGGGTAGTGCCAGAGCAGAGGAGGCAAGTCTGCAGCAGAAAGAAGCAAGTGCATCTCAATCTCTGACTTGATGTCACACCTGCCCCAATCTACTCTCTCCAGAAAGTAAAACATCTGATTCCATTGAGTTGAAGCAAAGGAATTTTTACTGAAAGAAACTGGCTGCAGTAAAGTCAGGAGCTATTCTTTTCACTTCCCACTCCCCCCATGACAAGACCCTTGGCCAGCTAATGTGATGCCAGTAAGATGTTTTGAGAAACTCTGAGGTGTCAAGCTGCTAATATTCCATTCTCAGGGTAAACGACCTTGAAGACCCTTGGTATAACCAGTTTGGTGATCTAGTCTTCTTCCGTTGTCACTCCCCTCTCCCTAGTTCCCATGTTTGAAGTTACAGCAATAGCACCCAATAAACCCCTCTCCTTCCTCCCCCTTCCACCATAATGGCAAGGCATCAAGCCAGTAATGGTGGACCTGACACTTGCTCATCCCAAAAGCAATTTATGAAGCACCAGAAATCATGCATCACCTCCAGTTATAGGGCCATAGAGGAGGGGATGAGAGGAATGTGGTGCTACAAACATTTGTACATTAAAATAAGCTGTAGAGATCTGCATCCTTTTTCAAAGCAAAAAAGGAAAGGGATAAAATTTCCCTGTTTTTAGCTAAATCCCTTCATTATTCCTATGAAGGATTATGTAATGCTAAGAAACAATTCAGACAAAATAGAATTATGAGCTCTGTTCTACAATAGTAAGTATTATAGTATAAGAAGTACTCACCCAACTCAATATTGCTGGTTATTTTCTTATGTACCTGAGCTGTGGTAATGGTTTTGTCATACAAATGTCGCTTACTGGCATCCTTCAACATACACAATACCATGGAAAGAGGTTGGTTAATCATTCCTGCTCCCAAGAACCCATGCTTAGTTGTAGATGATGTGAAGGCTTTATAATAAACAAACACGTTCTTCTCTGTGCACTGATACCTAATGGAAAAATAAATATAAGATGAAAGCAAGTTTTCTGCAAAAATACCATAAAAGGTACTCTCTTGGTACAAATAGAAGGGATCTATGGCCAAAACTTACTTCCAGCCAGCGGTTGCCTGCCCACTGTAAAGGTTTTTCAAGTCATTTGAACATACTGCCATAACCTTTAAAGCAAGTAAAATGCAATGTTATAGTTCAGATGTTGCAGCCCCTTTATACAAAATTCAGCTTTATTTAAATTTAGTGAGAGCTTATTATGTTCTCTTCTGAGGTCCATGCAGGTATCCAGCAACCTATTGAAACCGGGTTTAATTTTCCTTATTTAAATTAGTGACAGTATAAACTAAAAATTAGCTAAATATATAAACAGTCACTTACATCCTTGATGTTGATGTACCTCCTGGTTGATGGGATGTGGACAATAGTACTTTGTTTTACAAAGAAATCTCTAGATTACAAATCCTAGCTTGCAAAAATTGGATAGCAGGCAAAGTCTATCAAAACTCTGAAATGTCAATCTCTAAGAGTGGGAAGATTTTCACTCTGTCCGGTGAGACTTTTAAGGGGGAAGGGACAGCTTCATTTTGCCTGTTTTTATCATCCATCCTCGGAAGAAAGTATTCATCCATCCATCCATCCAATTTCTAAGCTGCCCAAAAATGACTCTGGGCAACTTCACAAATCATACACACAAACACATGGGAACAAATGTAAAAAACAATCTCCTATATCACCAGATACCCTAACCCAAAGTTTTTAGTGCTCGCTTGAAAGTGGATAGGATCAGGGCCAATGAAGATGCTGTTCCTGAGAGAAGGTGTTTTTCAACAGAGAAAGTTCACTTCTTAGATCCCGCTAGACCAGTGATAGCAAACCTTTTGATCTTGATGTGTCAAAAGTTGGGAAATGCCTGACTTGACTCTACTGGTGTGTCACCCCATCCACCACCACCACCTCAAGCAAAAGAGATACAATTCTCTATCTAGCCATCATCAAGGACATATGGAACACCACCACCAGTAAGGCCCAGGCCTCGACTTCACTGCCACTCAAAAAGGCCACCTCACGCTGTTCCCCAAGGCCTTGGGAAATGATGTGATTGCCTCCATGGCGCAGCACTCCCCACGATTTGCCACGCACCACTCAACTTCTTTCTGTTGACCCTACAGTCTATGCAAAGCTGCTCTGGGTTGCACAGGGCCTTCGATCTTGAAGTGGCTTCATGCTCTTTCGCAGATTCTGCAGCCTCCAAAATCATGTGAAAGCATATAACTTGTTCTCACACAGTTTTCAGAGACTCCACAGATCATGTGAGAGCACAGACCCGCACGACTTCCAGAGGATTTGTAGGCTGCATGAGAGCACACTCCATTCTCAGGGCCTCTGCAGCTTCCTAAAATCTTACAAGAATGGCACTTGCTTTTGAGAATACTTGTTGGGTGTTGCCAAATTTTGGTATGTCACCCAAAATGTCACGGTGTGTCACTTTTGACATATGTATTATAGATTTACCATGACTGCACTAGACAATGCTTAATTGATAGGACCAAAGCAAGCTGACTGCTGTTAGATTGTACAGAGAAGGCGCCAGGTGCCTGGTTTTTGCCAGCTAAAGTCTATGCACTGAAATTCTGAAACAAGGATTGTTGATACAGAATAAATTTAATAGTTTAAAGAAAACATGGACATGGATGCAAACTTGATTTTTTTGTTCATATATATTATGCATTAATCCGAGCTATTCTTTGCAATTTTATTCCAACCACATGTATCTCTGTGGGCATGTGGTCTTTGCTGCTGACTGGAATCCTGATTTCCTTGAACTTTAAATGCCAATCTGGTCACCTAATACATAATTAAGGCCTTATATCTTCTCATTATACTGGTACATTTATTTTCCCAAGAGAACAACATGCCTTGCTAGAGAGCTAGAGAGGAAAAAACCCTGAAAAGATCTTCTACATTCCTCCTGTAGAATAAAAAAACTGGGAAAAATTGTTCCTATATGAAAGGTGTCCTGGAAACTATTAACAGGTTCTTTGTTGTAATTGAAAGGGTTCATTTGTAATATTTAAATTTATTTATTTACTTATTTGATTGTTTGTTTGTTGTGTGGGTCTTGCAAACAGTGTAGTGTTACATCTTCATGTGGTAACAAAAAAATAGAAGAGTTCCAAAACAGTTTATATTCTGTTTTGAGACATTTTTTGATTCATGATTCTTAAAAAGCACATTTAGGAACAAGTTTAGGCACGCACAATCCCAACAAGAGAGTCACTTGTTCTTATCTGACAGGAGACCTACTAAATAGGGAGTAAATTCCACACTCACCAGCACTGATAATGTTACCTAGTTGGGTAATGAAATATCTGCAAGTGAACAACCAAGCTCAAAGAAGCACCAAGGACCTCTTAGTTCAATATATATTCTCTTTTAGGGCTATTTGTGCTGTTTTACCTATATAGATTTTTATTATCTAAGTTCTGTTGGATTTTTTAGAGTCTGCGGTGATATTGACCATATTATTTCTCTGGAATTATGAGAGCTGGGAGAAGGGGCTACTCTTCTTTGGTAGTTCTCCTCCTTGATAGGCAGATGGTAATGGGGAGAGGTCAAGCCTTGGGCAATCTTTTATGGAGTGCCACAAGGCTCAGCCTCTCTTTCTTACAGTTTAACATCTACATGAATCTACCCAGCATGGGATAGGTTTCATCAATATGCTGATAACATTCAGCTATACAGGTAATCCTTGGCTTACGACCAGTCATTTAAAGATGGTTATGACAGCCTTGGAAAGTGTATTTTATAGCCCATAAAGCATTACCAGTCATTGTAAAATATTATGCCACCACCCCCCTTAGTCCCATGACTACATTTCAGGCTCTTGGTAACTCGCTCACATTTACAACTGGTTACAGTATTCCGCAGTCATGTGACTGCAATTTGTGACATTTTTAGCTGGTTTCTGTTAAAAAGATGCTCACTTGGGTGAATGGATTCATATTTATGACTTCCTGATTCACTTAACAACCACTGTAAAAATAGCAATAAAATCAGGTTCAGTCACTTAGGAGCCCCCACTTAAGACCATCATGACTTATAACCACCATGACTTATGACCAGAATTCTAGTCCCAACTGTGGTTATAGGTTGAGAACTATCTATATATCTCTAACTGGACCAAGAAGAAAATGTAATCCATGTCCTGACCTGGTCCCTGGAGGTTTTTGGGATCTGGCTGGGGAGAAAAAAACCTGAACTTAGATTGAATCCTATCTGGGCTGAATGGATATGCATTTAGAAGTGAGTTCATCTAAAAATATCCATAGTTGATTTGGGATGGGGTAGTATTTCTCCACACAAAGTGTGCTTGCAACTTAGAGTTCTCTTGGATCACAGCTCCTGTTTGAATGACATGTGGTGGCTGTAGTCAAGGAGGTTTCTGCATAATTACATTTTGTGCATCAGTTCTTTCAGCCTTTATCATTTTGTGGCTGGATTACTGCATATCAGTCTACATGGGATTGCTCTTGAAGATCTTCCAGAAGCTTCAGTTATGGGCACAAAGAGGTTACCCATGAAACAATGCTACTATGGGAGTTGAATTGGCTGCCGATAGCTCCCAATGCATGTCTCAAGACCTTGATTTCTCCATGACTATCTTCTTCAAGTTGAGGTTGCCTGTCCATTTTATTGAATGTCCTACCACCAAGGAAAATCTAATTTCAGAAACCCCACGATTTAACTTTCTGGGTGATGGTCTCTCTCCTTTGGAATAGCTTACCCTCTTTGGAACAGCTTACCTCCCCCATCCCGATAAGCAGATAACCAGACCATTCTTCTACATTTCTGACAGCCATTTGTGTTCAACATGCTTATCTACTCACCTCGGCAGTAGCATTAGCCAAGACGTGTTTGGACAGATCTTCATATCCTTTCACTGAAGAAGCTGAAAAGGTGCTAGGTGAAATAATTAGACTATGAGGGTACCTATGGCTACTCTTCTCCATAGATGAAGAAGTCACAGGAAAGGTCTCTGTAATACATGAGATAAATAAGGAGCCTATACCACAGATCTGATCTGAGCCACCTACTTACAGGATATACAAAATGGGGCAAATGACTAAAATCGGACCACTTTAGTGGATCACAATGTTCTGCTTCCAATAACAGGCAGTTTTCTAAAACAGTTTGGAAGCAACATGCCCTGAGTGTTCATAATCCAAATTCTTCAGATCACTTCAGACAAGAAGAACTGAAAGTCTTCTATTCACAAAGAACTCTATTTCATTTGTGGTCCACAGTCATTCAAATGAGCATATAAAGCCAACAGTTGCTGTTGCCACTATTTCAGAAACTGGCCACTTCCTTCTTAATAGAACTGGTTAACTAGAGCTTTTAAAAATCAATTCTAAAATTAAATCAAGATGAACTTATTGGGCTGAGATTCTCAAGGCTGCAGAGAACATATATTCAAATATGCACAGACTAATTATGAGGAGGAGATGGTTGATTTAAAAATATATTCTACCCAGCCCTTCCATTTTATTTACTATCAGCAGAGAGGGAATATTTAATGGCTTGGTACAGTTATGAATCATTATTTCTCCCCAGAAAAATCTGGGCAGGATGTAATTTTCCCAGGCAGATGATACAGCAGTGGTGTTTAATGAGCTCTGGGGGAAAATGAGACACTTCCTGTGTATTATGGAGTCCTTGATGCTCTCCGACCTTAGTTGTTTGCTTGCAGATATTTCATTATCCAATTAGATAACATCATCTATGTAGTGTTCAGTACAGTGAACATGAGAGGGAGAGAGACTGCTTCACACTCACTAGCACTGATGATGTTATGTACTTAGGCAATGAAATGTCTGCAAGCAAACAACCAAGGTCAGAGGACATCAAAGATTCCACAGTTCAACCTAGACCAACATATATTTTCTTTTAGTATAAAACACTTACACTTTTGGGGTTGATCAGATGGCCAGCATAAGTCATACATAATGGATTCTGTTCTGTTTTTTTTAATACATGAAACATCCTGCACATATTTGATACAGGACTCATCATCAAATGATTTATCCAGCCCTTACCACTAGCAGATCCCTTTTGCACTTGTTTGAGTATGCACAGCTGATGATTTCTAATAGCTGACCGTCCTCTTGCATCTTCTGCTGAATGTTCCACATCCTCTGCACAAAGCTAATATATTGGGGGGGAGGGGAAGAAAGTATTATGTGATTATTAATTTTGTTTATCGAGCATTTATACTATGCCAGTTATAACTGACTGTGAGCAACAGACTCTGATTTTGGCTTTTGATGGATGACAGTATGAATTTAGAATCATGGAGATCTCCATTGATTAAAAGGAGCAGGAGAAGACAACATATGCTTGGACCTCATAGAAATCATCCTCAGGAGAGAATGAAGCCAATAGTTTGTAACCATGCTGCCAATCATCTGTTCAATACACAGTATTTATTATCCCACTTGATTAAGCTAGTGGCCATCCTAAATCATACCCATGCCATTAAATAATATATCTTATTCTATAAAGCTCTTTATTTTAATTATTTTGTAGAAGAGAAATTACTATTACCTGGGCTCCTTGTTTGCTAAAAATACTAGCAGAATAAGTAGCTGTGTTACTACTGTTGTATCCAGAAGTTGGTCCTGAAGACAAACTAAGGGTGGAATCTGTGTGTAAAGTGCTTGTGCTTACAAGAGTCTTCAGCTTAGTTTCTTCCTATAATAAATACATCAACATTAAGAAATGCCATAAAGCAGGCTATTTTAAAGCTTGATCATTCTATTTCAGACAAGTTATTTGTTTTATAATATTTATTTCATTCCAATGTTCACTACTTCATTTGTTCTGTTTGTAGCTATTTGTTCAGAAGATAGACAAAAAAGGTGAATGAATTGTCCTAACAGTGAGGACAATTAATTAGTGGAACAGTTTGCCTTCAGAAATCATGGGCACTCCATCACTGGAGGTTTTTAAGAAGAGACTGGACAGTCATGGTATAGGTTCTCCTCCTTGAGCAGGGGGCTGGACTAGAAGACCTGCAAGGTCCCTTCCAACTCTATTCTATTCTAAGATGATGTCTTCTAAATGGTATTGTCTTCTAAAATGAGTGACCTAAGAATCATAGCTGGATGCAAATGTTAAATAATTGAAATCTTCAAGAAATTTTAATGATTTCCAAAACTCAATTTGGATTAAAATTGGTGCATTCTTTCCTCTTCTTTCAATTTTCTCTAATAATGGAGCTACCTCAAATTTAGAACATAAATTAAGACAGATGTGAGTGTCTATTTTTAAAGTGACTTGCAAACAATATTTCACACATTCAGCTACAAAGGATTCTATCACCTAATGCACAAAAAATGTTGGTACATTATGTATCTTCAGACAAGCCCAGATCATGAGATGCAACCTTAAATTAGCACAAACAGTAAACTAGCCGAAATAATTTTAACACTTGCCTTCTGCAGCTGAGAATATATTTGTTCTCGAATGCGCTTCTTTTCTTGCTCAGCTCTTTCCCGGAGCTTGTCCCTCGCTCGTGCAATTTCAGTTTTAGTTTCTTCTTGCGCTCTCTGATATTCTCGAAGCAGCTGTTCAATCTCTGAAGGACGCTGGATTCTGATTTTCGGTTCCTGAATCCTTAAAAATGTCATTATGGTATTCTGTGTGTTGATTTGTAAGTCACATTGTAAGCTTTTAGGACACTACATGAATGCTTTTAAAAATAAAGAATAACTCTGTCTCTTAAGAATGGTAAATGTTAGAATGAGAATTAATTTTGAACTTAGGAAAGAATTAAAACAGGAACTATTATCAGCCTAAATTGATAATCATCATTACAGGATGAAGACCACTTCACTGATGGTTGGGAAGCTGCAGGCAGATGGCCAGCCCTTTCATGAAGTGCTCTGGCTGACATCCTAAGCAGTCATTCCTAGAAGGGCAGAGGCAGGGCCACAATCTGGACAGAGGCTTGCTGCAGCATGCGGTCCAGGTACTCGCCAGGCTGCACATCCCATCCTGGAGGCGGAAAGGCACCTGCCAGGGAGACCAGCCCTAATTATGAGCTCCATCGCTTCATCACACTTTGGGCCCGGACTGGGACAATTTTTCTTCTGGTGGGGGAGGGGAGGGAAAGTGTCTCTTGGTCTGAATGGACGAATGACAATGATTCCCCTCATTACGAATTGTCCCTGTCCCTGCGTTCCTGTTGGCCAGCATATTAGGGGCTGAGGTTTCTTCTGGTGGGGCACCAAATTGCCCCTATACCTAGTTGGCCAGGGCGACTTGCTCCCTGCCAACCTGGTCATGCTCAATCAGCTGTGCTGACCCATCTCTGCCTTCCTGGCTATGCCCACCCGCCTGGGCCAACCAGAACATGCTGAGTCGTCCATGCCAAGTCATCCACACCGACCCAGCATGCCCACTCATCCATGCCAACCAGCCTCACTCACCCATCTGCACAAACCCTGTTGCACCCACACTTCTGCTCCTACCCATCCACATCAACCTGTCTGTGTCAAGTTGTTCTAGGCCCTTCTAAATGGCCCTGGGTCACCCTACCTTGTATTTTCTACAATATCTCGCCTCAATTGCTGGAGGTATTCACGGCGTCGGCTGGGCAGATCTATTTCTCTCTGGTTACTGTCCAAGGTTTGCAAAAAACTCAGATGCTTTTGTGGACTAAGACTGCGACTCCTTCTGAAGCACTGAAGTCTCTCTTCTCTCTGTCTCCTTAAAATTTCAATTGATTTCTTGTGCCTATTATGGGAATGGGAAAAAAGGATATTTAAAAATAAAATAAGTTGTATTTTTTAAAAAAACAATTTAAAAACAATTTTACAAGATTGATAGAAGGGAGAAGATAACATATCAGATGGAAGGAATGTAACCTTATTTAGTATGCAGGTTGAACCTAAGTCTGAAATAAACTTGCTATGTTTAATATACATTATTTCCAGGTTAGGATGCCTTGGGCTGCAATCCCTTTGCTGAAGTTGTTATAGCTATAAAATACTTCCAGTATTTATTCTGGAATCTATAATCCCTAATTTACCAGAGATAAGGATAACTCAGAATCCCCTGCCATTGTCTTACTCTAACTGCTAGGTTAGAGGTTACTCAGTAGTACTCAGATGCCAAGTAGTATTCGAACATGTTCTGATAATATTATACTTCAGGTTTTTCCCCTTTCCTCCCCTTCTCTCTTCTCCTTTCCCCATCATTGGTTGTTAGTAAGAAATTAGTAATATCAATATATTAAGTTCATGAATGTTTACGCCTTTTAATAATAGCTGTGAGTCTGAAAATATATTACTCCTTCCGATTTATGGTTCTGGGAAAAATTCATTACACATTATCAAGAGGGAACGCTCTTGGGAAGATATGATTAACAGCAGCTGCTCAAATTTCAAAATATCTACTTCTGTTCTGCAATATTTTATTTTTCTTTTATTGATGGTGGTACAGGTAGTCTTCGACTTACAACCATTTCTTTAGTGACCATTCAACATTAAAACAGCATTGAAAAACATTGACTTATGACTGCTTTTCACACTTACAACCATTGCAGCATCCCCATGGTCACATGTTTAAAATTCAGACACTTGGCAACTGACTCCTATTTATGACCGTGGCAGTATTCCAAGGTCTTGTGTTCACCTTTTGCAACTTTCTGACAAGCAAAGTCAATGGGAAAGCCAGATTCACTTAACAACCATGTTATTGATTTAACAACTGTAGTGATTAACAACGGTCTCAAGAAAGGTCATAAAATGGAGCAAAATCCCTTTAAAAACTGCTCTGCTTAGCAACAGAATTTTTGGGCACAATTGTGCTCATAAGTCGGGGACTACCTTTATGTCAAACTCTTGCTGTATTTAGCTAATGTGTAATGTGGAGAAAATAATTACCTTTCATAAAGCTGCTGTTTTATGGGCACTGCTGTCAATTCCTCACCCACTACATTCTGAAGAATCCTCAGTTGTGCATCAGTTTCACCAATCCCATAGGTCAACTTTGCTTCCGTGAGTTCCACGGTAAGAGGCTGCTGACTCATATCTAAATGTATTCCAGACATAACCTGGGCACGCTCTCTTCTTAGTCTCTCAATCTCTCTAGCTCTCCTTTCGCTAAGTAGAGATCTCTCTTCTATTTCAGTTGTTCTTCTGTTAGCTGATTTCCCTTCTGTCTGGCTGTGGATATCACTAGCACTCAGTGTCAGGCTAGTTAAGGAAGAGTGAGGCGCTCCCTTGACACCACGCCAATTGCTGAATTTATTGTGCATGGGCAGGTCACGAAGACTGTAACTTCGATGTCTGTGGGCATTTACTAAAGAAGTATTCCCATTTAGCAAGATTTCAGTATTACATACACTATCAATATCAGATCCTGTTTTTGTATCATCATCATTGTCATCATCATCATCTTCAACATCATCTTGCAGGTCACTCATTTCTGACCTGAGAAAACAACCACTCTTCTCATTTCTCCAGATCTGGGGGCATGGTTGAGAAGAATCCAGAACACATTCATGAGTTTCTTCAGATTTTACACATGAAGAGGTATTATGCTCATCTAAAGATTTTGGTAAAGACTTCTTAGATGGTGAACATTCTGAATTTCTAATGGAGTTTCCACTTTTAATTCCTCCTGAGAAGTTTCTTGCCCTTCTCATGGCTTGTGTCTGATGAAATGAATGTTCTGTGGGAAGGGTTTCTCCATGATCATCAATTACATATTCCCCATGGCTAGAAAGTTCTAAAGTACTGCTTGAGTGATAAAGTCTTTCAGTGTGAACCGCAGTATGTGTGTCAATGGTAAATCTTTGCTTTTGTTTTTTGGAAAGCACTGTGGTCATGTTTTTATCCAAGCCATTTCCAGACCTTTTAGGAACGTCCTTCCTCTCTCTAGGTGAGGCAGACTCACTGTCCACCTCAGCATGTGAACAAGTATCAAGACATGATTTCCAAGAACACCTATTATACTGTAGATCTGAGTCTTTTTTCTTAAAACCAGTTCCTGAATTTTCAGTACTTTTCATCTGTTTCCCAGCAGATGCTTTGGAAGAAGTACTTGAAATCTCCGATGTATGTTGTTGGTTGATTGGACTTGCACTTAGTATCAAAATTGGGGAAGAAGCTCTGTCGACTAGCAAGTTATTTTTACAACACGGTTCCCTTGTTTCTGAAATGCTAGTTTTATCAATAGGATTCTTATCTTGAAAATAACAGTTGGGAGACAGAGAGATACAAGAAGCAGGATTACTAACAGCAGTAGCTGAAGACTTAAGTCTAGAATTATATAATGGGGCGGCAGTTGGGTATACTTTGGGACTACTGAAAGCAGGTGTTGATGAAATAGTTAATGGTGTTTTAGGCACTTCTGAGGAAGAACTGGAATGTATACCTAAGGTAGATTGAGGCAAATAATAATGTTCTTGAGTATCAACATCATGACTTCTTATGTCAGGCATACTCAGCAATTTCCTTCCTTTAGTTTTTGATGTTCTTTCCTTAGGTAGAGTTAAAGTATCTGGATGTACTAGCTTCACAATAACATTTACTTCCTGAGATTTCACTACGTCAGTTTTCATATTAGCAATACTTTGTCTGTCCTCAATCGTATTTTGAGGATGTCCTAACATATCAGTTTGAATGCCTATGTCTTCTGTTGTTTGAGTATGGCGATCAAACATGCTAAAGCTTGTTCTCTGTTCAACTGCTTTATGGTAACTTGGTTCATTGTCCTTTATTGTTTGAAAGGACAAATTTCCAAGCAGCTCAGAAGTGTTGTGAAGAAGCTGTGAAAGGTGCATGGAAAGATTCTGCACACTTGACCAAGAAGAAGGTTCTTGGAATGAACTCTTGCTTGGCTCAGGTTTTCTTGCAGGTAGGTCTGTATAGCTTCTGCGATGCCTCTTCTGTCTCTTATGCTTTGCTGGAGCTTCTGTCTGTGTTTCCTGATCACAAATAAGTATTTCTTGCTCTTTGTTATATGCTAAATTTGTTTTAGTAGGGTAGAAGAGAACAATTTCATCAACTTGTGTGGAAATATTTTCAGATTGTTGAGTGCGTCTCATATCTGGGAGAACATTTTCACAACCAGAAATGCAGTTTTCTGGTGTGTTTTCAAGTTCATCCTGAGAAATATTTGTATCATGTTTGCCATTTCCATCAGAATGTGTAGATTCAAAACTTTCTCTTGCAACATCCCACCTGTGGAGATCTTCTGTACTACTAAGGGTGCTGGACAACATTCTTGCATTAGCGTATGAACTGAGATGGGAATGGAATGGAGAATTTTGAGAATTCAAGCCATTATCCACACTAGAACATCTCATAACAGTCTGATTATCCAAACTCAGTGGAGGAGGATTGCCAGAAACATCACTTGCACTTCCAAACACATATTGCTTCCAACCCATCTTGCAACTTTCATCTTGCTGCCATGTGTGTATGTAAGGGTTTATATCACTTGAATCAAAGTGCATGGAATCATTATTCTCTTTATCTAGTTCATTTGTTGCCTCCAATTGATATCTCAGTTCTTTATTTTTGTTTATATAACCATGCAGTGGAGTAATGCTACTTGAGCATTTGCTTGCTTCTATATCTGTCAGATTATCAGTAGAGTAAGCAACAGTTTTTAGGCAAAGAACGGGAGGTGAATCTGAAGAAGGGATATCTTGAGATTGTTCTTTATAGTCTCCTTGGGCTTCAATAGATTTCTTTTGAAATTTGGGTTTATAATTAATTGCAACATTCTCTGTCTTTAATTTTGATAAGCTTTTAGCACTGCACATGTCATCCTCAGTTGGAGAGGGAGGCTCAATGCTCATATTTAATTCCTGTAATGACTTAGAAGCTGTATGCACAGAAAAGTCTACTTCAGAAGTTTCTGAAGCACATTCAACAACAGAAGTAGCAATCACTGGTGCTGATAAGCTATGACTTTGCAAATCTGGCCACTGTTGATCTTTTTTTATTCTCTTTGCATTCTGTGAAGTGGAAATGTTATTTTTATTCTTATGTATGGCTGATGCAGGTTCTTCTTGTAAAGTTAAACAGTCATTTATTGACAAATATCTGGGAGGAATTCTGTCATGTTTTCTTGAACTGTTTAGTTGGTCTGATGTCAAAATCTCTCTCTCAGCCTTCACCATCTTACATGCAGTTGTATGAGAGTTACCTATTTCTGTAGTAGAAATATTTATTGCATCCACATTGCTATTTAAATATAATGTACTCTGCTCTCTTTGTAAACCAAGATTTGTATTTAAATTGTGGTATAAAGTTTTGTCACTATCTTTTAAGCATTCTTTTTGTGGTAAGACAATATTCCGAGGTTCCTGACAATCAGTTACTTCATGGCATTTTTTCTCAGACTTAAAATTATGTATTCCATTGCAATTTAAAACTGAGTTTCTTTGACAGCTAGATAATGGGAGACATTGATTTCCTTCTGCAAGAAAAAGAATTGTTTCTGAAGTACACAATGGTGGGTTAAGGATTTCAGAATCTTCACATTGGCTTTCCTGCATCTGACTGGCAGTAATTGAAGGACAATTTAATGGAGAAGGGTTTAAAGCGGCAGGTATCAAAGTCTCACTGAGACTTGTGTTGCTTTTAAGAGATGTTTCTGAAGATGAGGAACAACTATCTGGCAAATCTTGGTGACAAATCAAGTTATTTTCTTGGAGTTGAAAAGTAGCTGTCAAACTGGAAGTCAAAAGAGAATCGTGCTGTGAGTTGGTAGATGAAGTACATGTAGAACATGAGGAACACTCTTGGGACTTTGGGGGGCTGGCATTTTTAGATAAAATGCAAGCTGAAAAATCTTCCATAGAACATTTAGAAAGTGTTGTTGTTTCATGACTGCTTCTTTCATTAAAACGTTGAGGAGTAAGCAAGTTTTTTTCTGGTAATTTGGTTTCTGTTCTAGTCACGTAATTGTCAGGCCATAAAGAGCCATTTTCTTGGTCACAGACACATTCAGGGAAATTATTTTGACCTTGTTTTTGATTTTGATAGATCTCTTCAATGCGATCACCATGTCCATCATTTTTGCTGTCTTGCTGACATAAAGCATAATCCTCTGCACTTGATACAGGAAGATCAGACCCTTCGGAGTTAAGAAACTTATTCTCCTCAAAATAAAGATCATCTGTAGCTAGTGTATTCAAGTGTCTAGCAGAGTAGCCAGACATATAAGAATTCATATTACACCCTGAACCACAATCGTCCACACAATGAGTATTTTCCCATTTGAATTTGTCAGAATTTCTTGAAAGAGTCTCACCGACTTCAGAGGTTGCTACAGTGTTATCTTCTATAGAGAACTCATGAGATGTTCTGCATGCACGACTTTCTGTGGTTTCTGTTTGACATCCCCCGAACTGATTACATTTTTCAATATTGGTTTTGCATTCACTTTCAATGCATTTGGAAGTAAGGCATTTATTTTCTTGATTATATTGCACTAAAGAGTCCACCTCTTTCTGGCTGACACTATTCTCAAAACAATCTTGAAAAGAATATGTCATTTCTTCTATCTCATCTTTGAATACGGAAGTGGAGAATATTTTTTCAGAGATTATTAAGCCCAATGTAGCACTTTCTTTCTGAGATATATTGGATGAGTTTAATAACTGTTCAGACTCTTCATGAAACTTGCCTACATTGTGACTTATAGAAGAATCCAACCTTTTGTGAGGGAAAACATTGTTTTGTGTGTTGTCAACAGAAGCATAATCTAATGATTTATGGCATTTCATAAATTTTGAATATGTGCCCTGCTTATTAGGATTTTGCTCAGATACAGAATAATTTAAAGTTTTATTTAGCATTAAATCATCTACAGATTTAGCTATTTCCTCTTTGTCAACAGAAGATAGTGTTCCGGCTTTCCCATTACTCTTTCTTTGTGTATCATAATACTGGAGTACTTCATTGCAGACATTATTGCTCAATGGTAGCGTTGGATCATTTGCTGTATGAGGATCACTGTTCCTATTTTCTCCATGTTTAATTTCTGTTTGTAACGAAGGACATGGTGTGGGATCATGGGAAAATCTTTTAACAGTGATTGATGTTAAACCATAATCTTGATTTATATTTACTGGTGCAGTTCTTTGGTTAACTGGCATCAAATTATCAACAGTATCAGCACCATTCCTTGAAAACATGTGAGGTAGCAATCTTTTTTGTTTTGATACTTCATTTAAAGATGCATCATTATCTGAATAGTAACTACTTATGTTTGCTGGTAAAGCTTGATCTTGGAAGATATCCTGTTCTGGATTTCCATTATTTTCTTTAAAACACACCCCTTCCTTTTCTGCCTTGAAAGTAGGCATGGTTTGTGCTTTGATGGTTTGAGGCAGAGCCTCAGGTATACATACTTGTCCTGGACTTATCAGATGTACTGGCTCATTTTCCTTAGGAAGGCAGCACCTTGGTGTAGACTTATAAGCATCAAGACTGTTTTCAACAAACTTATCACAATGTTCTGAAATAGAATTCTGAGAATAATCTGGGGAAGATTGAGGTGCATTAATGCTTTCAACATCACTAACTTGTTTGAATTCTTTTTTAATTCCACACCGTTCAGTGACATCTTTATTATCCCCTAAATTAGCACTATCATTATTGTCTTTCAGTATTTCCCTCATATGATTCCAAAGATTTGTTGATCCTTTCTCATCATGTGTTTCAATATTATTAATACATATATCAAGTAAATCAAGTTCATCATTTTGTTCTTCCAATTTAGAAGCAGTGAAGTATATTTCTGGTATTTCAGCAGTATCATATTTTGTTCCATCACCATTGCCACAATAAATAAAACATGGAGTATGATTTTTTTGCAGCAAGGCAGTATTTTCAGCAAGTGGTAACCCAGTTAATTTTGAATTTGCACATTCCTCATTTTTTCTTGCCTCCCTCTGTTCTTTATCTACTCCATTAGAATAGTTTATTTCCCCATCAGCTTTATCTTCCTCAATAGCATCAGGATATTCTGTTAAGCTTTCTTTTGAAAAGATCTCACTGCTACTATATATTTTTTTATCTTTTTTACTGTAGCTTAAATTAATATCTTGCCTATACTTCATAGTTATTGCAGTCACTGATGGTTTGGAACCATGGATATTTTCTGTACAAGTATCATTTTTAACTAGTTGGTCAACAGAAAACTCTACTGTGCTTTTAGAACTTTCTTTTATATCCTCAGGGAAAAAAAGTTGTTTTCCCTTTTCTTGGACTTTATTATGATTAGTAGTAGGTATGTGGATATTACTCTCACACCTCATTGCTAGCTCTGACTCATACAGATCTTCTTCACTAGAATCAGTGAGCTGTATCTTCTCTTCATCTTCTACTGCTGCAATTACAGATTGGTTTGGGCAACATTTCTCATTACCCTTGTTGGGTTTCTGAATCAAATTAGAGACTTCAAAGTTTTGCCTACTTTCTAATGCTTCAAAGGTACAGTAATTGTGTAAACGTTTATGTTGACTAAGTTTCATTTCTAACATGTCACATTCCAGCTCATTGATACTAATTACTAGCTTATTGAGTTCTTCAGAGTTTATGGCTGTACTATTGCATTCAGTCTGATCTTCCTCTGACATCCTAGGGATTCTTCTCTCAACAGACTCTTTTAGATTGTTGGACAATTTATTGGTATACAGACAGAAGTTTTGAGAAGCTGTGACTGATAAAATTCTATCTTCTCCCAAAGTTCTAGAGTCATTTCCAGAGTTATTTTTGGATAGGCCAGAATGCAATTCTGCTCCCAAGCAAACATTCTTATTTAATGAATAATGCAAATCTGGAGCTTCTTTTCGCTCTTTTATTGCAGGTATGCAACTTGTGTTTTTTCCAAAGTGAACGGAGTTACACACAAGACGATTAGTTATCTCTGAGTGTTTCTGATCTGAGGGATTGCTATTATTTTCCATAAAAGAAGATCTCATCTGACAAACTTCCTTAATCCTAGGTATGTTTTCATAACACATATCTGAGTTGAACTGCGGAGTGAATTTTTCACTTATTTCAGAAGAACAATCAAGTGAAGTATTAGTTTTTTTCTCACTTCCATCTACATTGGAATGTACTGATTTGTCAATCACAAAATCCACAGGTAAAGGTGTTTTTTGTTTGGAAACAGAATTTATGTTACATTTGTTCCCCTCACTGCTGTTCTCCATCATATTTTGAGCACTAAAAGTTGGGAAAGCTTTCTGGCTCATGTTTGTTCCAGAATAATCAACTTTTAGGCTTGAAGAGGAACCATTTATTAAACCTTTTGTCTGAAATTCAAATTTATTTTCTGAATCCCATTCTTCAGCTTGAGGTACTTCTTCCACATCTCTAAATGAGGGAACCTCTAAAGCAGATTCCCTCAGGACATCCCTGCACTCTTGCATGGTGTCTTTTTCAGGTTCAGAGGTCTGCGTTAATATTGCAAACTGGTCACTGGAGTGAAGGGCCACTTTATCTATGTGGTTTAACTCAACTATTTTTGAGTCTCTTGTGTTACTATCTGAATCAGAATTGGCATCTCCCTTTTCAATTGTTCTAAAAAGACATTCTTCAAAATCAGTATTTATATAAATTTCTTTTTTCTGTAAAATAGGAGCATCTTGATCTCTGGAAACCTCAGAATAAGGTGATGAAACAGACTCTGAGGTTGGTTTCAAACAGCTGGATGTTTCTTCCCATTCACTGGTGGATCTTGCTTCAGATAAGCTGTTTGGCTGTTGACAATTAGATGTGGGTAAAGAGGCAGCCTCACTGTAACATGGTTTTGTAGGAAATGTAGAAACAGGACAAAATGATGAATTTTTCCTTGAAAAAGAAAATAATGATGTGTTTTCTAGAGCTTCTACTTCAAGATGTTTCCTTGTTTCTGGTAAAGGTACTGATGGTGCTGTAGATGAAATTAGCCTTTCAATCTTATTTGGCTCATGAGAAATCTGATGGGGTTTTTTATAGCAAGTAACAAATGATAATTCAGCAGCTGATTGTCTTACATCATCCTTCTTCATCCAGTAGCTTGATTTATTAGCAGGGTACATCTGAGGAACCCAAAATTCTGAACGGTCTTGAGATGAAGGAACAGTTATTATAGGTCTATTCTTTTGATTTTTCAAATTGTTGGACAGCCAAGCATCTGTCAAAACTGAAAGATTTTCACCATCAATGTGTGACACTTGATCTGCTGAGAAACTGATTTTCATCTTGTTCAGTGTTTGATCACAAACTGTACTAAACTGTGAGCTGACGTCTAGATAAAAAGAACTTGCATTAAGACTTAATGCACTACTTTCACTACAGATCTGAAGCTTGTTCTGTTGGTCATTCACAACAGAGTCTGACCTTAGGTTTTGCAACTTCCAAAAAACCTCTGCTGGCACTTCATCGTAAGAGCCTCGTTTAGATTCGTCTGCCAGATCTGACACCTCATCAGCATCACCTAAGCTATCCAGAGAAAAGCTTCTTGCACCGATAGTCAGATTGCCTGATGTGGATGTGCTTGTTAACTGTAAGAGAGATTGACGATTCTCATCTTTACAGAACTTAATAGGTTCTTGATGTATTTCAGGAGAATCATTCATATTTTGGCTTTCGGTATTGTTTTCTTTTTCTATAAGTGAATCTTGTGACATTTGGCTGTCACCACTTTCTGACCCTTCTAATTCCACAGTATCTATTTGAGCTGATTCTTCCAGGTGACTCAATTGTCCCGTCAAGACCTCTGAAGTGGCACACGAAAGGGAATCCACAGAATAATTACTATCTGTGTCAGAAAACTCAATATCCTCACCTTCTTGCCAGCTGATCAGTGGATCAGGGATTATTTTGGAGATTCTATCATTCAGCATTTCAGCACTATGCCATCTTCTTTTTCCATGACAAAGCGATACATAACTATTTAGATTATTAAGGCTTCTTGCCGAAGGTGCCACCCTTAAGAATTCATGCTTTTCTAATGGATGTTTGTCCAGTGAAACCTTTTTAAAGTTCTTTGTGGTTTGGGTCCATTGTTGAAGATACGGTTTGCCATATATTGATGATTTTTTAAGTTTCTTCACAGAATTTCCAGGAAATGAACTTTGGTGCTTTTTTCTTTTATCCACCTGAAATTTTCTATTAACTTCCTGAGCTGCATTCTTTTCTAAGTTTTGAATTAATTCTCCCAGCTGTTTAATTTCAGACCCTTCCTTCTTAGTTTCAGGCTCATGCTTTTCCTTAAAATTATCAGAACAGGTCTTGGATATTTGGGCTTTAGATCTGGTTGGTCTTAAGCTACTATCTGATCTGTCCATTGTTTGCTTATGTTTACTAAGATAAATGACTTCTGTATTATTATAGTTATTTTCCACTATTCCTTTATTTCTGAAATAGATATCCTGTTTTTTGATTATCTGTTTCTGGGCTAAGAAAGATCCATCTTCTTCCTCATGAGTATTTCTTCTGGAATGTTCTTGGACTGCTCTGGGAAAGTATTCTGCAGATGGAGATTTCCTTGGTGGATTGATTATGGAGCATGTGTAGTTATGTGCTGAGGTAGATAACAGAGAAGGATCGCTCTTCAAGAAAATACTGTAGGAAAAAAACAACAATTTGAGAATAAGTTTCCCATACTTTCCTATGAATTCGTTAGGCAATTACACCACTAGAGATATTTATACAGGACCTAAGAGACTGCTCCATGAATGGACAGATTGATACAAGAGACCAGGGGGACCTATGTTAACACTTTATAGTACAACTTCATCCTCTAACTAAAAAGAGTATGTATATATGTAAATTAAATTAGTAATATGGCACTTTTCCTCATTCTCATATAATTTCTTATCCCCAAACAATTTGTCTGAAGAACAAAAGAATTCCAGGAGAAGGGCTCATTTTAGTTATTGGAACCAGCAAGAAATTTTAGAAGCTCTCAAGAATATGGTTCGCCTGACTAGGCAATCTTAACACATTATGGGTTGATTTATGAAGCTTAAAGGATTTCTGATGTTGAATTGATGCTTTTACATTGAAAAATGTCACCCCCAACTTCATATTATATTATTTCAGGTTTTCATTTTGTTTCTGTTAATAGTATTTGCAACCACTGATAGAATTTTTACTTACCATGTTATTTGGCACTTATTACATAAGTCTTTCTAGATTATTCATTTCAGGGCTCTTTCATATGAAAGCACAATTTGTCCCAGAATATCCGTGATGATTTTTTCACGAGACAAACTTTTCTCATTTCATACATTACCCTTCGTTAATCAGATACAAATAACCCATAATTTATTTAAAGCTTTTATATTGGCTTAAAGAATGCCTACTTTTAAGTACTGGCTGTTACTTTTAAAACCCTAGATCAGTGGTTCTCAACCTGTGGGTCGGGACCCCATTTGGGGTCGAACGACCATTTCATGGGGGTCGCCAAACCATGCTGTCCACCATTTTGTTCCCTTTTCCCTAGCTGTCCTACTCCCTCTTATTGGTGGCCACACCCACTTGGGGGTCACTACAACATGGGGAACTGTATTATGGGGTCACGGCATTAGAAAAGTTGAGAACCACTGCCCTAGATGGTATGGGGACAGGTTATTTGTGGGAATGCCTGATGGTCACTGCTTGTCCCACCAGATCAGACCAAGGAGCTTTCTCCAAGTCCCATCAGTGCAGCAGCGTCATTTGATGGACCCTAAGAAACCTGCTTTCTCGGTCATGATGTCTGTCTCGTGGAACAGCCTCCCCATTGAGATATGGACATCCTGGTTGGCCTTCCAGAAGGTCATGAAGATCTGGCCAGAGGTCAATGGAACGCTAATGTTGGTGGCTCCAATAAATTTGTATGGAGATTTTATCAGGAAGCTCCCATAGCTTTCTTTTAATAGTTTGTGAATTATTTTTTTGTTTTTATCTCTGTTCACTAATCAGAATTCTTTGTTAATATAGATGGGATGGGGGGAGGGTGCGTGAAATAAATAAAATGAAGGTACTGAATAGTGAAGATTTAGACAAAGCCTATAAAACCTTAAAGCTACACCATACAGCTAGAAACAAATGCTTTTAAAAATACCATATCATATTAACATTTGTAATTTTTTTTATTATACTGATGGGATTATGTGTACTTCAAAGCAATATGCTCTAAGTAGGATTACTTTTGAAGTCTGTCAGGAAATGCCATATGTTGCACAAAAAAGCATGGTATTTACTGGTTGGGGGATTGTGCTAATGTTGAGATAGCTACAGTATTTCCTGCTTTAAATTCTCTCACTAACTGAGATTAGATATATGTTGATAGGAGTCAGGGTTTGTGGTTATACATTCTTTCCTTATAGGTTTGTCTCAACAGAGTTTTGTCTAGTTATACACATTTGACCGGTTCTATGAAGCCCTACAGCACCTTATAGAATTAACACCAAAAAATGATGTCCTTATCATCATGGGGGATTGGAATGCTAAGGTAGGAAGCCAAAAGATAACCGGAATAACAGGCAAGTTTGGCCTTGGAGTACAAAATGAAGCAGGGCACAGGCTGATAGAATTTTGTCAAGAGAATACGATGGTCATAACAAACACTCTTTTCCAACAACCCAAGAGACGGCTCTACACATGGACATCACCAGACGGTCAACATAGAAATCAGATTGACTATGTGCTCTGCAGCCAAAGATGGAGAAGCTCTATACAGTCAGTAAAAACAAGACCAGGAGCTGACTGTGGCTCAGATCATGAGCTTCTCGTTGCAAAATTTAGGCTTAAATTGAAAAAAGTAGGGAAAAGCACTAGGCCACTCAGGTATGAACTAAATCATATTCCTGATGAATATACAGTAGAGGTGACAAATAGATTTAAGGAATTAGATCTGATAGACAGAGTGCCTGAAGAACTATGGATGGAAGTTCGCAACATTGTACAAGAGGTAGCAACTAAAACCATCCCAAAGAAAAAGAAATGCAAGAAAGCAAAATGGCTGTCTGAGGAAGCTTTGCAAATAGCTGAGGAAAGAAGGGAAGCGAAAGGCAAAGGAGAAAGAGAAAGATACACCCAATTGAATACAGAATTCCAGAGAATAGCTAGAAGAGATAAGAATACCTTCTTAAATGAACAGTGCAAAGAAATAGAAGAAAACAACAGAATAGGGAGGACCAGAGATCTCTTCAAGAAAATTGGAGATATGAAGGGAACGTTTCATGCAAAAATGGGCATGATAAAGGACCAAAATGGCAGAGACCTAACAGAGGCAGAAGAGATTAAGAAGAGATGGCAAAACTACACAGAAGAACTATACAAGAATGAGCTTAACATCCCAGATAACCACAATGAGATGGTCATTGACCTCGAACCAGACATCCTAGAATGTGAAGTGAAATGGGCCTTAGAAAATCTGAGCAACAACAAAGCTAGTGGAGGTGACAGTATTCCAGCTGAGCTATTCAAAATCTTAAAAGACGATGCAGTAAAAGTGCTACACTCAATTTGCCAGCAAATTTGGAAAACTCAACAGTGGCCACAGGATTGGAAAAGGTCAGTTTACATTCCAATTCCAAAGAAAGGCAATGCCAAAGAATGTTCAAACTATCGCACCATTGCACTCATTTCACATGCTAGTAAAGTTATGCTTAAAATCCTACAAGCTAGACTCCAGCAGTATGTGGATCGAGAACTACCAGAAGTACAGGCAGGATTTCGAAGAGGCAGAGGAACCAGAGATCAAATTGCCAACATACGCTGGATCATGGAGAAAGCTAGGGAGTTCCAGAAAAACATCTACTTCTGCTTCATTGACTATGCAAAAGCCTTTGATTGTGTGGATCACAACAAATTGTGGCAAGTTCTTAAAGAGATGGGAGTACCAGACCATCTCATCTGTCTCTTGAGAAACCTATATGCGGGTCAAGAAGCAACAGTGAGAACCGAACACGGAACCACTGATTGGTTCAAAATTGGAAAAGGAGTCCGGCAAGGCTGTATACTGTCACCCTGCCTATTTAACTTATATGCAGAGCACATCATGAGAAAGGCAGGGCTAGATGAATCAAAAGTTGGAATTAAGATTGCCGGGAGAAATATCAACAACCTAAGATATGCAGATGATACCACTCTAATGGCAGAAAGTGAAGAGGAACTAAAGAGCCTCTTGATGCGGGTGAAGAAGGAGAGTGCAAAAGTTGGCTTGAAACTCAACATTAAGAAAACCAAAATCATGGCATCCGGCCCTCTCAATTCCTGGCAAATAGATGGGGAAGAAATGGAGGTAGTGACAGATTTTATTTTTCTGGGCTCCAAGATAACCTCAGATGGGGACTGCAGCCAAGAAATTAAAAGACGCTTGCTCCTGGGGAGGAAAGCTATGGCAAATCTAGACAGCATTCTAAAAAGCAGAGACATCACCCTGCCAACAAAAGTGCGTATAGTCCAGGCCATGGTTTTCCCAGTTGCAATGTATGGCTGTGAAAGTTGGACCATAAGAAAGGCTGAGCGCCAAAGAATTGAGGCCTTTGAACTATGGTGCTGGAGAAGACTCCTGCGAGTCCCTTGGACTGCAAGGCGTTCAAACCGGTCAGTCCTAGAAGAGATCAACCCGACTGCTCTTTAGAAGGCCAGATCCTGAAGTTGAAACTCAAATACTTTGGCCACCTAATGAGAAGGAAGGATTCACTGGAGAAGAGCCTAATGTTGGGAAAGATTGAGGGCAATAGAAGAAGGGGACGACAGAGAATGAGATGGCTGGATGGAGTCACTGAAGCAGTAGGTGTGAATTTAAATGGACTCCAGAAGATGGTAGAGGACAGGAAGACCTGGAGGAACATTGTCCATGGGGTCGCGACGGGTCGGACACGACTTCGCAATTAACAACAACAACAATACACATTTTCTCTCCAATAAAATATATAAAGGATTTTAGGATTTTTTAAAAGGTATGGGGAGTCATTGGTTAATAATGGTCATTGGGACCAGAATTTCTGTTGTTAAGCAATGTTTTCATCTCTAGAGAAAATGGCAGCACACAAATCTAATGAATAAAATAAAAATAATCACACTTAGTGACGGTAATCTTGGCATTCCCTCTTCCCGTCATTAAACGAGGATTGCAAGTCATTGAGCAAGTCCCAGGTGCCTTGCAGGAAGACCAGCAAGCATGGGCTTATGGTTTTGTGCAGTAGTGCAGCAGCCAAGGGATTGCGGGGCTCCATACCCTACAGCTGAATTCTTCCTGTTAGGGGACACTAAATGGGCCTAAATTCGCCATGGAGGATGGAGGTTGATCCGATCAGTCTGGGAAAAGCCCTCCAGAGATCAGCAGGAGAAAGGCTAGATTCACTCCAGAGTCTAGCCCAAGCTAAAAGCAGCCGAAGTCCAAAACCACTATTTTAAGTTGGATTGTATACAACGTGCTTGGAACTGGGTAAGAATATTGATTCTCTCTCTTCTACTTGATAATTGATTTCCTAAAAAAAAAAAAAAAAAAAACCCAAGAAGCAAAAATTCTCCAAAAGTGAGTAGTAGGGGGACTCTTGCCCAACCCTCCCACAGATGGAAGTGGCAAACTAAAACTTTTATGGGGGACAGAAATATATTGAAATGAAGTAAATATAAGACTAAAATCCGGATAAGTTTAGAATTGGTGGAAATAGTTAAGATTTTCTTATCAAAGGACTATTGATGAAAACAGAAGAAAGTAACTGCTTGTTTTGAAAACTGAAAAACAAACTGGTGCTGACATCTAGTGGTAGATGAAAATATACAACTGTAGTTCCTCTGATACAGAAATTGGCAGGAAGCCCAGAAAAAGATAACTTGTTTCTTTGACCTTCAATGTCTTAACCAAACAGAGAACAGCTGCTACAAAGAAAAGAAAACATTTTGGGCTACCTACAAAGTGAGAATCATAAAACTTAGAAAAAAAAATTGACTTTCCTGGACTATAAATACTTATTGAACTGTGACTCTAAAGCTGATTTTTGGTTATTATGGAACATCAGAGATCTGCAGAAAGAACATATCAAGAAAAAACAAATACTTTCCAGGAGGAAATGTATGCCATATTGCAACTAATTCAAATGACAATGATTTTAAACCATGAGGAAATTAAAAACAACTTTGAAAATATAAATGAACACATCTTCAATTTAACCTCACAACAAAAAAACTCTCAGAAAATAAAAATAGAGAGGGATCAGATAAATCAGACAACTGAATATAAACCAAAAGAAAAAGATTTAAAGATGGAACTCATCAACGGAAGGAATTATGACTTAATCCAGGCAAAGAAAAATGTGCAGGAAATATTGGACACGGAAAAGGTATTTCAAGATTGCAAAATAAGTCTGAGGACAAGAAAAAAGATTCGACAAAATGGATTATAGAGCTGTCAGGAGAACTACAAGAACTTGAGAAACACAAGTTAAGATAGACAAGAAATGGTAAAGGAGCACCTGTCCAGCCTAGACAAGTTCAAATCACCAGGATCAGATGGATTATATCCCAAGGTTCTCAAGGAACTGACAGATGTGATCTCAGAACCACTGAACTATATTTTTCAAAGATCCTGGAGCACTGGGGAACTACCAGAGGACTGGAAAAGAGCTGATATAGTTCCCATCTTCAAAAAAGGGGAAAAATGTATCCAGGAAATTACAGACCTATCAGCCTGACCTCAATACCTGGGAAGATTCTGGAAAAGATAATCAAACAACGAATCAGCAAACACCTACAGGCAAACCAAGTCATTACTAAAAACCAACACGGATTTGTCAAAAACAGATCATGCCAGACAAACCTTATTGCATTCTTTGACCAAGTGACAAAATTAGTGGACCAGAGGAATGCTGTGGATATAATTTACTTGGACTTCAGTAAGGCATTTGATAAAGTAGACCACAACCTACTACTGGATAAGATAGAAAAATGTGGGTTAGACAACATCACCACCAGATGGATCCGTAGCTAGCTGACCTGCCGTACTCAGAGTGTGGTCCTCCACATCTACATGGAGGGAAGTGTGTAATGGGGTGCCCCAGGGCTCTGTTCTGGGCCCAGTGCTCTTCAACATCTTCATCAATGATTTCGATGAGGTGATAGATGGGGAACTCATCAAATTTGCAACTCATCAAGCTGGTAGGAATAGCCAACACTCCAGAAGACAGGCTTAGGATACAGGAGGATCTGGACAGACTTGAACACTGGGCGCTATCTAACAAAATGAAATTCAATGGTGAAAAAAGTAAGGTTCTACATTTAGGCAAGAAAAACCAAATGTACAGGTATAGTATAAGGGGTACCTTGCTCAATAGTAGTAACTGTGAGAGGGATCTCGGAGTCCTAGTGGACAATCATTTAAATATGAGCCAGCAGTGTGCTGCACCTGCCAAAAAACCCAACACAGTGCTAGGCTGCATTAACAGAGGGATAGAATCAAGATCACACAAAGTATTAATACTACTCTACAATGCCTTGGTAAGGCCACACTTGGAATACTGCATCTAGTTCTGGTCACCACGATGTAAAAAAGATGTTGAGACTCTAGAAAGAGTACAGAGAAAAGCAACAAAGATGATTAGGGGAGTGGAGGTTAAAATATATAAGGAATGGTTGCTAGAATTGGGTATGTCTAGTTTAATGAAGAGAAGGACGAGGGGGGACATGATAGCAGTGTTCCAATATCTCAGGGGCTGCCACAGAGAAGAAGGAGTCAAGCTGTTTTCCAAAGTGCCTGAAGGCAGGACAAGAAGCAACAGATGGAAACTAATCAAGGAGAAAAGCAACCTAGAACTAAGGAGAAACTTCCTGACAGTTAGAACAATTAACCAGTGGAACAACCTGCCTCCAGAAGAGGTGAATGCTCCAACACTGGAAGTTTTTAAGAAGAAACTGGATAGCCATTTGTCCGAAATGGTATATGGTTACCTGCCTGAGCAGGGGGTTGGACTTGATGACCTCCAAGGTCCCTTCCAACTTTTATTATTATTATTATTATTATTAATAATAATAATAATAATAAAAATAATAATGAGAGTGAAGAAGATCTTAAAGTCCAAACTCAATGGAGGAAATACCATAAAGGCAATCAACACCTGGGCAATTCCAGTCATTAGGTACACAGCTGGAATAGTAGACTGGACTCAAGCAGAACTAAAAGCAATGGATAGGAAGACCAGAAAAATAATGACAATGAATCATGCCCTTCATCCACACAGTGACATTGAGAGACTTTATTTACCAAGGAAAATAGGTGGGCGTGGAATGCTACAAGTACATCAGATGGTTGAAGAAGAAAAAATGGCTTTGGAAGAATATTTGAAGAACAATGATGAGGATGCACTGAAATTAATATATCAGGAAGGCTTACTGACTACTGGAGAGATCAAACTGGCCTACAAGAAAGACCAAATGAAGAACAGAATATAGGCATGGGAAGACAAAGCACCACATGGCCAATACATTAAAAAAAACAGCTGGGAAAGCAGATAATAACAAGACCTAACAATGGCTAAGAGCAGGAAAATTGAAGAAAGAGACCGAGGGACTAATTCTGGCTGCACAAGACCAAGCCTTAAGGACAAATGCATATAAAGTCAAAATTGAGAAGACAGCAACAGACAGTAAGTGCCGCCTATGCAAAGAAGCTGAAGAAACAGTGGACCACCTGGTAAGCTGTTGCAAGAAGATTGCACAGACTTACTACAAGCAGCGGCATGACAAAGTAGCAACAATGGTGCATTGGAAGATCTGCAAAAAATATCATTTGCCTGTAAGCAAAAACTGGTGGGATCATAAAAGAGAGACAGTCATAGAAAATGATAAAATTAAACTGCTCTGGGACTTCAGAATTCAAACAGACAAGCACCTGCAACATAACACCCCAGACTTAACAATTGTCGATAAGAAAGACAAAAAAGTCTGGATAGTGGACGTGGCAGTGCCTGGAGACAGCAGAATAGACGAGAAAGAACTGGAGAAGATAACAAAATACAAAGACCTACAAATAGAAATAGAAAGACTGTGGCAAAGCAAGCAAGGGTAGTACCAATAGTCATAGGCTCCTTGGGTGCAATCCCAAAACAACTGGAGCACCACTTGAACACCATTGGCATTGACAAATTCGCTATTAGTCAATTGCAAAAGGCGGCCTTACTAGGAACTGCTTCCATTCTGCGATGATACCTGTAATACCATCAAACATCCACATCTGCCTATCTCAGGTCCTGGGTAAGGACTCGATAGGTAGACAAAATGCCAAATCCAGTCTGAATATCTGGCTGACTGTGTGATGATCCATAAATAATAATAATAATAAAAAATAGAAAAATTCTGGATATAAATGAATTTTAGTTTAAGAGGGATGGGTCCTTCAAGGAGCATAGTATTTTTTATAATATGAGAAATATAAAAATGTTGGGATAGTTAATATGAGGGAAATGTTTTAGATACCTAAGTGTAATGATATCCATGTATTTTAGCTTAAGAGGGATATGTTTTTCAAGTAGTATAGTATTTCCTTCCTTCTCTCCCTCTCTCTCTCCCTCTCCCTCTCTTTCTCTCTTCCTTCTTTTTAAGATATGAGAAATGTAAAACTGTTGGGATGGCTTGTATGAGGAAAAAGATTTATATACTTAAGTGTAATTAACTTTGAGAAAATCTTAACGGAAAAGAATGTCTTGAACATTGAGGGGAAAAAAAATCTAAATAACTTTGAAAACAGGATCTATGATGAGGTAATTAAGATGTTTAATTAGAAAAGAAGCCTTATATTGATGTTGTTGTTACTTGTATAATAAATACTAGAAAAATGTTTATATTCAATTTTTAGTTATCAAAATACTAAGAAATATACTAATTTAAGGTTGGTAAAAGAGAATATTATTGGAAGAAGAGAAAATCAAGGAAAGCTACTATGCGGATTACGGAATTATAGAAATTAATTGTTATTGATTGTTTTTAAATATAAACCCAGCAACATGCTGTTTACCAAATATTAAGGTTACTAAGTTAAAATATATTAAAAGAAAAAAAAGAAGTCCAGCAAGCATGTAATGTTCAATGTGAAATGTAGCACAAGAGTTGTGGGACTGGAGGTGGTGTCTGAGTGGTGGGGAAGGGCCCACAAATGGCCCTTGGTCACTGCTGCCAAGTAAGGGAAAGTGTGCAAGTCCAGACAGCATAAATACTCACAGGCTGGGGTGACTGCTGTCGGTTGAGGGAGAACATGCAAGTGGCCTGTGAAGTATGTGCAAGCACAATAGGGTCAAGAGTGGCTGCTGCTAGGTAAGGGAAAGTCCACGAGATTGAAGCATGGCACAGTATTTTTCTAAGCTAGTAGACCTTGTTGTGGAACTGATGGTAGAGGTCCCTCAATTTTTGGTGCTGGGAGACTTCAATTTCCATGCCCTATAAAGGTTGTGTGAAGCATCAAGAATTCATGCCAACATGGCAACCATGGGTTTACTCAGATTTCACTTCTGAGCAGTTGATCTGACATTGGAGGATGTTAGGCTTAATTCTTTCCTGTGATGAGGTTTATTGCTCCTGATCACCTGCACAGGTGGTAGAACTGATTAGGATGGTTTTGCCTGATAGATTGAGA
Source organism: Crotalus tigris (assembly GCF_016545835.1). NCBI lineage: Eukaryota > Metazoa > Chordata > Lepidosauria > Squamata > Viperidae > Crotalus > Crotalus tigris. Next base: position 872,931 of record NW_024096464.1, on the reverse strand, counting down.
TAGATTTTTCTAAGTTCCTATGGATTTTCCCAGCAACCTGGCAGAAGATTCTACTGATTCCTACTTAAAATCTGGAACAGAGAGGTGACCAGAATGTTAACTGAGATTGCCTCAAGAGGCCTTTTTGTATTCATGGATTGGGGCAATATTCTCAGTTTACTGAGAAGCTCTTGGAAAGAAAATGACTGTGATGCTAGGAGTATATTGCAAGAATACAGGACTGAACCACTGTTGACACAGATTAGTTTATCTTTGAACATACAAATGCAACTTCACTGTGTTTGTGGAATGTGCCTCAACAGCATTTCTTAGGGTAATCTACCCATTTTTAGTGGGCAAAAGGCAAGTGAATCGTCCCACCTGGGACACCATTTCAAGGCTATAACAACAAATTCATTCTGGCATGCACTCTACATGGGTGAGGTTAGAGGAGGTGAATGAAGTAGTGTCTTACGATGTTATCTAGGATTTGTTTTAGCCTATTGATTCCACAAAAGGAGATAATGTGATGTGTGGGATATGCTCTGACATGTGTGAGATAGATCCATGCCCTACCTGGATCCCAGAAAAGTTTAAGCCTATGGATCAGAGAGGTAGTCAATGCCTTGCCAGGGCATTTATATTCACCACTTTCTATATGCACTCACACATACATTAAAAGCTAAATATAAATATTATTTACCTGGATTGTGGTGACTGAAGTTTTAAGCAAGTCTTCCTTTGGCATTGCAAAGGTTCTGGGTTTGGGTTTGATCTTGGCCATGAATGTTTGCAACTTGAAGACTTAACGCTGCTATCTTGATTCAAGAACTGCAGAGATATTGCACTGTTTTTGCTGACCCAGCAAGTAGTTTCTAACCATTCCAGGTTTTTCTTTGCTTCTAACAATTTCTGCTTCTTCACAATCCTTTCCAAATGCAGTTTAAGCTTCTTCTGACTCAAGTGCCTTTGTGCTTTCTTCAAAGAGTATTTTCGTAAAAGTTCTAGCTGCACTAATTTCTTCTTGTTCTGCTCTGTCAAGGAAGGGCCAATCTCCAATTCTGATTCATGCTGAACTCCAGCTTCAGCGTATGACTTGGCCTCGGTCTGCACAGCAGACTCCCGCTGCTGCTGACTAGCCAAACGTTTCTTTTCATCAATGAGCCACTGCTGATCTAGGAACAAACAAATAAATGCAAAAATTAAAAAGAGCTCTTTTTTATCATCTTCCTAATTATCAACAGATAGGATCTATTTAGGAGTTAATATAACATTAAATTACTTCTATATTGATTTTATCTAGGAAAAATGTCAATTTTCTGCAGGAAAACAACAGCGTTTTAAATGCTAACAAATACTATAGGCCAGTGATGGCGAACCTTTTAGAGACCGAGTGCTCCAAAACTGGCCCGCCTTCTGGCCCACCCCCTGCCCCGCCCCCATTCTGATCCCTGCTCCACCCACCCACAGGGCCACTCACTACAGATCGCCCAGGCAGCCTTCCAGCGCCATGGCGGCCACGCCCTCTGCCTGCACCCGCATCATCTGCACATGATAGGGCGTGAGGGTGGAGTCTTGTCCCTGCTTCCCAGCTGCCATGTGCTTGGCTGCGCTGCTCTTTGTGGGCTGTGCCTGGGGGAGCCTCTCCTCTGGGCAAACTGCTGGTGAGGAGGGGGTTGCGGGGAGGTGGGGCTGGGGCAACGGCATGCGTGCCCACAGAGAGGGCTCCGAGTGCCACCTCTGGCATGCATGCCATAGGTTCGCCACCATTGCTATAGGCTGTTACGTTTTCATGATCTTTTTCCTATAGCATTATATTTCATGCGTTTGATTTTTTTTTCATTTCATTTCATTTTAAGAAATCGGATAAAGCCAGGCAATAGCATTATCTCTGAGATTCAGATGGCCCTAGCACTATTAGTTTTTTTTTTAGAAAGCTTTGAAGACTTCAGGCATTGGGGCCAAGCTGGTAATGAAGCCCTTGTGGGTTTTTTTTTATTGAGATATCATATTTTAGGGGCTATGGCGATATAATACTATTTTGTGATACTCCCTGTGTTTTTATGGATTTTGTATTGTGAGCTGCTTAAAGTCATATGGCTGAGATGAGCAGTAAATTCAAACAGTCAATCAGTACAAAATAGCTTTTGTAATCCCATGAATTATGATCTATTGCCTACACTGCCTGTGAAACAAAGTCAAGAGCCTTGAAATTTTGTTGTTCTACACAATCTCATTAGTGTTTAATCTTGTTATTAGTAACAACAGCTAAATTGCAAATAGTTGGCAAAGCTGGTTTCTGGCGTAAGTGCTGCTTTACCTAATTCAGTGTAAAGGGCAAAAGAAATCAAATTAAACAGGCATATACCGGAGCATACCTTTTATTATATTCTTCTAAAAAAATGTTGCGGTACTGAAAGCTATTGCTCTGAATTCATTACTTATATTGCAACCAAAGCAGGTGTGTGAGAAACATTAGCTACCCAATTTTGGAGTTTTAACTTTTTTTTCTGATCATAGATTTTCTGTAACTGTTTATAATGTAGAAATAAGCTATTATCTACTTTGGGACAAAAATAAGGGTTTTTTTTAAATAGAAAAGCTCCTAAAGTTTTTGAAGTACAAGCTAACATATTTAAAGCTTCTTTTTAAACGAGAATAAGACTGAATAGGCTGCCGCAAGATTGAATGTACTTATGGATTATTGATTCTACCAATCAATAGAGATGTTATGGCCATGCTTACTCACTGACAGCAGCTATAGGACAAAAATATGTTGAATCATTCCCTGGATGATTTACAGAATACAGAATAACAGAGTTGGAAAGGACCTTGAAGGTATTCTAGTTCCTCAACTAGAAATCTGTTTTCTTCTTAGTTTAATTTCAATGGTAATCCTAACCGATTTGTCCTCCTCTTCTTTGTGATATATTGGAATACTGGAATTCTGCTATCATGTATCCCTAGTCTTAATAATTCAGAAAGTACTGGTTTGATTTCCCTCTCCCTTCAAATCTTTAGTGAAACTAGCCCACAAATAGCATGAAAACATCTAAGGGAAACAATGATGTACTTAGTGATTGCACACAGAAATATCATTATTTTTGCTTTTGAGATGGAAGAGGTTTCTATTCTACTGACTTCTTTTGACCTAAAGATTAAGAAAAGGAAATATCTTGTACAACTTGATTTACAAGTTCTGCAACCAAATCCCAATTTAAAGACTAGAAATTTCTCAAGCTATTCATTTTGAGAAGGTCAAGATATATATGAAAGAATTCTTGAAAAGATTCATGCTACTAATTTAAACTCTACTCTTTTCAGCAATTATGCAATAATGGTGATCAAAGGGAAGGAGAGCAAAATTAGTAACCTGATGTACAAAGCATTGGTGTTAAAAATAAGAATGTAAAATAATAATAAAAGGTAGAAAACTCAGCATGTCATACTTTCTCTGATTTGCCGATCAATTACTGCCTGATCACGTTCCAGTTCTTGCTCAGCTTTGATTTGTCCATCCAGGATTTGCTGCTGTAATTCTTTAATATATTGTTGCTGATGTTGAATTTCCCTGCTTTGAAGAATCTCATGGTTTTTCAACTTTGGCTGGCATTCTTCATATGCAAGATCTCTCTGTTCATTACTAGAAAATTTGAAAAATATTTTAAATAAAGAAAGCAACATGTTTCTATTCCTTTTCTATCAGATAAGCTTTTAAATCAGGAAAAATGGAAACATCTATTTGTACGATGAAAGATTTCAATATTGGTGAAGGATAGCAAAGATGATATGCTGAAGCAATAAAATGCGTTTGTGTATCTGAGAACACATTATGTTCAGTTCATATGTGTGATGTCACAGTAAGGTCAGAATTCTCATTGGTCACATTAAACAGAAGATAAACCTCCTCCATTGTTCTAATTTGCCACTAGTCATATAATTAGTCCTACATTGTATGTGGCTCAAAACTCATTAACTATTAGGTTCACCCCAAGGAAACATTTTATTACCTAATTACATTTAGAACCTAATGAATGAACAATGCTGGCACCTAAATATCTAAATATGATATTGTATTTATGTCACTCACACAAACAGTTTTATAAGGCTAGGAAAAAAAACTAGCCATCAGTATAATTATTCTTAAATCCAACTTTAATGAGGAGAATTGCACTTCTAACATTGCATAAAATGTAAAATGTGTTATACTATGCTAAATACTAGGTGCAATTCCAATTATCGCACCTGATGGTTGTAAGCATTATGGGTAGTTTTTTTCATATGAGTAAATGTTCACAACATTGGACCTCTTTTTTTTCTTTCTTTCTTTCTTTTTTTTTTTTGTAACCCCTTGCCTCCTCTTCACAGATTGACAATCCACAGCAGATTGTGGGGATGTTCAGGAGATTGAAAAGGAAGGAGAATTTTCTTCCCTGTTTCATTCTATTGGCAAGGTGGATGAACTGATAAAATCCTTGGGGTTGAAAAACTTCACGTTTTACAAAAGAGAAGGAATGATTCTTTATATGCAAGCACACTGTCTTCACTTTCCTCCCCTCATCATCACTCTGTTTCTGAACCCCCTTCTCATTCCATCTGGCTTTTTCTGTCTTAAACCTTCTTCTAGCGTTTTGAACAGGATCAGCTAAAAGCCTGAAGAACAGATGAATATAAGGTCTAGTGACAACAGGATTGAATTATGCTCTTTGTGCCTGAAAAAAAATAAACAAGCAAGCAAATCTCTTGCTACAAGAGTTCATTTTTATTTGTCAGGTATCTATAAACACAGATGAGTCAACACTTTCTAAAAATAGTAAGATCCTGTTTTTTAAAAGATAATATATTACTATTTTACTCCACACTATTAATTTCTGTTCATATTTACCCCAAACTCCATTTGAAATATTAAAGTGATACTTACAATACTGAGTACTGAAAGCAGATGACCTCAATAATATATTACAAGACTTCCCTTCTGGACAGATTAAGGTGTCACGTGAAGATCAAGCTTAAGTAGTAATTTAGCTGTAGTTGCAATGTGGCTGGGAAGAGGCCAGCATACCTAAGAGAGTGATCCCAGAATCCTGTCTGGTTTATTTTTTACCTGATATTTCTGAATTCTTATAAAGGCTTGTACTAATCAAACTGGATTCACATAAGACACTAGGCTAAAATATGACTGACCAGCTGAGTTTCATGTGATGTAATAATAATAATAATAATAGTAGTAATAATAAAGTTGGAAGGGACCTTGGAGGTCATCTAGTCCAACCCCCTGCTCAGGCAGGAAACCTATACTATCTCGGACAAATGGCTGTCCAGTCTCTTCTTAAAAACTTCCAGTGTTGGAGCATTCACCGTTTCTGGAGGCAGGTTGTTCCACTGGTTAATTGTTCTAACTGTCAGGAAGTTAGAACAATTAATTACAAACCCAGTCATTGTTATTAGGTTTATAGATCAATGTAAGTGGATTACTCCAAATCAAAATCATACTTTCTTCAGTTTTTTTTATAGTTCTCAAGGATTTTACATTGGCCAAAACTCCTTCTCCCTCTAAACATAAAAATGGGAAATGTAGACATATCCAAATGTACTTAAACTAAATAACGGGAGACAGGTTTTAGTAACCTTAAATGAGAAGCTTATAACATTGAAATAAATCTCAATAGTTTAGACGCAGACATTGGATCTGAATAAATCTGAAGGGCTATGTTATTATCTTCTTTGTAGTCACCAAAATATTTGCTTATGGCCAGAATAATAGGAAGGAATATGGACTTTAAGAAACATTCCTTGTCAGGACATGACAGTTTTTCTAAGCATAACACTGTACACTAATATTGGGATATGAAGCAGCGGCACACAATTAATGTCATATGGGAAATTATGAGTATTTTGCTGCAAGGTGTTCCAATGATGTCAGCAAGTTCAAGCCCAAAAAATAAGTATAGTCATCAGAACAGAGAGGTCATTGCAATAAGCTGGTGGGTAAGGAAGATTGATACAGTGAAGCTGACAAAAGTTATTGTAGAATACATTAGAACCTTTGTTGCAATAAAACCAGAGACCTAAAAAATGTCATGGCCTGCGGTTATGTCTCTCAAACTGCAATTGGTTCTGATGTTTAAAATATAAATATGAATTTCAGTAACTAAATTGACATATACTTTATAGATAATAAATTATAGTGTAATCTTAATTAGAACACTAGCTTTATCTACAGTTCTTTACCAAATATTCTATGCCAAGTGTATATGCTAAATAAATGTAAGGTAACCAATCATTTTACATTTTAAAAGCATGCCTCTAAATCAAGCAACTACAGTAGCTGTTTTACAGATAAAAGAAACCATTGCCATCCAAGTATTGGAACAATTTTAGATGCTTTCAGGCACTCATATATCTGCATTTCAAGCCCCCACCCCCACCCCCAATGTCCCGAACTGCTTAAGTTCCACTGCTTTCAAATTCAAACATAACATCAACAGATAAATAATCCACTTGAAAGAGATACAGAAGACTCCGTTCTGTTTTCTATTTTTGGAATTAGAAATGCAGATCCAACATCAACTAAAGCATGTGGAATACAGAGTGCCCTTCTGAAATACTAACACATATTCCTCATCAAGTAAATAAACATGACAGCATTATTACAATATTGGTATTTATATTAAGAAAAAGTAACAATGCAAATTTTTTAAAAATTCAACTGACCTTTAAAAACCATATATTTTTAATTACTGACAATATTTCCAGGATTGTAGAAACAGCTGGGTTCTTCTGTTTCTAATTTAAAGCGAGCATACTAAATTAACCTTCAAATACAATCGTATTTTCTCTGTGATGTTTTGTCATCAGGTTCCTGCAATCCTATTGTATAACTCCTTCCTCCCTTCACAAAACACCTTTAAGGCTGATGCAGAATCTGGCGGCTTCTACAGCATAATGCAGTTTTTAGTAGCTATGGCAGCAACTGCCGAGTCAATGAAACCGAGGGCTTTGCTGCAGTCAAATACTGAGCTACAAAAACACATGAGCAAAAAAACAAAACAAAACCCTATAATCCTTTAAACCCATAACCTTTCTTTTTTAAAGAAAAAGCTTCATCAGAAAAAATCTTTCTTGCGCTTATAGATTTTATTGAATGCTTGCTTTAAGCAATAAAGGTATGGAAAGATGATAAATCTGCTAAACGTTCTTGCAAATAATTGAAAGCTAGACAGTTGGAGCCCTTAGAATCTGAGTTGCAACACATTGCTTCATCCAGGAATTTGAATTCCTGTTCAACTACCCATCCAATTAAGAGTTGGTTTCCAAAACCACATCATAAATCAAGCACAAGATCCAGCAGTAACAACTATGATGGAGCAGGTATTAAATTCTACAGCTAACTCTTATGAAATAATGCAGCTAGGATAAAAATCTAGAATCCGTCAGATGGAGCAGAGAGGCTACACTGTGGTGTAAGAATTCAAATGTATACAAATATTCATAATAAAGCTTTTTCTAAATTGTATGTGCCCATATATACGCTCACACACTCAAATGAAACCTACATTTTGCAGATACAGGAGCAGTTAGCAAATCTTCTGCCAACCTATCCCAAGTGAAGTTTATGAAAAGACAATATAATCATTTAAATCAAGCAACTGAAGTACCTCGAATATTTAAAAGTAGCACAATACTTTATATTTTTTCTAGAGTTTTGCCATTCATAGATGTCATCAATACATGATAACCTCCAGTTTTTCCTGTAGTTGTTCCTATTGTAGTAGCATTGGGATGGATTAATAAATCCTACACAGTGAAGACTGAGGTGCAGCTGGTAATGATCTGCTGACACAGGGAACTGGTTTTCATATTATTTAGTTGGCGTCATTATTTAAATATTACATCTGATGCTTGGATTACTCTTAATACACAGGGCTTTTCATCAATTTAGCTGAGGAGCCACATCCACTGCATCTCCTTTTTAGAGACAGATTTTTAAGAAGAGACTGAACAGCCATTTGTCAGAATGGTATAGGGCAGTGTTTCTCAACCTTGACAATTTTAAGGCATGTGGACTTCAACTCCCAGAATTCCACAGCCAGCAGTCTGAGCAGAGAGATATTATGCCCAATCTTGTACCAAGAAAAGCATTAGGTGTGTAGTTGACCCTGAACAACATTGGGGGGGGGGGGGGAGAGAGAAATGGCATAAACTGTGGTGGCCAGATTATTCATCAGAGGACAGCTGACCTAAAATTAAAATCACACCAATCTGGTTCCAGATTCAGCTCAAAATTAAATGGATTGCATGATGATTGCAAAAGTATTTTTTTCTTCCTTTTCGTTTTTCATTTTCTCTTTTTCTAATTATTTTTATACTTTGACATTAGGCTGCACTGTTTGGCAATGGGATCTGTCATTTTCCTATCTGCTAAAATGTCAATGCTCTTAAGCTGCTCTCCTATGTTCCAAGGATAGTTGATCAGGTTCTTACCTGGCTTTTGAGAAAACAAATCCAAATACCTTCCAGTTTATTTACTTTTATTTTTAAGAGATGGGCTGAAGGGATGATCTTACAAGTTCTCCAGCATCTACACAGGCTAGAATATTAATGCAAGTTTCAGCCTATCAGTAATTCCCTGTTGGGGAGCTGTTATAAAAAGTAAAAAAAAAAATCTATTCCCAATCAATCACATAAACTAATACCACATAGAAAACAAAAAAAATGCATAATGTTCTATTTAATTTTCTTTATCTACTATAGGTTGCTGGCTAAGATGCATAGTGCAGCTAGTCCTTGACTTACATCCATTCGTTTAGTGACTGTTTGAAGTTACAACAGAATTGAAAAAGTAATAATAATAATAATAAAGTTGGAAGGGACCTTGGAGGTCATCTAGTCCAACTCTCTGCTCAGACAGGAAACCCTATACCATTTGTGACAAATGGCTGTTCAGTCTCTTCTTAAAAACTTCCAGTGTTGGCGCATTCACCGCTTCTGGAGGCAGGTTGTTCCACTGGTTAATTGTTCTGTCAGGAAGTTTCTCCTTAGTTCTAGGTCAGGGGTAGGCAACCTTGGCTCTTTTATGACTCGTGGACTTCAACTCCCAGAATTCCTGAGCCAGCTGGCTCAGGAATTCTGGGAGTTGAAGTCCACGAGTCATAAAAGAGCCAAGGTTGCCTACCCCTGTTCTAGGTTGCTTCTCTCTTTGGTTAGTTTCCACCCGTTGCTTCTTGTCCTGCCTTCAGGCACTTTGGAGAATAGCTTGACTCCCTCTGAGATATTGGAACACTGCTATAATGTCCCCCTTCGTCCTTCTCTTCATTAAACTAGACATACCCAATTCCAGCAACCGTTCCTTATATGTTTTAGCCTCCAGTCCCCTAATCATCTTTGTTGCTCTTCTCTGTACTCTTTCTAGAGTCTCAACATCTTTTTTACATCATGGTGACCAAAACTGGATGCAGTATTCCAAGTGTGGCCTTACCAAGGCATTGTAAAGTGGTATTAATATTTCACGTGATCTTGATTCTATCCCTCTGTTAATGCAGCCTAGCACTGTGTTGGCTTTTTTGGCAGGTGCAGCACACTGCTGGCTCATATTTAAATGATTGTCCACTAGGACTCCGAGATCCCTCTCACAGTTACTACTATTGAGCAAGGTATCCCCTATACTATACCTATACATTTGGCTTTTCTTGCCTAAACGTAGAACCTTACTTTTTTCACCATTGAATTTCATTTTGTTAGATAGCGCCCAGTGTTCAAGTCTGTCCAGACCTCCTGTATCCTAAGCCTGTCTTCTGGAGTGTTGGCTATTCCTGCCAGCTTGGTATCGTCTGCAAATTTGATGAGTTCCCCATCTATCCCCTCGTCCAGATCGTTGATGAAGATGTTGAACAGCACTGGTCCCAGAACAGAGCCCTGGGGCACCCCATTACACAGTTCCCTCCATGTAGATGCAGTTCCATTGAGGATCACACACTGAGTACGGCAGGTCAGCTAGCTACGGATCCATCTGGTGGTGATGTTGTCTAACCCGCATTTTTCTATCTTATCAAGTAGTAGGTTGTGGTCTACTTTGTCAAATGCCTTACTGAAGTCCAAGTAAATTATATCCACAGCATTCCTCTGGTCCACTAATTTTGTCATTTGGTCAAAGAATGCAATAAGGTTTGTCTGGCATGATCTGTTTTTGACAAACCCATGTTGGCTTTTAGTAATGACTTGGTTTGCCGGTAGGTGTTTGCTGATTCGTTGTTTGATTATCTTTTCCAGAATCTTCCCAGGTATTGAGGTCAGGCTGACAGGTCTGTAATTTCCTGGATACATTTTTTCCCCTTTTTTGAAGATGGGAACTACATCAGCTCTTTTCCAGTCCTCTGGCAGTTCCCCAGTGCTCCAGGACCTTTGAAAAATATAGTTCAGTGGTTCTGAGATTACATCTGCCAGTTCCTTAAGAACCTTGGGGTGTAATCCATCTGGTCCTGGTGATTTGAACTCGTCTAGGCTGGACAGGTGTTCACTTACCATTTTCTTGCCTATCTTAACTTGTGTTTCTATTTTGTTTTTTATGGCACTATTTTGGATAGGTTGGTCTGCTTTTTCCCTTTGTGTAAAGACAGATGTGAAAAACGAGTTAAATAGTTCTGCTTTCTCCCTGTTGCTTGTCACCTTGCCACTTTCACCTACTAATGGACCAATCATTTCCTTCATTTTTTCTTGTTTTTTACATTGAAAGAAGCTTTTTTTTGTTATTTTTGACTTTGGTTGCAAGCCTTAGATCATTTTGAGCCTTATCTTTCCTCACTTCGTCTTTGCAGGCTTGGGCTATTTGCTGATATTCTGACTTAGTTATGTGACCCTTTTCCATTTTCTATACTTGTCCTTTTTATCTTTCAATTGATCACAGAGTTCTTTATGCAGCCATGCTGGTTTCTTTTGAGAGCTGTTATTTTTCCTCTTTGTTGGTATTGTGCTAGACTGGGCCCTTATTATCTCACTTTTCAAAATTTCCTAAGCCTCTTGAGTTGTTTTTCCCTGGAGGATTCTCATCCATGTAATCCTTCCCAAACCCTCTCTAAGTTTACTGAAATTAGCTCTCTTGAAGTTCAAGACTCTAGTTTGACTGTGTTCTATTGCTTGTGCTTCCATAATGTTGAATTCCAATATTGCATGATCACTTCCTCCCAAGGTTCCTATGGCTTCAACACCTTCTATTATTTCATCTCTGTTAGTGAGAATTAGGTCCAAAATGCCTAATCCCCTTGTTCCATTTTCTACTTTTGGGGAGACAAAGTTGTCTGCTAGGTTTGTCAGGAATCTATTTGATCTTCCACCTGGTGCAGTTTGTCTCCCAGTTGATGTCAGGGTAGTTAAAGTCCCCCATTACTATTGTGATGTGCTTCCTACATACCTTAGTTAGATGACTAGCAAAAAGTTCATCTATTTGCTGTGTTTGCTTGGGTGGCGTATAGTATACCCCTGTGGCAATGTCGTTTTCCCCCCCTTTTATATTGACCCATATGCATTCAGGACAGTTTTCATCATTGTTGTGCTCTATTTCTGTAGAGATGTAGTTACTTCTTATATAGAGAGCAACTCCACCTCCTCTTTTATTTTGTCTGTTTCTTTTAAATAATTTAAATCCCTCTAGCTGTGTTTTCCATTTGTGGGTTTCGTCCCACCATGTTTCCGTTATGGCAACAATATCATATCTGCCCTCATTAACCTGAATTTCTAGTTCACCCTGTTTGCTGTTCATACTCTGTGCATTTGTGTATAAACATTTGAGTCCTTTATGACCGACCCTGTGTTTACTTCCTACATAACCTGTGTGGTGCCTGAGTTCCCCCAAATAGGTCTTACCACCTATTTGGTTAGTGCACTTTGTGTGGCACTCGCTATTAAGAGCTTGATTTTGCTTGACAGCAAGGTTGATGTTCTTGTCCACACACACGTCTATGTTACATGCACTGATAGCCCTATAATTTTTAGATTGCCGGGGACAGGGATGTTCTGTATCAGTTAGCTCACTGTCCCCGCTGTTTAGTTTAAATATTCCTCCAGAAAAATCTGTGAATTTATAGCCAAGAAACTCAGTCCCTTTCTTTGATGGATGCAAACCATCTCTTGTGTACATTTCTTCATTGGACCAGCTGCTGACATCGTGACTAATATATCCAAAGCCTTCCCCTTTACTCCACTCTTTTAGCCACATATTGAATTGTGCTATATGCTGGCCTTTTTCATTTTAGTCCTTATACACTGGTAAGACCTCTGAAAAAATAAGCCTACAGCCTATTCTGCTAAGTTCCTGCCCCAGGCTCTGGAAGTCATTCTGCGCAGTGAGTACATCTTTTTGTGACAGATCGTTAGTGATTTATCACCATTTTTCACACACTTATGATTGTTGCAGCATCCCCATGGTCATGGGACCAAATTCAGGCACTTGGCAACAGGCATGCATTTATGACAATTGCATGGCCCCATTGTCACATGAACACCACTTATACCCTTCTCAGCCAGCTTCTAACAAGCGAAGTCAAAGATCTGCATAACAACTGCATGATTCACTGCAGTGATTAGCTTAACAACTGTGGTCAAAAGGATCTTAAAGTAGGGCAAAACACACAACAACTACCTTGCTTAGCAACAGAAATTTGGGACTCAGTTGTGGCCATAAGCCGAGGACTACCTGCATTTCAAAAACCTTACCTGAAGAAGAAAATTGACTAGCAATTATGTAAAAGTATATAAAAAAAAGTTTTCTTCGTGCTAAAATTGGCAAATTAAAAACTTTCCTAATGAAATTCCATTCCTGGTGACTACATGAACATGTTATAAAATTTTCTTGGTAATGTCTGGAATTGCTTTCAAATTCCCACTGTACTGTACAGTGCTGTATCTACATGCATTTGCCTGCTTTCGAACTGCTAGGTGGGCAGAAGCTAGGGCGAGTAACAGGAGCTCACCCCGTTGCACAGCGCTCAGGTTTCAAACTCAAGATTGTCAGTTTTCCAGCCGACAAGTTCAGTGTCTTTAACTGCTGAGCCTCCATGTTGGAGGTATTAGTATTAACACTCAAGGTATTAATTATTTAATATCTATATATACCACTGAATATCTAAAAATTTCTATAGACTGTCTATAATATAAAAGTCCACTGGACAAGAACTTGGGGAGGGGAACAAAGTTCCAGTCTACCCTCAGTTTACTAGATGACTTTGGGCCTGACATTACCTTTTAGTCCAGCTTACCTCACAATTTTTTTTTTGTGAAGAGAAAAACAGAAATAGAGCGCTGTAAACACTGTCTTGAACTCCTAGATTTAAGAATCTAATTCTTAATAAAAGCTAGGTTTATCCAAACCACTGGGTTTTATTCTGTTCTGATCTTTCATCTCAGCATCTCCAATAATTGCAAAGTTGGGAGACCAGAAAATCCGTGTACAATTATGAGTATGCATGAATTCACTTCCATAAACAGGAAATTCTGATTCTTACTCTTATAATAAAGTAGTACATTATCAATAAATCTATTTAGAAAGCAAATAATGCCCCTAATTAGCAATATTCATTGAGAATAATTATAATGCTGTTTTTAACTGTATAATTCATACATACACGAAATACACTGACTTCTAGTTTGCAATCCTTCAGCATTTCATGACCCAATCAACTCATTTTAGCTGTTGGCCAACTTATCTTCTTAGACAAGACACTTTTTAGAAGACTTGCATTCATTGCCAGCTGTATAATGTATACTGTGAAAACAAACAATGTATTTTCACTTCATAAAATTGTAATAATAACTTTACTTCCCCTTGGCATAATTGGTATGCTTCACTTCCTCACACACTTTCAATTTCTCTCAAAATAAAAGAAAATATTATTTATATAAACACTAAAATAAGATTAAAATAAAGAAAATATTTAGTTAATTCAATACCATAGAACAGTGAAGCAATGAATTCTAATAGTGGGTCATACATATTGTAAAAAGAAATCAATCCTAACATTGCAAACTGAAAAAAATGCAGAATCCAGAAAAATGGCACTGTGTTCAGTTAAACTCTTTTTAACCTACCTTTCTGCTTCAGCTGAATAAAAACTATAGGAAAGAGAAGAAAAATCTCCATCCAGATCTAGCCATTCAAGAGATCTGAAATTCACTGCAGAGGAAGTTTCAGAGATCTGTTAAAAACAAATGATATGGAAGAAGATAAAAATCATAGAAACAGTAAAATAGTGTAGAATATAGTCCCTTATTTCCTGGAGCCTAGTATCTGAATAGCTCAAATACAGATTTAATTTCACTTTCATATTGTAGCTTTAGATATGAATCAAAGTATTTTGCAGTAATGACAAAATGTCCTGAATGTTCTCTTCTCAATCTCTAGCATTGGGTTACCAGAATAAGTAATATACCAGTGTTATATCTGCAAACAAAAAACAAAAAAAAACAAAACAACCCAGGATGGACATGGTGCCACATATATTTCCTTCAGTATCAGAAAACTACAGAAATGTTTTGATATACCGAAATGGAAACATTGGAGGTGAGAGCAATATGAAAGCCATATACTCAGGGGGAGTGTTTGTAATTAGCCATCAAATATAAGACTGGTTGGCAAGATTGTGCAATCTGACATCTGAACCCAGGAGATGGTGCATAAGTATCATGCCAATAAAGGGATCCTCTGAAGACAAGTAAAATGAATAACCAAATACACAGTTACAATATGGACGAGCAATTGAGCACAACTCCAGCCTTCACTTTCATTGCACAGATGACAGTGTGTGTGTGTGTGTGTGTGTGTGTGTGTGTGTGTGTGTGTGTGTTTGTGTGAAACCATGAACATGATTACCCTAGTAACATGTATTTTCCCTCTATGAATAGGATAATCTATGCAGGAATAAGGAAAGATCTTCCAGAACTGATCTGAACTTCCGAGTCATGTAAAAGGAAACCTGTCTGAGATATCTGTGATGGCTATGGGATGGCCCAACTAAAGAGACAGTCATCCAGATAGGTCAACTGTGTATTCCCGTTCAGGCAAATGTATGTTATGTTGATGCAATGCAATTAGGAAAAAACTCAAGGGTTATTGAGAAACCAAACAATAAAAAACTATATATGCAATCCTTAATTATAAAGTGAAAGAAAAAGCAGAACAGATGTATGAAGGTATCAAAAGATGCAAACCACATTCTTTGCTATAGGACAGGAAAAACAGAAATGATCAAGGTCATCCTGGAACAGGACGATTGAGGCTATAGAAAAGTTGATACCACAAAGCCTAATAGCCAATCCAATAGATAGTGAGAGCTATTGGGAAGATATGTTTAGAGAGAGAGCCATACCTAGTCAAGTGTAGTATATGTATATTGAGACCTGCCAAAAATTCTGCCAAGTTCCACAACATTTTGGACAGTTCTGTGGAGATGCATGGCCAATATATACAAGTCACAAAAGATCCCAATGAAGAATCATCATAAAAGATTGTGTGAATTCTCGATCACATGTCATGGCCTTTTCTTTTTCTTTTTCAATGCCCTTTAAAGGCACTTAACTTTGGTGGCTAACAGCATATACCGTTTAAATATTTCCCCCTATTTAGCAATTGGGAAAGAAAATTAGAATGCACTCTAAACTTACTGAACGCCTCTGCCTTAAAAGGGCAGCTTCAGCAGGATGGTTGAATCTAAATTTGTGAGTTTTGCCAAGGACAACTACAGCTCCTAAAAAAGGAGAGAAGAAAAAAAGCAAACTTAGAAAATGATACATTTTTGTGAAATTATGTTATGTATATTTAAACCATGGATTGTCACCATCATCCTATAAATATTGGCAGTGCTTTCTTTACAGAGGCCAGAAAATGGATAAATACAAATTCCAAAAAGAAGGCAATGTAAAGGATTAAAATAGTAAGTAAGGTTAAAAGGAAAATAAAGCAACAATAAAATACAAAGACACGTGAATTAATATTAAAAGTCAATTAATCTTCACCATGGTATGGAGAATTAATCTTAAAGCAGCCGCAAGTGCACCTAACTTGGCTTACTTATGTAAGGAGACACATCAGCCAGAAAGCAAATTTATCAGACTGGCCAGAGCAGTTTAACAATATAGTGCTTCAAATGCTTGAAAGTCAATACAGAAATATACTCATTGGCTCCCTCAGGCAACATCTTATAAAGTTAATTCCATAGATTATGTATTACAGTATGTGTAGAGTTGCTTTCTTTTGTTTGTCCTGACTATATTGCTATATTTAATGAGTGACTCATGTATTCAAATATTATGAAACAGGAAGAAAAATGTGTACAATGGTCACCAATTTTAGATAGTTTTAAAGGATTTTAAAAACCTAGGGAAGATAGAACTGTCATTAGCTACTATTAGTTCTAGATCTGATGTCATCCTTAGGTATGAATTTTAGCCATTAAAAATTCTGTGAACATTAAATTCTTACCTTGTGATAAACGAATAGACTCAGTTACTTCCTGCTCATTTACAACACAATGTGCTCCCTGAAGAGGCCGCAGAGTCACAATCCCATGCCGATTGTCTACAATACAATGGTCCCTTTCAATCCCCTGACCCTGCAACACTACAAAGTGTATGGATTTCAAACCTTCATTGTATCTAGAAAAACTTGTCAGAATTGATATGTTTATTAGTAGTAATAATAATTTCTACAGTGCCTAAAATAATGAAAACGTGGATGGATGGCTTGCAGGTTACTACCCACTGGCAACTAATTAGTCAGTCTGAACAGCTGAGTAGCAGGAAATGGGCTGCAATTTTGCTGTTATTAGAGCTAATGGAAAAACACTTGCTCATAAACCAAGTTAGTGTGTTAGCTGGTTGGATCAGATTGCTTGTTGAAAGTTATAAAAAGAAAACCAATAATTTACATTGGTTCCTAGAGGAAAGAAGACACCGTTTTGCTTCTTCCTTCTCCTACAACTTATACTAATGCAGTGGAAGACTATCAATTTTCCACTTGATTAGAAGAAAGAAAAGCAACAATCTTGAGCAGAACACAGCTTAGATGGAAAAGGACTATGTTTACCTTTACTCTCCAAGCCAACTATGCTTCGAGATGAACAGCATTTATGCCTCTGCTTCCCAAAGGCATTTTTTTCAACTTCCTCTCAATAACTAACCATGAATTTTATTAAAATCACTAACAAAAGCAGGTGGCTGGAGAAAACAACATTGTTTCATACTTCTTCTCAGGTGCGTACACAAATGGGTAGAAAAGTGATGAGAAGCAGTGGATGTGGTATATGCAGGTGAAAGTTGTATACAGGGTGAAGGGAATACTTGCATGTTTACACATACAGTAGTGGCCAAAATTGTGGAAACCTTTTGGGAAAAGTGTACAGTAGAAATGCCACCTTTGGTTAAGTTTCCACCAATTTTTCTTCTAATTTCTTTATAACTGTAGCCTTGTTCTCTTAATAATACTATTTTACATTGCTTTCTGGGCAACCATTCAACTCTTTGCACCATTACTTTAATTTTATTATGTTTTACAAGCTCACTAAATGAAAGAACACAAAAAAACCCAACCAACTTGATAGCGATCAAATAACACACTGACAAATGTCCTCCTCTTAGCTTCAATACATGACATCAATAACTGAATCCTACTGTGATCTGATTGGCTCATTGCCAAAACAAGATGACACCTGATTGGCTCTCTAAACACTCATGCTCATTGGCTACAATCAGATGAAGGAAAGCTACCTTATATCAATCTAAGCAAGTTGTGCTTCCTTTTTCTGGTTATTTGGCTATAACTTTTCATAGAATACAGTACAGATAATTGAACAAACTTTGTTGCATTACATTCTTGATTAAATTATCTTTCCATTGATATATAATTTTTTGGTACTACTCCAAAAAAAGTGGTGTTATTAGTCATCAAACCTCAAAAATACACTTTTCCCAAAAGGTTTCCACAATTTTGGCCACTACTGTAACAATATTCCTATCAGGATCAAAATGTTGTTCAATCATTAAAATTTAAGCCATCAAACATGGCCCAACCTCAATACAAAAATGTGCTTAAAGAATGATTTCCTAACACATAGGATTTACCTGCCTCACAATACCAGCATAACCATTTTCTGAAATAATTATTTTGTTTGTAGCTGACTGTGCTGATGTATTATTTACTACCAATTATAATACATTATCGACAGAGAATGAGATGGCTGGATGGAGTCACTGAAGCAGTAGGTGTGAACTTAAATGGACTCCAGAAGATGGTAGAGGACAGGAAGACCTGGAGGAACGTTGTCCATGGGGTCGCGATGGGTCGGACACGACTTCGCAATTAACAACAAAATAATACATTATAACATAATTTATAATGTTACTTATTTATAATGGAACAAAATATATTATGGGAACATTCATCATTTGATGAACTTAACATTGGTCAATGTAAAAAGTTAGTCAAATCTTCTTTAAATTAAGCTCAACTCCTGGTGACCTTATGAACATGTCCAAGCAGTTTTCTTGGCAACTTTATGTACACATATGCCCAATAAATGGATCTATGAAAAACCATAACGTAGCTTTTAATTAAGGTGATCTTAAGCCTGTAAACCCTTGCATCCTATATCATAATTCTTACCGATATCTTGGTCCTGGTTTGAATCACTTCTTCCAATTTTGGTTGTTCCTTCCTAAAAAAAAAAAAAAATGAAGTTATTGCACCAAATTAAATTACCTTCATTCTCAGGATTAGCATAAAGCAATTATCTATATTAACAATTTTTATCTGAACAAGGAATTTTCTTTGACAACAATAAATCTAGATGGTACACATGTAAAATTTATAGATTTTACATTATATGCAACATAAGCTAGTCTCTATTTAATAAGAAATCAGAACTGTGGATCAGAGAACTTTTATGTCGCTGAAATATGGCATTATCAGGCACAGAGAACATGTGTCCCAGTGATACAAGTGATCCTTTCTCCCCTCAAGAGAATTTATTTCACAGTAATTTTAAATTTCCAATTTTACATCAATTACTATCATCAGCCAAGATCCATAAATAGATACGTTAATATAGAAACAAGACATATATTGGGATTTTCTTTGCTACTCATATACATGGTGCAGCAGCATTTTTATTATGGTAATGAAAAACAGCATTTTACCTTCTTGTTCCTCAGTTGAAATAACAGATACCTGAATTTTAAAAAGGCAAAGCATAAAGAAAAGAAAAAAGCAGCATCTAAAAGCAAAGAAAGACGGGACAAGGTTGTTAGTGTAGTGTTAATGAAACAGGCGCAAAAGGGTTTAATAAGCGTCCTTTTAATAAAAACTGCAAAATTAGCTTCTTTCTATATAAAGATATCCTCAGCCTCTTTCAAGTATTATAAATTAATTAATATGAAGAAATGAAGACCTGTTTTACTTTGTTATGAAGACCAACATACAAATATTTAAAATAATTATTTAAAAATATTTCTACAGCAGTGTGTCTGAATCTGATGTACTGTGGTAGGATTGCCTCTAGCCAACTGTTTAGAGCTATTGCTTTGCCACAACAGAATTCTTCCTAATCTTGGCAAACTTCTGAACAGACATTTGAAAAGGATCCAGGTTTTTGTTCTAGTTAAACACTTAAGCAAAAGATTTCAGCTGCATAAGTATGACGAAATCATGCATATGCCAAAACTTTAAGATGAAAAAAGTTCATCAGGCAAATTGAAGTATTTTTTGCCAACTGAAATTAAACAATATGAATATTTTAAACAATGGATGCTAGTTTAGAAAAAAAAGAATGTGATATATTAATGAACATCAACACTAATTCCTTAATTTTGTACATCCCCCCTTAATTATATCGCAATAATTCTGCTGAAATACCAATAATGAGGATGGATTTGTATTATCTCTGCAATGGTCTCCAGTACCTAACGTGAGACAAAGGATGTCTACTCTGCTTCATTAATGTGGTTCATGAGTGGTATTGACCTAAATGTGTACTGCAAAGTAAATAAGATGTAATGATTGGTGGGTTTTTCTGCTGGCAATGAAAACATCCAATAATCATTCTCCCTAATATGAGGAGAGGACAGAAGAAGCACACATTTTGACAGATGGCTAATGCAGCTTCCATCATTCCAGCCCCAAGGATCTGGGACTGAGAACCTTCCCAATAAAGCAAGAGAGCCTCTTCCCTTCTACTTTACTGGGAAGTCCCAACCCAGACTGTGAGCAGCCTTCATCCACATTCTGCATAAAGATGGAGATGATCCACAGGTCTGTTCAGCAGGATGGCTTTGCTGTCCATAGCCATTACAGCAAAAGCTCTTTTAAGAGCTTGAAATATCTGCCTATCAGTCACATAGCCACCTATGGAAAAAAGGCAAATCTCTTTGGGTGGGGTGGAGTTGAGTGGACTGCCTGCCCCACTTCCAGAGTCCAGAAGTGGACAGTAGGAACTGAGCAAATCCCAGCCCTTGGCAATCACCACTACAGCTGCAACTGAAGTACCTCACATCATACAAACAGCAAGGCCTGTGTTGACAGAAGATTGACAAACTGCTTTCACAACAGCTCAGAAAATTGGCCCAAGAAGAAATGTAAAAGAAGTAGACCTAAACTTTATGAATTGTAACTGAGATATCCTCGAGCTGAGGCTAATAGTTATTAATTGGAAAGGAGCCTAAATTGTAACTTTTAAAGGAAAGTATTGGGTTAACAAACTCAGTTGAAAATTGTATTATTCAAAGCATTAACTGTGAATTCTAAATACAACGTTGCATTAGGTATTCTAAACAGCAAATAAAACTAGCATTATATTTTAAACACTTTAGGAACAAACATGACAATATTAAAATGCACAGATGTTATAATTTATATTACAACTTCCTTTCTCTTAGGCAAGTGATTAACAAGTTGGACGTTCTAGTTCTTCTGGGGTATAAATGATGATTTTAAAAATACATTTCTTTTTAATCTATCCACTTTCCTTTTTGTTTTGCCATCTAAGATAACAGCCTGTTTGTATACTTTGAACATAGATATGCACAGTTAAAACTTTAAAAGTGCTTATATTTATTACCAAACCAGAAATATTTCATATGTAGGCATATTTTCCTTTTCAGCATCCGACAGATTAAAAAAAACCTAATGGCAACTATAATTTAAAATGTGAGAACTTTAAGGTTTGGGTGACACAAACATGTAAATCATAACAAAAATAACAGGCAGAAATGTTTAACGCTAGATGCAGTAAAATGTGATCATTATGGTAAAGATAAAATATCTATTATTAAGAATATAGCTAATTATTAAAAGTTTCTGCTACTCTTTATTACTATGTAATCTTTAATATTGTGTTGTTGATCATATTATTCAGACTTTTAATATCTGAGACCCTATGAAACCCCAATAATATATTAGATATAGGAGCAGAAATATTTGAATTAAAATATGAACTTTTATATATTCTGTTTTCTGAACCTTTTCAATTATTCAGTTATGTTATTAGGCAAGTATTGCAGATTAAAGTTTTCTATTCATAATTAAGGCTTATGTCATTTTGAAGTAATAGTTAAATATAAAAATCTCATCTCACCCTGAGATGATATAGTACGACTCCAGTACTAAGGATGTCATCGTCCATGGCCACGAAATGAGGTAAATTGGACTCTATTGTCACTCCAGCTTTTTTCTTGTTGATATCCATGCTGTACTCTTCCATAATAGCTTTTTTGTTAATCCATTTATCTGTCCAATCTTTTGTCAACTGGTCAATCTTTGGGGATGATAAATGAGAAAAAAAGTGCTTATTTTAATATTTTTTCGTGCAAGTAGAACAAAATCTGAAAGCCAGTTTGATGTAATGGTCAAGCTGCTTGCCTAGAAACCAGAAGATGGTGAGTTCTAGTCCTGCCTTAGGCATGAACGCCAGCTGGGAGACTTTGAACCAATCATTCTTTCTCAGCCCAATCCACCTCAGAAGGGAAAATATGAGGAAAAGAGTATGGTGTGTTCGCTGCTTTATTTATAAAAAGCACTAAGGGCAGGATAAAAAAACTTTTTATAACGGTTATATATTACTCCAAATGTTGTTGGCAACATCTGTGATGGTTGCAGTGTCCTGGGGTCATGTGATCACCTTTTGTGACCTTCTGACAAGCAAAATCAATGAGGAAGCCAGAATCAGAAATCTAGAATACACATTTTCTAAATGTAAAAACACTACCATTGTCAACGGTGTCTCTTTTTATTCTTTCTATATTTTTACCTATTTTTGAAAAGTTGTATTAATATAAGCTCCTTTAGTTTAAAAAAATGATTGGGTTTCATTTCATTCATAACTTATCCATTTTATTTATCAAACAGAAATACTAGGACATATTTCAAAACTTTTCTTCCACTCCAATTTTTTTCTTTTTCCCCTATTCTCCAAGACATTAATCTGGGCCCACGATCTCCTACTGCACAGTTTTGAGAAAAACACAATGCATACCAACCTTAATTTCATTCTGAAGAACTAATTCCGTAAGATTTCCTTCTTTGTCATCACTCCATGGAAGACTAGAATTCATCTGTGGAGACAAAGCATTAATAAGATTTCTGAAATGTTTCTATAGTCAGTTCAAATTAATGACTTGAGAGTGGGAAAACAAAGCAAGAACAGAAAGCACTCTGTCCTAATTATGGTATATGTGACTATTCATATTGCAGAAGGTCTAACATAGGACTTTTCAACCTTTTCACCCATTGTACCACTTTTAGGATATGGCAATATCCGATACCACCAGTCATCTAGCAAGGTGTCAAAAACTTGATGACCAAAAAAAAAAAACAAAAACGTGGGTGGGGTGGGAAGTGTTTGGTTTTTATTCCCCCTGTCTGCTGGATGGTTGCAGCAGGTTTTGGTCACTTCACATCACCCTGTGACAATCATAAATATGAATCAGTTGCCAAGCATTTGAATGTAAATCACAAGACTCTGGGGATGCTGCAACATTCCAGCTGATCGGCACTTCTTCTGGGCTCAGCAGAAACCCCAGGATCAGCGCTGCTTTCCAGCTGATTGGTGCTTCTTCAGGGCTCAGCAGAAGCACCAGGATCAGCGCCGAGCTCCAGCTGGAGCCTGGCGCTGATCCTGGCGCTTCCACTGAGCCCTGACAGTCTCGAAGAAGCGCCAATCAGCTGGAAAGCAGCATTGATCCTGGCGCTTCTGCTGAGCCCTGACAGCCCTGTAGCTCCAGCCATCTCTCGCTTAGGCTTGTGCGGTGCTGCCACCGATTCAGCTCATTCCCCTCCCCCGCTACCACTTTTCTAGGATGGTCACGTACCACCTGCCAGGTGCCAATGTACCACAGGTGGTACCTCTAGCACTGGTTGAAAAGCCCTGGTCTAACATTCTTATATTCACAATGCACTAATTTCTAAGGACATACAAGAAACAAATATATATAATATATAAGTTTATTAATAACATAAAATACAATGGGAAATAAAAATTAAGAAAATAAAAGGGGGGAAGTGAAGGGTTTAGAGAAAGAAAAAGAAAAAAAAATACGAAGGGCTGACTTCTGACCGTTCCCAACATAGTGAAATACTAATACAGTTATAATCTCAATTTATCTATAATTATTAAAAGCCAATTCTATAACTTACACAATTAAGTCCCAACTCTTGAGATCCTTGGATGAAAAGAATTATCTAGACCCTTTTCAATCTGGCTTCAGGCCCAGCTACAGCACTGAGACTGCTTTGGTCGCACTGACCGATGACCTCTGGCGAGCCCGGGATAGAGGTCATTCCTCTATCTTGGTGCTTCTTGACCTCTCAGCGGCTTTCGATACCATCAACCATGGTTTCCTTCTGCGTCGTCTCGGAGAGGTGGGGGTGGGTGGCACCGTATTGCGGTGGTTCTCCTACCTCTCTGACAGGTCGCAGTCGGTGTTGGCGGGCGGACAGAGATCGACCCCTAGGCGCCTCGATTATGGGGTGCCTCAGGGATCGGTCCTGTCCCCCCTCCTTTTTAACATCTTCATGAAACCGCTGGGTGAGATCATTCGGCGACACGGGGTGAGGTATCATCAGTATGTGGATGATACCCAATTATATATCTCCACCCCGTGTCCTTTCAGTGAAGCAGTCGACGTGATGTGCCGGTGCCAGGAAGATGTGAGGGTCTGGATGGGGGTGAACAGGCTTAGACTCAACCCCGACAAGACCGAGTGGCTCTGGGTCTTGCCCCCCAAGGGTCGTTCTGATGGTTCATCATTAGTCCTGGGGGGGGAAATTTACCTCCCTCAGTGCAGGCACGCAACTTGGGCCTCTTCAGGTCCCGTCGGCCAGACAATGTCAGCTGGCGGGCCCTCAGGGAAGGGCCTTTTCTGTGGTGGCTCCGACGTGGTGGAATCAACTTCCCTCCGAGATTCGAACTACTTCCATCTTGCCGGCCTTCAAGAAAGTTATTAAAACTCTCCTGTTCTGGCAGGCCTGGGGTTGATGTCCCCGGGGGGGGGATTCGATTGGGACATGCTGTGTGAATGTATTCATTTTTAATTGTTATACTTGTTGTTTTAATTTTGTACGCGGCCCTGAGTCCCTAGGGATTGGGAGGCATATAAATTTTACTAATAAATAAATAAATAAATAAATTATTAAATCTTCAAACCAAAATTCTAAATTTCATTTTTTCTATATAGAATATAAAAATCAGAAACAATATCCCCAACAGAAACAGGACCAAATAAAATATTTATTTAAAATAATATACATCATAATCTTAACCAAAATCCATTTTTTCCTTTTTTTTCTTCCCTGTTGTGAGAAGTAATATGTATTTCTAATTAGGCTTATTGATCTTTGTAAACTATCTGTCAAGCCCTGAAGGCTTGCCATACACAAGGGTACAGGGGAGCAGATGGCAGTCCACCAAGCTCGGAAGCCACAGAGCAGCCCACCACCCCACCGCATCGCCGAACCTGGCATCACGTCCCGGACACGCCTCCACGGTCCAACATACCAGCGGCAACGAGCAACGCCGAGTTAACGAGCCCGGGACCACCCGAAAGCCATATGTTGCTAGCAAGCACGGAAGTCCCCGAGCCTCAGCTGATACCGGCAAGCCGGGTGGTGGCCGGCGCGGCGCCGCCGGAAAAGAACCTCATGCCTTCGCACACGGACCTAGAATGGACATGGGATGGGGGGGACATACCCATATGGGGGGACGCTAGACAGGGAGAGCTTGGCGGCGGGAGGCTGCTGCATGAATCAGACGCGCGGGAAGGGGGTTACGAGGGCAGGATTCCGTCGGTGAAAGGGAGAGCACAGGGAAAGGGTGGGGCACTTATACAATTTGACCGGATGCTGGTTTGGGACCGGGGGCAGGGATATAGGGTGGGGCGCACAATTATAATGCGCCGGGAGGAAGCCACTCCCAGCGCTGACTTTGCTTCACATTTGAAATAAAGAAGTCAACGAGTGCAGTGTGTACCAGCGTTCCTTACTTTGCTTTTCACCTAAGGACGACAACGGATGCATTGACAGAAAGTCAGCGCTCCCCTTTTCCGTATTCCGTTCTTCCGTGTGCCGCGAGGAGCAAGGTATGGCAGAGGGCACACAGGGGGTGCCCCTGGTCGAGGGGGAGGTGGTGGCTGCCGGCGCTGACGGAGCCGTGGAGGCCGTTCCGGTGCCGGAGCCGGCGGCCGAGCAGCCAGTGGTGCGGCCTAAATTATTGTTAGCTGCAAACCCGGGACCTGGCGTGGAGGACCCCGGGGCCACTAAGCTTCAGGAGGAGTGGTGGCAAAGCCCGGTGCTGACCGGAGGACAGGCGGATCAGCTTCCAACGCCCAGGCCGAAGCCCATTCACTCGGGATGGAGGGAGAGACGAGTCACCACAGAGGACGACGAGGACTGGAGCTATTCCACGGCTCCAGGCCAGGAAACAATGGATATATTGCGGCACAGGTTCGGCGAGGCGAGTTATAGGGGCGCCTCTAATGTTTGGCAGTCGGAGGAGGATTCTGCGGGGCGCACTCCATCATCCCGGTTTCGCTTAAGCAGCCCGCGGCTGCGGTTGCCGCATTCGGCTGGTGGGCCTGCCGTTACGGGTCTCCCTACGGGTAGCCCGCCAGGTCAGCCGCAGCCGGCCCGGCCGGTTGGTCCCGGAGGTGTGGTTGGGGGCCCTGAGCTGGCAGGGGGTGTAGGCCAGCGGGGACCTGTAACGGGATACGCTACTAACATGCCAGGCCAACCCTTGGGGCCATGGGGTCCAGGGAATCCGTGGGGGGCCCCTCCTATACCTGTCACGTTTGACGGCAACCCGGATCAACTGGCGATGTTCTTGGGCCAGGTCATAAGCCACCTGGATCAGTTCGCACAATTATATGCCTCCCAGTGGGCCATGGTCGGCGCGGTCACCGCCGCTTTGCGTGGAGAGGCGGCAGCATGGGCGGCCGACCTATATAGCGACCATGCCCGCGAGTTGGGGAGCGCGGGGCTGTTCTTGGACGCTTTGCACGGGAGGTTCGAAGACCCCACTCGCGCACAGAGAGCCGAGGCCGAACTTCTAGCGCTGCAGCAAGGGAAGCGCCCGGCCATTGAATATGTACGAGATTTCCGGAGGATGGCCGGCCGTTTGCATTCTTCATGGCCGGAGCGACTGCTGGTGCATCATTTTAGAGCCGGCCTAGACCATGATCTACGGCAGGCCTGCGTATACCGGGGAGTGCCCAACAGACTTCGAGATTGGTTCAAGCTGGTGGTCGAGCTTGAGACGGGCCTTAAAGAGGTGCATCGCGGAGGCGGGGACATTCTGCGGCCACGGCGTTTCGGGGATAGGCCTCGTGAGGAAAGTCAGGCCCAGCCACGAGCAACACCCAAGTCATCGGGGACACCGGGAGAGGCTGTTTTCCGCTGTTTCCGCTGTAACCAACCGGGCCATCGAGCAGCCGATTGCCCGGCCCCTAGCCCCCGTAAGGCCGTAACAGTTAGTAAAGTAACGCCCATGAAGAACACCGCTGAGGGTTCGAGAGCTGCCACCCAGCAACCAACCCCGGCAGCGAGAAGAGGGTCCCCAGCAACTCCAGAGGCCATGGCAGTCGCGCGCTACCAGATGGAGGGCGGCGAGGACAGTCCCGACGATGGGTCCACTGATCCAATGGTGAGTGAACCCATTAGGCCTTTTGTTTTACCTATAGTCCTAACGAGTCCGGCAACGGGCGTACGAAGGGCATGTCAGGCTTTGATAGACACCGGGTGCACACGATGCCTGATTAGTAGGAAAGTAGCGGTGGAGAGCGGATTCCGGATATATAAATTAACACAACCCATCAGGTTCGAGCAGGTGGATGGGTCATTGTTGGGAGGGGTTCCAGCGACTCATGTTACCGAACGAGTACGCATGGACCTGGGAGAGCATTGGGAAGTATTACGCTTCATCGTAGTGCCCATTATGACAGAGGCTGTTATACTGGGTCTAGCTTGGTTAGATAAATGGACTCCTACTATATGGTGGGGAGGGGGTTACCGTCACGTACGTCTTGGGGTAGGCCCAATGCCAGTGGGTGGCGATGCTGAAGAGAAGGCCCCTGATGTCCCAGGAACAACAGCGCAGCTCCAGGAGAGGAAGGGGGAACTGCCATACCCCGAGGAGTATAGGGACTTAGCGGCCGTATTCAGCGAGGAGGATTGCAACCAACTGCCTCCTCACCGATCGACAGATTGCGCTATTGAGCTACTGCCGGGGGTGAAACTCCCAAAACCCCGGATGTACGCTATGACACCAACGGAAGTGCAGGAACTCCGTAGATACATCGATCAGAATTTAGCACGGGGGTTCATCCAACCGGCCCGTTCGCGGATAGCGGCACCCGTACTTTTTAAGGAAAAGAAAGATGGATCGTTACGCTTATGTGTCGATTTCCGGGGGTTGAATGCAGTATGCGTTGAGCACTTATACCCCCTACCCCTTATGAAGGATTTATTGGCACATTTAGGGACAGGTCGCATATTTACTAAGTTGGACCTACGAGAGGCGTATTATAGAGTACGAATTAAGGCTGGCGACGAGTGGAAAACGGCATTTAATTGCCCGTTAGGTAGTTTCCAGTTTCGCGTCATGCCGTTTGGATTACAAGGGGCCCCCGCGGTGTTCATGCAGTTAATCAATCAGGTGTTGCATGAACATCTATATCGCGGGGTCCTTGTATATCTAGATGACATCTTAATTTACACCACAACGAAGGACGAACATATTAATCTTGTGAGGCAAGTACTGCAGAAGCTTCTCGATGCCCAGCTTTACGTGAAATTATCTAAGTGCGAGTTTCACCAAGAAAGACTAGATTATCTGGGGTATCGTATCTCAAGGCACGGGGTGGAAATGGATCCGAGCAAGGTGCAAGCAGTACTGGACTGGCAAGCCCCCAAAACTAGGCGCCAACTACAAAGCTTCCTCGGATTTGCGAATTTTTACCGCCAGTTCATCCCATCATTTGCCACCGTAGTTCAGCCTCTCACAGAGCTTTTAAGGACGAAACATTTGCAGGGGAAACCTCGTCCAAGCCAACAGTTGGAATGGACCATGAACTGCCAAAAGGCGTTCGAGTTATTGAAAGCATTATTCGCTAAAGAGCCGGTGTTACGCCACCCCGACCCAAGCGTCCCATTTGTGGTCCAAGTGGACGCTAGCGATGTGGCGGTGGGGGCAGTGCTGCTACAGGAGAACAATAGCGGGGCGTTGCAGCCATGCGCGTATACTTCACGAAAATTCACAACGGCTGAACGTAGTTGGGCCGTCTGGGAGAAGGAGGCCTTTGCGGTCCGATGGGCCTTAGCGACCTGGCGACATTTTTTAGAAGGGGCCGAGTTGCCTTTTGAGGTGTGGACGGACCACAAGAATCTGGAGGCACTACAAACCCCAAGACGATTGGCTCCCAAACATGTCCGGTGGGCCCAATACTTTAGCCGGTTTAAGTTCGTGCTGAGGTATGTACCGGGAGGGAAAAACTTTCTGGCCGACGCATTGTCGCGAATGCCACAATATCATAGTAGACGGGAGGAGGTCATACAGGCGGTAATACCCCTTTCTCAGCATGAGATAGCTAGAAGTGCAATTCATAACTCTCAAGGAAGCGAGTTGCAGGCCATCAGGACGGCCCTCTTGACGGATAAGTGGGCAAACGAGCATTCAGGGTGGTTGACCAACCGAGACGGCGTGGCGTGGAAAGGCGACAAGATGTATGTGCCCGAAAGCCTACGTACATCCGTTCTTCGGAGGTGTCATGATGCCAAGCAGGCGGGTCATTTTGGGTTTTTAAAGACCTTGCATTTACTGCGGCGGCAGTTTTGGTGGCCCAGATTGAAAGTAGATGTTGAACAATATGTACGAGGGTGTCATGTGTGCGCCAGTGCGAAACCCAGGGTAGGAAAGCCCATGGGACTGTTACAGGCAGTGTCCAATCCATCTCGGCCCTGGGAAGAGATCGCCATGGATTTCATAGTAGAGCTACCCGAAAACCGAGGTTACAATGTAATCTGGACAGTGATAGATCTGTTCTCCAAGCAGGCGCACTTTATTCCATGCAAAGGGCTGCCATCAGCAAGGCGTTTATCACGGCTCTTTATTCAACATATCTATCGGCTCCATGGTACACCCAAGAGAATTATATCAGACAGAGGGGTGCAGTTTACTGCACGATTTTGGAGGGAGTTTGTTCATTTACTAGGGTCAACTCAGGCGTTAAGCTCAGCGTACCATCCAAGTACCAACGGGGCAGCTGAGAGAGCGAATGCTATGGTGGAAAGATACCTTCGGAGTTATGTGTCATTTCAGCAAACGGACTGGGTGGATCTCCTACCGTTTGCTGAGGTGGCATATAACAACACCGTACACAGCAGTACCGGGTACACCCCGTTCAAAGTCGTATTTGGTGTAGATTTTAACCCTATTCCCGAATGGTCACCAGAGGTGGGTAGGGGACAAACCCCTCAAACATGGTACTCCCGAGTCACGGAGCTCTGGGAGCGGGTGAAGGTAGCGCGGCGGAAGGCCGAGGCAGCTGTGAAGATCCAAGCGGACAAGAAAAGGGCAGAGCATAAACCATTCAAGGTGGGAGACTGGATGTATTTGGCTACCAAATACCTGCGGTTACAAGTACCGTGCAAAAAACTGGGTCCGAAGTATGTGGGCCCATTCCAGGTAACCAAGGTGATCAACCCAGTTACAGTCGAATTACGGTTGCCCGCCTCCTTAGGAAGGGTCCACCCAGTGTTCCACAGTAGCCTCCTCAAACCGGCACATAGAAGTCCCTACACCGATGGGGTACCGGGGCCAATCTCGGGGTCCCATTACGAGGTACAGGAGGTCCTGGACTCCCGAAGGCGGTACGGTAAAATCCAATACCTTCTACGGTGGAAGGGATACCCGCTCTCCGATGCTACCTGGGTAGAGGAGGGGGATATAAATGCACCCAAACTAATCAGGGCTTTCCACCGTAAGTGTCCAGGGAAGCCAGGACGAAATGGGTGCCATGTCGTGTATGCAAACTCCATCCTTTCTTTTCCAGGAAGGAACATGGTAGAAGGGGCCGCATGTCAAGCCCTGAAGGCTTGCCATACACAAGGGGACAGGGGAGCAGATGGCAGTCCACCAAGCTCGGAAGCCACAGAGCAGCCCACCACCCCACCGCATCGCCGAACCTGGCATCACGTCCCGGACACGCCTCCACGGTCCAACATACCAGCGGCAACGAGCAACGCCGAGTTAACGAGCCCGGGACCACCCGAAAGCCATATGTTGCTAGCAAGCACGGAAGTCCCCGAGCCTCAGCTGATACCGGCAAGCCGGGTGGTGGCCGGCGCGGCGCCGCCGGAAAAGAACCTCATGCCTTCGCACACGGACCTAGAATGGACATGGGATGGGGGGGACATACCCATATGGGGGGACGCTAGACAGGGAGAGCTTGGCGGCGGGAGGCTGCTGCATGAATCAGACGCGCGGGAAGGGGGTTACGAGGGCAGGATTCCGTCGGTGAAAGGGAGAGCACAGGGAAAGGGTGGGGCACTTATACAATTTGACCGGATGCTGGTTTGGGACCGGGGGCAGGGATATAGGGTGGGGCGCACAATTATAATGCGCCGGGAGGAAGCCACTCCCAGCGCTGACTTTGCTTCACATTTGAAATAAAGAAGTCAACGAGTGCAGTGTGTACCGGCGTTCCTTACTTTGCTTTTCACCTAAGGACGACAACGGATGCATTGACACTATCATTTATATTCACAAAATTCACTATACTCTTTCGTGTTCTTTAATCTTAAAGGGAAAATACTTTTATATCCATTTTGAAACTGTTTTCTTTTAAAAAAAATCTAAAGACAATAAATTCTAATATATCTTTTTTTAACTTCTTTCTAACTTACATACTTTCAAATTCATTACCAATAATTTTACGAACTTTAGGAATTACTCAGAAGAAGAAAGAAAAACCCATTTTCAAATCCAGTTCATAAACCCAAAACTGTACATTGGAACTTTCTTTCAATTACATATATAGCTGATAAAAATCCATCCTAACTTGAGTAAACTTATTAAGTTACACCTTCCAGCTTGTCGTCATGGAATCTTTTTCTTCTTTAGAATAGCTATGAAATAAATATAAACCTCTCTTTTTCTTAGATCACAGTTAATATCCATAAAGAAAAAGTCCCAAACTTGTTCTCTTAAGGAATGCAGATTTACTTGGAACTCTTCTTTCAATTGCACTGGAACACTTATATTTAAACTACATCATAGTAGACATTTCTATTCCAAAATTACAGTTATGTCCTTTGAATTGTCAAATACTTGTGAAATAATTTCAGTGGTTTGGTAGCTTTCTGGACATAATAGCATCTCTGAATTACTCATTTTTCTTCCAATTACTTGAGTAATTTGTTCCTCTTACTCCTTTTATTGACTTCTTGTGAGCTGAAATCTAATTTGGAAATAGAGATGCTGTCCTAGCTCATTAATGATAACTTACCAGATCATCCTGTAAATCACAGCAGAAATTTGGCCCACTGTATGTCAAGTGTGCTATATCACACTGTGCCAAATTATTAGTAGAGAAAATGTAATGACAAAATAAATATGACATGGTCTTAATAATGAAAATGGGTCTTTAAAAGATTTAATTGCAGATGCAAGATCCTTGGTTTAGATTAGGAACCAGGCAGTAACAAATCTGACTGATATCTTGGGGAAAAGCCAATCTTAATAGGCAATATTGGATTGCCATCAGATTTGGTATACAGCAAAATTACACTTCTAACAATATATACAGATGGACTGAATTATTTTGATTGTAGATAATATACTTGCACCTACCATCTCAAAGTTCATCAACATAACCTTCAATCTACGTATTTCTTCTTGTAATTCTCTAATCAGTTTCACATTTGCATCCTGAAAAATTAGAGGAACTTTTTAAAAAGTAAGGAAACAATTCATTGGTTCTCAGCTATATTCATTAGACATTTCTTGGCATTACCACTCAATATATTATGCCCTCCCAATTAGCAGGAAAGAAAAAAAAATCAAGGATTACACAACTTTTTCACTTCTCCCAATTCTGGATGTCTAAATCAAATCTTCTTCCCTCTCAATGTGTGATGATTACTAAGGAACTGCATATGTAATAAGTAAATATATGAGGAGAGCATACTTTACATGAGCCGTGCTTAGAATGCAGTATTGCAGGCTAACTCTGCCCACTGCCAGGAGTTCAGTCCTGACAGGGTTCAAGGTTGACTCAGGCTTTCATCCTTCCAAGATCGGTAAAATGAGGACAGAGATTGTTGGGGGCCAACATGCTGACTCTGTAAACTGCTCAGCAAGGGCTGTATGTAAAGCACTATGAAGCAGTATATAAATCTAAGTGCTATTGCTATTGTTATTGCTACTACATACAATAGATAATCCTCGTTTATGGACTGCTTCATTCAGCAACTAGTCAAAGTTACAATGGCATGTAAAAGGAGTTTCACAACTGGTCTTTGAACTTGCAGCTGTTGCTGCATCCCTGCAGTCACCTGATCATGATCCAGGAGCTTGAGAACCAGCCTGCAATTATGATATTTGCAGCGTCCCATGGTCACATGATCACGATTCAGATATTTGGCAACTGGCATACATTTATGATGGTCACAGCATCCCCATGGTCACATGATTGCCATTTGTGACCTTCACAGCTGGCTTCTGACAATCAAAGTCAATGGAGAAGCTGGCAGGAAGTCACAAGTTGCAGTGACAACATGATGCACTTGACAACCTGCAGTGATTCACTTAACCACCCACAGCAAAACCAATGTCATTAAGATCAACATAGTATAACATTCCATTTAACAATCGCATTGTTTAGCAATGGACTTGGTGATCCCAAATGCTCCCTCATTAAGTGAACACTACTATAATGTATTAGGAAAAAAAGGCGACACTAAGAGAACTATAGTATCTATATTTCAAAAATGCATAAAATTATACAAACAAAAATGATATAATCCTTTAGAGAGCTAACAAAAATTCTTAATATAACAAAGAAAACAGCACAAGGCAACTCACCTCATTTACCCGAGGTTTATTAATAATTTTTTTGGCATTTGAAGCATAGCGCAAGGTGTTCACAGTTTCATTATAGCAACAGCTTGCAGGAGAAATAGCTACAGATAGAAAAAGAAAATTATTAAAAAAAGATAAAATGTGCTTTAGATATTTTGACCACAAAACCATTTGCATTTTATTATTCACCCAAGAGAAATATGAGTTGATATGCTACTCTTTTCATGCCTGCAAATCATCAGAAATTATCAGTAACAAAAACTGAAATGTTTCAAAGAGAAACTGAATTAAAACAGTAATGGTCTTTGCTTGATGTGATTACTTTCCAGTACCAGCAGTTATATCCAAGATTATCTAGTAAATCCTTCACTGACTTGGGAGTTGGAGCTATATTTTAGATGTCTATGCTATAAAATAATTTTGTGCATCTAATCACTTATTGGACAACGGATGGAAACTAATCAAGGAGAGAAGCAACCTAAAACTAAGGAGAAACTTCCTGACAGTTAGAACAATTAACCAGTGGAACAACCTGCCTCCAGAAGTGGTGAATGCTCCAATACTGGAAGTCTTTAAGAAGAGACTGGACAGCCATTTGTCTGAAATGGTATAGGGTTTCCTGCCTAAGCAGGGGGTTGGACTAGATGACCTCCAAGATCCCTTCCAACTTCATCATCATCATCATCATCATCATCATGGATCAGTCAGCCAGATGTTCAGACTGGATTTGGCATTTTGTCTACCTATCGAGTCCTTACCAAGGACCTGGGATAGGCAGATGTGGATGTTTGATGGTATTACAGATATCGTTGCAGGATGGAAGCAGTTCCTAGTAAGGCCGCCTTTTGCAATTGACTAATGGCGAATAATAATCATAATCATAATAATAATGATGATGATGATGATAAATTTTGATAATTCAGATAAAAAATAAATCAAAAAACAACTTTTGCCAAAGTAAACTTTGTTTAAATAAGTAAGTGATCTATCTTTGCAACAGATGGCTACACCCAAACTTTTTCAAGTTACTCTTTATTAAAATAGATAAACCAGCAGGCAAACTTGTTTTTTGATAAAGTATGAGACAAAATTATGCCTACTCAAAAGAAGGTAAATTTAGCCACGATGACACACGCCTTAACATTTGACTAAGTTACTGGAACATGCTGTAGCTATGTCCCTGTTTGAAAATTTTCTACAAATTTTAGCTTATCCATCATTTGACAACTTATCAATCAGGCAGGCAGTGATGGCTGCCTGATCTAATTAACAAATAGGTTTAATTACTCAATAACTGGGTAGGTTTCTAGAATAATTTAAAAGTATGATTGGCATTTAAAATTCCTAAAACTCTTTGCTGCAGCAAACCTATGGAGCATCTATTCCCATAACCCTGTTTGTCCTTTAATACTGGTTAGACAAGCATTTCTCCAAAACCCACCAGATACAGTGATATTTGTGGCTCGAATGCAGGAAAGAAATTTCCCCAAGACGATGTCTAACGTATGGATTTTTTAAAATGTTTTTGGTTTTGCCTTTCTATCTGATATCAAAACACACTGCAGCAGATACTTAGTTTGCTGTGCTGATAGGTTAGCAGATTATGTCTTGTTTTAGTTGATTCCTACTTGTTTTTTCTTTATATTGTTAGCAATTTGAGTTGTTTTTAAAAAACAAAGATGTTGCCGATCTCTGCCTTTCATAACTACAGTGTAAGGGTACTTATCAATCTTTTGAAATAAACAGTCATCTCTCATTAGGAACTACTGACAGATGTAAAATACAGTTCCATATTGAAATGTATATTGTGGAAGACAGGTCAATTGCTCAATTATTTTTTCTATGTTACAAAGAGACATTACAATGTCCTTGAGCAGTTAACAGAATACTGCCTTTAGGAATATTTAGACCATATAACCATTGCTAAAATTAAAGCCAATCTTTCAACTTACTTGCAATCATTATGGTCTTGGAATTGCCACCCAAACTATCCTTCAGAAGCCAAGTAAGAATGGAATCCCGATATGGAATATAAGCTTGACGCTTGCAGCTATTGCTACTGGAGCCACAGTAACTGTCGGTCCGGTCACTGTCCACTTCACTGGCTATACTGCTGATGCTCTGGCAACTGCTGAACATCTGAGTGTTTTCGGCTAAGAAGCAAAAAAAAAAAAAAAGGTCAGACTTATCAAGTAAAAAAAAAATTATTTCAAAAAATCCCAAAATATTTTTTATGCTATAGTAATTTTGAACAGTCCAAAACTAAGACTATACTGTTTTGTTACTGAATAATTATGGCCCTTTGATCACAGGTTAGACAACTTTAAGGTGCCAAAGATCACAATTCAGCCATTCAATTTTATATAAAGACTAGGAAGCCATCAAATGGTGTTTTAATGTCATCAGAAAAGCACAGTGGATATTTCTTGTCATGGAAGAGGGACTACAAGGAGAAAAATAGAAGCAAAATGTCTTTAGGAATTAAATTAGTACAATTCTCATGCACCTCCAACAAGAAACCCTGAAGAATGAGCACCAAAACTAGTGTTGGGACACTTACTTTTTTGTCATCGTGGCAAATGGTTGGTTGAACAAATGGTAATTGGCAAGCCTTCTGCACTTAATTTATTTGCTTTTAATTTTTAACTCTATTTTCCTAGACAAATGTTACCTCATGTGTTTTACTGATGATTTAACAATAATGTGACTCATTTATGTTTTCATACTATTCTATCCATACTGTTTTCTATTAGCACAAAATAGCACAAAAGAAAAAAAACTTCAGGGAAAGGTCTGATTTTTTTTCGGAAGTTCCCAACTGGCAGATATAAAGATTTATTCCCAGGAAAGGCAGATATTGGAAATGTATGTTCACTGATTTACTTATAAAGTAATAAAAGTGAGATAAAAATCAAATAAATAATAAAGAACAGCCATAACTTCAAGGAACCCACTTAATTATCCCTAATATATGTTTGCTAAGTTGAACATGATGGAAAAATTGGGGAAAAAATTGAAACTGGCTAGAAAATGCAAATAGGGTGGCAGCTTATAAGTGAGCAGTCACTCACATATGAAAGATACCTTCATCCTCTCTCATTATTTTATACATTCTGAGCAAAAAACTGCTACTCTCTCCAGCAAATTGCTGACACTTTCCCACCATGGAAAGAAAGGGGTTTGCCACTGCCATTGCTAGGAAGGGGCTAGTAGGCAGAATCCATTCATCCACTAAGTTATTCTCCACTAAGTGATTCTTCATCTCTCTTTTAGGGATCACAAAATGTCCAGGTTTCTGAATGTCATGATCATTAAGCAGTAAAGTGGAAAGAAACAGAAGGAAAGCAGAGAAAGAATTTAAGCCTAAAAGAAAAGGACTGCTCTTTCTTTCTCCTTATTTTCTTTAATACTGCAGCTGCTTCCTGTTTGCCTGTTGATACCAAGAGATAACGGGAAATAAGGCAACTTAGCAGGAGGAAGCGGATAAAACCAACAGCACTTTTCATTGTTCCTTGCACTCCCGTCTTTTGCAAAAAGGTGAGAAGAAAAGCAGAAGGGCAAAGAACACTGCTTCCTAATCTTCTCAAGTCACCATGCTGCTTCTCCTTGGTTTTCCAAATGGACTGCAAATTGATTACAGGTAAGCAAAGAGCCAAGACAACACCAGTAGGCTAACTATTGTTCTGGAAGTGATAAAGAAGTGAAGCAGACAGGTGAGACCCCCAAGAAAATTAAACACAGAAGATAAACAGTAGAGGTATATGGTAGCAAAAGTGACAATGGAAAAACAGTATGGTAAGGGGGGACTGGAGAAAACTTGAGTTATTGCCACAGCTAGTCATCTGCAAGATAAGAGAGTCTCAGGGGGCTGCATGACATCATTTCTGGAACCACAGGCAAACTGGAGATGCACATCTCTACTGTAATTAATCAATCCACAGAAGCAAAGGCAAGAGCTCCAAAAAAAAGGAGATGAACAAGACCAGAAATCATCAAGAAATCACAACTTACGAAGCATGAAGGCAACCAATGCTTCTTTTATAATCCTGTCTCCCATCTAATAGCAAATGAAATATTTTATGAATACAAGTACTTCATTTATTTATTCCTGCCCTCTTGCAAGTATGCATCATGGGAAAAGTTCAATAGGTGATCCATTAACATTTCATTATGGTTTAAATAAAAGTTATTATTTTTACCTAAAGTAGAGATAACAATTCCAAGAGTAACTAATGATTTGTTAATGTTGGCACCCTCTGTGATTCGATGTTTGCAATAACTAGGATCGGCCTTTTCACTGAAACACATGAACAAAGAGATAATTGAAATAACAGCGATAATTATCAGCATATAAAAGTAGCAGCATAAAAATAAGAAGTGACAAAGCATCACCCAACTCTCAAATAATGAAAAGAATAGCTTATTTTCACAAATAACCCTTCATAAAGTTTTCTAATATTTCCAAAAGATGCAAAGTTTAAACTGTGGCAAGAAGTCTTGCCAAAGTCTATGACTTATCCATGGACTTACCACATGTGTGGTCATCCAGATATTACAGAATTACTTTTCTATCATCAGTTCTATCACAGGTAATCTGAAGCCAAAGTACATGCACTCATAACATTGACAAAATGTAAATATAATTGCTACCAAAGAATTAAGAACCTGTATACCCATCCACTAGAAGGCAGAAGCATTCCAAGGTTTCATTTTTTCCAGAGTACTGAAATTATTCCCAAAACACCATGTACAGTAAACACATCTTCACATAATCTGTTAAGTGCTATATACAGCTCTAACAAAATCCATTTCACTACTTCTCTCTCCTTAATATATTTATTATGTCTGACAAATGTTAGCTCAACCTTTCACCTTCAATTAAGAACATTTGTCAAAACGGTGTTCATCAACATTTGTAATATAGTAATAATCAGTTTATCAATGTGAGCTTCAAAATCTACTTTGTTTTTTATTTTGAAGCACATGAGAAAGCCAATAAAGGTAGGCAAGCATGTGTGTCAGGCAATTTACACACAGCTACCAAATTTGATTGAAATTAAAATTACAGGTTACCTACCAATTAAAGATACTGTGTTCTGTGTACCTTCAAATATACCCAAAAATTCCCCCAGAATCCACACACAGGAGTTCCACAGCAAACAGTACAAAATGGAAATTGTTTATTAACAGTAAATAATCATGAACAATTGGCTTTTAAGAGGCTGTCCCAAAGGCAACTGGACTTTGCTTTTTCATGAAGACGTTTCACTTTTCATCCAAGAAGCATCCTCAGTTCTGACTGAATGCAGGAGAGTGGAAGGATTTATATTCCTTGCAGTCATCTAACAACCAGCGAAACGTCTTTTAAAAAACACACACAAAGAAAATCCCAGTTGCCCTTTTGAAAAAGTATCTTTGGGACAATCTTGACCTGGATGACTGAGAATCTCCATAACTTTTAAGAGGCTATCTCTAAACACTATTACCTGCCTGCAAGGTCCACTAGATTGATCTTGCTTGCTGTTTCAGAAGGCAGATTGTTCTCAAGTATAGCCTGAAGGAAAACAAATTCAAGCAGTATAATTTCAGAGTAGAATTCGAATTCTGCTACTCTTTAGAACAGGCTGATTATCTTTATCATGCAAGTTGACTTTTAGCAATCAACTTGCAATTATATCAATGGGATTACATGCCTGCACAGTATATTTACTTGTCTGATTTTTATTCTGCTACAATCTCAATTCTTGGAGGTTATTATGCCAAATTATTATGCCATTAATTAATTAAAACAATAATTCAATCCAAATAGGAAAAATAAAATCAAAGCAAGAGAGGGAAAATAAGAACATCGTAATTAAAGCTCCTAATCTACTGTAAGCTAATTTAAGCACTGAAGAATTTCATCAGATATGAAATTGGAAAGGCAACATCAACCTTTAATCTCAGCAGTTCATTGGGTAGAGAGGGAGAAAGTGTGAAAACGGAAGGTAAATTGGCATAAAGGGAGAGACAGAAGGATATGTGGGGGGGGGGAAGAGGGAGAAAAAATAGTGGCCTTTTCATTTTGGTTTCACCCTACTCATCAATATCAAATTAACTCAACTGAAGGGGATGTGGCTTTCAATTGAAAAAAAAAATGCCACTCATCTGTATTTCAGAACAGTGATTGCACATCTAAGAGTTTAATATAATGTCCCATGGTACAAATTACTTTTACGACAATATCATTTTCTTACAATGTATTCATAGTTCAAATCAACACCAACAAAATTTGTTTTTATGGGTTTCAATAATTAGTGGAAAAATTCAACTAACTTGAGTATATTGGATGGTGAAAATAGCATGGGATCTACTGCTGGCATCATGAACATGGGTAGCTGCTGTAATTCTACACACAAGAAAAGAAAATTTAATATTTTATTTTTTGTGAGGTAGGTAATAATGACTATGATAACTTATAGAGAAAATAAACATGAAAACAAGTTAATCATCATACCACAAGACTCAGATTTTGGTATAAGCAGTTGAAACTGCAGACAATATCTGGATTATCCTTGGAACTAAATGTAAAACTATATTCCATCATATGACTAAGCTATATAGAATCACATGGACTTCACAAACTGCTACATATAGATTATGTCCATAATTTTTATAAAACACAAAGAAATAAGTTTCATAAAATTAAAACATTTAAACTAAGAAATTATTATTTAATCATGATTATGTTTGCAGAGTTGAAAACACCATTAATTTGTATGCTATTATGGAGGATGATAATTCCTTGTAATGATTAACCATTCCTTTTGCTGATGAAAACTGCAGTATAGAAAGACAATGAGAAAAAATAATTATAAATAAGAAGCTAACATGAGTACTTTAATACAAAATACCTATTTGCTATCCCTTCTTCCAGAAGTTCAACTACTTGTCTGTAGTCTGTAACCACATGTTGAGATAGCCCTGGAAGAGATTTTAGGAAACAAGAATCAATATTTTTTTTTTAAAAAGTCTTCCTGTCTTTTAATACTCAGGATCCAGAGGGCACTAAAAAATAGAAATCTTTTCTATGACACTGAGATTAGCAGAAGAGGCTTTTTTGATGAACCTCTACTGCAGCAGAAGCTTTTCTAGTATCCTAGAAAATCTTTTCTTGTGTGGAATCCAGGTTGTAGAATGCACTAACCAAGGGGATGTTTTTGGCCTCCAACTAAAAATAGCACCTTCGGGGGGAAAAATGAAAAAAAGAAGAATATCTTCTACCAAATGTTTAATTATTATTTCAATCAATTTTTGATTTTAATGTTTCTGGGGTTTTTTATTTTCACTGTACTTCTTTGATTTTTACACTTAATAATTTGTTGTAAGCCACTTTGAATGCCAAAAATACAGAAGAGTAGGATATATATTTAATAAACAAAGGTTTCCAATTAGAAAAATATATTATGAATGAAACAAACAACCACAGTATTGCTGGCATAAGAAGAGATAACTGTTTATGGTCATTGTGAACACAAAACTAATGAATCAAACTTAAGTTACATAAAGTATTTTAATTGTATGGAAGATAAGGATACCCAGTGATTGCACAAAGAATTCTCCATACTTTTCAAATAATCTCCCATGTCTCTTTTTCCCTTATTAACCTCTATTAAAACATAACATGAGATAGATACTTTCCAAGCAATAGCCGAACAAGTAGGTATTGGGATTGGAAAATTATAGTGCAATGATGTCACATCCATTTTCAGTTAAGACTGAAACTGACAGAAAACAATGAAGAAATTTTACTTTCTCTGTGGAGTAAAATGGTCTACAAATCTCACAAATAAATAAATTTGCTCCTTGTAATCATAATCACCAGCTAAACAGTGGCAATATAGTTTAAGTGAGCAAAAGACCAGAAAGGCATTAGGATGATGAGAGGAATAGATGAGCTGATCAGATAAGGTGATGGCATCAATGGAAAAGGAAGTAATGAAGATTAAAGAGAAGGCAGGGTGAACTAACTGGGTAATGTCTTCCAGCATGGCAATGGGAGGTAAAGCTTTGGATGGGCTGATCCATAGACTCTGTAAAGGTAAAGGCAGTGGTGGGATTCAAATATGTGAACAACCAATTCTCTGTGTGGATGCCACCTCTGCAAGTCCATTCTGGGCCTGGGCAACAAAAAATTAGCTACTGGCTCTGCTGAACTGGTGCGAACTGGCTGAATTCCACCCACTGGGTAAAGCTATACAGAATAATGACACTGATGGAGATATGCACATGACGGAGTGGGATGGGAATGAAATATATTTTAAGTCCACAACATACAGATAATATCTGAAAGTGGCTCCAACACTTGTTGAACAACAATAACTTTAAATGTATAATAAATTCCAACAAATAACTGGCAAATTTAGGGTGATAGTTGGTGTTCATGGCAGAGCACATCCATGCAGGCCACTCTTGATGTACATCCAGTGCATCCAGCAGAGTGCATCCATGAACACCAACACAGAAGACACAATGAAATCTTCTTAATCTCACAACACGTGAACAGACTGAACCACAATTAGCTG
Source organism: Crotalus tigris (assembly GCF_016545835.1). Classification (NCBI taxonomy): domain Eukaryota; kingdom Metazoa; phylum Chordata; class Lepidosauria; order Squamata; family Viperidae; genus Crotalus; species Crotalus tigris. The sequence goes on along the minus strand of NW_024096464.1, from coordinate 830,786 downwards.
GAAACTGGGAGCATCCTAAACCACTCTTCCTTCTGATCTTTCAAGACTTCCTGGTCAGGTTAGATACTGATGGCTCCTTCTATTCATATATCAGGTTTATATTACACTACTAATATGATATGCTTAATAATTTATTCAAACTGAATTATCAGTTTTGAAATCAGTTCAATTTGGATACACAGTAAAGCATTTTATGTCTATCACATGACATTGTTAAAGATTGTTAATTTTTTTTAGACAAGCTTATTTGAAAGTCTGAACTGCAGTGTTTCATTGTTAGCATATGGACATCAGTACTTTGCAAGACCTTATGAACTTAGAGACACATTAAATACAACAGCTTTGTATGGAATGCCCCCATACATGTAATTTAGCTAGGTCCCAATTACTTGATTTGTCAAAACCAATCTTATCTACACAATTCCATACAAAATACACTTTTAAAAGTAGTTTGTATTAATAACTGTAGCTTTTAGTAATTTTTCATTAATAGCTTGCATTACTATTAAGAATAATGTATTCAAGGTTTACATTCAATAATTTTCTTGCCAAAAATTATTGACTGTTTATCTCCAATAAATTTTGGCAGCAACTGGAGTATACAGTATATGTCAGTCATTAGATAGCTAGATGCATAAAACTCATAAAGTTAGGAAAATGTAGAAGTGCCACAAGCTCTTTGATTAACACTTGATCTCCATCTATCCCTCAGAACTTCTAGAAACAGTAAACAAAAGCAATGGCAAAATGAATGATAAAATGGTAAAACATTTCACAAGATGTAAGGAAATAAAACTGAAAAAAAAAAATATTTCTCTCTCTCTCTCTCTCTCTCTCTCTCTCTCTCTCTCTCTCTCTCAATAATATCTACCTTTAAAAAGACAATTACCTTGAACATATGGACCCATCTCAGGGTGTTCACGGACACGAAGTGTATATGGCTTTTTATGGTTTGACTGCCTTAATAAATCGCGGACTTGCTCATTGTAGATTTCTAAGAAACTGGAAAGAAATAGAGATGAGCAAAAAATCTACATCAAAGTATTTGGACAGTGAAGTAGCAAAGACGATCCAGCAAATTAATAGTGGGAGGAAAGGTAGGAGGTCTGGCAAAAAATGAATTCTGAATTCTTTTATTGGTTGGCTTGAGGTCTGCTCTAGCTATTTTTGTGATGAAATGAATACAGTCACAAAATACTGTAAGGACAGCTTCGGGGAATATTTGGTAGGGAGGCACAGCAACCATGTGGAAATGCCTTAGGTGTTAATACTATGTTTCAATCTAAATGTTCCTTTTCTCTCAAAGAAGATTTTTGTTAAGACAGGGACTTTCTATTGGAGAGTTGTGCATTGCCTTGCATTTAATTCCAAGAGCATTCAGAGGAATGAACATAATACTCAATTATAACTCTTTAAAGCAGCCTTTCTTGGGATTCTTGGGAAATGCAAAGGGTGGCTGAACAATCCCATAAAAAGGAATGATTGCTTTAAAGAGCTGTAGAAGCTGCTACATTCATATTCCTAGACATTCTGAAGTACCTTTTCAGAATCAAATCAAAAACACTGCAAAGCCCTATTAATTCCATTTCCTGCATTTTTGCATCTGTAAAAACTATTATTTAAGTATATACTACATTTACTGTTAATATATCACTAAATATTTACTTTGACAAACTATCATAACCAATGCCTACATTATACTGTCAATGTAAAAATTGTATAAAGTTAATGGGATTTCTAAATGTTTAAGAATAACTGAGCACAGTCCAAATATTAGACATCCAAATATCCTCTAAAACAGTGATGGCAAACCTTTTAGAGCACGAGTGTCAAAACTGCAACTCAAAACAAACTTATTTATCGCTGGGTGCTGGGTGGGCATGGCCCACTGGGTGGTCATGGCTGTGGTCATGGCAGACTGGGTGGGTGTGGCCAAGGTGGGCATGGTCACCTCAATGTTGCTTGTGGGGACACCTATGGGGGCCAGGCAGGGTAGTTCTAGGGGGTCTCCGGCAGGTGGGGCAGTGGGCAGGAGGCTCGTCCTGTGGGGTGAGGCAAGGCAGGGTGGAGGTGCCATTGCCGTGGGGCAAGGCGAGGCAGGGGCCGGGGCGGCTGCTGCCTGACACCATTGGCCCCCACACACAGAGGCCAGCAAGTGCATGGGGGCCGACAGTTCCATCAGCAGCCACAGCCTGCCGGCCCCTCAACCGGCGCATTCTGGGGTTCCACAGCCCACCACCAGCAGTTCAGAGAAGCCGCCTCTGAGCTGAACGGCCGGCCAATAGCTGAGAAGGTGATGCAATGGGTCGTGCCCAGGAAAAGGAGAGCATGCGAGGCCAGGAGGGATGGGATGGGGGGAGGGAAACCAGCCATGCTGTGATGCATCCGGCCACATGGGAGCTTGGTGAGTTAGTGGGCAGCTGGTTGAAGAGGGACGGTTGCCATCTCCAGGGCATGGTGCACGTGCCCACAGAGAGGGTTCTGAGTGCCGCCTCTGGCACGCGTGCCATAGGTTCGCCACCACTGCTCTAAAACATAATGTAATTACAAATGACAATAATTATGCTTTTTAGTTCAAAGAAACACAGAAAGAAATTACCAGTGGTTTGATACAGAAAAGAAGAACTGATAAAAACATATGACCATAAGAGAAAATAAAGTAATACCTACCTAACTTCTACTCTGGATGATGTTGACTGCTTGGAGGAAGCACCTTCTCTTGAAAAAAGACCCTATGAAAAACAATTATGTATATATTCTATTTTCTGTGAGAAAATTAAGCAAACTTAAATGAAGTATTTCATTTAATAACATAAATTACCTGACATATCCGAGGTGTTAATCCAATGGAAGCCTTGAAAAAAAGAAAGGATTATGTGAAAACTGTTCCTCTGTGTTTTAGAACAGGGCTCTTCAAACTTGGCCCTTTTATGACTTGTCGACTTCAACTCCCAGAATTCCTCAGTCAACCATAATGAGAGTTGAACTCCGCCCCATCTTAAAAGTTGTCAAGGTTGAAAAATATTGGCCAAAAGTATTGAGTTAGTGCTGAAGAAACACACAGGAAGCTACATGCCAAGCAAAGGGAATAGCTTTTAAGTCCCGGCTTAAAACTTTCATCACAGCTGTGCTTCAACTTAACAAAGTCAGACTACAGAGGAGCATATTATTAGTATAAGATTATATTCTTGTAAAATAGTATGAAAAGTATTATTTTAATTTGAACTAGGAAACTATTACATCTGTTACATTAATGCAAACAATTAAGTTGCCAATATTTTTTTTAAAAATCCTTCAAATGGTGATCTTGAAAGTTAAACTATATTTTTTTTAAAAAAAAAAGATAAAGCAAGGGATATAACTCACTGGAGTGCCCATCATGGTATATGTTTTTCCTGAACCTGTCTGTCCATAAGCAAAAAGACAAATATTGTATCCTTTAAAAACACTGGATAACACCATTGTACCAAGATCCTGAAAAACCTGCAAATAACGAAGAGAGAAATTATACTTCGATGTGTGACGATAACTGTATTGTTCGTATATCTAAAATGCTTTGAAATTCTAGCATAGAGTTTCTCAAAACAGAAAGAGGGAATGGAAGGACAAAATGCTCTAACAAAATACAAAGGTCAATCTGGTACATTTTTAATTTCTTAAATTTCCCTCCAATCAACATAATAAAATTACTTCACCAAGCTTCTTTTATGTACATTTCATTCTCTATGGATACTAGTAATCCTTGACTTATGATCACAATTAAGCCCAAAATTGCCATACTAAGCAAGACAGTTAAGTGAGCTTTGCCTCATTTTATGACTTCTCATGCCATAGTTGTTAAATGAATCACTGCAATTGTTAGATCAAATGAATCTGGCTTCCCCATTGACTTTGTTTGTCAAAAGGTTGCAAAAGGTGATCACATAAATCTGGGACACTGCAACTGCTAAAAATACAGATAGTGCCTGTTACCTGTTCCTCCCCCAGCCAAACTCCTTTCTGCCACCATTGGAACATTTTTTGCCTGGATGGAGAACTGACGGAGACTGGAAGCTTTGTCTGCTTGCAAATGGGGTGCTTGAAAACAAATGAACCTTCCAGTCTCTGTCAGCTCTCCATCTGGGTGAAAAGTATTTGGGCACCTATGGGGCGCTTGGAAACAGAACAAATCACTCCGTTCCCAAGCGCCCCATTTGCAAGCAGACCAAGCTTCCAGTCTCCGTCAGTTCTCTGTCCAAGTGAAAAGTGTTCTGGTGGTGGCAGAAAGGAGTTGGGGGGGAGAGGAGCAGGAGACAGACACCACAAATACTTTTCGTGTCCAGGAGCTTCCATCAACTCGCCTCTCCCCCAAAGGCAAAGAAACAGCGGCAGAGAGGAGATAGATCTTTGTAGTAAGATAGGCAGCTAATAAATGGTATAAATACAGTAAATAAAAATAATATAATTAACATAACATAACAATTTTATTGTGATTTAAAAAACTGTACTCTTAATTCAAAATTCCTGTCAAAAATAGAGATCAGCTTCTTAAAAACATATTTGCACTTTAAAAGAATATAAAAATGTATCCAATTCTACAGTTTATTATCAAATGTATAAACTAAGAAAAGCAGGTATAATGGTGCTACAAGATTAAATTAGATTAATGGTTTATCTACGGTAGTCATGCATCCTGTTTCCTAGCTTGGCCAGTCCAGATGCCCATGGTTGATCAAGATAATAAATGCAAACCCAGAGTCTCCAGCTCATCACTGGGATTCAGAAATGTATTTTCTCTGATTCTAGAATTAGCACAAAAGCATCATGATTTATCTTTCACAACTTCTTCTAACGAGTTTAATAGTCATCTATGTTAATAGCCCTTACCATCTCTTTGAATTCCAATAAATCCAGTGGGTTAACCACACAAAGTACTGTCTTTTATCTGCCCAGATAAAACTGGTATAATTTTTCTTCACAACTGTACTACTACTCTATAGTATAATAAATGACTTACTACTCAAGTACAACTGGTTCCTTTTACAAACATTGCAAATCTTTCCTATTTTGTAATTTAGACCAAAATACTCCCAAATATTGCAATTAGAACATCTGTTTTTATTTAAATTGATGCTTTCTGTGAAGAAAAGAATGCTCTTTCTAAAAAAGAGGAAGAATGCCAACATTGTTAAATATCCAGGAAGTTGTACTTTTTAATGAACTATAACTTTCAACAAAATTATTCTAGAACATGTACTAAAGCTTCACCCTTCTCTTTCGATCTATTCCTAATAAAATATAGTTACTACAAGAAGGCATGTGCTAGTTCTCTAAGATTTGTTTTAATATATTGTCTATCCTGTATTTTGTACTGAATAAATTTTTGGAGTTAATTTTTTTTTATCTTCTGGTTTGATTCCTGAATCCATTCTTATTCACCTTTCATTTAAATGGAAATTAAATGAATACTTCATCTATATCAAAAGATACAAAATCTTGAATTATGATTTTATAGTCCTTTTTGTTTACTGTCATTAATTCCTTCAACAGTTCAGTCAGAGCATAGGTGTGTGAACATACATACATATTTCAGGACAATCTTAAGAATTAATTATGGGAATCATCCTTCCAATACATTACTAGGTATTTTTGAGCTTAAAATCTAAAAATTTGATAGAAACTCAATATTCCTGGCAATTTTAATGCCAAAATATTGGTATTATAAATGAAACTATCTTCAATAATCCTTCCTGAACATTATAGTTTTATAAAAAGTTTTGAAGTGTCTGATAAATTAGATTATTTATATTCTGGACAAACATTAAAAAAACAGAAGACTGCATTGCTGGTCTCCTTGGATGTAGAAAAAGCCTTTGGTATGATGGAGAGGGAACTTCTGATTCCATATTCATGTAAAACATTCAAGCCCACTAACTTTGTTAAATGCCCTCTAAATCAACAGATACAGAATAAGCTTTTCCAGATTCATAAACTCTGTATTCTGCTGAAGAGTGAAAACCCACTCTACACTTTCGTTGCCTAGTTTAAAGCCACACTACATTTCTCAGTATTTCTCAATAGTGGCACTCTTGCAATCCCAGTTTTAACCAGTATCTTCCCAAGCTGGCTTAACAAATTTATCCTTTCCGTATAATTTGCATTCATTCTTGGAAACTTTCCTTTGTATAGGGAGGAGAAACAGCGTTCTTCCAATCATCAGGCACAAATGCAGTTTTTGTGCACACATTAAATAAGTTGCATAGTTGCTCTAAGAGCAACCATAAGCATATTTTAACATTTCTCCAAACACCAAAACACCTACAGTTGTACCATTTTGCATACTATCATGGTGTTTACGGCTTCCATTTTTCTATCTAGATACTAACATTTGTAGGATTCATTTCAATTCCATTCTTCAAACTATCGCTAGCAAGATCCCTTTAAAATACTTCTTAGCATCTTTTCCAGTCAATTTTGTTCCAAATAATTTTATTACCTTTGTGTTTTATTACATCAAATCTGGAAATTCCCAAAAATATTTTATTTTCAGCAAAATTTTCTGATTTTATCTTCCTCTATCTTTATTATTCATTGCTCTTTTTTGACTTTGTAATTTTTTTTTTGCTCTATATACTGTACAGCATTCAATATCTTTCACTCTTCCTTTTTCCAACATTTCTCTTACAAGCATTTTTTTCCTCAATCAAGGCCATTTTCCCCTGATAATTCTGTCAAGCATTTTTTTCTCATACTTCCCATTAGAATAATTCCACTCATTTCTCTAGCAATATGTGATATAATTATTTTCAGTTCCAAACAACTTACACATTCCATTTCCTTATGTATACTTTCCCATGCATTCTTAGCCTTTCTTGCAGGCTGTTCTTTTTTTAACAGGACTTGTACTCCCCCCCCCCCTCAATAGTCATTCTATAATTACTGTACGGGGTTCCCCCCCACTTTTTTCATGTACATTTTTTTCTCAAAGATCCATTCCTGACATTTTCAAAAGAAATATTTACTGTGGCCCGTATTGAGAGCCTCACATCACTCTTGTACTTTTCACTATCTCTCAATCTTTTATTATAAATGGTCAGATTTGTATTTATTCCTTTGCTATGCATATAGACTTAGGTTTAAACCACGTATATGAAATACAACAAAGTTTTTCTAAGCAGAGAGGCTCTAAACGCTCATCAATTTCATTTGTCCCTGGGTCTCTGGATGGACAATCGTTTTTTTTCTACTATCTTGCTTTGTACCTTCCTCATCCATTCTTGTCACCTAGCAAAATATTTTTTTCACCTAGATCAGTGGTTCTCAACCTGTGGGTCGGGACCCCATTTGGGGTCGAACGACCATTTCACGGGGGTCGCCAAACAACGCAGTCTGCCATTTCCCCCCTCTTTTCCTTAGCTGTGCTATTCTCTTTTATTCTATTGGCTTTTGAAAGCCAATAGAATAGACTCTCTTGAATAGAGTCTAATTCTATTGGCTTTCAAAAGCCAATAGGAATTGTCCAGGCTGTCTCTGCCCTGCTGAGACTGCCAAAAGTCCCATTCTGCACCAGTTGAGTAGTCCTCGACTTACGACCGGTTGAGTAGTCCTCGACTTACGACCGGTTGGGGGTCGCGGCATTAAAAAGGTTGAGAACCACTGACCTAGATTATACTCATTTAGAAAGTTGTATTTACAACCATTTGTTTTGTGACCATTCAAAATTACAACAGCAGTGAAAAAATTGACTTACAACTGGTCCTCGCACTTACAACCATTGCAGCATCCCCATGATCACGTGATCAAAATCCAGGTGCTTGGCAACCAGTATGCATTTACAATGGCTGTAGCATTCTGTGATACAGCCAGCAGGCTTCTGACAAGTGAAGTCAGATTCGCTTAACAACCATTCACTTAACTGCAGTGATTTGCTTAGCAACCATGGCAAAAAAGTTGTAACATCGGGCACAAATTACTTAACAACTGCCTTGCTTAGCAATAGAAATTCTGGTCCCAATTGTGGCCACAAATTGAGAACTACCTGTACATTGTTTTTTAAAATCTGTCTATTATTACTCTTCCCTGGAATATAACAAGAATTCTTACTTTCATGCACACCCAATTTGAGTGATACCAATTCATATTTTAGATAGATACATAGATACATAGATAGATAGAAAATCTACATCTTAACATGTACACAAGTATTCATCAGCTGTGCTTCACAGTAACAAATCACATTTGTCTCATTATATTCTTTCTCTTACTTTCACAAATAAAAAGTTAATTTATTAATGCATGTCTTTCTTCTTGCATTCCAAGTCCCAGTCTTCCATATCCCATGACCGTCAACCGATGGGCCCAGAGCTGCAACTTATAATGAATTTAGTGACTCAAGCCTTTCTAGAGCATTTTTTAATACAAGAAGGAGATATTATACTTGGTGTCAGCGTTCCCTGATAACGATATTTCCAGCAAGTTTGTATGAATCTTTGCCTACTAGAAACTCCAATCTAGATACCATTTTTCAAGTTCACATAGAGTTGTCATATTCCATCAACTAAGAAGTACACGCAGGTTATTGACACAGGAAGAATATGCAATATGTTCATGTCAGCATACACCCATATAATTAAATCACATAAGTATAATTGTTATGGGAAAAATATTTAAGATCAGTTTCAACGAGAGGGCTGAGCTGTGGCGCAGTGGTTAGAATGCAGTATTGCAGGCAAACATTGCCCATAGCCAGGAGTTCAATCCTGAGGGGGCTCAAGGTTGACTCAGCCTTCCATCATTCCGAGGTCAATAAAATGAGGATCCAGATTGTTGTGGACAATATGCTGATACTGTAAACTGCCCAGAGAGTGCTATAAATCATTATATAGTGCAGTGGTTCTCAACCTGTGGGTCGGGACCCCATTTGGGGTCGAACGACCATTTCACGGGGGTCGCCAAACAAGGCTGTCCGCCATTTTTTCCCCTTTTCTTTGGCCACGCCCCTGGCACCCGGTGATGTATAAGTGGTTGGGGGTCACCACAACATGGGGAACTGTATTATGGGGTCGCGGCATTACAAAGGTTGAGAATCACTGATATAGTGGTATATAAGTCTAAGTGCTATTGCTATTGCTATTAACTGCTGTTTATGCATTTTTGGGGGGACTTAACTTCTTTTTGTGTGGGGCCTTTTTACATTTGGGGTAAATGTAAAATGTATGGCATATAAAATCCCTAAATATTTAAGATTATGTGATTATGTGAGTTTTTCTCATCTACGATCATATAATTCCAAAGGCGAACACAATTAAATTACATATTAATGTAATTATTAATCACATTAATAATTAGTGTAATTAATTTATGTCATTAGTTATTTAATTATACTTATATAATCAGGATCATCTATATGTACTTTAAATCTAAAAATACTGAATTATGTGGATTAATGATAGTTAAGGCTGTGATGAATTCTCATAAAATGTAATAAAACATTTTTAAGTGAAATTTTTATGGGAGGACCACAGACCGAATGTAAATTACCTTGTGTGTCATCATAACACATATATGGTAATCCACTTTTGAGCCTTTAAATCCAAAAGAAAGACATTATATAAGAATTTCTCACATTTTTTTCCTACGGTCACAAAATGGGGACAGCTAAAGAATTTCGAGATGAAGGGATGGGTACTGTAAAATGACACCAGCACACTCTGCCACCTTGTAACGTAAAGAATTGCTAAAACATTCTGAGAATAAGAAAAATGATAAGAAATGCTTTCCCACAATTATTCAGAATGTTATTAAAAATAGATATCAACACAGTATTAATTTGATCAACAGTACTTTCAAATCTATGGATTGGAATACGTTTGAAATCAGACACTACAGACACATATCTTCAAAGACATCTCTGGTGGTTTTTGAATTTGATAAATTTTCCAACAAATAATGTATATAAGAATACATAAAGCACCACAATATTTATCTTTGGAAAATGCAAATAGAGAATAGAAACCCTGTCAGTTCAAATGATACATATGGTAATGATTTAGGTGGCAATAGAGATAGTTCTTGATTAACAACCATTTATTCAGCAATCATTCAAATTTAGTGACACCTATGACAGATCCTCATAGTTACAACATTCACAGTGTCCTTGACATTGCATGATTACAATCTACATTTAGGCAAGAAAAACCAAATGTACAGGTATAGTATTGGGGGTACCTTGCTCAACAGTAGTAACTGTGAGACGGATCTCGGAGTCCTAGTAGACAATCACTTAAATATGAGCCAGCAGTGTGCTGCAGCTGCCAAAAAAGCCAACACAGTGCTGGGCTGCATTAACAGAGGGATAGAATCACGATCACGTGAAGTATTAATACCACTTTACAATGCCTTGGTAAGGCCATAGTTGGAATACTACATCCAGTTTTGGTCACCACGATGTAAAAAAGATGCTGAGACTCTAGAAAGAGTACAGAGAAGAGCAACAAAGATGATTAGGGGACTGGAGGCTAAAACATATAAGGAACGGTTGCTGGAATTGGTTATGTCTAGTTTAACGAAGAGGAGGACAAGGGGGACATGATAGTGTTCCAATATCTCAGGGGCTACCACAAAGAAGAGAGAGTCAAGCTACTCTCCAAGGTGCCTGAAGGCAGGACGAGAAGCAACGGATGGAAACTGATCAAGGAGAGAAGCAACTTAGAACTAAGAAGAAACTTCCTGACAGTTAGAACAATTAATCAATGGAACAACTTGCCTCCAGAAGCAGTGAATGCTCCAACACTGGAAGTTTTTAAGAAGAGACTGGACAGCCATTTGTCTGAAAAGGTGTAGGGTTCCTGCCTGAGCAGGGGGTTGGACTCGATGACCTCCAAGGTCCCTTTCAACTTTATCATCATCATCATCATCATCATTATTATTATTATTATTATTATTATTATTATTATTATTATTATTATTAAGCACTAGGGGCCCAGCTTACAATTACGAAGTCACAGCATCCTGTGGTTGTGATGCCCAATTGCAACCCACTCTGTAGCTTCAAAGTCAATGGGGAAGCCAGAAGGAGATTGTAAATGGTGACTATATGACTTCATCCATAATGATGGTGCAGGATTCACTTAAAGGCAAAAGGAAATGCAGTAATATCCATTGCTAAGTGTTGCAATCACATGTCACATTTTATGACTCCGCTGCTTAGTGATGGAAATTCCAGTCCAAACTACCATAATTAAGGGAGGACTATCTATAACAATATTAAGCATACATCTAATCCTGTAAGCATCTGTAATGATATAGCAATATAATCAGGATTATGCCATAAATGCCAGAAAAGTAACCACTCTATATCTGAGTTATTTTATACTTGGAGTTATTATTTTATTGGACTACAAAGTTTTATGCCACATTTGGCAGGTTTAATAATTGTTCTTTAAGCAGCCCCCAAAATATTTTGATGGCCCAAACTGTACATATTTGGTCAATAAAATATATCAAGAAAACTACTAACTGGAGTTAAATTATAACCCTGAGTATCATTACAGATGGCCAAAAGCATCAACTAAATTATTTATCTTTCTGTCAAAGTAATAAAAGACAACATGAAAAGAACCATTATAGAAGGGGGGGTAGAAGAGGGATGCCCTTTCTTATTAAAAAGGTAAAAAGCAAATACAGGAAGGAAGGACTAATGTAGTAGCTTTGTTCCATCAATGCAGGGTCTTTTTTGCATGTGAATCTCACGAGGAATACCAAATTAATCCCAGCTGAAGACTTTCTATGTGAAAAGAAAGCAGCAACCAGAACACAGGGACGCTCATTATATTCATTAATGGAGGAAGAAACTTCTGCTATGACGCTAGGTTTATTTAAGTAAAGTTACTCTATTCAGGATAAAAAGAGAGGCTGGTCATTTTGCAGCATTTTCTTTCTCCTGTAAAGAGATGACTGGCTACACCACTAGGAATCCTAGCCAATCCTCAGCTTCTCATTCTCTGCACAATTAAACAGGAAATCGTGAAATAGAATGAGTCTATTCTCCAATAGATCAATCTAGAGAAAAGTCCATTGGCTCTGTGTCTGGAAGAGAGACTCCGCTATTGTCTGCTAAGTGTTAGCTTAAGAAATGGTAATTAGTTATGAAAATAAAATAAGCCTCTCGAAAATCACTTCCTCGATATTCAGGCAGCTATCCATATCCAAGAAAGTCTCATCAATTAATGTGAAAGGCTATCCTTTTTTTTTTTTTTTTGGAAAGTCAGATACTATGAAAGTGTTCTTTTTCCCCGTTTTTCTTGTACTGCAATAGAGAAAGAGACAAAATCTGGTTTTATCTCTTTTCTATTTTACAGTTTTTATTTTAGGATGTTTTAACAGTTTTTCTAAATGACCTGTGCATTTTTTTAAAGGAAAAAGCAGTAAAAATGGACTTTTAATAATTATAAACAAGGATGTGATTTTTGAGCAATACTTTGGTAGATTAATGGAACAAATAATCAGATGTCTCACATAAACCGGGCTCATAAATATGGGAGTTTTTTTTAAAAAAAAACTCCAAAAGTGTTGGTTTTGAAGGAAGCAGGTGATTTCTGTACAAGAATTATCCAGGGCAGGACTGGTGTTATTATCCAGATGGCATTGCAGGTAAGTAAAATTTCTTACAGGTAAATTATGGAAAGAGATCTACATAACTTAAACCTTTTTTTGCAGAAATTGAGAACACCACTAAAAACTACAGAAAGTGGCAGAGACAAAGGTTTTAACTCATTTCTAAATGGGATTTTGCATTAAAAAGATAAATATATCCGATTATCACCAATCTCTCCCACATAGTGAAGCCCCACACAGAATACACACAGTATATTGGAATAAGACACTCCACTCCCAAACTCTCAAAAATAATCCTCAGGCAAGCGAAAAATAATGCAGCTAAATATGGGAAATAAATACAGCCAATATTACCATAATACTAAAAGTAACACCTCAATATTATTAACGTTATATAAACATATCTTTACCCAATATAGATTTCCAAAAACCTGTTCTTTCAGCTGTTTTTTCTCTCTCTTAAGAGAAACTCAATAATGCCAGGAAAAGATTGAGAAAGACATCAGAGAGGTTTCCCTAATCATATTAGCCAGAGTTTCCAGATAAATAATGCATGTTGTTATTTCAGCTGTTCACTGTATACATAATGTGGAAATACATCCTGGGGGAAAAAAAACATTTTATTTCAATGAAATATGCCCTGGAGTTATTTGGGGAACATTCATTTGTGGAACAGCATACTCAGAGTGTTATTGATGGATACCAATTACCTATTTAAAGGAAAATAAGACTCCGTCTTAATGGACATAACTTTGCAAATAATTGTATTATGGGTAAAATTAAGAAACAGCTTTTAATTGCTACAGCACTTTCTAACTACAAATGAAGCTAACAGTATCTCTTGGAAACAGACCAAAGTTTTTCTTGTCACTTGTTTTAAAAAAGATGCATGGAGCTCTAATTTCTCTGGTCTTCCATCACAATTCTAAGACACCACAAAATTAACTCTTGTGGGAAAGTTCTGATAAACATATACAATGTATCACAAAACTGCACATATATAAGCTTTTGGAATATGTATTTGAAAATGTGGATGCATGCCAATTAGCTCACACACTGATACAGATCTATTGAAAAATATATGAAACTCTTCACTTACTAAGAAACTTCAAGCAGTTTATCCAATGGAAATAATGTTGTGATTGGGCGATAGAATCATTTTCAAACATTAAACTTCGGGTTGCCTTCAAAGATCATCTAGAGCAGTGGTTCTCAACCTTTTTAATGCCGTGATCCCCAACCGGTCGTAAGTCGAGGACTACTCAACCAGTCATAAGTCGAGGACTACTCAACTGGTGCAGCACCGTTTGCAGAATGGGACTTTTGGCAGGCTCAGCAGGGCAGAGACAGCCTGGACAATTCCTATTGGCTTTTGAAAGCCAATAGAATTAGACTCTATTCAAGAGAGTCTATTCTATTGGCTTTCAGAAGCCAATAGAATAAAAGGGAGTAGCATAGCTAAGAAAAAGGGGGAAAAATGGCAGACTGCGTTGTTTGGCGACCCCCGTGAAATGGTCGTTCGACCCCAAATGGGGTCCCGACCCACAGGTTGAGAACCACTGATCTAGAGATTGCAACTCATCCAGAATGTGATGACATGGACAGTTTTGGGTGCACCACAATAAACCTAAATAACACCACTACTATAGCTCTGTGAGCTACACTGCTCTGTGAGCTACACTGTGAGCTACACTGGCTCCTGAAACACATCTCACTGGACAGATTATTTGAGGGACTACCTATATCTGCTTCTTCTGCTTGTTTTACTAGATCTGGCAAAGTGGGCAGCTCCAGATCCGCTCTGAGAAACAGTCATCAAACAGGACCCAAAAGAATGCTTTCTCACTTCCCTCAAGATTTGGATAAACATGGTCCTGTTAGCTTTAGGACGGCTAAAGAAATAAATACACAAACACTGGGCTGATCATCATCATCAACAACAATACAACTTTGAACTCGCTATGCATAAATTCACTTTCCTAGCAAGCAAGCTAAAGGATTAATCAAATTGCTTCATCTTCAAAAGAGGGAATGGTGATTGACCTTTCAGACTTATGAATTTTTTTAACTATGCAAATGTTAAATGTCATCCTCAGACAAAAGTGAAAAACTGAATAAAAGCATAAGGCATGCACATGTTTTCTTGGCCCACATCTGATTACTGGTTCTCAGGCCATCTCATTCAAGGCTTCTCAGCTCTCAGAGTCCGTGTTCCAAAGTCTCTCCTGCCTTCTGGTGTACAATAACTCTAATTTAGCATTGTATGCATTTGTAATAATTCTCACTTGACTATAGAGCTCTGCATGAAAAATGAATCTGTTGTAAGATTATTTCTATATACTATTAAAACCATCATATCTTGTCTAAAAGAATGCATTATAGGGCAACAATTTTTAAACCAAGGTACTCCAAATGGGCTAAGTTACAAAACATGTCCCAAATCTGGGACTCGTGTCTCCTGTGAGATTGAAATCTGGCAAATTTGTGGCTGCTTCATAGCTGCTGCGCTGCCTGCCATTATGCTGCCACCCAGAATTTCGGAAGACCAGTTTCGCCCTACCCCTCCATGGGCCAGGTAGACCAACCCCTCCTGTGATCACTGGAGATCCAGTAGACCAGGGGTGAGCGAGTGAAGCTTCATCTGCGCATGTGCAGGATCTAGGATGCATTCCCCTCCGTCCGTGGAAGACCATTTTTCTTTCAAAATTGGCTCCTGGTGCCAGAATAACTGGGGACTGCCGCAGTAGACAGTCCCATCCTAGCTCTCCAAAAGCTGGGTAGACTGGTTTCTCCTTCAGCTGCTAGAGATCTTGTAGACCACTAGACCAGTCTTTCTGTAGCCTTCTGAAGAGCAGGTAGACCTCCCTACAGAATTTCTTATAATGTTAACTTAAAATGTATAAAATACATGCTCCGTTTGGGTTGATACTTCTGAGTGATGCCTTTCTTATACTTCTTCCTTCACTTTTCTTTTCTTTTTATTTCATATCCTAATCCCTAGCTTGTTTTCTAACACCATTGCCCAGTCAGCCCACAGTGATGAAATATATCTAGGTTCTATGACAGATATTTTCCTACAAGTATATTCTTTTTCTTACAGAGGACAGAGGACTGTTTGAGAAGAATCTGTAGTCGCATTCAAAACAATTCATCCAATGTATAAAATGGATCTCCATCAAAACAGGTGAGTTATTGATAACAGGTTTGTTCTATTGCTGTTTTTTTCAATATATACAGTAGTCCTGAAGATCTTCAAGACACTGTTGTAGCTCGCTATTCAAATGAAGTTTTTGTAACCGGTATATCTAATGGAGTCTGCGGATGATAGCTTGAAAATAGACACATCTCTGTATAGTTGGGGAAAAAATGTAAACTTTGCATAGGATAAATTTTATCCTCACTCTGTACTTTCTCTTACTAAGGATTAATTCTATATACCAATTCTTCAAGCCAAAAATTCTGGAGGGGGAACAAAATCACTAATGCCAAAGAAATGACCTTATTCATGTAGAATCCAAGCCATTTAAATGTCTTCTGAATGCACCAGCTGTGTTACTGGCAGAAGAAATGTAATATAACTAAACCGTTTTGCAGAGATTTCTCTCCGCCTACTACAGTCCATTATATACTGATCCAATTATTTACACAAAAAACCCTTTCTTATTGCATTTCTCTCTGAAAATTGGGGAAACAATGACAACAGCTGAATGGTCCCTATTTTATCAGTCTTTTATGAGAAAAGAGTCACTTGCATCTACAGTTAATTTTCTTAATCTCTTCCGAATAAGTGCATTTAAAAAGGAGTTTAATCTTAACACTTTCTAAAAAGGAAATACACTGTTTCCATTTTGGATGACTTTTCTCCCAAAAGCAGTTAGAATGGGATTCTGCATAGAAACATGGTTACTATCTAATGGTCAATTCTGAGTTTTTGGGTTGTCTCTATCAAACAATTAGTATTTTGATTCCTTTTCCAAAGCTGTTTCTATTTTGAATCATTATCTTTCTTTTTTAAAAAAATATCTTTATTTAAACTTTCAAATAGTTTTGTAAAAAGCATTTTCAAAAGCACATGACCTTTATCTGGAAGCTATCTTGGATGAATTTTTAATTAAAAAACTGTTTAAATCTCATGTGCAATAAATCTTGTTCTTAGTTTCACTAATATCCACTTCTGCCCCTGGGGTGAAAAAAGTTCTAACAAAGAATCATAATGGAAAATATCACGTCCGTGCAAATGCTATAATCTGTTAAACAGATGGCTTAGATTTCGTTTTTTCTATTCTCAGCTGAATAGAAAAAGGGAATACAATTTTTGGGGGAATGCACTTCAACAATACATTAAGATGTTTTCTTAAATGTTAATGAATGTTTGTAATTTCCATAATATAATCAAACCATTCCTTCATTTCAGAATCCCAATGCTTTATAGAAAGTGCAAATTACTGGTGGATTAGACAATAAATTACACAATACAGGTAGTCCTTGACTTACAACAGTTCATTTAGTGACTATTCAAAGTTATAACACTGAAAAAAGTGACTTATAACCATTTTTCACACTTATGACTATTGCAGTTTTCCCATGGTCACATGATCAAAATTCAAACACCTGGCAACTGACTCATATTTATGATGGTTGTATTGTTCCGAGATCATGTGATCACCTTGGCGATCTTATGACAAGCAAAGTCTATGGGGAAGCCAGATTCACTAACAACTGTGTTACTAACTTAACACCTGCATTTAGTGATTCATTTAACAACTGTGGAAGAAAAGTCATATGATGGGGCAAAACTTACTTAACAAATGTCTCACTTACCAACAGAAATTGTTGGTATTTACTGACAGTAACAGCATTAAAATACCAAAGAAGTATTTTACACAGAAGACTAAATCAATTCTCTTGAGTGAGCTTGATCCTAGTGACTGCTGGCATTCAGATTACTCCAGAAATAGATTTTTGTTTATTTCTCTGGTGTCAAATGAAGCTTTTTAAAGTAATATATTTATATAAAATATTATACATTATGAATACATAAATACTTTATTTGGAAATGTCTTTATCAGAAATGATTTGAGCTTTCACAAAAAAAATTACTCGTGTCATATTGATCAGAAAAATTTCAGCTAATTTAATGACAATGGCAAACATTAAGCAGTAGTTGTGGATTCACATTATGTTAAAAAGACTCTTGATTCTAGTTTTCTTAGTGTGAAATACAAATATAATAGTGAGAACAGTTCATAATATGCCTTTTCCCTTTCTTTTTCTGTTATAGTAAAAAACTTATACAGTACTATACTGATTAAATATACCACCTGATAACTTCTTCATAGTTTCATACTGATTGAATTAGCCTAACAGGACCGACCATATGGAAAAGTAATTTATTGTTAATGGCTTGCAAGAATGGTACATGTTTTCTTGCTTTTTTTTTTTTTAAAAAAAGGGCAGACTGCTTATCTCTAGCTGTGGTTTTTCAAGCAGACACCAGTGCACTCAACGCTCATAGATTTTTTTTGCACTTGCACAGACCACTCTGGGAATGTTCTAATGTGGAGTTTATTTACAGATTCCACAGTTGTCCTTCACCAAACATAGTCAAAAACAAGTAAGTTTCACCTCTGTTCTTTGAACTAATAGTGACATAAAAGTCTGTAGGCCACACTGAGGCCAAGGTGAGCTGTCTGAATTATGGCAGCTCAAAGAACCAGGTAAGCAACTTGTCTTTCTCTTTCATATCTCCTAGCATAACACATATAAGTAAATAGCAAATAATAGTTATTGAAGGTGAGCCAGGCTCTTATTACAGGAACTGATGGCAATGGATAGCTTTTGAAAAACTGTGATTTTGTTATAATTTTCCACTTAATATAATTTTCCAATAATGTTTAATTTGGGCAAATTATCATGTTTCATTCCACAACAGTGGCAACTGAATGTGAAATGTGAGCTAAGAAGCAAGAAGAATGATGGGCAATCACCATCTGCAGTAAAAACTACAGCTACAGCTGGGGCAGAGTGCAGCAGCATGGGTAGTGTGGGGGGCCCCAAGAATGGCTTCTGTAACACCATTGCTCTACAAGCCTCATTGGTTACCAGTATGCTTCTGGGTGAAATTCAAGGTGTTGGTGATTAAAGCCCTTCATTGCATGGATCCAGGTTACTGGAATTGGCCCATACCACTTGTGCTGGCAGAGAAGGCATACTGCAAGTCCCATCAGCTGAATATTCTGGCTGGCGGGGACCAGGAAAAGGGCCTTCTCTGCTGTGGCTCTTGCCCTCTGGAACATCTTGCCCAGATGTGAGGTTGGCCCCAACCCTCCTATCTTTTCAGAAGGGCCTAAAGACGCTTGGGGTCAAAGAGGGGGAAAAGCGCAATGGAGGTGGTTGATTGAGTAGTAACAGATCCCACCTCCCCCCCACTCCACCTCCACCTTCTCTATGTGTCCTTGGTTTTAAGATTTAGCTTTTTATATTTTAGCTTATATGTAATTTTAAGCCACCCAGAATTACAGACTGACAGACAGACCTGTAATGGGTGTTCCACCTGAAGAAATGGAGAGGGGAAAATATGCTGAAAATTATTCAGTATACATTTGATATTTGAAGAAAGGCAATATTTGCAGCTGACACAACTCAAATGCCACAGCCTCATGTAGTAATGATTTATGTATTGAAAGAAGCCATACCAGAGGCATTGATTCTTGCTTTACTTCGACATAATTCTGCAGGGGTACATAGGATCCCTGTCTTGTTTTATCTCCCTTGTGCCTCCTTTAACTGCAAAGTCAGTTTACTAGCTAACCACAACAATCTAAAGCAGGAAATTAATAGAAACCCAGAAGCAGACATATGCTTGCATGGGAGAAAGATGGAATTCTGGAAGAAGAAAAAGGTCACTTCATATGGAAAGAAATAGCACACCAAACCAATGAGAGGGAAGAGTTTGAAACATGGTTTTCCTTTTGGATAAAAATGGAAAATACAAACAGAATGGTGAAGGAAGCAGCTGAGTCCCTCTGGTTGAATTGGTCCATTGGTTTTCTCTTTTTCCTGCATCCCTCCATCATATATTGAGTGACTCACATGACTTTGCCATTTATAGTGGAAACTTGACATCAGAATGAAGAAAGGAAGATATTGTACCTCAGAAATCCTTGAACATGCTTTTAAACAAATCTTGGAGCAGGCTCGGCATCTTGAAATACTGAAGAACTGAGTATGATAAAACTATTGGGTCAACAACTTTAGCATGACAAAGAAAACAGGCAAGAAACCCTATTATTGGGCCTATTTGAGGAATCTGTACGTTTATTATCTTTATTATTAATTATGGTCAGCAAAACAAAAGGTAACGGACTCCACATCTCTGAGTATTAAAACTGACAGTTGGGTGGGGGGGAAGACCAATTGTGCATTGCTAGTGTTATTTCAGTTTCAAAGAATTTTTTTTGTTGATTTCCAAGAAGAAAAACACAAAACAGAGAAAGGAACTGAAAGTATTGACACTTACCATTTCCTGAGATGCATATTTCGGATCCTCTGGATCAATTGACCAATAGCAGTAATCAAAACCAAATGACACAACTTTTTCCCTTGTGCCCCAAACACTTTCGAATCTGCTATCTACCTGAATTTAAAACAAGAAACAAAAGATGTGCCACATTCATAAATCTGTATCTTCAAGATTTATTATAAAATGGCCTGGGTAATAAAATTTATACTTGTTAGGCCTACCAATGCCAGCATGTAACTGACTACAAGCAGGAGGTAGCCGTGATGTCTAATTTCTATTTTCAGCCTTCCTTTATGGAAGGAAAACTGACCTGCTCTGATCTAATAGGGTGATTACTGTGATCACTTTTACTATATTTGTTGGAAGAAGAAAAAAGCAGTCATTTGAGTCACTGACCATCAAACAAGACTGTCACAATTGATTAGAGTAAAACAAGCTATAAAACCATATTAATACAAGTAACATTGTAACTTTATTTTATATATATATATGTGTGTGTGTGTGTGTGTGTGTGTGTGTGTGTGTTTTCTGAGGTTTTCGCGGGTATTTGTATGTAGGTCTTTGGTTGTTCGGGTTTTCTCCCACGTAAAATTGGAAGTGTCTTGGCGACATTTCGACGAAGTCCCATTCGTCATCTTCAGGCTGGTGCTTTCAGCTTCGTGCCTCGAGCAGCAATGTGTGGTCTTAGCTGTTTCTTCCTTTTAACTGCCAGTGGGGGTATGAACTGATTGGGTGGGAGCTTGGCTGTGTTCTGATTGGGTGGAGGTGTGTTCTGATTGGTTAGGGGCGTGGCTGTGCTCTGATTGGCTGGGGGGTTGGCTGTGCTCTGATTGGCTGGGGGTTGGCTGTGCTCTGATTGGCTGGGGGAGTGTTCTGTTTGGTTGTGCTCAGGTTAGTCTGAGTTGCAGAGGGGTTTAAGATTTTGGGCTGCCTTGCTATTTTTTGGCTTCGCGTTTGTGGTCGTGCCTCATTTTCATGGAGGGTGTCAGTTTGCTTCATGTATGGATTGGAGGGCTTTAAAGTGGCTAATGATGCAGCTCTGGTCTGGCTTCTGGTTTGTGGTCGTGCCTCATCATCGGTGTGGCTTTGGGTTTGCTTTTTGCGTGGATGTGTGGTGGTGACATCCTGTGTGGTTTTTGTGAGTGTGGGTCTGGTATCATTTTTTGTGTTAGGAGTCGTTTGTCAATAAGGGCGGGTTTCCAAATGGCTGGTAGGCGGGAGGTATCATCTCGCTTGTTCATGCTGTGTGGGCGTTTTTCTATCTCGATGGCTTCTCTGATTATTCTGTTATTAAAATGTTCACTTTTGGCAATGGTTCTGGTATTTTTAAAGTCAATTTCATGTCCTGTAGCTTTAAGGTGTTGGACCAGGGAAGATGTTGGTTCCTCTTTTTTGACTGAGTTCTTATGTTCTTCAATGCGTGCACTTATTCGTCTGTTGGTTTGTCCGATGTAGGTGGTGGGACAAGTGGTGCATGGGATTTCGTATACTCCTTGATTTTCTAATTCAATTTTATCTTTGGGGTTTCTAAGGATGGTGGATATTTTTCTGTTTGTGCAGAATGCTGTTTTGATGTTGTGTTTATGGAGGATCTTACTGATTCTGTCTGTGGTGCCTTTTATGTATGGGAGGAAGGCTTTGCCGTTTTCTTGTTCTTCGTCTTGGATTTTAGTGGGGGTTTCTTTTTGGATTAGGTTAGTAATCTTATTTCTTTGGAATCCATTGGATGTTAGTACATTGGTGAGAGTGTGTAGTTCACCTTAAAGCCACAGGACATGAAATTGACTTTAAAAATACCAGAACCATTGCCAAAAGTGAACATTTTAATAACAGAATAATCAGAGAAGCCATCGAGATAGAAAAACGCCCACACAGCATGAACAAGCGAGATGATACCTCCCGCCTACCAGCCATTTGGAAACCCGCCCTTATTGACAAACGACTCCCTAACACAAAAAATGATACCAGACCCACACTCACAAAAACCACACAGGATGTCACCACCACACATCCACGCAAAAAGCAAACCCAAAGCCACACCGATGATGAGGCACGACCACAAACCAGAAGCCAGACCAGAGCTGCATCATTAGCCACTTTAAAGCCCTCCAATCCATACATGAAGCAAACTGACACCCTCCATGAAAATGAGGCACGACCACAAACGCGAAGCCAAAAAATAGCAAGGCAGCCCAAAATCTTAAACCCCTCTGCAACTCAGACTAACCTGAGCACAACCAAACAGAACACTCCCCCAGCCAATCAGAGCACAGCCAACCCCCCAGCCAATCAGAGCACAGCCAACCCCCCAGCCAATCAGAGCACAGCCAAGCCCCTAACCAATCAGAACACACCTCCACCCAATCAGAACACAGCCAAGCTCCCACCCAATCAGTTCATACCCCCACTGGCAGTTAAAAGGAAGAAACAGCTAAGACCACACATTGCTGCTCGAAGCACGAAGCTGAAAACACCAGCCTGAAGATGACGAATGGGACTTCGTCGAAACGTCGCCAAGACACTTCCAATTTTACGCGGGAGAAAACCCGAACAACCAAAGACCTACATATATATATATATATATATGTATGTGTGTGTGTGTGTGTGTGTGTGTGTGTGTATTATATAATAATATATAATAAAGTATAATACAATTTATATAAGGCAATCAAATGATGGCTTAAAATAACAAAATAGTAAAATTATCAATATGAAATACATAGAACCATTATAAATTGTAACTATCATTGTATCTAGAGAAAATGTAAGGATGGAATGTATAGGAAAGAATAATACATAAGTTATTATGGTTTCAAAACTAAAAAAACTAAAAGAATATTAAACCAAACTACAGTCCAATTATAATGATTATCTATATCAGTGGTTCTCAACCTTTTTAATGCCGCGACCCCCAACCGGTCATAAGTCGAGGACTACTCAACCTGTAGTAAGTCGAGGACTACTCAACTGGTGCAGCACTGTTTGCAGAATGGGACTTTTGGCAGGCTCAGCAGGGCAGAGACAGCCTGGACAATTCCTATTGGCTTTTGAAAGCCAATAGAATTAGACTCTATTTAAGAGAGTCTATTCTATTGGCTTTCAGAAGCCAATAGAATAAAAGGGAGTAGCACAGCTAAGAAAAAGGGAAAAAAATGGCGGACTGCGTTGTTTGGCGACCCCCGTGAAATGGTCGTTCAACCCCAAATGGGGTCCTGACCCACAGGTTGAGAACCACTGATCTATATTGTTAAAATGTCTCTAGCAGCTAATAATGAAAATAAGACAGAAATAAGACTCAAGTGAAGGTATGGACAAAACACACTATTATGAAGTAGTGATTAAATGAACAGCTGCACTTGAAAAGTTTCCAAACAGAAAATACCTAGGAGTTGTTTACAAAAAAATAAGATGTATAATTTGTACAACAAACTATGAAATATATTTGGCTGCAATCATCAAAGTAGAACCAGATTGAGTTGATAGTAACAAATCGAGGTAGAAGGATTTAATGTGACCAGGTGATGAGTGGAAACAGTATTTCCTAGAAAGCATCAGCATAGAAGGAACAATACAATATAACACAATTGAGTGTTTCAGCTGCACCTCCACTGCATGGGTACAAACTCTATTCAAAAGGGGTGTTCTGGTATGTCATACACACCTCCATGACTGCTGTTGTAAGAGCATTGAACCTGGCCGAAGACAAAGCCTTCCTAAATTTAGAAGTTGTTATGCTATTGAGATATCTGGCTGAGAGAAGTAAATGTACAGAAAGACTCATAAGGATGTTTCTGCGCAGGAGTGACAAATCTGATTATAACTCTAAGGAGATGCCACATTGCTTAAGATCAGCTAGTGTATGTATGTAGTGCGATGGCTGCCTATGAGAAGCAGTAGGATTTTGATTTTTTATGTATTGCCTAACGCTGGAAGTCGTTAGCCATAATTAAAGGGACCAAGCTAGTTTGAAAAAAAGCTTACACTAATATGAGAGGATATGAATATAGGAGGAAGTTTCTATTTTGAATAGGCTGGATTCATGGCAAAACATCACGTTTGGAACGCAGCAGCATACTTGGAAGATAAACCTCAAGAACTTAGATTGAACTCTTTCAAGGGAAAAAAATGAGCTACAAGGGCACAAAAGGATGCCAAAGAGCAGCTGAGTTTGGATCTTGGACAAGAAAACTTTGAGCACTGCATGTATATGCTAGGCTCCTAAAAATATTGTAGAGCTGAAACTGTTTTCTGACATTGTTGACATGGGGCAGTTCTTTTACTAGAATGTGAGTATTATGAGGCTAGATTCTCCTAGTCAAAGAAGCCAATTATAATATCAAGGATTATTTATGAATACCTGCATTTTAATAGCTGCCTATTGCTAAATTCCACAACAGAATGCTACGCAAGGAAAGCTTCTAACAGTCATAAGAGACATAAAGATATTATATTTTTAAGAGATATAAACAGCCACAATGCAGACTGATACAGAGAGCTATGGGAACTGGGCCAGAAACCAGGGGATCCCCGAATTCTACTCACAAAGCTAGCTGGGTGATCCTGGGCCACTCATTCTCTCTCAATCCTAGGAAGGATAAAATGGCAATCCATTTCCAAAAAGAAACTGCCAAGAAAATTGCAGTTGCCAGGAGTCAGCATTGACTCAAAGGCACACATACACACACCTGCACACCTGCATGGAGGCCAATATAACATTCTTGGTTCCCTCACCTTAAGCTTGCTGAGTAGAAAAGAAGAGAGTAGAGAAAAGAGTTACTTCAGGATTAAAACTATATAATTATGTTCATCAAACCTTTGTTCTATTAGGTACAACTAACCCTCCTATCTATTTTGGGTTAATAGTCTAAAGATTATTTCAAGTTTACTGTACATGGTTGCTATCAGCAGAATATGTATAACATTAGCTTCATTGGCAAAAATTAACATTTCTAAGCAATACACCATCCACATCACAACCCATTGTAAGAAACAGGCAATTGATCTTCTGAACTTCCTAAAAAGACATGGAACACTATCTACTGTCCTCCTCCTAGAATGGGTGAACTAGCCCAACTCCGGAAAGAATTTAAAACAAGTAAATTACTTATCTAGTTCTTTGATCTCTGCCAAACTTCTTCGTAAGATGTTTTAAACACTAATTATCTTAAGCAAATTGCCTAAAATAATCAGGCAGGCAAGCAGATACAAAGACTGAGCAAGAAATAGGAAGCATCTGTCCTGTAAAATTCCCACAGTAATCATGGTAACCCTATAACTCACTTATGTGTCTTCGAGTTGGAAGATATATTGCCAACAAAAACTGATTTTGGCCCATTTTACTTTTTGACTAAGAGAGTACAGTAGCATTCAGGAGTCCCAATGTCTGGAAAAAAAACAACAACTCTGTTTCCCATGCCTATAAAGGAAGCCTTCAAGAATCTCCAAAAAGGAAAGGATGAAGTCTCTTATAGCTAGTCAGTCCACAAGGATGTTAGCTGCAACTCAATATACATTTTTGTTAAGTTTCCCAGAAAATAGCTTCCATCATATTAGACTACTATGAACAGCAAAATGGGGGGGGAGTAAAAAAAAAACAATTTTGTAATTTGCTTGTGTGCTTATGTTACTGTCCTGAAAGAATAAAAGAGTACAGCATAGCTGAGATGCAAAGGAATAGAGTAAATTTTGGGTCTAAATTTAAAATTTATTTTAAGGTTCCAAACATGTTTACTCCTTTTCTATATGGAGCACAGAAGGTCTGCCAATTTAAGCTTCTCTCAATCTCCACCTTTTTCATTTCCTTCCTATTTTATTTTTGACTTACACAGATTTTCCATACAATACACAACTGCAAGTTTAAAAAAAATGAAGTGACTCCCTTCCCCCTCATTGTTATGTCTGACTTTCAGACGGACAATTAAAACTCTTTTAGAATTTTGTATTGAATCGTCTTTAGTTTTTCCTTGGTACTAGTTTCTTTTTAGATTCTACTCAGTGCTTAAATTCAGCATTTGAATCTACACACTTTCTAAACAAAATATCACAAAAATATTTACTACATTCAGAATTAGCCTTTGGATTTTAAGGCTTTGTGGAAAATGCAGCTAGTGTTTTTATATTAATTCTTTCACAGAATATCAGATTAATAGTCACAGAATATCAAGAAGAAATAATAAAGGGAAAAAAATATAGGAATTTCTGTTTTGAGTTGCACTGCCTGAAAATTACATTTAAATGAACAGACTCTGAATTTTGTAGGCAAGTATGGAAAAAATGAAACTCGTGTGCTTCTTTTCCAAGTAGTTTATATGTTATATTCATATTTTCCCTTTCTTTCCAGAATAGTTAAATGATATGTGAGATATATTATTTTCTTACCCATAAACATCCTGCAAAGGGGCATGATGGCTCAGTGATTAAGACACTGGGCTTTTCGGTTGGAAAGCTAACAGCCCAGGTTTGAGACCTGAGCACCGGACAATGAGGTGAGCTCCTGGTCGTGCCTCTGTTCCTGCCCACCTAACAGTTCAAAAGCATGCAAATGCAAGTAGATAAATAGGTACCACTTTGGTGGGAAGGTAACATCGTTCTGTGACATATGCTGACCACGTGACTAGAGAAACGTTCTTCAGTGTTGGCTCAAATGGAGATGAACACTGCGCCCTATAGTCAATAACCACTAGCGGAGTAAAATCTGCAGGGACTCCTTTCTTTAATCATTCTGCAAAATATAAATTTGTGGCAGGCTCAGGTTCACTCAATGAGTTTCACCTACGAATGGTGATCTGAATCCACATGTTTCTACCCCAACTGAAGTTATATCCAATTATGTCAGCCTGTAATAAAATGGCAACCACATTAGATTCTTCCACATCTCTCTTCAGAGTCTAAAAACTCAAAGCTTGCTCTGGAGGCTTAGGAAATACTTTGTATTTGATATTTAGAGATTCAAAGTGATAGAAAGCAAAGGAAGTGCCACTGTATAAAGTCTACCTCTATACTGAACAATATTCTTTCATCTCTACAACACATTGATTGTATTTGATCAATCATCATACGGCTATTATATTTTGCCAGCTGTAGCAAACTTTCGGATAGTGAATTAACAAAGAACATACCTTTACTTTTTTTACTTTTGCCACTCTATCTTCAATTTCTACAATTATTGGTCTTCCCTCTGCATGCTCTCTGGAAATATAAGAATAAACAACAATTAAGGCGTAAGATTTTTTTAAATTAAAACCCAAATATGGCAACTTTAAAATCTCATTTAGAGGAACAGCACTTGAAAGTACTTGTGGGTTCTTCCCACACATTTTTGCATATTACATATATGCATATATGTAAACATCAAAAGTAACTAGTTAAAAAAAGACAGAGTCATCAAACTGACTAACCCTGTTTGTTAGTTCAGTTGGACCAATCCACATTCTAAGCGTAGGAAAAACACTTAAACAATCATAACAGGTGACATTATGTTGTAGGTCAGCGCAGCATCTATGAACCACTTTAGGTTGGTAGAGGCACACCCCTTCCCTTGGAATGCCAAGCATTTTCCTCTGCCACTATTCTTGTTTGTTTCCTTCCAGCAGAAAGAGCTTATTACTCAGCAGTGCTCAGCATCTGGGTGGATTACCCTGATGGCAGTAAAAGATACATAGGACATGTATTTGCAGTCATTTTAAAGCAGGGCATTTTGCAAAGAGAAACAATGGCTTATACAAGGGGTCCCCAACACCTGGTCCATGGACCAGTACTGGGCCGCGGCATGGCAGCAACCAGTCTGCACAAACAAGCAAAGTCCCATCCATGGGATGCTGGCAGTACACAAAACCACGACCCTCCAGTCTGTGGAAAAACCTCTCTCCATGGAACCGGTCCCTGGTGCCCCAAAGGTTGGGGACCTCTAGCTTATACTTCTCATCCTGACAGCCAGTTTGGTGCAGGCATGAAAGGCTAGAACTAGAGAGATTGGGAGCTTTAGTCCAATCTTTGCTACAAAGCCAGATGGGTGATTTGGGGCCAGTCACTCTCTCTCTCTCTCAATTTTAGAAGGAAGACATGGCAAGCTACTTCCAAAAATGCTGCCAGGAAAACTGCAAGAACCTAACTAAGCAGTTCCTAGGAGTCAAGACTGACTGGAAGACACAAAAACATATATCCTCATTAACCCATTTTGAGTCCTTCAGAGATGGGAAAGACTCTGAAGAAATACCAAAGAACAACAAGAAATCACTTCCAAGAGACATGGCAAGTGACTGCTGTCATATCTGTCAGTTGCAGCAGCTGACTCCAAGCTGAAGAGAAGACAGGTAAAGGAGGTGTTCTTCTTCTCTGCTGCCCTTCATCAGCTTATCTTCCATACAAAATGCTAACATAATCCAGGAGCAGGTTTTGACACACCGCTTTGACACCGTGCCTGTCAAATCCTTGTTCTTCCTCAACCCTTACTAAGTAGAATTGCTGGTGGGTGCATCCATCTGATCAGAAGGTAGGGAAACAAAATCAAAGGAATCTGGCAATCCCTGTCTGCAATATGCATTTTATATACCCAGTAATGAGAAAGCAAATTTTATGCCAGAAGAAGCACTCACTCTAAATGAACTCTAAGACTCCATCCCTCACTTATACTCATTAATTTACATTATTTCAAGTTTCTTAAAATCCTTTTGGTCCTGTCAGGGTCTTCATGGGTCTTCATGACTATGAGCTTGGCTACCTGTTTGTTAGATCTATGTGCCTCCTGGGAGGAGACAAGTGGTTGGGTTTTGCCGATGATGAACTCTTCCCTTGAGAGAGAAGGTTATCCCTCCATCTCTTAAGGAGGAGTTAGTTAGCACCTCTCCGAAAAAAACATCACTAGACCTGACCCTACTGGGCAATTCATTCAATATTCAACTTTTCCTTTTTGGGAAAGGTTGTTGAGAAAGTGGCCACCAAGAGCCTCAGAGAAAGATTATCTGGACCATGTTCAGTTTAGTTTTCGGACCTGGGCATGGTACTGAACTAGCATTGGTGGTGCTTTGGATGACCTCTGATGTGAGCGGGCAGGGGGGAAGGGGTGGTACATAAATTCTTGCTCTTCTTGATGGCTTTCAATATAATCAACCATTGTAACCTCCAGCACCAACTATAGGGGTTGTGGGTGGGCAGTAATGTATTGTTATCCTCCTTCCTCTGGTGCTAATTCCAGTTGGTGTTGATCAGGAGTGAAAATTTAGATCATGCTGCTGCTGCAAAGGTCGTAAGTGTGAAAAATAGTCATAGGTCACTTTTTTTCAGTGCTGTTGTAACTTTGAACAGTCACTATATGAATTATTGTAAGTCTAGGACTAACAGTAATTTTTTCTGCCAGCCAATGTTCTGTGTATACTGTACACAGCAAAATCTTTTCATCATTCTTACGAATACATCCTATTATCAGGGGTGTCAAACTCAATTTCATTGAGGGCCGCATCAGCATTGTGGTTGCCCTCAGGGAGCCGGGTGGGTGTAGCCAGGATGGGTGCAGCCTACTGGGTGGGCGTGGATGGAGTGGGTATGGCCAGCTCTACAATGTTTGCGTCAAGGGTGCCTGTGGGGGCCTGGGCAAGAGTGGGATAGATCTGAGGGTCTCTGGCAGAAGGGGGTTGGACCAGGGCAAGTGCCAAGGCATGGTCCACTGGAGGAGCCTCACTGTTCCTCTCAGGCCATGCGCGGGGGGGGCTTATGGAGCTAAGATTGAATGCATTTCAGCATAGATGGCCACCACAAAATTGTACATTGGCTCCCAGCTGGCCCGGGGGGGTGTTCCCTCACTGTTTCCAGGATGGTTTCGCGGGCTACATGAAACCACTTCACGGGCCGCATCTGGCCCCCGGGCCTTGTGTTTGACATGTCTGCTATTATCATTCTGTCAGACTTCACTAGACATGGCAATGTCAATTCTTCACAAAATCAAGCCCACATCTAGTAACAGTAAAAATAGTTGAAGCTTCAGGGATCTGGCATAAAGATTCAAGCTGCTTTATTGCAGGCAACAAAAAAGACATGTCTGTCTGTCTGTCGCCTGGGTAGTGCAAGGCATAGGAATCAAAACCTTAAATTCTAAGCTACTTCCTCCCAGCCTTTCTTGTCAAGAGACTTTTTGCTATTCTTTTCCCAACCCCGAGAGTTAGAAATATCTCTTTAATGTTTTCATAATGTTTTCCATAAGTTCCATCTAGTCTGGAAATTGTTGATTCCCTTTACCAGTTTCAGTCTTTATATGTTCACACAAGCTAATACATAAACCATATGTATTATGTTTGCCACTATTCCAAACATAAGCCATAGTTTATAGATCAATCCCAGATGTTTCACTTAGCCTGCCCAGGCAGAAATTATGGCTGGGTTCTCATAACTAGCTAAGTTGTAATGTGGCTTGTTTTATGTGGCCTTCTGTGAATCTTCCCATCAAGATTTATAAAATATATAATCCATTTCAGTGTGCTGTAGAGACCCAGCTAACTGCAATTTAGTCAATAAACCCTAAGTAAGCAATTCATTGTTTTTTTCAAACTTGGCAACTCTCAGATGTGTGGACTTCGACTCCCAGAATTCCCCAACTAGAATGGTGTAAACACTTATATGAGCACAGCTGGAGATTTAGGACTTTTTCTATAAAGAAGCTTCAAGCTTTTCTTTTCTTTATTTGTATCTGTTTATTCTCCTTAAGAAAGCTTAAGGTAGTACATGCAGTAACTGAAAGTATAGTATTTAGAAAGCTGCACTGCTTAAGTTCTACACATAAAAATGAACAAAAATTAGTATTTTAAGATGTTTCTTTGCTTCTGCCAATTAAAGCTTAACTGCCTTATAATGTCAACATAACAGTGCAAGGCTGAGAAAGTATCTTGCCTATAACAATGAAAAATTATTTATAATGGCCAAGTGTCAGAAAACATGATGTAGCCATTGAGCTGCACCCAAAACAAAGGCCTGACAGTACACAGACTGCATCTGTTTTACTTTGTTATTCCCTCTCTTCTCCAGAAAAGGGATTATATTATTTGTCACACAGATTTTTATACAACTCCAAAGTTTTCTTTCTCCTATCCTCACCCAAACTCCACAAAACACATGCTCTTAATTATTTTATTATACATACATGTTTGTACAGCAGGCATCACCAATGTTTATGTGAGCTGAATCTGCAGTACTATAATTTTGTAAATCAAAATTGTTCAGTAATAGATAAGCGTTAGGTTTGAGGATATGTGGAATTACTTAATAATGAAGCTCAAGCCACAAAGCAGGGAAAGAAGATCAGGTAGGAAAATTATAGAGGGTTAAATCAGGGGTCCCCAACCCCAGGTCCATGGACCAGTACCGGGCCACAGCATGCCAGCAACCGGGCTGCACAAACAAGCAAAGCCCCATCTGCGAAATGCAAGCAGCATACAAAACCATGCACCCTCCGGTCCACAGAAAAACCTCTCTCCACGGAACTGGTCCCTGGTGCCCAAAAGGTTGGGGACCTCTGGGTTAAATGACTCATCATTGTAAGGTCAACCTCAAATTAGCTATAGTTTAAATTGAAAAACAAGGTCTTTCATTATTAAATAAAAGAAATAGATGGGATAATTCACTCCAGTACTGAATCTGTCCAGCGGAAGTGAGCGCTAGAAGAATTCTGAAATTGTTCAGTCTATGTGGGAAAAGGGTACTCTGCTTGCTTTTTGAATATTTTGACAATAACAAACTGAGCCTAAATAAGTACTGTATAGGTAATCCTTGATTTATGTCCATAATTGAGCCCAACTTTTATGTTGCTCAGCAAGACAGTTATTAAGTGAATTTTGCCCCATTTTATCTTTCTTGTCACAGTTAAGTGAATCATTGCAGTTGTTAAGTTAGTAACTGTTAGTGAACTTTGTTGTTCCATTGACTTTGTGTCAGAGGGTTGAAAAAAAGGTGATCACATGACCCCAGGATAATGCAACCATCATAAATATGAGTCATTTGCCAAGTATCTGAATTTTGATCACATGACCATGGGGATACTGCAACGGTTGTAAGTGTGAAACATGGTCATAAGTCACTCTTTCAATGCTGTTGTAACTTTGAACGATCACTATATGAACTGTTGTAAGTCAAGGGCTATCTGTATTCAAAAATAAGGCCAGTACTTATAAAAGCATGGAAAAGATGACATAAAATTATTAGCAACAAAAATGTACAGAACAGGGCAGAGATGATTGGGAAGTTGATGAATAGCACCCAGTTTCAAACTGTGACAACATGTGACATATTTCACAAAACATCCATTCAAGCAAAGGAAGATAGATGGAAGAATCACATTTTCTCATTTTTGAAAATGGTAATAGTCTTTTAAGGATCTGGATCTCCACAAATAACAAAGGTATTTTATTGTGTCATAAAGTGGAAAACTTTTCATGTTCCTTGGAAATACATTTAGTTATCTAGCCTGAAATCATGATAATTAATAATTCTGATTTCAATGACAGATCCCCAAGGATGATATAAGATTGCCTTGACATAACACACTTATAGTTAATTCAGTCATGGTTTACTATACACAACCCAATTTTCATACAACCCATTTGACCACTAATCACATGGTTTGGGTTTACACACAGCACTCATTTGTTTCAGGATACTATAAACACAGTTGAAAAGTATTCCATAGAAACAAAGCATAGATTAAATCTTGGGAAAAATGTTTTGGTGTATTCAATATTACTAGAAAGCACATATAGAAAATGCACTATATTTCTTAAAAGCACCGAAAGAAGAGAATATTTGTAGCTCTGGGTTGAACATTAAGTTCTGCTTAGCTGTCACAGCCTTTGCACGTTTTCTTAACCAAAAGCAGGCTTCGCCTTGTTTGGTCATGTATGGTAATTCCCTTTTCTGCACGCTACACTTTAGGGACAGTCTCGCTTCAACAGCAACCGACCTCCTCGCAATCCATTGAGACTCTCACTTCCCACGTTCCCAAACGTGGAGAAGCAAAACGCACCCCACTTTAATATTAACACAAGCTAACGGCGGCTCCTAGGCAAGCCTAGCAAACCTTACTCTCCCTAAAGCTCAGAGGAGAAAGGGTGCAGCTGCGCTGAGCAACTCAAGCCGAGCTTTTGATCAGCTGGCGCAGGCACGTGTGGACGCGAGTCCACGCGTTCGAGGCTTCCCTCTTTTCACTCCAAAGCCGGTGCCTCACCTTTTGCTGAGAGGCCGGACTCGCACAGCTACTTTGACGTTCGCCATGACCTCTCGGATCCCGGGGAGAAACGGCGCCGCTTTGGCCGTCCGAGCCCCGGCTCCACATCACCCCGCTGCTCCTCAGCCGTTGCTCAAGCGCTCCCCGAAGAGCCCCCGGCGGAGAAAGCAGCGCCGCCGCCGCCCGACCCCGCCCGCCCGTTCTTTGGGGGGGAGGCCTGCCCGCTTGGCAAGAGCAGAGGAAACGGGGAGGGGCGCCTTGGGCTGCTTGCGCCACAGGCTCTCCTCGCGGCTTCGGCTCCTTTCGATTTTCGGATGGGCGACAAAATGGCCCGTTTCTTAGCGCTGAAGCCGAGGAAGAAACGCTGGGGCGGTTTTACCCGGAGCGGAAAGATTGCAGTTTTGGGTTGCTGATCTCATGACCCACCCTGGAAAATGAACAAAACGACGCGAGGAGCCTGATTCCGCTGTGTTTGTCGTGGGCTCGCTCGAAAGACAGAACCACGTTGCGGCTACAACCTGGTCGTTTTATAATGGGGTTGGGAAGAGGACAAATGGCTGACCTATATAATAAGAAAGGGGGACGGACAAGCAGTTTGAGCAGCCGTTTGGAGGACAGCGAAGTAGGATGTCCCTAGGCTTGTAAGCCTTCGGTTTACAAAGGCTCTTAAAAGGACGGTGAACATAAACGGTTTGCCTCACTATTAGATCGAGTACCGGAGACAACTTGTAAGGATGCGAGCGAGCATCAGTGTTCGCTTAGCTCCCGAAGTTATAACGAGGTTTGCTTAGTTTGGCACAGCACGTCGTGTGGATTAAGACCCCTCTTGTCCAGGGAATTTCACCGACTCGGGTTAGCCACTGTGCCTCTGACCCAGGGCCATCGTGGTCCTGGAAGGGGGTGTTAAATCCAATCTGGTTAGGTTTTGGCCCAATTGCTACTCCAGAGAAAATCCTCCCTGTATAGGGCCCAGCAACCATGTGAATGGTGATTAATGGCTTAATTTCATGAATGTGGCCAGAAAACTAATCCGTTATTTATCAGATGTCCCCGTAAACCATTGACTCTGCCTGAGTCAATATGACACTCGAAATCACTGTGAGTTGGGCAGCCATATAAATATATTAAATAAATATCATTGTTCATTTCTGAAGCTGTATTCTAGATAGCTTTATTAGCCATGCATTCCATCAAACAATGTTTGTCTTTTATAATGGTGTGCCTAAGATGTATGCATGTTTGTCATGAGGATAGTATGTTTCCCCTAGATTACTTTTAGATCAACTTTACATAATTATGTATTGTCTATTAAAATATGATTTTAGAATATGAATTAATTCAATTTATTCCAAATCTCTATCAGAAGATGTTCAAATTAATTACTAGACCTAAACTTAAGGAAGCAAAAATTTGCTTAATTTCTAGATAACAGCAAATTTATAGAAGTCTTGTATTTTTTGCTGTCATGTTTTTAATTTTTAAATTAATTGTATTGCTTTTAGTACTCAGTGAAATAAAGCCTGTAAACAATCAAAAAGAAAAAACATAAAAGTAGAAGGCAAAAATGCAAATTAAATTTAAATTTTAAAAAACTGGCAAACAGTTGTATTTTACAGCTCAGAAATTGACATCACTGCAGACCCTGCAACGTAGCAGGAATAACACAAAGAACAAGAAGATAGAAATCAAGATCATATCAGGATATTGCCCAGTCTTCCCACTGTGTCAATAAAGAACCAATTTTAGAGTGATTTGGTTTATTAGTCTTTTCAGGAACACATAACAATATTATTTTGTAATAGTAAACAAGAACATGTCATTCATAAATACAGTTCAGCCACACGTTAACATTTAATTCTGTTGTTTGACCTAGTATGTAAAACTAGGTTAAAATTAATAACTCATAACGCACCTTCAAAGTTATTGCATCTATAATATTAATGAATAGGTATATATTTTGAACATTCACTGAGGTGCTCAACCTATTTTTGTTGCCTTTCAAATAAACAATATATCTGAAGATTGCATATGATGTTTCCCACTCTTATAAAAGGCTTTGTCTCTTTTCCTCAATCTATTTAACTGCTACAGATAGTCCTAAATTAAGGATAATTTGTTCAGTGCTGATTCAAAGTTAATGATGGTGTGGAATGAATGGTATTTATGCCTGGTCGCAGCACCCCAGCAGTCATGTGATCAAAATTGAGATGCTTGGCTGCAGCAGCAAGAAAAAAAAATGGTGATGTTCATCTATGGGGGATAGAGATTGGCAGGTAGAGGTTCTCCTGGACTCTCAACTGCTGCTCAAAGAGCAGGTGGCAGTTGTGGTTAGGAGAGTCTTTGCATAATGTTGTGTAATGCACCAGTTGCATCCTTTCTTGGATTGGGAGTCCCTGCACTCAGTCACTCAAGCCCAGGAATCTCATGCTTGGACTATAGCAATGTGCTCTGCATGAGGCTACCCTTGAGTATTTGGAAGCATTAGTTGGCACAAATGCAGTTTCACAGACGTGCATTCTGGGAGGTCTATGTTAACACTGCTGTTCCACGAACACTGGTTATCAGTTTCCTTCTGAGTCCAATTCAAGGAGTTTGTTCTTAATCTTTAAAGCCCTTCATGGCATAGGTCCAGGTTATGTGGGGAGCCATCTCACCCTGATGGGATTAGCCCAGCCCACCCATGCTGGTAGAAGAGGCATGCTACAGACCCCTCTTGGTCAAGGAATTCCAGCTGGCAGGGCCCAAGAGAAGACTGTTCTATTGAGACTTCCATCCTTTGAAACCTCATTTCCCCCCCCCCCCAAGTTGAGATATACAGCAACCCTTTCAGCTTTCCAAAAGGGCACAAAGACCTGGCTTTGCCAGCTAGCCTGGGCACTAATGGAGTGGCATCTTGGAGATGGTTAATGGACTATGATAAGACTCCACCTCCTCCCTACGTGCATCTTGCTCCCTCCCCAGCTTTGTCAATTTTTAAATCAAATTTAAAGTTACTAATATTTTATACTGAGGTTTTATTGAGTGTAAGCCACCTAGAGTCGGCTTTAGGAGAGATGAGTGGCATATAAGTTTGATAGATAGATAGACTTGGTCAGGTTAGCATTCAGGGTCCTGAAGGAGGATTTCATTTAATTGACAGGATATAACTATTGGGACCAACCACTGTTTCTAATTGATCTGGAGCTCAAAAGCAGAGGCCAACTCTTCAAAAAAAAAAATGAGGGGACAGTGGGTTAAGTACTTCACACTTTCTTGTATTTGTTAGAAGATGCCAAGTACATTTTGCACTATAAAATTATTTTGATACTCCCATCTGTTATGATAATTTCTTTAACTGGAGATAATTGTTCTTTTTAAGGTGATTGTGACAGTTTGATTTGCTGTTATTTCTATTTTACAATCTGCTGTTAATACCAAGTTGCACAGCTTTATTTAAAACTATTCAGTAAGTAGTCTGTGAAGTTCAAATTAAAGCAGCAGAAATCCAAAGTAAGCATTCTACATGACAGTTAATTACTAATATCAAAAATAATTTTAATTATATTTAATAAAAACAGTTCTCTGCAAATCTATTCAGGCTGTTACAGCACAACAAACACAATAGAAAATACAATACATTTTTATATAAGAGTATATAATAGCCAAGAATCACAGGTAAAACCAAGCCTTGTTTTAGTGTTATATAATATAAATTATGCCCCCTAGTGACAAATATCAGTATTCCAAAAGGAAGGATTTCTGACTGTACATTGCTGTTGCAGCCTGTCATTCGTGGTATTTTATTATTGTGAGTGCGGCCAATTTAATTTATGGTTTGCTCAGGAAACACAACACAGTATTTTTTTTTCTGCTGATCACTAATACTTAAAGAAACTGTTTTAAAACTTCCGTTATATTTAACACTTAAAATAAAGCTTCTTTCAAATTCAACATAATTCCTGGTGATTTCACAGATACATCTTTGTAATTTTCTTTAAAAGAATACAGTCCAGTCTTTTCAAGAAGCTATGTGTATGTTAACTAATAATTTAGTTTTTGAGGAAAGTTCATTACTTGTAAATTAAATTGTATTTAGGATTTGAGATTGCAATCCCAAACATGAGGATATGAATGCTATTGAATTTTAGCATAGAAATCTGCTTAGTCACAAGCTACCTTTTTACTATTTTCAGTCAGTCTAGGTAGGGACTGAAAACTTAAGTAGGGTCAATTAGGTTAGTACTTGGATAATAAGACTATAAATATACCAGCACTATAAATTAAATTGGAAAGATAAAAACTTGTCCCAGAAAAAGGAGTTGGCAATCCACTTCCATACTGTTGCCACAAAAAGCACACATCACAGAACATCACAAGTTTACCTTCAAGGGCCTTATTTGTTTCTGCTGAAATATGCTTTAAATGACAGAACTGGAGAATTAAACCCTAATGCCATATTTGGGTCTTCAGATACAACAAACAATAGTTTTACAATTACTAAATCAGTCTCTAGACTTACACAATGCTAATCAAACCAAGGTTAATATCCCAGTGACTTAAGAGACATAGGATAGCCATCTGCCTGATATGGTTTAATTTGGATTCCTGGACAAAGCAAGGGAGTCAGATCAATGACCTACGGCAGACATGTCAAACACAAGGCCCAGGGGCCGGATGCAGCCCGCGACATGGTTTCATGTGGCCCGCAAAGCCATCCTGGAAATAGTGAGGGAATGGCCCCCGCTGCCTTGGCCCCATCCCAGGCTGGCTGGGAGCCAATGTACAATTTTGTGGTGGCCATCTATGCTGAAACGCATTCAATCTTAGCTCCACAAGGCCGTCTGGAAACAGTGAGGAACCAGCCCCTGCCTCATCGGCCCCATCCCCTGGGTGCCTGCTGGGGAGGTGTCACCTTTTGTGAGGAATGAAGAAATGCACCATTGCCTGGAAGTGGCCAGCAAATGGCCCTACTTCACATATCCAACTTGATGGGCTCCAGGGGAGGGGTTTCGTCAGGCTCTTCCAGTGGACCATGCCTTGGAGCTTGCCCTGGTCCCACCCCCTTCTGCCAGAGACCCTCAGATCTGTCCCACTCCTGCCCAGGCCCCCACAGGCATCCTTGACACAAACGATGTAGAGCTGGCCATGCCCACCCAGTATGCCACACCCACTCCAGCCATGCCCACCCAGGCTGCACCCACCCTGGCCACACCTACCCGGCCCCCCGAGGACAACCGCAATGCTGATGCAGCCCTCAATGAAATTGAGTTTGACACACCTGACCTACGGGCTTTTTCCAATTATCTGGAGGTCTAGGCTGAAAGGAAATGCTCAGCATATTCTCAGGTTTCGCTGCTTACATTTACTAGAGCAGTATTTTCTTAAGTAGTATAAAAATGAAAACTCTTGAAAATACCCAAGAAAGCAAACAAATGGCTCATCATTGTTGTTGTTAACTGCGAAGTCGTGTCCGACCCATCGTGACCCCATGGACAACGTTCCTCCAGGTCTTCCTGTCCTCTACCATCTTCTGGAGTCCATTTAAATTCACACCTACTGCTTCAGTGACTCCATCCAGCCATCTCATTCTCTGTCGTCCCCTTCTTCTATTGCCCTCAATCTTTCCCAGCATTAGGCTCTTCTCCAGTGAATCCTTCCTTCTCATTAGGTGGCCAAAGTACTTGAGTTTCAACTTCAGGATCTGGCCTTCTAAAGAGCAGTCGGGGTTGATCTCTTCTAGGACTGACCGGTTTGAACGCCTTGCAGTCCAAGGGACTCGCAGGAGTCTTCTCCAGCACCATAGTTCAAAGGCCTCAATTCTTTGGCGCTCAGCCTTTCTTATGGTCCAACTTTCACAGCCATACATTGCAACTGGGAAAACCATGGCCTGGACTATACGCACTTTTGTTGGCAGGGTGATGTCTCTGCTTTTTAGAATGCTGTCTAGATTTGCCATAGCTTTCCTCCCCAGGAGCAAGCGTCTTTTAATTTCTTGGCTGCAGTCCCCATCTGAGGTGATCTTGGAGCCCAGAAAAATAAAATCTGTCACTACCTCCATTTCTTCCCCATCTATTTGCCAGGAATTGAGAGGGCCGGATGCCATGATTTTGGTTTTCTTAATGTTGAGTTTCAAGCCAACTTTTGCACTCTCCTTCTTCACCCGCATCAAGAGGCTCTTTAGTTCCTCTTCACTTTCTGCCATTAGAGTGGTATCATCTGCATATCTTAGGTTGTTGATATTTCTCCCGGCAATCTTAATTCCAACTTTTGATTCATCTAGCCCTGCCTTTCTCATGATGTGCTCTGCATATAAGTTAAATAGGCAGGGCGACAGTATACAGCCTTGCCGGACTCCTTTTCCAATTTTGAACCAATCAGTGGTTCCGTGTTCGGTTCTCACTGTTGCTTCTTGACCCACATATAGGTTTCTAAAGAGACAAATGAGATGGTCTGGTACTCCCATCTCTTTAAGGACTTGCCACAATTTGTTGTGATCCACACAATCAAAGACTTTTGCATAGTCAATGAAGCAGAAGTAGATGTTTTTCTGGAACTCCCTAGCTTTCTCCATGATCCAGCGTATGTTGGCAATTTGATCTCTAGTTCCTCTGCCTCTTCGAAATCCTGCCTGTACTTCTGGTAGTTCTCGATCCACATACTGCTGGAGTCTAGCTTGTAGGATTTTAAGCATAACTTTACTAGCATGTGAAATGAGTGCAATGGTGCGATAGTTTGAACATTCTTTGGCATTGCCTTTCTTTGGAATTGGAATGTAAACTGACCTTTTCCAATCCTGTGGCCACTGTTGAGTTTTCCAAATTTGCTGGCAAATTGAGTGTAGCACTTTTACTGCATCGTCTTTTAAGATTTTGAATAGCTCAGCTGGAATACTGTCACCTCCACTAGCTTTGTTGTTGCTCAGATTTTCTAAGGCCCATTTCACTTCACATTCTAGGATGTCTGGTTCGAGGTCAGTGACCATCTCATTGTGGTTATCTGGGATGTTAAGCTCATTCTTGTATAGTTCTTCTGTGTAGTTTTGCCATCTCTTCTTAATCTCTTCTGCCTCTGTTAGGTCTCTGCCATTTTGGTCCTTTATCATGCCCATCTTTGCATGAAACGTTCCCTTCATATCTCCAATTTTCTTGAAGAGATCTCTGGTCCTCCCTATTCTGTTGTTTTCTTCTATTTCTTTGCACTGTTCATTTAAGAAGGCATTCTTATCTCTTCTAGCTACTCTCTGGAATTCTGCATTCAATTGGGTGTATCTTTCTCTTTCTCCTTTGCCTTTCGCTTCCCTTCTTTCCTCAGCTATTTGCAAAGCTTCCTCAGACAGCCATTTTGCTTTCTTGCATTTCTTTTTCTTTGGGATGGCATTCTGTCTATCAGATCCAGTTCCTTAAATCTATTTGTCACCTCTACTGTATATTCATCAGGAATATGATTTAGTTCATACCTGAGTGGCCTAGTGCTTTTCCCTACTTTTTTCAATTTAAGCCTAAATTTTGCAACGAGAAGCTCATGATCTGAGCCACAGTCAGCTCCTGGTCTTGTTTTTACTGACTGTATAGAGCTTCTCCATCTTTGGCTGCAGAGCACATAGTCAATCTGATTTCTATGTTGACCGTCTGGTGATGTCCATGTGTAGAGCCGTCTCTTGGGTTGTTGGAAAAGAGTGTTTGTTATGACCATCGTATTCTCTTGACAAAATTCTATTAGCCTGTGCCCTGCTTCATTTTGTACTCCAAGGCCAAACTTGCCTGTTATTCCGGTTATCTTTTGGCTTCCTACCTTAGCATTCCAATCCCCCATGATGATAAGGACATCATTTTTTGGTGTTAATTCTATAAGGTGCTGTAGGGCTTCATAGAACCGGTCAATTTCATCCTCTTCAGCACCAGTGGTTGGGGCATAGATTTGGACTACTGTGATATTGAATGGTTTGCCTTGGATTCGAATAGAGATCATTCTGTCATTTTGAGGATTGTATCCCAGTATTGCTTTTCCTATTCTTTTATTGACTAT
Organism: Crotalus tigris; assembly: GCF_016545835.1. NCBI lineage: Eukaryota > Metazoa > Chordata > Lepidosauria > Squamata > Viperidae > Crotalus > Crotalus tigris. Next base: position 789,462 of record NW_024096464.1, on the reverse strand, counting down.
GAAGGCTACTCCATTTCTTCTGAGGGATTCTTGCCCACAGTAGTATACCTGATGGTCATCTGAGTTAAATTCACCCATTCCTGTCCATTTTAGTTCGCTGATTCCTAAGATGTCGATGTTCAGTCTTGTCATCTCTTTTTTGACTACGTCTAGCTTGCCTTGATTCATGGATCTTACATTCCAGGTTCCTATGGAGAAAAAATCTTTACAGCATCGGACTTTCCTTTCACCACCAGATATATCCACAGCTGAGCGTCCTTTCGGCTTTGGCCCAGTCGCTTCATTCTTTCTGGCGCTACTAGTACTAGCCCTCTGCTCTTCCCCAGTAGCATATTGGACACCTTCCGACCTGAGGGGCTCATCTTCCAGCGTCATATCTTTTTTCCTTTTAGTACTGTCCATGGGGTTTTCATGGCAAAGATACTGGAGTGGTTTGCCATTTCCTTCTCCAGTGGATCACATTTTGTCAGAACTCTCTGCTATAACCTGTCCGTCTTGGGTGGCCCTGCACGGCATAGCTTATAGCTTCATTGAGTTACGCAAGCCCCTTCGCCACAACAAGGCAGTAATCCATAAAGGGGGGCTCATCTTAGAAAACCCAGAGTTCTCACTTGAGGCACAAATAATTGGGTTGAAAATTTGGACACACTATGCAAAGATCTAGCTCTTTGGAGAAGGCTGTAATGCTGGGAAAGGTGAAAAAAAGAGAAGAGAATGACCAGCAGTAAGGTGGATGGACTCAGTTACAGCGGTGATGAGTGCACTAGCACCAGCTGCATAGAACTCTTTAAGCATTGTGACTTTTTGTATTATGTGAACCTTAGACAGCTCATATTTTTAGTTTCCGAAAACCAAATATATTACAAATGCTGGTTTCTAAAAATCTCAAATAGTGGCTGTTGCAGATTTTATAATAAACAACATATTTCTTAATATACATCACCAACACAATATGAGCAGAAAGGAAGGAGGATGCAAGGTAGCAAGTTGACATTTTCACTTACAAGCTCACACTTTGAACTGTTATTGACAGACATCTGGATCAAATAAGCAATGAAGCCAAAGTTAGCTTTTTAAATTTGGTTTATTTGCTTGCTAAAAATAACATATATACCTAAAAGAGATGTTATTTAAGACAGTGTTATTACAACCTTTCCTTAAAACATTCCTCAGGCACTTAAGAGAAATTCTCAGTAATTTAATATCTGCCACCAGTTTCCATACAACACTAGTTCCATATATAAATATTCCTTTCAGAATCTAGATGCAAATAGTTATACATCTGAAAACAAGAATAAAATGCATGTGTATTTTATTAAAAAATTGTTATCCTTGGAATAGGAAAAGAGAAAAATAAATGTATTATCGTATGCTTTTGAAAGAACAATCTAATCCAGCAATCAGTTGTGTATTTTCAAAGATTTCTTTTTGTTTCTCTCTCCACTCCAAGATTTGTTCTGCCAGTTCTTCGATCTCTGTTACCAATAAGTCCATCTTTGCTAATGCACTACTCTGTAATATAATATGAAAATAAATATTTCAATAGTATTTGGTAAGATTTCAACATCTTGAAAGCTAAAAAAAGCTCAAAGCTACTGTAATTTTATTAATATATACTAATTTATTCCATACACTGTTTGAGAATAAGAAAAGTAGTAAAAAATAATATCTTTTCATTTCAGGAGGAAGTATAGCATGAAATGAAGTACTGTAGCAATTTGCATTTCCCCAAAGCATTTCCCTTATGTTTTTTCAGGTTACAAAACTATCATGTAGTACAGGGCTTTTCAACCAGTGGTATGGGTACCACCTGTGGTACATTGGAACCTGGCAGGTGGTACGCAACCATCCTAGAAAAGTGGTAGCGGGGGAGGGGAATGAGCTGAATTGGTGGCAGCACCGCACAAGCCTGAGCAAGAGACAGCTGGAGCTGCAGGGCTGTCAGAGCTCAGCGGAAGCGCCAGGATCAGTGCTGCTTTCCAGCTGATTGGCGCTTTTTCAGGGCTCAGCGGAAGCGCCAGGATCAGCGCCAGGCTGCAGCTGGAGCTTGGCACTGATCCTGGTGCTTCTGCTGAGCTCTGAACAAGCGCCGATCAGCTGGAATGTTGCAGCATCTCCAGGGTCTTGTGATTTACATTCAGATGCTTGGCAACTGATTCGTATTTATGACAGTCACAGTGTCCCAGGGTCATGTGAAGTGACAAAAATCTGCTGCAACCATCCAGCAGACAGGGGGAATAAAAACCAAACACCCCCCACCCCACCCCCACTGCCGATCCTCAACAGAAATGGTCACAACAATGAAAACTTCGGACAGGAGGAAGAGCGCCGCCAGGTGGGCAGGCAGGTGTCTTGCTCGGCTGTTGCTTGGGGAGCACTTTTTTCAGTGCCATTGTAACTTCAAACAGTCACTAAGCAAAATGTTGTAAGTCAAGGACTACCTATACTTTATCACTTTTTTCTTTCTTTCTTTTTTTTTTTTTTGGTCATCAAGTTTTTGACACCTTGCTAAGCGACTGGTGGTACTCAGATGTTGCCATATCCTAAAAGTGATACAATAGGTGAAAAGTTTGAAAAGCCCTGATGTAGTAGTAGACTGGTACTATATTTTGAGATTAAGAAATAAAGATGTTCTTAGTATTATCCAAAAAGCTGAACTTGTAAATTGTCCTTAAGGAAAAAGAAAGACTATTAGTGAAATGTTAAAATATTTGCTACTTACCATATTTCTAATATTTTCAGGTATTTGAGGGATTCTTCTTATAGTAAGAAAGTGGGATTCTAATTTTTCAATAAAAACTACTGCCAGTGCCAGCAATTGTACCACATCTCTAAAGTACAAGCAAAGATGCATTATTCCATATTCAGTAGTTTGAGAAGTTTTAAGAATCTTTGGATTTTATTTCTAAATTCTCCCCTATTTAAACATGGATTTAAAAATTATACCAACTTACTATATAAAGACAATAAACATTGTTAAACCTGAAATATACCCCAGTCAAGACTGAACACCCTATTTTTTGCAAAAAAAATCAATATGTCTAAAACCTTAGGAGAAAAATTTTAAAAAATGTTTTTGTTTCTATTTTTTCAACAAAAGTCTCTGAAGAATCATACCAGGGTATTAATATAAAAGCTTAAAATAATTCTAAATAGCAAAATCTAAGTTAAAACTATTTAAAAAGAGACCAAATGCTTCTATAAATAAGTAAAAATGTGAATAACTAAGTATTCATATACCCCTTTCAAATGTACAGAGAAGATTGTCAAACTTCTCAAGGAAAGATCCTCTCCCAAAGCTTAGCCATTAACACCTTCAACAGGGATGGGCCAGAGAGTTGGGCCTCTAAGGCAGATCTCAAAACAGAAGAGGGTTGATATAGGCTCAGTAATGGTTTAAAGCAGGGGTGTCAAACTGGCGGTCCATGGACTGGATGCATCACACACAGGCCACGCCCACCCCGGCTCCGCAAAGGCAAAAAATGTTGCGATGTCACATGATGCAATCAAGTTTGACACCTGTTGTTTAAAGTAATGTGCCCAGACTATTTAGAGCTGTAAAAATGAATACCAACCATATAAGGTGTGCCATGAAACAAACAGCACAATAAATATCAAAATATGATGCACACCAGTGATCTCTTTGATGTGCTCGTAGACTATATTTTCATACTATGTATTTGATTAAATGAGAAATTGATAAAAAATCCAGCACAACCATAAAATGTAGCTGATAGAAGCTGTTTTCTGATGTTAAAAATAGGCCTTTGGGTTCTTCTCATTCAGGAGCTAAGATAAAAATGTGTGTTTTACAAATACCAGCAGATTGTCACTGTACATTATTATTATTCGCCTGTACAAAGGGAAAGGTAGCAAGAATGAATACAAACTTTACAGGGAAACGTGTTTGGCAGAAATGTTAAGAATGCAAGGGTGGGTTGAAAAATAGTGAATCCAATGCAGTCAATACAGTCAATTCGGAGGAGTGAATGGATGTTGAAAGAAGCAAAAACAGTTGTGCATACTAGTGTATTTCTGTCCACTTTTATCAGCCCCATACTCCACTGGACTCTCACAGATTCCACCAATAATAAATACTAAGTAAACATACAAAATTAGGACGATTGATACCTATGGAAGGCAGCTTCTATAGGCAGACTTTCTCGACACAGTGGTTTAACTAGCCTTTGCCTCAGAGCTCGTTTGCTCTTTAGCACTGCATCCAGGTGCCTGTTCATTGCTTGCAAAGCCTGGCACTTCTGAGCTATGAAAAAGAAAATGTCAAAGTAAAACTGGCTGGTGCATTAATGTACATCACGATTACAGAACATTTGGAGAAAAAAAGACTACATTACATCATAGTCTTCCCAATATGAATTCTGGCACCTGGATTAATTAAAAAGCAAGTAATATAGAGAGAGAGAAAAGAGGGGAAAAAGGATTTATATTATATAATTTATATAATAGTTCAGGAAGTACTGGGCTTGCCTGGCAACTGCTGAACAATCTAATTAGTACATTCCAATGTTACTCTGGATTGATAGTTCAATTTCTGAATACCATCCCAAAATTCTTACAGCAAGTATGACAGAACACACTGGAATTATATTCAACTTCGTAAAAGGACTTTTTCTCATATAACGGAAGTGTCCTTTTTTCTCCTTTGCAACTCTTTACAATCGATTAGTGATATCCTCACAAATTGATCTTCATGGTATAAAGGAGTGTATTTCAATCCCATATCCTGTATTATTATTTTAATGTATGCTGTTTTTCAAAACAATATTGCCAAAGAGGCTTACAGCATCCACTAGGCTTCTAAAGGTAACAATCTCTCTCTTAAAAAATGCTGCATTTTTTAAGCACCCTGGCAGACCAGTTTGATCTAATGGATAAGGCACAATTTGAAGCCAGGAGACTATGGATTTATATATTTAATAGATTTATATGAGTGCCATTACAAATATATGACTGAATGGCTAATATGAAAACTGATAAAAACATATCCCTTGGTGGATGGGACTCAGAGCATGCCCTTATATATGATCAAATAGGATGGGTAGAAATAATCAGGGAGAGATGAACCCATAAGTAACTCAGTCCCAAGTCACAAAGAGCTTTAACAATGACTGCCAACACTGAATTACACTTTGAAATATACTGGTGGCCAATGCAGCCTGTGGAACTATGATGTCATATATGCTGAAAAACAGGTATTGCTAACTGATTGTGCCACCACATTGTGCCACCACTTAAACTTCCAGATGGCCTTCCAGATGCTTGTAAAACATGTTGCAGTAGTCCAATCTAAAGATTCCTAGGGTATAAGTGACTGTATGACCCCCTTCCTGGGGTACAGACAACAGCTGGATGACTTTGGGCCAGTGACTTTCTCTTAGTCCTAATTACTTGCAAGCCACTTCTGAGAATACTGACAACAAAAGTATAAAACAAATAATACAAAAAGAATTTTCCAATTGTATGAACATACAAAATTAACTCAAAGTCTTATATTACGTCCAATTCCTTAACTACCTTCCTCAAAGGTTAAATAGCAATCTTAACAATACTTACTAAGATAAAATGGGTGAGTAATGTCTGCTGTATCTTTTTCCATTTGCAGGGCTTCAGTCTCCAAATTAATCTGTAACATTGAAACAGTGCCTTTAAAATTTCTGTGCAGTTATTTAAAGTTACATGAATTCTGCTAAAATGATGCTCCATTATTTTTACAAAAGTATTTGATATACTGAAATGAAAATGTTTAAATATATCTATTTTTTATTTTTGCATATGGTTTACTTTACTATATACCTCTTCTTTAGAGTTCACTGGCCAAAAAGACTAGAAATCAGCCAAAAAGACTAGAAACCAGCAAAAACCATCATAACCATGATTAAGTGACTGCAGAATGCAGCAACCAGCCATAAAAGTGAGCTGGTTTCCAAGTGCCCAAAATTTGGTCAGATGACCATGGATATGTATTGCAGTCATAAGTAGCTTTGGAGAGAGGGGGGGATCTGTCTTAACTTTAAATTGTCACTAAGCAAGGACTAGTATACAAAAAAGGAAAAAAACACTATAGACCAGGGGTCCCCAACCCCCGGTCCATGGACCAGTACTGGGCCGTGGCATGCCAGCAACCGGTCTGCATAAAGAAGCAAAGCCCCATCTGCGAGATGCAGGCAGCACACAAAACCACACCCCCTCCGGTCCGTGGAAAAACCTCTCTCCATGGAACCGATCCCTGGTGCCCAAAAGATTGGGGACCTCTGCTATAGACCTATAATATACTTTTTTTTCTCTGAAAACATCACAGGTATTATAATATTTGTTGTTGTTGTTGTTAGTTGCGAAGTCGTGTCCGACCCATTGCGACCCCATGGACAATGTTCCTCCAGGCCTTCCTGTCCTCTATCATCTTCTGGAGTCCATTTAAGCTCACGCCTACTGCTTCAGTGACTCCATCCAGCCACCACATTCTCTGTCGTCCCCTTCTTCTATTGCCCTCAATCTTTCCCAGCATTAGGCTCTTCTCCAGTGAGTCCTTCCTTCTCATTAGGTGGCCAAAGTATTTGAGTTTCAACTTCAGGATCTGGCCTTCTAAAGAGCAGTCAGGGTTGATCTCCTCTAGGACTGACCGGTTTGATCGCCTTGCAGTCCAGGGGACTTGCAGGAGTCTTCTCCAGCACCATAGTTCAAAGGCCTCAATTCTTTGGCGCTCAGCCTTTCTTATGGTCCAACTTTCACAGCCATACATTGCAACTGGGAAAACCATGGCCTTGACTATACGCACTTTTGTTGGCAGGGTGATGTCTCTGCTTTTTAGTATGCTATCTAGATTTGCCATAGCTTTCCTCCCCAGGAGCAAGCATCTTTTAATTTCTTGGCTGCAGTTCCCATCTGTGGTGATCCTGGAGCCCAGGAAGATAAAATCTGTCATTACCACCATTTCTTCCCCATCTATTTGCCAGGAATTGAGGGCCGGATACTGTGATCTTGGTTTTCTTAATGTTGAGTTTCAAGCCAACTTTTGCACTCTCCTTCTTCACCCGCAACAAGAGGCTCTTTAGTTCCTCTTCACTTTCTGCCCTTAGAGTGGTATCATCTGCATATCTTAGGTTGTTGATAATTCTCCCAGCAATCTTAATTCCAATTTTTGATTCGTCTAGCCCTACCTTTCTCATGATGTGCTCTGCATGTAAGTTAAATAGGAAGAGCAACAGTATACAGCCTTGCCGGACTCCTTTCCCAATTTTGAAACAATCAGTGGTTCTGTGTCCAGTTCTCACTGTTGCTTCTAGACCCGCATATAGGTTTATCAAGAGACAAATAAGATGGTCTGGTACTCCCATCTCTTTAAGAACTTGCCACAACTTGTTGTGATCCACACAATCAAAAGCTTTAGCATAGTCAATGAAGCAGAAGTAGATGTTTTTCTGGAACTCCCTAGCTTTCTCCATGATCCAGCGTATGTTATATTAAAGAAGTTTAAACTGATTTCTCTTCTGGAACAGAAGGTATTGTGACTAATGGAACAAATGTTCACACTTCACATCATTTTTATTAAAATAAGTCTTATTCTAGTACTAAAATATTATTTACCCGGCTGACTTCAGCTTGGAGATCAGCAATTTGTTCTGCTTCTGAGAAATAAGTAAAACAAGCAGATGGTTTTCTACATATATCTAGGGTCCCCTGCAGAAGAAAAGAAAAAGACAAACCAACTCAAACACCATGAAGTTTGGAATATTTACTTGTAAATAAAGATCAATTAATTCTGAAACAATTAAAAATTTATAAACTGATTGAACTATCACTTACTAGGAGAGACCAACACACAGAATACATATCTATATCTTTTAAGTGCTTTATTCTTTATGTTGCTTTGTTATAAAAGTAAAATCTACGGTTGAAAATTACTCTTGTATCATTTTTTTCTTTTAAAAATCTTAAAAATCTAAAATTCTTTATATATCTCAGAATATCAACCTTATGCAATAACATGCAAAGGTAATTTGACCAAAATATAGGTCTATTATGAAAAGTAAGTTATTCTAACAACAATCAAAGGATTCTATTAAAATATAAGTGGTTACTAATGAGGGGCAGAATGCAATTCAAATATTTATGAAAAATGTTTTATATATCGCTTATCTTTTAAAATATGATGTATTAGGGTGGTGCAACATTATTGAATGAATAAGAAAACTTAGGTGTGCACTTTATATAGTGTGTCCACTCTCCAAGTGGAGCAAATAAACACAGACAGCTTGTATGATAAAAGAACAGAAAGTTGGACAAATAGGTTTACAAAATGGACAATTGGAGAAAGGGACAAATTGGGGGGGGGGGAGAGAAATAGGACATAGTAACTTTTTACGTTTCTTGGAATGGGTGATAAAAATTACAGCAAAAACTGCAAAAATGTACTTAGGCCTACATATATATAACATTACGTCTTCCAGCATCATTTTTTTCAACTGCAATATTTTTCCAACAATCTTTATTTTCAAAGGTCATGATAGAAACCTATGAGAACCCATGTGACCTACAAATTACATTAATCTTAAATTTGAATGGGCTAGATTGAAGTTGATTGCTGGAATCAGGAAATAAATTAAGTAATGTAAATCATTCTAATCTAGACCACTGAGTCTGTCAACAGATGAGGAAAAAAAAAGCAAACAATTTACAATATACTACTGTGAAAATAGTCCAAAATAATAAAATTACAAACACTCAAAAAGCCAGATTTTAAAGCAATTCGTGCTGGATGCAAAAACATGAGATCAAATGAAATGACATGTCTTCCTTTTGCCAGACATCTAGGAACCTTAGACAGAGGAAAATAGTCTGCTCCTTTCAGAAATTAATTCCTAGTTAATTGACTATGGCACCAGATCTGACACAAGGGTTACTTACAAACATGTCCGTTTTTTTTTTCAAAGTAGCTTTTCAAATCATAAGGACGCTTTATGAAATTCAGTGGAAATTCCCACATAAATCACAGTGGAAGTACATATCCCTAAGTATTTACATAATAAATACAGTGTCTATGGTAGAGGAAGATCCAAATCGCATTTTGTTCCAATCAGTACACTTTTTTTGCGTCACATTTATTTCATGGGATCAAAAAACATACAGGACCTAGTTACAACAGAGTGGCATTTACATTCCTGTAGACACGCAGACGTGCCGAAGTTTGTCATGCTTATTTCGAAACAAAATGACCAAGCGTGCAGCAGAATCAGCGCAACATCCTAAATCGCGAGAAAGCTGCTTTCCCAAAGTAATTCCGGAAGAAAAAGGCGGGCCGTGCTTAAAGACCCCCAAAAACCAGCTGCAGCACCTACAAATCATGAGAATGAGTAATCTGAGCTTCTTTCATTCTGGCGCACAGACTCCTTTCTTAAGGCTTGGCACTTGTTTGGGAGACGCACACCGCCTCGGAGGCGATTCTTATTTGCAAGGAAAGAACCAGCTGCCCCACCTGAGACACCACTCCCGCGGAGAGAGCTCGCGCTAACATCAGTCCCGCCGCCGTGGGCTGCACGGGGTCCCAGGGGTTGTTGGAGGAAGCCATGGATAGGCAGCTCCGGGCGTAGCACGCGCGCGCGCGCTTCGCCAGCCTAGGAAGAGCCTCCCGGAGACGCCTGGGACGCTCACGCCGCCATCTTGAGTGCGGCCAAACTGCTCTCCCGCCACGCGAGTCTCTAACCGCCAAAGAAGACCGAAGGAGATTCCTCACACTTCCGCTATGGACAGTCCCGACCACGATCTATCCCAGCGGGGTCCACCGAAGCATTGACTCATCTGTACGAAGAGTGGCGGCTTTTCCTGCTAAATGAGGCATCCGGAAGCAAATGGCGACTTTTTCGGCCATTTTGATTGTGGCGGAAGGGACTCGGGTACTCTGGGAAATCCTCTCATCCCCGAGATTCTCAAATAATTTTTCGAGCGGAGAGCCACGCCATTAGAGGCGAGCCTGGCTGTCATCCGGGGGTTTGGCTCCTTCGCGGACGACTAAACTCGCCTGGCTGCTGTTTCCCGTCGTGCTGCGTATACGTGTTGCTAGGATGCGAGGCTGTGCCGGCTAGTAAAGGGACGAAGGTAATCTGCTCCTCCTTTTCGGGATCTCTCTTGGTTACTTTCCCTCGGGGATCAACTGAGGGCATTGGAGTCGAAGTAAGAGAGGCTGAAGTTGGTAGGTCAAGATCAACTCCGTTAGAAAGTGCAGGAATAAAAATCGGGACGATCATTGGATGGCAGCGAAGAAAAAACTTTTGGTGGTTTATTGAGGGCGGAAGATCGGTCTAAATTCTCATCCAGTTTTTTGTAGCCGTAACGTACCATCCTGGAAAGTTTAATCCCTTTTGAGATTTGGCTTTCGTATCGCGCTAAACCAGAGTGTGCTTGGTTTGTGTTCATGCAGTGTGACCTGTTTAGTAAACTGTAGTTAACTGGGTCCAGTTTGTCATCCGAATTAGTGTGCGTGGGATTAGAGTGCTTTGAGTGTGGCTTACTTCAAAGGAGGCGTAATTTTTCCTGCGAAGTTCAGTAATTGGGTTGATGCTGCCCCTCCCTTATGCTGCCTGCCTGTGTCTTTTGGTGGGAGAAAAAGATGACATCGTGCTTAATTTTTTCCTTGCTTATCTGTAAGAGGAAGTAAATGTTCACCTAAATATAATTTGTTGAGGGCCCTTGATGGTCAAAACTGAGGTTTTCCCAAATTCTCAGAGTTAAGTCTGACTCCACTTTCCCACCCTTCTCCTTACAGTTTTCACAGTTCCAAGTAAAGGAAAACGAACAGCTAGTACAAAAGCCAGTGAAAGGGAAATTGAATAATACAGATAGTCCCTCGATTTACAACCATTTGTTTATGACTATTCGAAATTACAATGGCATTGAAAAAAGTGAGTTATGACTGGCTTTCACATGACTATTGCAGCATCCCTACAGTCATGTGATCAAAATTTGGGCGCTTGGCAACTGGCATGTATTTATGATGCTTGCAGAGACCTGGGATTATGTGATCACCTGTTGTGACATGACAAGCAAAGTCATTGAGGAAGAGATTCACTTAACCATGTTACTAACTTAACAACTGCATTGTTAACAACTGTGGCAAGAAATGTCTTAAAATGGGCAACTCTTTTAACCACTGTCTTGTTTAGTAGTGGTAATTTTGGGTTTAATTGTTATAAGTCAAGGACTACTGTACTGTCTACTCTAAAACAATTGTTAGACAACAAACTTTTCTTAATACGCCAGTGTGGGGAGAAAAAATGATTGCTATTATTAACAATAAAGGCTGCATAACATTAGTTGAATGTATACATGAACTTAGTGTATAATCTCTACAGCACGGGTGTCAAACTCGCCATGTCATGTGATGTGTCGCAACGTATTGAAACTCTTTTTGCATTGCCGGAGCTGGAGTGGGCGCAGCCTCCGTATGATGCAACTGGCCCACAGGCCGGCAGTTTGATACCCCTGCTGTACAGTATTTCTTTGTAGTACTGCTGATTTGTCACTGAAAACAATAATTAATCAAGCCATGTTAAGGAAGGCAAAATTAGAAATAGTGCGTACCTTGTTACTTTTGGATTAGTGTTGATGCAGTGAATTCCAACATCCTTTTCATGTAAGACTGGATACTTTATTACTCATCACCCATTATAGGAAAGGGGTTCAAAGCCACACTGATGAAGCAATATTGTATTGCCAGCCTTTATTTTAGAATACTTTGTGAGGATAGTGGATGTGAGCATATGCTAAGAGCTCCTATACAAGTATTTTAGAATAGAAAACTCTGACTTCAAAAGGAAGATATTTAGAAAGCCTGTTGATTTTATACAAAAGAAATCTTGTGACTGCAACAGTAGAGAAAGCTGTGTTAGAGAAAGCTGTGCAATTCTATTCATATGTGATCAGAGGAAATCACAGCTCACTGGAAGCTATAACTGTATGGAGTCTTGTACTGCATGGATTTATTTACAGTGGTACCTTGATACTCATTATTAATTGGTTCCAGGTGGTGTGATGAGTACCAAAAACAATAAGTACCAAACACATTTTTCCATAAGAAATAATGTAGTGAGTCACAAAGCAGCCTACACCGATGAATTCTAGCTTGTGCATTGATTAACGAACGAACAATGAGTACTGGGACAACATTTTCACATCAAAATGAGTTGAGTATCAAATTCAATGAGTTTCAAAGCAGTTGAATACCAAGGTACCACTGTATTTGCAAGGGTTCTATGATGCTAAATTTCTGTAAATGGCTTACAAGATCTATAGGGTTAAAAGCATTAGTCACATCAAAGCCTTAACCAACGTACCATAACAATTGCGTAGGCTAAGCCTCTCCATCCCTAAATATGTTTTCCAAACAACAAACTCTTTATAGCTATTTAGAAGCCCAAGGACTTCCTTCTTGGGTGTAAGCAGTGCAGACGTGGAGCCATTATCAAGAAGGCTTGCCTGCAGTTTTAATTTTTTAATTTTTTAAAAATTCAGATTTATGTGTGTATATTTGGAAATATGCTGAATCTCTAAAGTGGAGGTTAATAAATTGCAATGGATTCTAACACTATAATAACTATCTGTTTAGTTACTATTATATAATGTATCTACTTTTTCAGCAGTTGGGAATTAATCTTTCTGAATGTAGAAGCATAAACATGCTCACTGAAAACAAATACTTTTGAGCAGGTCTGGTTTTCCGGTTAGCATGAATTTAATACAATGTTTTCATTTATCACTTCCATCTTTTCTGTTTTATAGCAACATTTTCATATATTTCTATCTTATTACTAGTGAATGTTGTGTTAAGATTAATTTTATGCAATGGTGATGATTTGAGTAATTTACGTTTACTTGAGCCGGTAGCATGGAAGATTGGGCCCCAATTTACCATAGAGCTGAGAATATTGAGAAGAAAATCATATGGATACATCTTTATTTAATATATTCTAAATTTACTTTTTAATAGAAAGTAATTTCATGTTGCCTAATATAGTGTGACTGAGAGGGACTCCACTACACATCTGCCACAATCCTTTGGTTTGCCAGTTGCAAATACAACAATAGAAAGATGGGAAACAGTGCCTTAAAAGCACATTTGGAGACAGCCCAAAAAACAGGAGTATTCCAATTAACTGGAAAAGGCCTTTCTGAGGTAAATGTCAATTTTGTGAACATATAGCACAAAAAAAATATTTTCATTTACTTCGTAAAATGCCAGAAAGATAAAATTATGTCTTGCTTTGAAATTCAGAATATTGTCTTTTTGATTACCATATTTATAGACTGAATTTGGCTATTTTAGACTTTATATTTTGGACCATTTCAAGCTTGGAGTAGGCTGTTCTGGTCTTATTGGAAATCCAATTAAGTATAGTCTAAAATCATATTATTTTATTTTCAGCTTGATATTATCCAGTTTGTTTTTTTAATCCTGAAACAAAATGTTTGTCTCAAAATGTAGCATTTAATGTTGGAATATTTCTGAATGCATTAATCTGAATGCAACATATTTTGCATACTTCTAATAAAAATGTTGAATATGTTCTATAGAAATTTTGATACTATTCTATATTATAGAAATCAGTTTAGATTTCTAAAGGTAGAACATTTAATGCAGACATGTCAAACACAAGGCCCGGGGGCCGGATGTGGCCCGCAAAGTGGTTTCATGTGGCCCGTGAAGCCATCCTGGAAACAGTGAGGGAACGGCCCCTGCTGCCTTGGCCCTGGCTCAGGCTGCCGGGAGCCAATGTACAATTTTGTGGTGGGCATCTATGCTGAAATGCATTCAGTCTTAGCTCCACAAGGCCGTCTAGAAACAGCGAGGAACCAGCCCCTGCTGTGTCGGCCCCACCTCCTGGGTGCATGCTGGGGAGTGAAGAAATGGACAATGCCTTGGCACTTGCCCCAGTCCCACCCCCTTCTGCCAGAGACCCTCAGATCTGTCCCACTCCTACCCAGGCCCCCACAGGCACCCTTGACGCGAACAATGTAGAGCTGGCCATGCCCACCCAGTAGGCCACACCCACTCCATACACACCCACCCAGTAGGCTGCACCCACCCTGGCCACATCCACCCGGCCCCTCGAGGCAACCGCAATGCTGATGCGGCCCTCAATGAAATTGAGTTTGACACCCCTGATTTAATGGAAGCTTATCCCTGTTGATCATATTTAAAAATTGCAGTTCTGCACAGTTTTACTAAAGCTCTCTGACTTGGATTTAATTTTTAAAAAGAAATATGACTTAATTGACTGTTATATCCATTAAGTAGCTGTGGCAGCTCATATTATGTTTTATTTATTTTGATTTTGCATAATATGAAATATTCTATTGCATTGAGTTTTGTTTCTTCAAATTATAGTTAATTGATTTTGGACAGATTTCACAATCCTTTTCCAATTTTTCATTATTTTGGGTATGTAAGATTACAAAACATAAATTTTATTACAAATCTTTCTGATTCTGTATATTTGTTGAAGTTTTTAATGCTTGGAATAATTTCATCAATATCTGAATTCTTTTTCAGTTTCCTGAAGATCTGCAGAAGTTCGCAAGTAATCTCAGAACGATAGATTTGTCCAACAATAAGCTTGAATCACTCCCACCTTTTATAGGAAAGTTTTCTGTATTGAAAAGTCTTGCTTTAAATCACAACAGACTGAGTATGTTTACTTAAGTATTTTTAGCTTGCTATATATTGCATATTAAATAATGTTTCATCACTAACAAAGATTTATTTGTAACTGAAGTTACTTGTTACTAAGGTTATGCATTACTGAATGCTAAGGCAATCAAAATTATTTTGATTTTTATGAAATAGGGACTTGGTCAGCTTGAATAATTTTTATTAATTGCTCTGTTGTTCTTTTCCCACATCTTCTCAATTGCAAAAGTTCTGATGAAAAGTGGAGCCTGTATATTAATGCAGGCAATTTGGCAGTATATGAGTAGAATAAATAAATTATATCTGATATATTATATATCGTATATTACAAAAGAACATTCCATTATATTATGAATGTTTATTCTAAGGAGCATTATATAGCAGAATAAAATATTCAGTCTTGACATTTTAATAATTGTTCTTTTTTCTTAGCAGCATGATTTAATTCTACTTATAATTTATTGCTAGCTATATTACCTGAGGAACTCTGCAAGCTGAAAAAGCTGGAAAGTCTGCATCTGAACAATAACCAATTGACACGTTTACCTAGCAGCTTTGGACAACTTGCAGCGCTAAAGACTCTGAGCCTTTCCGGAAACAAGTTTCAAACTATACCTGTTCAGCTATGCAGTCTTCTTCATATAGATGTGGTGGATCTTTCCAGAAATCAGATCCAGAGTATTCCAGATACAATAGGAGAGCTACAGGCCATTGAACTTAACTTAAATCAGAATCAGGTCTGGAAGTATATTTTTGTAGTTGAGCATTGTTATGTGGTGTCATAAATACTATGGGATGGAGATATAATTTGTGCTATAAGCCAAATTTGACAAGAGGTGGTGGTGGGGGGGTTTGGCATTAAAGATAGTCCTCAGTTAACAGTAGTAATTAGTCCTGAAATTTGCTAAACAATGTAGTCATAAAGTCGACGTTGTAAAGTGCCTTCACTTAGCAATGGCAACTATGGCAGTCCCCATTGTTATTAACCAAATCCCACTAGTAGTTGTTAGGAGAGGACCCATCTTGATCCAAGCCATCTCTCCCTCCCAGCCTCAAGCCTGAGTAAGGTAAGAGACTGCCTCCTCTGGCACTATATCCACCCACCTATCTTCCCCATCTCTCTCCTTGGCTTCCCTGCCCAGCGGCACTGCCTGGTGATGCTGGCAGTGCTGATGGCACTGGGGCTGAAATAGGGGCCTCGGGCCTTCAATCAGCCAACCCCAGGCCTTTACTTCAGCCCCAGCACCATCAAGTAGTTTTTTCTCAAGTCCCATATGGTGGTCAGGCACCCCAGTTTCACACTGCAAAGCCTTAGTCATCCTTGCTGTCCTGCACTTCACGAGCTTTGCCACACCTAGCTGAACTTTTCCATCTGCTGCTGCTGACAAAGTGCGCCCGTCTTGGCCTCATGTGAGAATGGCGTGCGTGAAATTACATTTTGTGCGAGCTGAAATGAGAAAATTACTGATTCTTTTTTAGGGACATTTAATAAAATGTTGAAATAGTTTTATTAATAAAATCAAGAATTAACTCTTAACATTCTAAACTGATGTTAACATCGATGGACAAAATATAAACTATATTGATCCAAGTTGATAGATTCATCCCTTTGTGAAAATTAATACAATCACCTTTTAAATGTGTAATTAAGTGGAGATAGTCTGCAATTGTAACTATGCATTGTGCTGAAATTGTAGTAGGAATTTTCAGCAATCCTATTGTCATGGTGGCTTGATTAGTTATAGCAAAACAAACCCAGTTCACATATAGTCAATAAATATAGGACTATTTTTTAGAAATATGAGTACCGTATATGCCGGCGTATTAGGCGACCCGGTGTATAAGACGACCCCCATCTTTGGCGCCGAGTCGCATTCCTAGAACGTCGTCTTATACGCCGGAAACTACCAGTATTTCCGGCGTATAAGACGATCCGGCGTATAAGACGACCTCCATCTTTGGCGCCGATTTTAATGCTTGCGGAAGTCGCCTTATAAACCGGCATATACGGTAATACTTTTTTGTTTTCTTATTTAATTGTTCTAATTGTGGAGACATTGTAACCATTTTTTTTTCCTTTTGCTTCTTTGGGCATATAACAGATTTCCCAGATCTCCTCCCAGATCTCTCGTTGTCCACGCCTCAAAGTTCTGCGCCTTGAAGAGAACTGTCTAGAACTAAGTGTACTTCCTCAGAGTATTCTTAGTGATTCTCAGATCTCTCTAATTGCTGTAGAGGGTAATCTTTTTGAGATCAAGAAACTCCGAGAATTGGATGGATATGACAAGGTTTGTTGGAAAATCATATATATGTATTTCTTTTTTCAACTAATTAAGCAGTAACATTTTACCATATATTTGGGTAGGGTAGTGTTCAAATGACATTGGATGTTAAATGAAATTAGAAAGAAAATGTCTAGATAGCAATTTGTATGGCCACTTTAAGCTAGAACTCCTGATTCATCTTTAAGTTTTGAAAAATAGTTACAACATTTTCCTAATTAATAGATTAATATATCAGAGTGTATGAGTATTTCAAAAATATTCTCTGTACCTTTCAAATTTGTCAAAGTGATTATTTAGTTTTATATTTAGTTCTGAGTATCACAGCACTGTTATTAAAATCTTCCTATGAGGAGTGGCATTTTATAAGCACCATGGCTATCAAAAGATTCCCTCAAACTGAATCTCACTTCTTTTGACCACATAGACTTCTCCATATAGGCTTCTTGACAATTGTGGTTTGTTTCTGCCATTTTCTCAGATGTTTCTTTGACCTTCCAACGTAGCTTACAACTAACCAGGCCTGATCCTGCTTTTTTTTTTTTTCAATCAGTCAAGATTAAATAGATGCTGCCACTTACTATTTCATTGCACATACAGGCTTTTATATAAAGCTCTATTGTCAATTAAAACTTGCACTCCTATTAAACCTCTTTGGATCAAATTCAGCAAAACCTATGTTCTTGTTTGGTATTCATCCAAAAAACTTTCCTGGACTCCTTTAAGCCATAACTATCTGTGCAGCCCTATGCTATTCTGGGATCTCTTAGTCCTCAAGTGTGATGCACTATATATATTTGCGGAACATTGAAAACTGAGAAAGAAGGAAGCATGAAATACTATCCTAGTCTGATTTCTGTTCTTGGTTGTTGAAATCTATATAACTATGATTTAAAAAACTGCAATTTTAAAGTTAACTACAATGGACATTAGTGGCAAGTTATATTATTAAAACATGTGCCCTCTTGTATTGATTGAACACTACTTTATCAGACTAGCTGTGAACCTCTTGTCCAACAGCAGGAGATTTAGGAAAGGAAAGACATTGAAACTGCAACTGGTCAGTAGAAATAGATTATGTACTAAACAGAAAAAAATAGGAAATCATGAAACTAGAAATAAATTATTTGTGAGATATCTAGAACTTGATTAGAACTTGATTCATGTGGTATGTTTATCAATAAAACTTTTTTTTAACATTTTAGTATATGGAGAGATTCACAGCTACAAAGAAAAAATTTGCCTGAACTACTGTGCCAGTTTTATCTCATGAATGAAAAGGCAACAAGAAATGTCACTGATGTGTGGATCCAAAATGCAACAAGCCTGTTGGGAGAATGACATTCAAGACTTTATATAAAGTCATAAAAGAACAGTGGCCTCTTGGTTTCAAAATGCCTTGATATCTTAGATCTCACAAAATGAATCCAAGAATTGGTAGCCTTGATATAATGCTTAGCATCCACTTGTTAAGTCTCCATCTACAAGGATTAAGAAGAAAATTTCAAAATGACCTGAGATGAAGCGGCTTTATGACAGTTCCTGACAACTTCATACATAGGAGGCAAGGCAGATGGAATAATGAGCTATGTGTATAGGCTCATCTGCCAGGAGGCTCACTAATTCAATATAGATTAACTCCACAATGCAAAGTCCATCTCTTAGCTTTAAATATTTTACAGTGTATGTAGGGCTGGCCATTTGAAAAATTACAGACAATAGAAGCACAAATTATGAATGAGCAGATAGTGGCTTAATATACCTAATTAAAAATAGTCCTATATTCACATCACAATCATATTCTCTAGATAGTTTGTCTTCCACTTGCTAGTCAAATAGTTCACCTTAGTGTGCTAAACTGATGGCTTGCATAATAGGATACTGTTTGCATTTGAATCTTCATGGGAGTAAAAAACTCCATTGTTTGGGGGAGGTGTTGATCACTGAATTGATGCCTTATGCAAAGCACCCATGAGTATTTAAAATATGCAACCTTGGAATAATTTACATGCTTTTTACAAAAGACCATACCTCCACAACTTTCTTAAACTTTTTAGCACCTTTTGACAAAATAAGCTGAAATATATTCTTATGTAATAGGAATGGCAAACATATGCAGCTGAAGCTTTCTGTAAAATGTACTGTTCGTGTAAATGAAATTTAAATTAAAAGCAACTCTATAACCCTAGGAAATGATCATAAATGAAAATGATTGGATGTTTTGACTTCCGGTTTATGTTACGGGATAGGATGCAGGAAGGCAGGGCTCTACCTTCCGCACCCAATTTCGCCCTGCTGGGGGCCCTAAAAAGGGCCTAAAATCGTCCCGAAGAGGCAATGAAGAGGTGGGGTGTCTTGTTGATTACAGAGAGATGGTGGTCTTTCCGTTTGATCCAAGGAAAGCCCTCCAAATCGGCAAGGGAAAGACCGGCTACATTCCTGTGGCTGGCTATTAGCTGCTGACCACCGAAGAAGGGAAAAGCACTACTTAATATATCATAAACAGCATGTTTGGAACTGGGTGAGAATACTGATCTTTTGTTTACTCTTTTACAACTGAACTTCCTGGGAAAAGCTCCCAAGAAGCTAAAAACCTCCAAATGTAAATGGAAGCGGCGTTTTAATTTTATTGGGGGCAGAAACATACAATATTGATGTGGAAATAACATAAAGCTACAGTTTTGAGAACTGAGACAATACTTAAGATTTTCTCTTTGAAAAAAAATTTGAAGTGAAATATAAGAAATCAATCCTTTATTTTAAGAGTGGAAATGGATTTTGAATGACATCTAGTGATGGATTTGTGTATAGCACCATAATTTGCTTCCTGGATGCTTGGGAGAACAGCTGGCAATAAAGGAAAATACTTTGGCATACTGTCAGGTTCCCAAAGAAATTGTCTTTTCATGTTATTTTATTTTCTGTAGCTTTTCTTTGTGGCCTGCCGTTCTGTTGGGAGGGGAGAGCTTTTGGGAATGCTTTGCACTGTCTGCTATGATGTCCTTCCTCCAGGGGATGGAATGTCTCACCCTTATCTGAGAGACAGTTTGCACTTGGAGCCAGAAGAAATCGAAAGTTAGAAAGATCTTGAGGAGCCTGCCAAAAGGACCGATTACCAAAACATGATGCCAGCTGTGGATTGGTTGGGATTCAAATGAACACTGGGACTCTGGGGGGAGGGGTAATATTAAATGCTACTTTTAATATATTGCTTTGCGGGTTTTTCTCTCAGATCTCGCCTTGATTCCCTGCTATCACTAGCCCCCAATAAAAGTTCTTTTTGAGACAATGCCTGTTTCAAGAGTTCTGCTTTCTTGGGTGGCTTAGCTGAGGTAGGTCCTTGCATAAGGCAAGATCTGCATAGTGCCCAACGCAGAGAGGCAGCTGCTCTATCAAGGTGGGTTGCAACTGACATGCCCCTTTCTACCAGTGATATGGAAGAGGGTGAACTGGAGAGATGGAGAGGAGATATTGTCCTGGCAGACCCCAGGGAAGGAACATCCAGGGACCTGGGAGTGATTAACCCTTGGCAGAAGGTGGCTAAGCCAGGTGGTCACTCAGGGTCGGAAAGAAAGAGGATGGAAAGGCTCAGAAAGTAACTCTCTTGCGAGGTGGAGGAAAGAAGAAGGTAAAGAAGAATGATCCAGAGCCTGCCCCTCCCAAAAAGGGACTGATGGATCCGAATTCCGAGATGATGAAAGCCATCTTAAAGCACATTTTGAGGAACTGAAAGCCCAGCTGAAGGAGCCATCAGACTTGGAGGAGAAAGCAAGTGAAGAAGAGCTAATGGTACCTGAGGCAGCGGCAGCCACCTGCAGTGGCGGCATGACAGGACAAACCATCCCAAAGACCCAAAGGGGGCCATACCCCCAACCAGCAGATGTGAAGCCAATTCCATTGCGGGTGAAATTGGGGTTCTTCCTAGCCCAGGTGTTCACATTCATGCAGCTATATGGAAGAACACTGCCTTTGGATGAGGAGAAAGTTAGAGTGGTCACCCTAGCAGTGGAAGACGCAGCAGCTGACTGCATGGTAACCCTGTACAACTGCAACGCTGGAGCTGAGAAATTTTAACCGCTTCATGGCAGCCCTCCGGCGTCATTTTGAAGGCCACCTGGCAGACAAGAAAGCTCGCGAGTAAAGGTGAAGCAAGGGCGGTGACCAGTAGCTAAGTACAGCGAGGAATTGCACGAATTGGCCAGCTGATTAAACTGGCCAGAGAACATCCTGGTGAGTTGCTTCCAAGATGGCCTAAATGAAGATCTGTACAATGCCTGTGTGGCCCACGGGGCCCCAGGGCAATTGTATGATTGGTGCCTCTTAGCAGAGAAGGTGGAAATAGATCAACACAAGCACCAGCACCGCCCAATGAAACCCATCTTCAAGCCCACACTGGAGAAGAGAGCTGAGATGGCCTGACCATCACTGACCATACCCTACTCTATTGCATGCTTCAAGTGCGGGAAATAGGGGCACTAGCAATCGACTGCCGCAACAAGATACCAGCCAAGAAAGGGGACTGGCAATCCACCAGCAGACCTACAAAAATAACACCGCGCCCAAGAGAGCCAGTGATGTCTTTTGAGGAGACCGTGGAACTCCCCCGAGCTCGTAGGTCGAAGGGTCGAGTTCTGGCTCTGACAAATGATGACTCCAAGGCTGCTGAGAGTGACAATGAGAACACTCGGTAAGTGGTCCAATTGACCCCATAACTGTGCCCCTAGAGCTGTCCATACCACGTACTGGAAAGAGAGTAAAATTAGCTGCTTTATTGGATTCAGGATGTACCTGCTGCTTGGTCAGCCCAGAGCTGGTGGGGAAAATGGGAATACTCCTCAGGAGGCTAAAGATCCCAATCATTTTCTGCCAACCCTGCATATTTCCATGGGAGGCCACTCAGAGACTTTAGCATTTGTTGTGGCTCCTAGCATGGAGTGGCCATTAGTATTAGGGTTGGCGTGGAATGGCTAAAGAAATGGAACCCCATAGTGGATTGGAGAGAAGGGCATTTGAAATTCCTGGAGAAGAGAGCCCCTCCTCTATCCAAAGGAAAAAGCGGGAGGCATGGACTATGTCGTGAATTAACCTCCACCCTCAGTGAATAGGAATTGCAGAGTCTCCCACCGGAATATCGAGACCTGGCCGAAGTGTTCAGTGAACAGAGGGCAGATGAGCTTCCAGCCCACCGGCCCACAGACTGTGCCATTGAAATTATTCCAGGGGCAAAACTTCCAAAACCAAAGATGTACACCATGACTCCAAGAGAATTGAATGAACTTTGTAAGATCATTGAAAAGAACTTAGCACGGGGTTTCATCCAGCCTATAAAAACCCGGGTGGCAGCCCCCGTGCTATTCAGAGAAAAGAAGGATGGGTCACTTCATCTCTGTGTATATTATAGAGGCCTGAACCCCGTATACATGGAGAACCTGTACTCCCTCCCTCTCATGAAGGACATGTTAGCACACCTGTCAAAAGGAAAAAAATTCTCCAAGCTGGATTTGCAGGAGGCGTATTATTGCATAAGAATACAGGGGGGGGGGAATGAATGGAAGACTGCCTTTAATTGCCCAATGGGTTGTTTCCAGTTTAAGGTGCTACCTTTTGAATTGCAAGGGGCCCCTGCTGTGTTTATGCAATTAATTAATGAGGTTCTGCGTGAACACCTCTACAAAGGGGTTTTAGTTTACCTTGATGACATCCTATCTACACTGAAACCAAGGTAGAACATGTTAAATTAGTTAGAATGTACTGAATAAGCTGCGCTCTGGTAAGCTATATGCCAAACTTTCCAGATGTGAATTCCATAAAGATTGTATTAACTATTTGGGCTGCCGCATCTCCAGTAAGGGTATCGAGATGGACCCAGAAAAGGTACAAGTTGTGTTAGAGTGGGCCCCTCCTCGTACCAGAAAGCAATTACAATGTTTTTTAGGCTATGCGAACTTGTACCAGCAGTTCATTCCCTCATTTGTGCAAATCGCACTCCCCATCACAAATCTATTAAAGACTAAGGGAATAGACAAACAGAAACCCAGCCAGCTGCTGAAATGGACAGGGGGATGTCAAGCCACATTCGAAAAGTTAAAGAGACTTCTCATTGCAGCCAATTTTAAAGCACCCAGATCCGGAGAAAGCTTTTTTCATTCAAGCTGATACTAGTGATGTGGTCGTAGGAGCAGTCCTGCTCCAGAGGAACGAGGAAGGCCAGCTGCAACCCTGTGCTTATACTTCTAAAAAACTGTCTGAAACTGAACAACAGTGGGCGGCCTGGGAAAAGGAAGCCTGTGCTGTGCGATTGACCCTTCTAACCTGGAGACATTTCCGAGAGGGGAGCAAAATACTGTTCCAAGTGTGGACTGATCATAAGAACTTGAAGGTGATGAAAACCTCTAGGAAATTGTCCCCTAAACAAGCACAGTGGTCCCAACATTTCCACCAATTTAACTTTACAATCCATTATCTCCCTGGGAGAGAGGAACTTCCCAGCAGATGCCCTATCTAGAATGCTGCAATATAACAGTGTTAAATCGGAAGTAATTGAGCCATTTATGCCTCCTAAACAATTTGCAGCGCCTGTTACTACCCGAGCACAAAGCAAAGCCACGACACCAATAGATTGAACAGCGTACCAGGATTTCAAAAAAGCACTAGAGATTGATGAGTGATTTTGGAGTCATAAGAACCTATGTTTAATCAAAGACGATCTGGCCTGGGTTGGGGAGAAACTATACATGCCAGCATCCTTAAGACTGAGAATAATGCAAGCTGGGCATGATTCAAAGATTGCAGGACATTTTGGATTCATCAAAACTCTACATCTACTTAAAAGGTGATTTTGATGGCTTTCCTTGAAAAAGGACATAGAAAACTATGTAGCGAGCTGCCCCACATGTGCTGCAGTTAAGTGGAAGCAAGGGAAGACGCCGGGACTTTTACCGCCGGTGGTGAGCCCTTCAGCACCCTGGAGTTCAACTTTCTTGGATGGCTTAGCTGAGGTAGGTCCTTACACATTATCACCCTGACCTTTTTGGATTATAAATACCTACTGAGCTTGCACTTTTAACTTCAAAAGCTAGAGGGAAAGAAAAATTTGACCTTGGACTACGCCTGGCTGAGAGAGACTTTTGAGCTGTTTTCAGAGATTTTGAACATTTTGAACACTTTGAATATTGTGGATTACAACATTGTCTGATGGACAATTTTTGGATATTTGAGACAAAGGATTACTATAAAATATTGTTTTCAGGACTGAATCTATACTTTGGAATCCATTGGATTATAAAGGATACATATAAAGACCAGAAAACTAGAGGGAACTTTGAGTCTGGTGATATTAGAGGATTTCCTGGAATGATGCCTCAAGAAAAAACAAACACCTTTTAGAAAGAAATATACTCTATGCTATAACTGATTCACTAAACAATTGTAGAATGCAAAGAAATCATAATGAGACTAAAAACAATTTAGACAATATAAACGAGCAAATCTCCAAATTAAACCTGCAGCTAGAAAGCTCTCAGATAATGACTAAAAATATGAACAAAAAATCCAGAAATCAGAAGATGAAATAGAGGAAATGGATTTAGAGATGGAAGAGACAAAAGAAGGGAAATATAAATGACTATATACAAACAAAATACAGCAAGACTTAGCTATAACAATGAAAATGCAAAAGATCTTTTACCCCTTATGTCTGCAAAATATATATGATGGCAAGGAAGAATATTTTAAAAAAGGGAATATAGAGTTGTTAAGGGAAATGTCACAACTTGGGAGACAGGGAATGAAAAGAGAAATGGAGGGAGAAAAAACTGGGAGTTGCTTAAGAAATATATATGGGTGGAATTTCCTCCCCCCCCCCAAATACCCTACCTAAATTGTCTTCCTCATGCCAAGCAATTTTTACAAGAGTAGAGAGAAAATTCCTGGGCGATCTAATTGCCCTGGCTTGGAAAGCAACTTGGCAAAGAAAGAAAGGAAGGAAGAGTCAGATTTAAAAAAACAGAAGATTTGACCTTTTAGAGGGGGCATTATATGTTTAAATACTTGTTTGAATAAGATTAAAAGAACGATGATCTTTAGATAAAATTAGCCTTTTATAATGAAAAATATGATTTAGAATTAAGATAGCTTTTTTCCCCCTTTTTTGATATGGGAAATATGAAGAGGATTGATTTGAATAAAACTTTTAGCTATCTAAATGTAATTAATATTGAGAAATCATAACTGATAAAGATATTTCAAATACTGATGGAAAATCAAACCTTAACAAGAGCATGAAAAACAGGATATTGATTAATGAATTGACACTATTGATTTATGAATTGATATTATTGTTACTTGTATGATATTAGTA
Source organism: Crotalus tigris (assembly GCF_016545835.1). Lineage (NCBI taxonomy): Eukaryota > Metazoa > Chordata > Lepidosauria > Squamata > Viperidae > Crotalus > Crotalus tigris. The sequence goes on along the minus strand of NW_024096464.1, from coordinate 764,120 downwards.
AAATATGATGAAGATACTTTTATTTAACTCTATATACATTAACAGTACCAAAAATTGTAATGGTGTAATGAGGGGAAAATGGAAAAAATATAGAGAAGAAAGGAGGATCAGGGAAAAAATACTGGATTGTGTAGTATTGAACAGATTCATAATATTTGAACCCAGACAACATGTTGTTTACTAAGCACTAAAGACTGTAATTTAAAAAAAAATAAATTGGATGTTTATTAAAAAAAATTATTGGATGTTTCATAGTTGAGTTGAAACACACAATAACCCTTACATGATGTAGTATTCTTAGAAGTATTTTTTTTCATACACTATAAGTTCCAGTTGTTTCTCATTTTTTCTACTGCTATTGTAATCACAACTGTAAAGTCCCATTATATCTTGCATATGTTATAAATCAACTATTGGTAATATGTGTGCAATAGGATAGGTAATCATGTTATGGTATTTCTTCTAACAGCATAACTGGGAATGAAAGATTGGAGGTGAACAGAGTTGGGTCAGTTGTGAAACCTAGTAAATAGTAATAATTTCTCTAAGCTATTGGTATCAATTACTCCTTGCCAAACAATTTGTGATGCATTGAGACAGACAACTGGACTTTACCTCTAAAGTTCTGCTTATGTTAATATAAAACTAGACTTTGTGGGCTATTTTGATTCCTTTACTAGCCATTGAGGAGGCAAAAACAGTAATATAATTTTTAGCAATTTCATTTAATATAAACTTATATCAAATAAGATTGTCTGGTTTTTGAAAAACAACTTTAAAGATTTTGAAAACATGCCATTCCTGTTGATTATAACTGGATTGGGAATGTTTATCTATTCCTGTTTTTAGAACTTCCTGTAATACAGAATCTGTATTTGACTTGTACAGAGACACTTCAAGGTTTTTCTACTAATGCTGTCTTATTTGTTTCATGCTAATCTATGTCATTTTCCTAATTCTAATGAGTATTAGGCTTATTCAATAAACCTTGTTTTAGTTTACATATTGTATTAAGCCTATGACTAAATATTCTCTTCACTTCCAACATCCGATGACATACAGTGAGGGAAAAAATTATTTGATCCCCTGCTGATTTTGTACATTTGCCCACTGACAAAGAAATGATCAGTCTATAAGTTTAATGGTAGGTTTATTTTAATAGCGAGAGACAGAATAACCAAAAAATCCAGAAAAACACATTTCAAAAAAGTTATAAATGGATTTGCAGTTTAATGAATGAAATAAGTATTTGATCCCTTTGCAAAATATGATTTAGTACTTGTTGGCAATCTCAGAGGTCAGACATTTCTTGTAGTTGGCCACTAGGTTTGCATACATCTCTGGAGGGATTTTGTCCCATCCTCTTTGCAGATCCTCTCCAAGTCATTAAGGTTTTGAGGCTGACATTTGGCAGCTCAAACATTCAGCTCCTTTCACAAATTTTCTATGGGATTAAGGTCTGGAGACCGACTAGACCACTCCAGGACCTTAATGTGTTTCTTCTTGAGTCACTCCTTTGTTGCCTTGGCCATTTGTTTTGGGTCATTGCTATGCTGGAATACCCATCCACAACCTATTTTCAATGCCCTGGTTGAGGGAAGGAGGTTCTCACCTAAGATTTGATGGTACATGGCCCCGTCCATCGTCTCTTTGATGCGGTGAAATTGTTCTGTTGCCTTAGCAGAAAAACACCCCCAAAGCATTTGATGGTGAGGATGTTGTTTTGGGTTCATAGGCAACATTTCTCTTCCTCAAAACATGGTGAGTTGAGTTGATGCCAAAGAGCTCAATTTTGGTCTCATCTGACCACAACACTTTCACCCAGTTCTCCTCTGAATCATTCAGATGTTCATTGGCAAACTTCAGATGGGCCTGTACATGGGCTTTCTTGATCAGGGGGACCTTGCAGGCGCTGCAGGATTTCAGTCTTTCATTGCATAGTGTTATCAATTGTTTTCTTGGTTACTATGGTCCCAGCTGCTTTGAAATCAATGACAAGATCCTCCCATGTAGTTCTGGGCTGATTCCTCACCGTTCTCATGATCATTGAAACTCCACAAGATGAGATCTTGCATGGAGCCCCAGACCGAGGGAGATTGACAGTTATTTTGTGTTGCTTCCATTTGTGAATAATCGCACCAAATGTCACCTTCTCACCAAGTTGCTTGGTGATAGTCTTATAGCCCATTCCAGCCTTGTGTAGATCTACAATCTTATCCCTGACATTCTTGGACAGCTCTTTGGTCTTAGCCATGGTGGAGAGTTTGGAATGTGATTGATTACTTCTGTTGACAGGTGTCTTTTATATAGGTAACAAACTGAGATTAGGAATATTCCCTTTAAGAGAGTGCTCCTAATCTCAGCTTGTTACCTGTATAAAAGACACCTGGGAGCCAGAAATCTTGCTGATAGGAGATCAAATATTTATTTTACTCATTAAAATACAAATCAATAACTTTTTTCAAATGCATTTTTCTGGATTTTTTGGTTGTTATTCTGTTTGTTAAAATAAACCTACCATTAAAATTATAGACTGATAATTTCTTTGTCAGTGGGCAAACGTACAAAATCAGCAGAGGATCAAATAATTTTTTCCCTCACTGTAAGTAAGGATTTTTCTTGAAACTCTTTTCTTTCCATCTTGAAACTCCAGGGAAATTTGGAATTCCTAGATCTTATTTTTTTCAGCAAGGTGACTATCCCATCAGCCCATATCTTGCTTTACTCAATGGAACTTAGTAATGGTTCACCTATTGGACTCCATAGGGAGCTAAAAGCTGGATTCGTAACTGCAAGCAAAAACATTTACAGGATATGTCTATTAAACACAGGCCATTCAGACTTACACAGGCACTTAAAAGAGTGAAAAGATTTATAAATTATATTTATTCAGCCTAACAAGTATACAGGAGGACATCTTGGGCATTCATTTACATTATAGCTAAAAACAGATTTGTACTGTTTGTCTTGTGATACTAAGCTATACAAAATTTATCATTTTTCACAAATTGTAATACCAGATGATTGTGGTATTAATTTTCAATTTTTATGTTTAATATTACTAAGCAAATGTTCATGGTTCCCATACAACCTAGTGATGAAATGTTACAGAGTACCATTTTGCTCAGCAGTTCAATTAATTACAGCTTGATAAAATATTACTAGAAAAAATTAAATATATAGAGCTCCTGGAGGAATTAATTGTGTTGCCTCTACAGAATATATTTTCTAGCCAAATCCTGTAATTTGTTTTGGTATTAATAAACGTAATTTGAGAGGGACGTGCACAGTTCTTGCACTATGCTCCAATTCCAGCATTCCATTGTACAAGTTTATATAGAAGACTAAGCTTTATAATAAAAATTAAACATTCAGCTGGAAATGTGAAAAGAAACAAGGCATGAAGAAATTATTTAAGAACAATCACAGTACAATTAGGAGATTCATTTTGAACTTTATAGTATCTAGAATTGTTGCAGATAATTCTTTTAGACTTGCAGCAAAACATGCAAGGACTAGAAGAACCTTATAGCTTCAAGTTGAATAAAATACATGTTCTACTAAATATTGCGCAGTTGAATAAATCAATAATTTGGTGGATTCTTAATTAGAAGAGAATTAAAGCCATCTTGTAAAGGAATGGGCATCTAGTAGATTTGAAATTTAGTCATGTCTACAGATACATGATAGAAAAACCAAATCAAGAACCTTAATCCTGAAATGGGAGTAAACTAAAAGAGGCTCTAGGTTAAGTACTTATTACAGCAAACTACACCATGTGACCCATTCAACAACTTATAGCAGTGATTCACGGTGGTTTCCCTTGGATCCCTACTTCTCCTACATACTAACATTTTTTAAAAGAAAATTTACAAGAAACAATTCAAATTCAATAAATCATAATTTGTGGTACCTGCAGAAATATGCCACCATTTAAAAAATTGTGAATTGGATCAAATTCTATTTGAATAACAATAAAATGGTGCTTGAAACTGATTTCTTTGAAAAGCAAGAGAATGTATAGTCCAGATAGAAAAAATGAAGCAGTATTGTTACTAATATCACTAAGCAGATGGCTTTTGACTTCATTCAAACTTAGATTGTGCCCTGATTTTAATGTTTTTACCCAATATTTTAATAAATACAGTATTGAAATCACAATATCCTGCCCTTTAAAGATTTGTACAGATTGTATGAATTGTTTATATTAAAAGGATAACACATTTCTTTAAGGAACACTTTTATGAAATAAGTTTGTACATTTTTGATAAAATGTTTTAAAAGATCCACATAGAGATTTCATAGACCAATCTCAGCAGTATTAATACCTACAGATACACATTTAAAAAAAATGGCAAAAGTTCAGGATATTTATATAAAGGCATATATTAATTTTCTTGTAATCTCACGAGATTCCAAATGATCAAGAGTAACATGTTCCATGTTAAGCTGCCTCAGTTGCCCTTTCCTCTAATCCCACTAACATACACAGTTTCTGTGAAAGAAGTAAAAGAAATCAGGATTGAAAGTCCAATGTTTTGGAGACAAAAGTGGGAAATAAGTTTAAATTTGTCTTGAGTTACGTTTATGCATTATGCATTTTTGTATGTTTACTTATCTAATTTGCATGCAAGTTAGAATAGCTATGGCTTGGAAGTATACTTTATTATATATCCATTATCATCTTTCCCCATCATGGAAAACTTGGTAATGAAATCAAATATTTTGAAAAAGTAGGGGCAAACTTAATTTCTATAAATATGTACATTTCATGAAAACCAATCATCTACCAATTCAGTGATGACATGTAGTATTATTAAGTGAGGTAATTAAATCTAGTGAGTGCATCCTCTTTACCTTTAATCAGTCAGTTTGCACTCCATCTCTGAGTTGCCACAAGGAGAGTAAAGAAAAAAAAAAAGGGGGTGGTAGTAGTAAGACTAATCTCACAGAAAGTACAAAACCAAGGAAAATGAAGCCCTGAGGATACGAACATGAATAAGAAAGTTACACTTCTGTTGTGCTATTTTCCTGGATTTTCAAACTAAACGTACAATACAATAATGTTCTGCTTTGTTTCATTTTCTGAACAGTTATTTCTCTTTGGAAATTGAGGATATTTGTAGAATGAAAAAAGATTTCAGTTGACTCAAAACTGGCAATGGCTATCAGTTCTCAATAAGCTTTTTGGCTTTTGCATTGGCTTGGTCAATACGGTCTTTGTTGGTTTCAGCCTGAAAAAGAAAACAAAATGTGACGCTACTAGTAAATTATAAAGGTGCACAGAAACTATTCAAGCCTCTTTATAGAAGAAATTATATTTCTTCAAGAATATGGAGAACCAAAAGAGAGACATTTAAAGTTATATTAATAGGAAAAAAATCCCCTCTCTCAATTCATTCAGGATATGGCTTTTTGTAAATTGCTAAGCATTCTGCAAAGATTCATTGTACTCAAATGAAATGAAAGAAATTAAATATAAATAAAGGACAAATTCCAGCATGGAAGGAAAATACTGGAGGGACTCCACTGACTTGCTTAGAAAATAGCCACAGAAATTAGCCATGAAAGTATAATACTTAGGAGCAAGGAAGAAACTAAAGCAGCATAGATTTATTTACAAGAGAAAATCATTTAAATAAGTTCATAGCTGACAGATAGTAATACATTCTAAATAATATTCTCATTATTATACTACTACACTTACTTGTATATATTATGGTTGTTTTTTAATTTAAAAATTAACATTTGAAACACTTTAAAAAAATAATTTAAAATATTTAACACTCATGTTAGCAAATATTTACCATCTATTTACTGCTCAGTCTAATGACTAGCACTTACTAATCTATTCACATACACAAAGATACCAGTGGTAAGCTATTGAGAGAAACAAGGCAGAAGAATTACTTAGGACAAGAAAAGAAAATAAGTTCTCAAAACAGCATGGTCACTTTTCTTCATTATTATAAAGTGCTGCTATGACTTTTAATAGGATTTGTTGATCACTAGTTTAGCAGCACTATTCATTAATTGTCTGAAGACCCATCAGTAATAAACTTTATTTAAAATATTTATTCAAAATATTTTTTAAAACTTGCTTAAATCAATCTACCCTGATTTATATCTCATTTTCTCTAAAGATTGCTTGGTTTTAAAACTGGTAAAAACTAATATCAACTTTCTTTTAATGATAAGGATATTTATTCTTTCAACCATCTTATCACATTTGGATACTAAGTATCAGATATTCAAGGCATTCATTCCATAACTCCCTAATTTGAATGGGTCATTGCAACATGCAAAGCAAGAAAGTAAGATAATAATAAGCCTATAACCTTGGGTACTCAGTGTGATGTCATGGACACTAAATAGCCACCAACACTACCATTGGTGTGTGCCAGGTTCTCTATCCTATCTGCATTATAAAAAGATTTAATTTACTAAAGGCATCCAGAAAAACAGGAAAGAGGATTAAGATAATTGATGTGTTGTTGTTTTTTTAAAAAAACTAGTATCTGTGATCAGGCCAGCCAATGGTGCTCTGATTCCAAAAGTCATTTTGAGAGTTGACCTTTAGCTACTGACTGCAATATTTATTCCTCCTCTCCCCGTTTCTGTCATGGCATTTTATATAAACAAAACTTTTTTTTCTTGGCACTGGTTCATCCTTTATAGAATATCAGTGTTTCAGAGAAACAAGTGCAAAATGTTGAGAAAGTCCAGAGTCAGAATAAAGCAACTTTAGTGGTATTTATTCTATTCTGGGCAACACAAATCTGCTTTTTAACCAACCAGGATATGATCTATAGCTCAATGTGATATATATCTTCAGTGTATATATAGTGCGCTTGTTTTGTGTATGGGTAGAAAGGAACAATTCACTAATACCAGCATATCACCAGGTTGCTTGTGCTTTGTAAGGACAAATATGAGCTGCATCAGATTCCACATTTACTTTGTACTTGAGTTCTTGGGCAAATTGCTTTTTTAAAAAAGCAACATCAACATTTTCCTGGAAATTAGTGTTTTGTTATTCATTTTATGAATGGACAGCAACAATCAGAAGGCACATATAACATACTTTTCAAATGTGTTCCTCAATCCCAATAATATGGTATTTATTGGCATTAGTATTCATTTTATTTTTCATATTGTATCATGATGGAAATATTTCAAGTTCACAATTCCAAAGGATTCACCATGAAATCAAATTTAAATATATCCTAGAGAGAAATAATGCTTTGGGTGGAAGAATGTTATCCAGCAAGAGAGCAAGGACACAATCTGTTGGCAAATTGGAAATTTGTACACCATGGTACTGTACTCCGGAACAATTACCTACTCATCTCAGCAATTATGTCTCTGATAATTAAGGCTGTAAAGATCCAGTTCTCGCTTCTTACCTTCTCATTTATCCGGTCTATCTGCTTGTTTTGTGAATCGATCTCACTGCCCATATCCAAGGCCATATGTTTCAGATTTCCCAAGATATGCCCCACTTGAGTTAAGTTATCCTCCATCTCATCTTCTCTGGCATCATTTGTTATCCTTTTCAAAATATCAAAAGAAACCTACTTTGAGTACTGGCAAGTTCCTTCTTCTTCTTCTTCATTGTAATGAACTACCGGTAAATTCTCTCTCTCTCAATCTCTCCCTCTCTCCCTCCCTCACCTGTCTATCCACATGCTCCTACTACTCAAACTGTCCTAGGGCAGTTCTCAATAGAAATTAAAAATCATCATCAGTTAAACTATTATAAAAATACCAAAGCCATAAACGCATGATAAAATTAAATAACAGAATCATAATCACAGTCCTAATTCTATCTCAAACAAACATTTCATAACTTCAGTCTTAAAATATATCTAATTGGCAACTTATAAAAGAGGTTAAAAATAAGCCTATGTTTTTATAAAGACTTTTATACATTCCACCAATCGTGCTGCAAAATTTGATTCAAAATGTGTTATTTGGAATCTTTGAAAAATGACTAAACAGTGTTCTGAATAAATATTCATGATTTACACAGAATAAGCTTCTCATGATGGTTTTCAATACCCCAGTACTGTTGCAGAACAACAGATACGGAATATATATTTATCAGTGGAGGAAGAAAAGACTATTTACCGCTTTATGTATCCTCCAGCTGGTCCTCCTGAGGTCTGTTGTTGGTAATTTCCTGCCTGTCCTGGTTGTCTGGTTATTATATGATCACCTGAATTTTCAGAGTTCTCACCCCAAGTTGTCTTATATGCTTTACTAGACTCAAAATTCCTTGTTCTATAAGAAAAATAAAATAGCTTCAATTAGCTAAAAAGATAAATACACAATTTAAATTTAGCTACTTTGAAATAATATTAGGGAATGCCAAGGATTCTTTCATATGACACTAGTAAATAAACCCAGCTTCACCACAAAATATGACCTTATTCATACACTATCCAAATGTATATTAGGTCAATGTAATGCCTGGTAAGTTAAATATGGTTCAGGAGAAGTGTGATCATAGCTTGTCACTGATTTATTCCTTTGAATGACATTGAGGGTGGGAGGTTAACCAAGGGAGGTTAATCTATACTTAATCCTGTTCTCATAGTCTTTGCAGCTTCTATCTTTTTAAATTAGCTACAGGTATTCCTCAACATACGACCGTAATGAACTGTCCATTACAACTATATCTCATAACAATCATAAAACAAGTGACTGGCCTGATTATATGGCTTTTTGCAGCAGTCATTAAGTGGCGATTGTAAAGTGAATGCGGTGATTTTTTAAGCAAACCAATAGTTTACTATAGGTGATTTGCCCAAAACAGGAAGTGCTGGTTTTTGGCAAAGCTATCATAAAATGTGATCACATGATCATGGGATCCTGAAGACACCCATAAATACAGCTATGTTGCTGAGCACCTGAAATTCAGTCACATGGCCATGAAGAGAACCCAGCCACCGGAATTTCAAATCCAAGTCCTAAGTCTCTTATTTAAGTCAGTTGCAACTTTGAACAGTTCCTAAGCAATCAGTCATAAATCATGACCTACCCGTACAGTGTGGGTTGAAGCAAAATTGATGGAGGAGGTAGAGCTTCCCCCACCTGCCCAAGTCTGTGGTAATTCCACCCTTGATTGGCCTACCACTGTTTCTTATAAGCATTTTTATAGAAATGTCAACTAACTACTGCAAAGGAGTTTAGAATATCAGTCATCATAAATGTTAACCAACAATTTATGGCTATTATGATCTGCCATGTCATGATGCTAAAATAAGGGATACAAATAGTCATCGACTTACAAACTATTTTGCCATAGTTGTTAAGCCAATTACTGCCAATGTTGTCATTAAATGAATCTGGGCTCCCCCATTGGCTTTACTTGTTGGAAGCTGGCTGGGAAGGTTACAAATGATGATCACATGACACTTAGGCACTGCAACTGTCATAAATATATGCCAGTTTCCAAGCACACAAATTACAATCATGTGAACACGGGGATGGTGCAATGGTCGTAAGTGTGAAAAACGATCATAAGTCACTCTTTTCTGTGCCATTGTAACTTTGAACGGTCATTAAACAAATGGTTGTAAGTCAACGACTACCTGCATAGCTAGCTTACTCATAGTTAGCACCTGACACGCTATATCATATTTGGTATACTCAACACATATTTGGTATTCAGTAGAACACCAGAAGAAATCATCTTGGATTTGCAGGCAAATCAATATGTACTGTATATTAAAGCACTGTAATTTTTTATATTAATAGCTGAAATAATATCCAAAATGATTCATGCCTTAGAGCAGTGGTTCTCAACCTGTGGGTCGGGACCCCATTTGGGGTCGAACGACCATTTCATGAAGGTCGCCAAACCACGCTGTCCGCCATTTTTTCCCTTTTCCCTAGCTGTCCTACTCCCTCTTATTGGTGGCCACACTCACTTGGCCACACCCCTGGGGGTCACCACAACACGGGGAACTGTATTATGGGGTCACGGCATTAGAAAGGTTGAGAATCACTGCCTTAGAGGCATTGTCCATGAATTAAAATGACTGTTTGCTAACAAAGTTAGCATTTCTCAATATATAATATTCTACTTGCCCTCTAATGACAATGTGTTCCTTCTAAATCTACCCTGGAGGGGTGAGATATCAGATTTAAAGCAAATACATGGAATGCAAGAGTGAAGAGAAGTCTTTTTGCATTGGTGTTCAATTTATTTTTATGAAATTCACATTCCCTATTTATATGTTCAACTATGTTAGCTCATTCCTTATAAATTAGTTGTAAGAAGTTCCTATACTAAAGACAGCCAACTTATTTGCTTATTATACAACCAAGTATGTACCTCTTAGCATTATATTTATGGGGCACCTTTTATTTAATGAATTGTATGGAAAAACCTAAAAAGCCAGCTTGCTGCTGTGGTTAAGGCACCAGGCTAGAAACTGGAAGACAGTGAGTTCTAGTCCTTCCTTAGCCATGAAGGCAGCTGGATGACAGTGGGCTTATCACGCTCCCTCAGTTGCAAGGAGGCAGCAATAGCAAACCACTTTTGAAAAACTGCAGGGACTGGTCCAGTTACCAGGTGTCAAAAAACTAATCTGAAGGCACAAACCAACAAAATATTGAGAAATTTATATTGTGCTAATTTCACCAAATCATGCATCAGTTAATCATTATCCTAATGGTAATAAAAATGGAGGAATGCAAAACTTATTTTTCTATTCAAACATTCATATAACCAAGATAAATCTTCTATGTATTGTTTTATGCTGTATTATTCTATAACAGGGGTCTTCAAACTTGGCCCTTTTATGACTTGTGGACTTCAACTCCCAGAATTCCTCAGCTAGGCACGATGGCTGAGGAATTTTGGGAGTTGAAGTCCACAAGTCATAAAAGGGTCAGGTTTGAAGACCCCTGTTCTATAATATCTAATTTTTATTTGGTTCTGGACTTACCCCATACAGTGGTACCTGATATTTTTAAACTAAACATAGGAATCCTGAGGCTATGGGCATTTTTACAAAACAGTTGCATGCTGAGTAATACTTGACAAAAAACATTTTTCTCCATGTGGTAGATCATAGTTAAAACAATATGTGAACATTATCATAACATTTCATATTATTCCTCCAATATTTTTAAATCTATGTATAAGCTATTATTTTCCTGAAAAAATCCTAACAAGACTTAAATTGTATATCACCTGCTATTTGCATTCTAAACATTATTTCAGATCAATCAAATCAGAATAGCTAAATATAAACTACAAACAACACAGCACAGATACAACTACAGACCATCACAAGGTTGCTTGCATGTTAAGAAAACATGCACAATCAGACATGCATCATGTTAGAACATCACCTTCAGACAGCTGGTTAGCAGTGCAAACTGCTTCTTAATACAGGGTTTTTCCTAAATTCCATTTTGAACAGTTAAGTGGATCCAACCTCTGATGTTAAATCTTCATTTTATTAAGAAGGAAAAATGGGGTGATTAGGAGAGAATGAAAAAAGAGTGAACAGTAAGACAAGCAAGCAGATAACTATTTGTTAGCTGACAAACTATTTCAAAGTATAGCTGAGAGTATGCTATAATAAGAAAACAGCTTTAAAACAAATCAGGAAGAAAAGAAGTATTATGAATATTATATTCAAAATTTGTAAAAATGCTGTGCTATTCTGACAAAAAGTCATTTAATTTAGCTCTAGGAACGGAAGAATTTGATTTCCTTTCATCTACTTCAAATCCATTCAATTCTTCTTCCGTCTCTATATATTTGCCTTATATACTATTTTGTTATCAAGCATATCAAAAATTCCACAAAATTACTTTTCCAATGTACAAAAATTTCAACTATCACAAAAACTTCATACTTTTCAGAATGAGGGATACAAATGTACTATTGGGGGGGAAAAGACTATTACACAGCACATCATGCTTTCCTTGTAATCCTTCACTAAACTGACACATATCTTGTTCCCACCCAGTGAAGCTGAGGGAAAAATTCTACAACTTTCCCATGAATTGTTATTTTAAATCTGATTGATATGGACAATAATTTTTTCCACATACCTAATAGGTAGTTTAAAATCCAACCCAAGCTTGTACTAATTGCTTTAGCTTCCCTATTCCAATATATTACCAGATTTAAGTCACAGGTATATTTGCACATCTAACTAAGCCTTATAGCACCTAACTACTGGTACATAACCACTGGCTTTTCTTCTCTAGTTGGCATAGCTTGAAAACAATTTAAACATTCATTGTTTAAACTTTATTATGTCATCCACTACAATTTCCATTTGTCATTACAAAAAAATCAAAACCACTAAATTTAAAACATTCTGGTCATTATTTTATTCACAGGTTACCCTTATGAACAAGTACAATTAAGTCTAAATAAGCATTTCCCAACTTCTTCCTTTGTAGGAACCACTACACTAAATAGAATGTTTTTGTGAATTGCAAGAAAATCAAGGAGACAGCCATACTTGGTGGTTGTCATGGCACTGGACCCCAAAATCAGAGTATTTTTACGAAACAAATACATTTTTAAAAGACTGAAATTTCACAAGACATCAATGCTCTTGTCTCAAATCTTTTAAAATTTGGGATAAAAATGCCACAATCTCATGGCTTTTCAAATGACAATAATGAAAACTTTATTTTGGATCTACACTACCAACCACTGAAACAAAAGTGTTCAAGCTTCATAGATCTGGAGAAAGGAGCAATCATTCACACTTGCATGCACCCATAAAGTTTTGGATAATACCCCATTGGAAAACCTGAAAGGGCAGGTTGGGGTCAGATCATCCCAGAGGAGGTCAATTTTTGTAGTTGCTCAAGAGTCTACCTGACTTAATAGCACATAAAGAAGACCATATGAATGCAGTCAGTGGCTTGGACAATGTTAAGGTAAAATGTGATTTCTTTGAATTTTGCTTATCATGTTATGTGAACCCAGTTGCTATTGTTTATAAACATAGTTTATGGCTTAGGATTATAAGTGAATACAGACCATGGTTTAGCACAATATCCAATTTGTGTTTTGAATTTTGTAGCAGTTTTTTTCCATCAGAGAGAACAATAGCTTAATTAAATTTTCTAGTCACTGAAGTTCTAAACAGGAGTGATATTTTTCCTTGAAAAAAGCATCTTACCAATCTGCTTTTAACTGACCTATTGCACGGACAGACACAGAGACCACAGCACTTATTAAGCTCTGTCAAGTTCTTTTCAGCTTCTTTCATGTCTTTGTTTATTTGATCCATACCTTCTTCTATGTGGTTTAACTTTTCTAGGAAAAAAAAGAAGCTTTAGAAACTTTAAATAACGTAAATGCTTACACTTCATATAGGAAGGTCTGCATTCAAAACACTTTTTAAAAAGCATTTAAAAGCAGTTTAAGAAGTGTTAATGTTTCTGGAAACTACTGCAAGCCTGTGGACAATGGCCATGCCTGTATCCGGACTGCATTAATTATGTATCTTTATTATGTATCACTATGAGATAGATTTCTAAATTTATAATCAAAGATGCCATAATTTTCTTTATTACACTTGTGCAACTCACCGCCTTGTTCATCTAACATGGTAATGGTTTTGATTCCAGCATCTTGGGACTATAATAGAAAAAAAGAGAATACAGAACCACTACACCATGGAATTAGTGTAATGACACAATTTGCTACAGGCTATTGTGTGGAGAAACTTCTAAATAATTACATAAAAATTTATCAGCATAAATACTACTATATAAAATTTTCTTCTAGGTAGAATAAAAAGATATTCCAATATGGCAAATTATTTTGTAATATAAGCTGTAAGTAACTGGTGAATTTGTTGCTTTTGTTTTTTGGTCCTATGATAAAATCATTTCAATTTTATATAAGTTTCATTGTTTATTTTTATTTAAGAACATTTATATGGCTGCCCAATTTACTCTCAGTAACTCTGGGTTGCTTACAAAGATACAAATCTGATATTAAAACAATTAAAAAGCAGAAAAAGAAGAGAAAAAAGCAAAGAAAGAGCTATTGCTCTTTCTAAGAAAATCTGAGAAATACTTCCATACACGTAATGCTTGATGAATGTAATATACTCAATTTCATTTAATGTTCTCCACCCGATTTTCCCCCCTCCACCCCCCAAAAAAGCCTTTAATTTCTTCCTTACCTCAATGGCCATGCCAAGGATCCTCCTTGTGCTTTCCAAAGACTAAAATAAAGATAGATTTCATTTCAGGCATGGAGATTTTTAAAGATATGTAATAATTATATAACTTTAGACATTGCTTTAAGTAAGCACTACAGTATACCCTTGTTTCTGACACAATGCAACTACAGTAAGCAAGGTTTTGTCTTGATTAGTGATATTTTAAAAATCAACATTATTATGCAGCCACTATTTTCCAGACAAACCCTCTTTTTAGATTCGGTGTAAGTCTGTCCTCTTGGAATCTATAAATTTTCTTTTTAAAGAGTCTGAAGTTTGTTCTATTGCGGCAGTGAAGAAGAGCAGAAATATACGATTAGCAAGGCTCTACCTCTGCCTTCCAAGCCTGGTGAAATTGCCCCTTGATGGTCTGTTTTGGCAGGGTGAAAAGAATGGGAATGGAATTGTTGCAATGGCTGATTCACTCTTACCTTCTCTAAGGCAGTGTTTCCCAAACTTGACAATTTTAAGGCATGAGGACTTCAACTCCCAGAATTCCACAGCCAGCAATGCTGGCTGTGGAATTCTGGGAGTTGAAGTCCACATGCCTTAAAATTGTCAAGTTTGGGAAACACTGCTCTAAGGGAAAGTATGTAAGAGCCCTCACAAAAGAGGCCACCTGCTAACCCTGAAATGACTTTGTGGGGCTAAAATACAGTCTGGAGGAAGAAGGCATGCTTAAAGTGCGGCATCTATAATATTTCCATCTTTTCTTTTTTTTGCATACCATCATTGTTTTCTCCCAGTTCTTTTACTTTCATTATGATGTCCCTACTATTTCCACAGATTAATCCTGAGTTTTATATATATAAAAAATAACTTGCAGCATACTGAGCTTGATTGTGCTTTTTCATGAGTGATATTTAATATGGGGGAGGGAGTCTGCATGCTGGGCTATGTGTAATACATAAACAAGGGTCTCCCCTTCAAAAAATTCATTAATCCTAGGGAAAAAAGTACTTTTGTTTTCTAAATTCAAGTGATTTAGATGAAAACCTCCCCTTCAATGTAATATTATCAAGCGATATTGTATAACCAATCAATTTTAGTGGAGATCATGCACTGTAAAAAGTTTATCTATCCAGATTATTGTGCAACAATATATTTGAAGTATTTACCTCATCTGTAACTTGATGGGCTTTCAGTTGAATTTCTTCTTGTGACAATTCAGCCATGATTGACACTTGTTTTTCAACATCCAATTATTCACAACAGGATTTCTTCTATAATAGTAAAGTATCAGTGGTAAGGGTATAATCTTGACCAGTTTTATGTAATATAAATTTGTTACAAATAAAGTGTGTCCTATTAATATTTTTTTTATTAAATTTATAACCAGTTTAGTTGTCAGCTTTCTAGGAAGAAGGGGGGAAAATCAAAATTTCAATATTAGAATATTCTATAAAAATTACAGTAATATAATGAAATACAATACTTCATGTATGTATTTATTGTTTTAATCAGTTTATATGCCCATCCATCTCAACAAGTGACTGTTGGCTGCAAACAAAATTAAAATAAAGTAAAAATAATTACAAGCATTACCAACACTGAAACGCAAAGTAGCCAAGAGACATCAAACTCAAATCATTAATGTAACCAAGAAGTGGCTCCCTGCCACAATCATGGCCCCAGGTCCAGGACTTTAGGGTCTTACGAAAGGCCAGCAGGGACAAGGTCATCCTGATCTCCAGAGAATTAATGTCTTTAATGGTAGAACTATGAGCAGCATCCAAATATCCTACACTGTATCTTCATTATAAAATAGCAGTTTACATAAAAGTTACACTTCTACATGATAAGTTAAGAAATAAAGAGAAGTCGAGTTTGCTCCAACTTCTCTCCTGACCAAATGATTCTCATCAGATAGTCTTCCATAACTCTTATCAATTTTGGACGTTGATTGATTTATAACTTTTTATCAATGGTCAGCACTATTTCTAAATAATCTAAGATATATTGATTCCCTCACTTGTTCAATGCTCCTGCTTTTTGAGGGCCCACCAATCTTTTTTAGATATTAATATAGAACTACAACTGTTGGGTTCAGGCAAAATTGGATGTATTGTATTGTTTTCTTCCCCAGAGAAAAATACATTTCTAGTGAAGCAATTTTTCAAGTGCAGCAGCTGGGACCAAACAAAAATGGAAGAAAAATGTCGCTCTTTATCCTGCAGAATGTCAACAGAAGAGAAACAAAATGCCTATTTCCCACATATTCAGTAGTAGCTCCAAATTTTTACTAGTGATTTTGAGTATTTGCAAAAAGAAAAAAAAAATCTAATTTTGCTTTTCCTGACAATTTTCTCAGACAGTAGCCGGTAATATGCAAAATATTAATAGAAATTAAGTATGAGGAACAAAACCAGAAACTTTTAAAAATGAGCTAAAGACACAAAAGGTAGTTTAGAGTAATCATCTGTAAAATAAAATATAGAAGAGAATCGTAATAATTGTGGGAATAGTTTTAAGCCACAAGTCCTATTATACATAAAATTTATTCCTCCTCTACATAAATAATCATCTCCTAATTTAATATCTAAAACTTTGTATAAGCCTCTTATAAAATTTATATGAAAATAAATGTTACTCTATCCTTATTTATCTGTAACTTGGAATGTAACAACAAAACCTAAACTTTGAAATAATAGCTTTATAGAAGCTTAAAATATATCTGTATTAGTACATCCAGTATTAGACCAAGACTGATTAATGCAATTGCCAAAAAATAGATCTCCAAAAGCCACTTAGATTAACATAGTCTTAGTCTTCCCAAACATAAGCTTTAAGAGATTGAGGAACAGATAGCCTGGACTTGTTCGAGGCCTTGTCTTAAATTCTACCATAATTAGAGAAAATTACAGACCTCACCTTTGCAGTTATGCTAACGCAGTGTTTCCCAAACTTGACAATTTTAAGGCATGTGGACTTCAACTCCCAGAATTCCACAGCCAGCTTTGCTGGCTGTGGAATTCTGGGAGTTGAAGTCCTCATGCCTTAAAATTGTCAAGTTTGGGAAACACTGTGCTAACCAAATGTGGAGTAATTTCGCCAATTGTAATCCATCTTTGTTCACTCATGGGCATACTGCTTACATGGAGAGATATCCCTGTATTCATGAAAGGCCTAGCTAATAGTTTGCAACAACTTCTTCAATTATTTTCAATTTTCCTTTAGTACTGATTATTCTTTTTGGGGGGAGGTGCCATCTGTTATAGATATTATTTCATTTCTGGGATGTATTTGCAGAGAGTACAAATTAAACAAACTTGTCTTAAATAAGACTGACAATTATGTTTCAGTTGCCTTTACTAAATAAGCTCACGATTCAAATCTGAAGAAAATATCAAACATTCATAAACAGTAAACAAAAAGATGGTGTTAACTGACGCACAGAAGGGCAAAGACAATCTGCATGCAGGACAACTGTAAAATGACAATGGCAGTTCTCACTTGCCAGATAGAAGAACTATCAGATCTAAGTAGCTACCTCAGATAAAGAAGTCTGCAAGCTGCCCAGATTTACCTCTGGTTCCTCCATTATTACTAGTCACTGGAACATAACATACAATTAACACCAAGCTATGAATACTACTTCTATGCACACCTATAACTCTTAGTTATCACTTTTTATTTTTTGACATACATGTCATTCATAATTTTGTACCTGTAGTTCCTTGAGTATATTTACAAAGTCCATTCTACTGTATCAGACCATCTTCATTCACATCTATTAGATCCTTCCCTTTTTCTCTTACTTCCACAAACACAGTGTTTCTTTCATTTCACTTTGGAAATTACCTTCCTTGCTTTGTGTTTACATGCCTAGTCATAGTCCTCTATATGCTGTAGTAATCATCAGATAGACCTGTAAATATTGATCTCCTGGACCCATGGTTTGGTTAACTGACACTCTCATATTATACTTTTTAGTAAGAGGAAGAGAGAGTAGACTAAGTCAGTGTCCAATATACAAGATTCCTGTAAGGGCAATGCTGGTCAATTTTGACAAATTTGGCTCACTAGGCCACAAGCATAACCTAAGCAACTCTTACTGCATACATTCTCATGCTATTCTATAAAAAGTAAGATTTCTAATCTAGGACTTTCTTACAAGTTAACATATTATTGCCTGCATTCTATGCAGTGTTCAAACTTCAAGATGCTTTCATTTACCTATTCTTGGGATTCTTTTGTCACAATTAATAAAATGAGAAGAAAAGGAACAAGTGACATTTCCAAAGTATTGTGTGAAAAATACAAAGTAACAGACATTTATGCAGTTTTACAACTTTTTTCATTTTACAAGTCAAAATGGGAACTTCCGCAATTTACTAATCGTATTTTAGTTTTAAAGGAGTAAAGACTGCTATTTAGATATATACTATATTACTATTTGTGTGCCATACAATATTTCCAATTTCCATCAGAAAGAAATGTGGAGAAATATTAACTCTGAATGTCCTTCTATTCAAAGAAAAAGTACAGGAAACATATGCCATTCTACTGATGGACAGAGAGAAAACATGATCTTTAATGAAAATTTTATTTTATATATATGCCATTCAGAAAAGGTCTTCACTCTTCTCAGGGATCCCAATTTATTAAGATATAATATTAGGACATATTTTCAGCAGAAATCATTTGTTCTTCTGAGAACTAATTATGAAACTGCAAAAGTAATCAAATCCTCAAAATAGAAATGCAGAAATTTCTGTCAACTGGCTTATAATTGGACTGCATTTGTTCACTGATAAATTGCTATTAACTGATGAACTTGATTCATCATAAATGCTTCCCATCCCAACCCTAAATGTCAGATGAGAAAGGTATGTGAATGGAAATCCGCTTGCAAGATAAGACAGTGATGTAACTAAAGAACTGAATTTTTTTAGTTTCTTGGGGGCAATTAGGACAGGTATGTTAAGTCTATCAAATGCTTAATGTATCCATTTAACTTTCATTTTATACTTAAAATGTACTATTACAGTCTACCATTTTGCCACTAAAATGACAATGAGTACATAATATATATGTACTGTAATTTAGGATGAAGTCAAAAACTTAAATCTATGATGAAATAATTGATCTTCCTAAGTACCTATGAGCTTTCATCTAGGATGGAACTTCTTATGTAAATCTGTTAAATTACATACAAACTACTTAATTCTGAAAATGAAAAACAAAAGAAAGGCTACAAGGAAATAGTTGCGTTACGGAACTATATTTCCCCAAAGAGTATAAACAAGTGTTTGTCCAGTAACTAAAGAATTTTGTAAGTGGGGATTTTTTTTCTTATAAAGGGAAGCTGATTTTACACAACTCTCCACTGTGAAGGAATAAGAAACATATGAATATTAGTTAAATCTGAAAAGGCTTCCAGATTTTGTTTCCTGTCCTTTCTTCTATCCATTCTTCTGCCCTCTTCCAATCTGCACCATTTAGTGGGGAAAGAAAAAAGTGAAAACTGCTACTGTTTCCTGTTGCTCTTGTTAAGGCTTTTAAAAATGCAGTAAAGAAACAGATGCAACCAAAGGGATAATGCCCACCACTATGTCAATCTTTTGCTAAAGTCTATGGTGAAGGCTATAGCTGTAAGACACAAAAATATTATAATAAATCCCTCTAGTTTTATGCTTCTCCCCCTAACAATGAAAAGCCCTAAAACAAGTTATTAAAGCCCTCTCCAGAGTTCCTGGTTTGGACTGCGAAGTGAGGGTTCAGCTAAAAGATCCCCACAAACAAGAAACGCAGGGCAGCCTGGAGAGGAAGCCAACTGGCAGCATTCCTCCAGAAAACCAACCGGCCCAAGCCGAGGCCTAACCCGAGAAGGCAGGACAGCCACGGGCGCTGCCACAACCACCGAGGGGTGACAACTCCTGTCCCCGAGGTCGGCCTCGCTGCCCGGCTCCGAGGAATGCTGCGGCGCTCTCCCCGCGGCGCGACCCCCCTCCCGCTCCGGCTTCCCGCGCCCCTTCCCTTTCTTTCCCTTCCCTTCCTTGCCCAGGACGCCTCGCTGCCCGTTTTTTTCCTGGCCTGCCCTGCTGCCACCTCGCCCAGGACCCAGCCTGCCGTTTAACCCCTTGGCCCCCGCCTTCCTCCGGCGGAGGAGAAAAGCCTCCGAGTCCCGCGCCTCCTGCACCCCGGTGCCTTCGGCGCTCCAGCCTGGCTCAAGGGGGCCTTTTCCGTCCTCCCCCCTCCCGGCCTCCCCAGCCCGAAGGCATTCCTCGCCCGCGACCGGCAGACTGGCTCGCCCCTTCCTCCTTTCCTCTGCCCGCCCGGCTCTTGCTCTCCCTGACGCTCCTTCCCTCCGGAGACTCACCCCGGCGCTTCGGGGGCAAAAAGCCCAAACCCGCCCCTCGGCTTCGCTCCACTTCGCCCGCCAGGCCTTTCGGCGCAGCTCTCCCGCTCTCTCCGCTGAGGGGACGAACCTCGCGCCGTGTCTTCGGAAGCCCCTTCTCTCCGCCGAGCCCCACCCAGGCAGTTTCCTGCAGCGCCTTCTTCTTCCCTCCGGTTCCTTCGGGGCCCAGCTGTTACCTCCTCCCGCCTCCCTCTTACCCGGTCTCTGAGTCGCAGAGCATTGGTCGCTTTGGGAGGCATTGCTAATAGCAATTGGTGGGAGGAAATGATCGTCATGTTTATCTTTCGCTTTCTCAGGTTGTTGATTCGCCTTTAGCATCCTGTTGGCGCTGTGTTTATCTTCTAATAAAACCCCGTTCAAGGGACAAAAGGTTTCAGCTATGGTAAAATCAGATCAGATTCCTGCGGTATGGATGTATTCCCTGACAACGTATTTTCTAAAAACAAGCATAAATAATAATAAAAATAAGCGTTTCTGTTTCTATATGTTTGAATATTAGTAGTTCGGGTTGGTAGTTGGGATGTTGATTTGATCTCCGAGGTTGGCGATTTGGCTGCAAACGTTTCGTCTCCGTTTGGGGTGGGGGGATATCTTCAGTGCACATTGAATTGTGCTCGTCTGTTTCTGTTTCTAACAGGTACTACGTGGCCCATTGACCAAATCATTCTTCGAACATATCAACACGAAGATAATATACAAAATGCTGAGCGCTCAAGAAATATTGCATACCGTCCCATCTGGCAATTCCCTCTTTGAACTATAAGAATCTATAAGAGCTTTTGAAATATTAAGTCAGCGTCTCAAACTTTTTTCTCTCTCAGGATCCCTTGTAATGTTAACTGTAACTCATATAAACAAAGCTCTTTTATCAGTATTTATGGTATTAAAAAATAGAAATGATGTATTCACTGCTGCTATCTCTTCTCACAATTGTTTGAGGGGATTTTAATGTTGTATTACTTTTTAACATAAGTTAGCATATAATTTGATTTTGGAGAAGCCTGAGGAGATCTTGGAGGACCCCCACGAGTCCTAGAATCACACTTTTCTCGGGTTTATATGAATTATTTACATTTGTTCAACCTGAAACTCCAGACATATTATAGATTACTTTTAACTGTATAGAATGATACCATCATGGAGGAAAACCATAGAATAAGACATAGATCCCCTTGATGTCACAAGTAGGAATGGAGTGTGGCATATGTGAATGATACCCAGTTGTACATCTCTATCTAAACTGTGCCAGAGATGTCAAATTCTGGTTTTGGTATCTAGAAGTTGTTAAATGGGGTGAAACATATTAAAGCCGAGCCCCCAAACAGGGCAGAATTGCTGTTTGTTCATTGTAAAGTTATGTTGATCCTGGTACTGTCTCTGGAGATGGAAGCACCATTTGTGAATGGACCAATGTATATTTGGTGATTTTCCTGAATTCACAGCTATTGCTGAATGATCAGGTAAAGATTGTAACATTTATTCATACCTCTTCTCTGGGCTACTGCAATGGACTCTAAATAAGTCTATTTTTGAAGACCATTTGGCAACAATAATTGGCACAAAATTTAATACTCTACATACTCATGCCTTGGATCTACTTCTTTCCTATATTTGCTCCTTGAATATAAAATGATGATTGATTGTACAAAAACATGGAGTGCCTCAAAAGATGTGAATTATGAAAAAATATCTTTGGTGAAATGATGCAGTGCAAGAAATCATGGATAAGGAAAAAAGTATATGAGAATATGAATGTGGCAATGATCTGAGAATGAAAGAGGTTACCTCAAATGTGTAGAGAGCAAAACATAGTTGAAATGATGTAGTCAAAGAGGTATACTTCTGCCTATTTTTTATATAATTGTTAAAACAGTATATATTAAGAGAAACTTAAAAATAAGTTGAATAAAGTGGTAACAAAAATGCTTTAAAAGTGTATGTAATAAAGGGATTGGGTCAAGAATGAATCGATGTTAAATGAACACATTGAATTGAATACAAAAGCGGGTGACCTGTTTGAAAATAGCACATTGAGGTGGTTTGGTCATGAGGGTACAATGAATGAAGATCAAATTGCAAAACAGAAATATGAAAGGAAAATAAATAGATTGAATTGGATAGAGTTGGTAATATCCTCAGAAAGGGAGATGTGGGATGTAAAAAGGGAGATACTGAAAATAAAAGGCAATTTATGAATTGATGTATTGATATGTTGGAAGCAAGGATGGTTTGCAGAGATACAGAGGTACTGTTCAAAGATATACTGTAATGAATTGTGTTGTAGCTCCCCCCCTTTAATCTCCTGCCTTCAATTTCATTGGCTCATACATTCTTATTTCTGCGCTCTGCATAAAGCTACTAATTGTAAAATGGAATACTGTAATCATAGAGAGGCATGGGGCTGCCATAATTAATGGGATCCATGATTATTATAGCTTATTCTGTGAAGTCATATGACTTTCTCTTTTTGATTATTGTTTATGATGGTTCCCATGTAAAACAATGAATTTTATTAAAAATCCATGCCTTGAGTCAATAATTTCTGTTACTTTTATACCAAGGTAATGTGAGTGGTAATTTGATAGTGATTTCATATGGGTCCATGTAAAAATAATTATGTAGCCCTTAGTGCTCTCTGAGCTTTGCTGTTTGCTTGCAGATGTTTTATTACCCATCTTGGTAACATCAGCATTGCTAACAAATTGTGATGCAAAACCACCAGATCCATTCTTATTGGGTTTCGTAATTATGTTATTTTATTGTTTCATGCAGATCCTGTGTAAGAATATAAAAATGATATGAATTTAATAATATCCATTCTGATTTCATGGATCTGACATTTACTTCTTTAATAGGAGACAACTAAGGCCAGTTATCCACAACTGAATTGTAGTAACATCAGGAAATAATCTTCCTCCATCTGTCATGCTAAATTAGTTTTATTCTTCAACATACACATGGTTTTTTTTGTTATTTTTTCTTGTTGTGGTGCTAGTTGTTTGATTTTAAAAAGATCCTTTTTTGCAAGCTTCTAGAAGCCCTATCCAGATTTTCAAGTCTAAACTAGCAAAAAAAAAATAACATGGTTGTAGCAGGTTTTTAATAGTCACCCTGATACCAGGTACTTTGTAAAACAGAGCTTCAGCAATAAACTATGGGCCTTTTATCGTACAAAGCTAGAAACAATCACATGTGATCTATCAATAAATAGGAAATCTCTGCATGGCTGTGATTCATACTCAAGTTTTGTATTCATTGTGATGTTGGGTAAATTAGTGTTTATGTGTCTTTTCAAGCTACTTAGCCTGGGCTTGAAAATTAAACATGGTCAAGCTAAGCAAGTACTGTGCATGCAATGGAAAATCAGCAGGAAATGCCAAGCTGTACTGCAAGTTACACTGAGAATAAACAGGAAAGGCGATGTCAAAGCACTTCCCTCTGGTTAAGATAATTATACTGTATGTTTTCCTTAAAACCACCAGGAGCTGAATTTTAAAAAAGGGACTTTTTTGTTTTATTTAAAAACACTCAAAGGTAATCTGTTACTGCTGTGATAGTGTTAAGCCCTTTGAGAACTTGCTGCATATATCCATTTTGTCTGGAAAACCTTCATTTTCAGTTCACATTGTCAACCGCTATTACTCTTATTTGGAGTAAGGAACAAATATGATTTCCTCTACGCAAATATCATTCAGACAGCACTCGGAACCGAATTAACCAATGGCCCAGTGTACAAGCCCAATTCAGTACTTGCTGACAAAGGTAACCCCCCCCCCAAAAAAACTACATCTACCAAAATGCATCACCCTCCGTTTGTTTGAATCAGAGATACTCAGTGGGACTCATTTCCTGTTTCTATGGTATTGCAAAACCGACTTTTCCGGATTGCAAACTACTATTCCCAGAATGCATACGAAAAGGATATGGCTCTCTGATTGGTTGAAACCATATGAAGACGTTCCCGGCCTGTGGCGCGGTTCTCTTTTGGGTCGAGCTTGCTGGTCTCCGGAGGAGGCTGCACCGGCAATGGGCGGGGTTTCGGTAGCCCATCGTGTTGGGTGATGCGCTCGTTCTTCGCGGTTGGATGAGACGGATACGATCTGTAAGTACCCACAAGACGGGCTGTTACTGCTTCCCCCTTCAAAGTATAAGGTGGAAGCTGAGCTTAAGTCCCGGACTGGAGGGTTGTTGATGATAGTAGCTTTTTTTTTTTTTTTTGGAGTAGGCTGGAAAGTAGTTAAATAATCTTTGAGGATCGATTGAAGAGGAACCAACTTAAGAAGTTTGAAAAGCAGCCGAGGACCTAATACTGTAGCACAACAAATCCCCGTTTCTATTACAAGTTAACATTCTTTGTTTTTAAACCAAAACATTATAAAAAAAAATAGGAGCCATATATAAACTTCGTTGCAAAATGTTGCAAAACTAGGTTTTCTTCCCCCAAAGCTCTCATAACCTGTGATAAATGCATAAATGGGAGCATCGAAGAAATAAGAGCATGATAAATCCTTATATTTGGATTGCAATTTAATAAAACTGCTGTGGTAAAAAATCCTTATGTATCCTGTTTAGTAGTTCTTACCAAACACTCAGCCAAATTCAGGTGTCAAGAATTCAAAAAATTAATAGAGGAAATTACTAAAGAAACAGTTTTTAATTGGCTTGAAAGGAAAGGCAATAAATACTTAGAGAAATTCCTTTTATTCCCAGTTCACAAAGCAGCATAAATATGGGAATGGTGGTTAATTTTGCTGGCTTACTCACCAGAAGGCTAGTATAACAGCTGTGAGTCAGTAAAGGGGAAACTATCTTTAGATAAGTGAATTGTTATAGAATGTGAACAAGTATATTCTGGAATAGTTTTCAGTATAGCCTTATTTCTGCTGCTTTTCAAAGACATAATCACAAAGGATAACATTGAGCTACTGTGGATATTGATTCGAACATCATTTAAAAGTTGTATATTTAAATAGAACCATATTTTTAAATAAGATTCTCATTTTATATATTATTTACAATTCATACTTTTTTTGAAAAGTATTACATAACTCCTAAAGTGTAGACTCTTTAGCACCTTTTGATTACTTCTTTCTTCACAGAATATAACTTGACTGGGTCAAGTTACCAATAGCAATCACCCAAATTATGTGTTATTATTCAATCTTAGCTGCATTATTGTTTACAAAACCCAGTACAGATAACCCTCTGTACTTACAATCATTTGTTTAGTGACTATTCAAAGTTATAGTGTTCCTGAAAAAAGGGACTTACAACTTTTTCACACTTATGACTGTTGCAGCATCTCCATGGTCATGTGATCAGAATTCAGACACTTGGCAACTGCCTCATATTTATGACGGTTGCAGTGTTCTGGAGTTGTGACCTGAGAAGCAAAGTCAATGGAAAAGCCAGATTTACTTAACAACTGTGTGCTAACTTAACAACTGCATTGATTCACTTAAAACTGTGGCAAGCAAGGTTCATAAAATGGGGCAAAACTCACAACAGCTGTGTTGCTTTGCAACAGAAATTTTGGGAACAATTATGGTTGTAAGTCAAGGACAACATTGTTTAAATTCCATTATCTTTGTGGCCAATGTTCCAAGGTGTGCTAAGGCAAAAAGTTAATAGGTACGTATGCCACCATTGCATGCTGTATTTATTAAAATTCCCAAACAGTGATTATTCTGTATTGGATTCAGGTTAAACAGTAAGTCTCATTTTTTTTTTAAATGTAGTATATGATACCTTAAAATGTGGTTCTCTTTCTGTGTTGAGCTCTTTGGCTGAATGTGCTGATACCACTTTCCCACAGTTTTCAGATATTTTCTTTTTCTGGAATACCTTCTTTGCTTGGTTAGTCAAGAATACAGAAAATCCCATGCTCCAAATATAGGTACTATAAGGCAGTATTTTGTATGTTATTAGCACTTTTGTGTTCTGAAAAAAATATTCTATGAGAAGATGCCTCGTAGTCTATATATACTTAGGCCTGTAAAGGTAAAATAGGAATTGGACTATTTTGCAAATCCTCTCCTTTATTAAACTTAACAAGGGTGATAACTGTTCCTGCATCAATTATCAAATATGCATGAAATATAAATATTCAAGGATTTGAAATATACTAAGATTCTTCATCTTCCGGAAGGGCATTTTTTTCTGAAAGTAAATCAGAGTTGTGGAGTCATTAAGTTTTCTATACAGGCAATCATTTAGGCACAGGTACAGAGCCTATGACTCATCAGATGTTCTTGAAATACAACTCCCAGCATCCATCACTATTAGCCCTGCTCACGGGGCTGCTGGGAGTTGTGTTTTAGTGGGCCTCACTTCTGTTTTAAGCAAATTCAAGATGGACAGTGATTAATAGTTATATGTTACTTATATGTAAGGGTGTAGGTCTATACATATGTTGTATATAGTATGTTTAAATGTGTGTTATCTATGTGTACACTTAGAGCAAGTAACTAAATTTCATTTTTAATGTGTGCTATTGTGCTCACAGTAAAAAATGACAATAAAGGTTATCTAATATTTAATATCTAATATCTAAAGTGATGCTCATGATTTATTGTTCTTTCTGTCCCATGCTTGCAGAATAATTAACCATGAATATATCATGCGATGATAGTACAGCTAAACTAATTATGGAATAAAAAATATATAATTGATTTTGAACTTATGGTTTCAAATTCATTTATTAGTTTTTCTTTAAATTTTATTTAGCTGTAACAGTTTTGTAAGTCGAACATTAAACATATATTTTTCATCTTTTTTGTTCATTCAAAAGGATATAGGAATGGCTTCTGATTAGATTGCAAAATGTGTCCCAAAACACCATGGTACCCCACCAAAATAAGACACTTGTGAAATATACAAATTTAAGTATTTAAGTGTCTTATAGAATATTAGAGCTACACTGGGAGTGATTCTAGATCATCCCAGATTTGTTGAGAGTTGGGTGGCGCACTAGTTTAATAAATTATATTTGCTTCTAATGCAGTTGTTGACTGTGGGCTCAATGTTTTTTTTCCTTTTACTCTTAGGAAATGGTGACTATCTGCCATTTTTCTTTCTTTGATGCCTACCTCTTCTCAGTTATTTTTTGCTGCCCAAGTGCTGTACCTGTAACCTATTTGGCTTGAGATATATTGTGGTCTATATCTCCTGGGCCTTCCTGATATAAGTAGTCCAGCTATAAGAACTATAAGATATTTTGAAGGGTATCTGGTGGATTCATAGTATATCACAAGTAGATTAATATTGTGCTGGTTAGTAGAGCGCCTAAAGAGGGAAAAGGAATTATTTGAACTACTGAGACCTCTTACTTCCTTTGCCTTTTTCTGATATTTTTTGTCCATGCAAGAATCTAAAAATTAAAATTTCCAATAAATGATTTGATGATGGTTCCATCAAGCCCATGCCATCACCATATATCCTTTAGTAATAGTGTGTTTTCAGTTAATATTGCTTTCCCCTTCCTTCTTTAAGAGAAGGGCAAGTAGATGCCTCTGATGACATGGTTGTGTTTTTATGTTACACATTATAGACCTGCAATTTATTTTTCTCTGTTGCAGGGTAAACTAACAAGAGAGCTTGGGAGCCTTAATTCTGGAGTGTAGTCTGAGCAATCCCTTTGCAGAGGAAAAACTATTGCTCTGGCTTTTTCATAGTGACAGCCAATAGCAGTTGAATCTGGATAGTATTTTTAGCCCTCTCTTGTAAGTGGCTGAAGTTGATTAGGCAGCTAACGGAACCCTTACTATGCTTGCAGTCAGGCATAGTTAGATACACTTGTATTTCTAATTAGCCAAAGCAGATGTCATTTTAGATCTGCTTGGTAAACATCACTTCTAATTAGCCTGCCAACTGATGAAATAGGATAAGCCTACTCTACTGACCTTGTTATCTGTTTTAAGCATTTTACTTCCCCACTTGAAGAAGCAATTTCTAAATGAATTCCAGAAATTCTGAAATAGTTTTGAGCAACACATGAAGAATGTTAAATTAACAACAAAGCAATGCTGATATAGGCTATTAAGAGAATATAAAAGATTGTACACCCCAAGGAAAACATCCACTATTTTTACCTTTAAGTTTAAGAAAGATTCATGTTCTTTATATTACGCTAATATCCTAATATTTAGAAATGTATAGAGTTGCTTATAATATGGTCAATTGAATAGCATTAAACCCACCGTTTTTTTCTGGAAAAAGGATTTACTTTGCTGCTTCTTGAAATTGATAAATGTGTGACCGGAGTAATTGTTGTCCTTAATTATTTACCATGGTTAAGTAAGTATAGTGCAGTGTTTCTCAACCTTGACAATTTTAAGGCATGTGGACTTCAACTCCCAGAATTCCACAGCCACCATTGCTGGCTGTGGAATTCTGGGAGTTGAAGTCAACATGCCTTAAAATTGTCAAGGTTGAGAAACACTGGTATAGTGTATTCTGTACTGCAAGGATAAATATCCTGATTCGCTCAGTTTTTCTTTATCTATTTTTTTTTCCTGTAGAATAAAAAAAATACAATTAGCAGGCAACATTTTAAAAATGTCATTAAATAACATCCTTGTTGTAGGAAGGAAGTTACTGCTAACTTTATTTGCTATGTTTAAATTCTTCAGTTGTATTATTATTTTTCTTCTAATCCAAGCCAAGTGGTTCTGAATCTTGACTTCAAGATTGATGGAGAATGTACAAACAAGGCTGCTGTGAAAAACAGATCTGAGTCAAGGTGTTCTGAGTCAATGTCTTCCTTTAGACCAGTGGTTCTCAACCTTTTTAATGTCGCGACCCCCAACCGGTCGTAAGTTGAGGACTACCCAACCGGTCGTAAGTCAAGGACTTTCCCTGCCCGGGAGCGCCACGCATGCGTGGTGCCGCCCCCTGCGCCAGCCGAGGCAACTTGCAGCACCGTTTAAAGAATGGAACTTTTGGCGGGCTCAGCAGGGCAGAGACAGCCTGGACAATTCCTATTGGCTTTTGAAAGCCAATAGAATTAGACTCTATTCAAGAGAGTCTATTCTATTGGCTTTAAAAAGCCAATAGACTAAAAGGAAGTAGCACAGCTAAGGAAAAGGGGGAAAAAATGGCGGACTGCGTTGTTTGGCGACCCCCGTGAAATGGTTGTTCAACCCCAAATGGGGTCCCGACCCACAGGTTGAGAACCGCTGCTTTAGACATAATCAGGTTAATAAGAAAGTAGAATGTTTTTTGAATTGAATAGTTCTCCTATTAAAAGTGATATTTGAAAAATTATAAAGCTGGCAAAGAGTTAATGAATATTCTGTTTTCTACTTATAGGGATCGGGTAAGATCTTTTTCAAGAATTCACTATGGTCCGAGAACGAAAATGTATATTGTGTCACATCGTATACAGCTCAAAAAAGGTAAAATAAAATTTCAGCACCATTCCAAGAAACTTTCACATTATATGTTGGTTAGAAAATGTAAAGCTTACTTTTCCTGAATATTCAAGGTATCTTTTATTGATCATAACAATTATTTTTTAATTGTACAAATAATGCAGCCATACAATAAGATAGAAGTTTTTATTTTTCCAAGCCCAGGGCCACACTTGATATTTAAATCTTGTTAGTTTGGATAATGCCTGCAGCTGCCTTCCAAAAGTAGGAAGAGGCTCCTATTAATTAAGTACAGTTAATATGCTCACTCGCTGAATAATAATTAGATTACATCTTTTGTCAAGAGTAAAAATAAAGTTTGGTGGCAATTTCTTGAGTAGTTTTCGGAAGCTTTCAAAAGTTGTCTGTGCTACTGGGGCCTCCTGTTATGTATTTCTGCTCTAGAAAACTTGAAACAGACTAGTGCCTTGCTTGGCACTAAGATACAGCAAAGAAGGAAACAAATGTTTCCCTATGCAGTGTGCTTTATGTCCTGCATGTTGTTTAGAGTTTATGTGTTCCTACCAGGCATCATTCCTAACAGACATAATAAAAATAGTCAGTTTGGTCTAGTGCAGTGGTAGGCAACCTTGGCTCTTTTATGACTCGTGGACTTCAACTCCCAGAATTCCTGAGCCAGATGTGCTGGCTCAGGAATTCTGGGAGTTGAAGTCCACGAGTCATAAAAGCCAAGGTTGCCTGCCCCTGATCTAGTGGTTAAGGGCACCAGGCTAGAAAGCCAGAGACTGTGAGTTGTGACCTTGGACCAGACATACTCCCTCAGCCCTATTCACCTTACAGGGTTGTTGTTGGGTGGGGGGAAAGGAGATGAAAGTGTATTGGATATGTTTGCCAGTATGAGTTATTTGTAAAAAATAATAAAGGCAGAATACAAATAAATGTATGTAATTCAGATGACAGGAAAGCACAGGCAATTTTTTTTACTAGTTTCATTTGAGCAAATCAGTTAGGAGATGGCTATAGGTCAAGCATTATGTAATATAAATTCAGAAGAAAACTGATATTAGCAACAGCTCCAATAGTGAATAATAATATTCAGGTTTTCAACCATTCACTTGTATGTTAGAAGACCACTTGGAATCCATAGGTGGACCAACTGTGGTAGCTCAGTTAGTTATGGATTTGCAGGTGAGATTTGTTTATGTACACATAAATAGTTTCCTTCCTATTTATGGCGCCTTTCACTTTTTCAGGAGATGGATGAGCACATGAGAAGTATGCTACATCATCGGGAACTTGAAAATCTCAAGGGGAGGTATGACTATGACAATGATCCATTTCATCTTTCTTCACTTTAGTATAACAACAATTTTTTATTGTAATACCACTGCAATTAAAACGTGTTTACATTTTTAAATACTGTATGGCATAGCGTTTAAAATTCCTATAATTAACTGTGACTAAAATGGCCAGGAGATTGTGAGAAGTTGTGAGGGGGCTGAGTGAGGAGGTTGAGAAATAGGACAAATTCTAGACATAAACATCCAATAGATGAGTCAGAAATGTGTTAGCTTATCTTATAGATAGCAACTCAGACTGGGCTTAAAACTCCCTGGAAGAAGAGGCTCGAATTCAAAGAGACTCCATTTATTTATTTATTTTATTTATGGGACTTATATACCGCTTTAAGTGCAAGCACTCTCTAAGCCAGTGGTTCTCAACCTGTGGGTCGGGACCCCATTTGGGGTCAAATGACCATTTCACGGGGGTCGCCAAACCACGCTGTCCGCCATTTTTTTCCCTTTTCCCTAGCTGTCCTACTCCCTCTTATTGGTGGCCACACCCACTTGGGGGTCACCACAACATGGGGAACTGTATTATGGGGTCACGGCATTAGAAAGGTTGAAAACCACTGCTCTAAGCGGTGTACACCAGTAAGCATTGTATATATATATATTTACATTGCCCCCAACAATCTGGGTCCTCATTTTACCTACCCCGGAAGGATGGAAGGCTGAGTCAACCTTGAGCCGGTGAGATTTGAACCACTGACCTGCTGAACACAGTCAGCTAAAGTGACCTGCAGTACTGCACTCTAACTGCTGCGCCACCTCGGCTCATCCATCTTAATTAACTCATGAATAAAAGAAGGCTATAGTCTTACAGTTTCTGAGATCCTGTTTTTAGTCCACAATACTCAGTTTCTTATTGTCAAATGGCCTACTTGGAGCCTTTCAGGTGAATTAAAATTCAGCTTCTAAAATTGCTGGATAGGAATTCTGGGAACAGTAACACCTGGAATATTTCAAGTTGGAAGCAGAAACAATATAAAAAAATGAGCCTGCTGGCTATAAAATTCTAGAAGTTGAAGTCCACATATTATTATAAAGTTTTTAAGGTTGAAAAACATTGCATAAAGCCATAATGTGTTCTCTGAGCATGAACTCAACTATGTTGGTTGCAGGAGAAAGTATATCAGCTTAATATCAATTGAAACAATTGTAGCCAATTTAACCAAAGTCAGTTAATAAAACTATGTCAGTTCAGTACGGAAACTCAGCCTTCCACAATATCTTTTTAAAGTATATTCAACGATTTAGTGCCTTCTGGATATAAGCATTCTGGTGTGCATTGAGGGAGTCATACTCCCCATATAGGGGATAGTTTCAGAGATAAATAAATAAATAAATAAATAAATAAATAAATAAATAATTTTAAGTAGTCATCTAATAGTCACCTCTTCTTGAATCCAGATAAGTCATTTCTGTTCATCTTGAAACTGAATCTTACAACCAGTTGACCTTGCTCTTGGCAATAAGGATCCATCTGTTGCCTGGCTGAACAGCTGAAGAGTGAAGGCTCTGAAAACAGTGTCACCAACGTTAACTTTAGCTGTGTAACTTGAGCTAGCAAGTCCAGCTAATTTTTATTAAAATAATCATTTTAAACAACTTGTTCTTATAATTGCCAGTTTTAAATTGATTATGTACCATCAAGGTAACATCAGTTCTTAACAGTACTTTGATTGGCCAGTTTTATAGGCCATCTGTACAATCTGAACTATATGAGGAAAGGTCTTAATTTAGCTTTGTATTTGGGTTTCCCATCTTCTGTGACTGCTCTACTCTGTTTAATGTTCAGATTAGGGCAGGTATGAATGTGACACATTTATATCAGTGGGCAGAGTATATTGGGATATGCCAGCTTTTTAGAGTTTAAGGAGGAATCCCCATCTAAATCCCGAAGCAATTGGTCCTCATTAAATTATTTGAATATCTGTAATGATTAATAACAGTAACAATCCATTGTAGCACAATACATAGGAAAATTATATTAAACATGAAGAGGAATTATGTAGATTAAATTAAAATTTGTATTTGTTATTGTATTTGATAGTGTTATTTGTAAATTATAAACTGCCAATCCATTGATAAGGTTAGCAAAAATGCACCCTTTTCAACAGTTTGTACAATGTTTGCAGCTGAATATTACATGTGAAATTTGAGAAGATTTGTGTTGGTAGATTTCTAGACCACAAAATACACATTATTATTATTTCACTTGGTCTCTGTTTTGCTTAAAAATATTCGAAAGGTTGTGAGTTTAAAAATCTCAGATGCATATTTGAAATCAGTAACATTTCTGAGTTAATTGTAATTTTGGCTGGGATCCAGATGTATTTAGTGCATGGATATATCTAGTGAAACTTACTTCTTTTTTTACTATGAATTTATTTAGACAATTTACATGGGCACTCATCTTAAAATAATAATATTCCAGCCCTAACGTCTGGAGAAAAACCAGATCTTCATAGCCTTCTGGAAAGGCAAGAAGGTCAGGGCCCACTGATTCTCAGGAGGGAAGCTTATAGGGCAAGCACTAGGAAGGATGATATTGTTTAAAAGAAAGGTCCCCAACTCCAGGCTGTGGACTGGTCCGGTCTGTGGCATGTTAGGAATTGGGCCACGCAAGCGAGCAAAACCTCTTCTGTGTATGCGTGGGATCTAGGTAGTGCACAAAAAACCACCCCCCGCCCCCCAGTCCCTGGAAAAAAATGTTTTCCATGGAACCTCTCCCTGGTGTCCAAAGTGCTGGTTTAAAAGATGGGGCCATGCAGATCTCCATGCATGTCACATCTTGCTATTGAGATCCTTTCTCCCCAGCCCCATTCCCCATCTGCCCCAAATTATTAATTTGAAGATTGTGGGGAATTGCATGCAGCTCTCTAACTCCATGGGTTTACAAGACTGGGATGAACTCAAGAAAACTGAGGGTTTATTTATATAGGAATTAGAAGAATATACAGAACTCCATTTTAAAACTTTTTTTAAAAATGAAGAGGATGGTGCTTTATTTAGCAGTCAACTGATCTCTTAATTAAGCGTGTAATGTCTTGTGGGTGGGTGAAGGATTTCCCCCCCTTGGTTTGTCTTTCATACTTTCCAAATTATAGAGGTGGTAGGAGATTCCTCAGCCTGTATTTCCTTTAAGAGAAATTCTTCATAGAATAGCAAAGATGATTGTAGCCCAGGAAATGGGAGCTTGTATCACATCACTAAAGAATGTTCTGGCCAGATGGTTTTGCAGTTGTGTTTTGCCCACATAATAAATTATTGGTGACATAAAGCTTTAAAGCAAAATACAATATTCTAAGTATGCTCGTTATTCCTTTATTAAACTTTAATAAAAGCTTAGTACAATAGTTCATAATACTTAATTGTGGAATATGTAGGAATGCAATCTGTTTGGCATAGTATTGGTCTCTGGACTTCTTTTGCTTCAAAAAAGATTTATTTAAACTTGTGATTTTAATTTGGGAGTTCTGAAAATTTCATTTTTACTCTTTTCCATTTGGAAATGAAAAGGAGACTACCGAGCTCCAATTCACATTGCAGGAAGTCATCAATTTATCTCTGAAGATTGTACTCCCCTTCTGCCTAGTATCTAACATATATGAATATAAGGAATTGTGGACTAGCAGTGTCAATATGTCGATATGTAAAAGTGTTGCAGACCATAATCACAAAATGCACTAATTTTGCTATTCAGTTTCTTTTGTTATTTTTTAGAAGTAGACTTTCAGGCCTTTGATGTTATTTCATGAGTTTCTGTGACGGCTTGGCTCCACTTGCCAAATTCCTTTAAATCTTTTCCAGCATTGACCATCTAACCCAGGGGTCCCCAACCTGTGGGCCGTGGCCCACTACCAATCTGAGGCCTATTCGCAACTGGGCCACGTGGCATGGCTGGCTGGTGCGCATACGTGCATGCACACGCACAGCCCCACTCACACGAATGTTGCAGGCGCTCACAGCCCCACTGCTTGAGCATCGCGGGCACTCGCCTCGCGTGAGGGTCGCAGGCATTCGGGGCCTCAGTTGTGCAAGCGCTTGGGGCCTAACTTGCGCAAGCGCTTTGGGCCTCGCACAAGTGTCATGGGTGCTTGTGGCCTCACATGAGCGTTGCAGGTGCTCTCGGCCCCACTTGCGTGAACAAAGGATGCTCATACGTGAACATGCGCGTACACAGCACCTGCTCCTCCCACAAAACCATCCCCTTCCCCCCCCCCGTGCCACCAACCTGGAAAGATTGGGGAACTCTGATCTAACCTTTGCAGAAGAATACTGATTTTGGCATATTCATATGAGATCACAAAATCTCACAAAGTTTTGGAAAATTGCAGCCTTAAAAATAAAAGTTAAAGATTTTTTAAAATTATTTTAATAAGTTTCGTGCCCTATTTTGGCAGTGACAACTATCCTCCCTTCAAAGCCTTTTGAGGTTTTCAAGGTTGTTTCTTCCTCTGAAAGCTTCCAACTCTGGAAACTAAATATGTAGGATTTTTATTTCTTGCCACTTGTCTGACAGCTGTCTGTTCCCTCCAGCTGAAATAATTTTGTGTCTTTTAGCCTAATCCTCGCAAAGTGGAGAATGGACAACTTGCATTTTCTGAAACCAAATAAAGTACAGTGAATTGGAGACTCCCTGCAGTCTTTGAATTCCAGGCCACTGTGCCAGTTGTCCCGGATTAGATTTCACTGTGTTAAGATTGGCTGCTGAACTTTTCTCTCCCCTCCTCTGCTGAGGAAAGCTGAGACAGAGCTTAATTCTAGATTCTGACACTGGTTTCCCCAGTGTAGCTGGCACCATGGAGGTGCTTTAGAGCAGCTTCAGCTAGCTCTGCCAGCCCCCTGCTTTACCATGTTTCCTTTGACAAGATTTTGAGTACAGCAATTCAAGAAGAATCCCAGATGACCCTTTGCTTATTATCAAGTTTGTTACCTCTTGATTGTTGGAAAAAAAAAATCTGAAATTCACCAAAAAACAGCCAAGCGAATTCAAAAGAAAAAAAAAAAAACCTAGAAAGCAACAGGTTTATTTTTTTTAACTTCAGCCTAAGTTACCAGCTCTTGTGTCTCGCTGACTGAGGCTTGTTCATTCAAAGGAAACGGAATTAAGATCAGCATTGTTTGCCATGCCTGTGGGAAGAATTGAGTGCCCACCTTCTCCTTCTTTCCCCAGGGACAGCAATCATGAGTGCCAAGTGTGCAGGGTGACAGTGGTGGGCTTGTCAGCATACGCCAAGCACATCTCCAGCCAGTTGCACAAAGACAGCGTTGAAACCCACGATGCCGAGGAAGAAAAAGAAAAGACCGATGAAGAATACTTTGACAAGGAACTTATCCAATTAATACAGCAAAGAAATGAACAAAACCGGTGAGTATTTCCACTGTTCATTAATTTGCACTTTATGAAGTTCTTTATTGGTTCTTTGAACCAAAGAAAATGCTTTTGAAAGTGCAGGGGTGCCTTCTCTGCAGTCTCGAGTTGCCTGTAGCTGGGAGAATTCACAACAACTGACTAACTTGCTATTTTAAGTTTATGATTTAGAAGGGTTTGGTTTGGGAATAATGCTTTCTGAATTCACAATTAAACCTGACTACTATTGATAATAGCTTTCTCTGCATGAAATAGCTGTGGATTTATTTTTGCCACTTATATTCAAACGTACCTAATATGGGTATTAAGATTCTTCTATAAATATACTGTCCAGTCATGCATTACATGCCTGTTGCACTTTACAAACTTTTGCCCAGGTCACAGTAACTAATTCTACTACATTTATAACATATTTTTAATTATATCATACAAAATAAATTGAAACTAGGTTATGCTTTTGGCTTAAAGGTAGAGAGTTCACCCTTAGTTTTTATGTATACGCAAAACCTGGAACTACAAAACTGGACAGTTTATAGAATTTTTTAATAATATTTTTAGGATTTGCTGTAAAAGAATGTATCGCATTTCAATCTTTGGAAGAGAAGAGCAGTGCAACTCATTCAGAGTGATATTTCAGTGGCAGCAAGCCAGTGAGTAAAACACTGCTTCACAAAAGATTGAGGCAGATACATATTCCCCTGAGTCTGAGCAGCTGCTTTGCAGGCTTTCCTAGAGTGTACACACATGAAAGTACAGGCACTCAATTCCACTGTGACTGGTATTTAAGCAAAGCCGAGGAAGGCTCTCAAAATTGCTGTGTCAAACCTTCAGGACAAGGTGACTGTTTTCAGCACTTTACTGTTGACAGTACCATAAAACATCCTTTTGGACAATTTGCAAAAATTGATCCATGGCTTTCATTTCACTGCTTTTAGTAATGTGCAGTTTAAAGACCATGTATTTGCTTTGGTTAAGTTGCTGATGTATAGTCCTCTGTAAGATAGAAAGAATTTTGCTTGTGTGGTCACCAATTCTGTCCATCCTCTCCTACATCAAAGTGTGACACTTCCTTCTTTCCTTCCTTCCTTTGGTTGGAGAGAGAAGGAGTCAATGAAACTGAAGAAATCAGTTGTGTATCTGACTAAGTCAGGGGTAGGCAACCTCAGCTCTTTTATAACTCGTGGACTTCAACTCCCAGAATTTCTGAGCCAGCCTCGCTGAGGGAAAAGGGAGAGGTTTCCAAGCTGGGCCATGCTGGCTTAGGAATTCTGGGAGTTGAAGTCCATGAATCATAAAAGAGCCAAGGTTGCCTACCCCTGGACTAAGTGAATTTCAGTATTGGTGTCTTCCACTTATACAGTAGTTTATTAAAGAGCTTTAAATGTTTCCCCTGTCCAGTTGTGACCAACTCAAAAGAGCTATCAATATTATTCATTTATTTATTTACATTATTTATGTAGCCACCTTTGAAATTGCCTTGGGGAGAAGCTCTGCACCTCTAATAAGATCTGACAGGGTCCCACCTTTTAAATAATGCTATCTTAGAACCCAGGTAGTGTGCTATGCTTGTCCCCCAGAGACATGGATAATGCTGATTCTGCCTGCTTTCCCCCCCAGGCTTTGGGTCAGGAGGATTTGGGCTCCTGCCAGTTGTGATTGTCTGTCTCTTGAATAACCTTGGTGGACTTTTTTGAATGTGTTATATTTTATTTTAGCATTCACAGTAATAAAACTAGCTGGATTCAGTTAAAGATGTCAGCATTATCCTAGTAGAATTAAATATAGGAAATGAGAAAAGAATTAACTTAACATTATATTACTGGGCTACATTTTTTTAACCTTTGATCTAGTGATCTCCTTGAAATCTTGATGATCCACAGTCAATTGACTCCTATTTATGGAATTGCTAAAGAG
Organism: Crotalus tigris; assembly: GCF_016545835.1. Classification (NCBI taxonomy): domain Eukaryota; kingdom Metazoa; phylum Chordata; class Lepidosauria; order Squamata; family Viperidae; genus Crotalus; species Crotalus tigris. Next base: position 725,532 of record NW_024096464.1, on the reverse strand, counting down.
TCTTCTCAAAGTTAAAAAAGGATATGGAACTTAAAACCTTCAGCATGCCCAGGAACAGAAGTTGTGAGGTGCTATAGTGTGAAATTTTCTTTCTCTTACATCTCCAGTAGTCTATAGAGAAAGGGAAAGAATCATGTTGATTTTAAAAACAATATAATGTTTTTCTGACATTCTACTTCTTTTTCAAGGAGGTACTGTATTGCCGATGGAAAGAGAACATTTCCCTTTGACAGTTATATGATAAACCTACTGAGTGTTTTCTTTCTCAAAGAACTCCTGTTCTATGACAACCTGTATCTATGCAACACCCATTGCAGCAGTTGTAATCTAGTGAAAATTATGACTATGTAATACTGTTCTAGGTTAGAACTAAGTTGGCTTCATTTGGAGTTATTTCAGATCTAAGTACTTTTGTGTAGTTCTTTAAATAGTTATTGTGTACTTCCAGAATTGTTTTCAGTTAACCAATGTGTTAGAAGTGGGCAATAGAGGAAGTATCTCCTTAAAGATTCACAATATCTCTTTTTCCAAGTTGTTTTCCTGAGTTTTTCACTAAGAAAATAGTTCCATACTATATTATTTGGTATGTTGGGGTAAAAAAATAATAGTAGCAAAAGGGTGATGTATATATGGAGTATTGCTTTAAGTGTTTGTCCCACTTGAAAGTGAAAGGTAATTTCAAGTTGATTTTCATTTGAACTTTGATCTCTACTTTCTTAGAAGAAATCGTTATTTGACATTGTTGATTAAAGAAACTAACAAAAATGTAGAATTGGATGTAAGCCAGGATTTTACAGTTTTAACAATTTTTTGTTATTTTGATTATTAAATCATTAGATGTAAATATTTGTGTCCTTGATCATTAAATGAAAATGTTTATGTCTTTGTAGGACAAGTGAATTGTGTCACGTAAACTGTGAAGCAGACGGTGATGACAGGAGATTGCGAAGGCAACAAAATGACAGACTCTCTTATCAAGACCGAGATCGTTATGATACAACATCAAGGAGGCATCATGGACCATCACAGAGGGACTGGAACTGGGAAAAGGATAATTTCTTAAATTCCATGCAAGGAAAATTCACTCACTCTGCCAGGAATTCTACTAATTCAAACAGACATCTCAGCAGCCAAAGAGGACGACTTGGGTGGCATCAAAATGGTTCCCGAGGACCTCCAAGTCAATACCATAACTATGGAAATATTGGCAGTATTTGGCATCAGAATAACAGAGGTGGAACATCAGGTTGGCCTCATCATGATAGAGGAAGAAATTCCAGTTGGAGTTCTGAAGCAAATAATATATTTTCCAACTGGCAGTTCAAAACTGTAAGGGGGCACCGGAAATCTGTTCAACAAAATGGAAATGGATGGAACATTGGACGAAACAGAGCTGTAAACAATACTTCTCAGGTAGACAACGTGGATACTTCCTGGTTAAAAATAAATAGTATACAGGATAAATACAGCAGTGAAAATTATACATGGCAATGGCAGGAGGATGCGGCAAATTATACCGGTCTTGATAATAAAAATGGCAATCCTGACTGCTTATTAGATTTCACGAGTGATCAGCTATCTTCAGATCAGTTACTAAATTTTAGTGTTTCTAAGCATCCAGAGAGTAAGAATTCCAAAGTCAGTAGAAAGTGCAGTAGTCCTTCTCGAGAAAAGATGAACCGGTGGGCTCCTTATCCTTTCCAGAAAACTGTAGAGCAGCAGCCACTGTCTGAAGAGATGGTAGCTAAAACATCAGAGAAAACATTGTCTCAGTTGTCTTCAGAATCAGCAGATCCTAAAGCCAACAACCCTAAAGTGAAAAAATGGGAAGAGAGTTATTCAAGATCTTCAACTAACAGTAAAACATCCCTGAAAGCGGCACCAGGCAAAGCGCCAGCGGCCTGCACAGGTGAGAACAAATCAAGTAAAGCTGAAAGCAAAAGTAACAAGATGCCCTCCTTGAAGTCCCCACTTCTAGCTATTCCAGATATTAAATCCTCTTCCAAAAAAAAAAAATCAAAGAATCTCTTGAAACGTGCCCATGTCTCCTCATCTTCTGGGGAAGGCCAAAGTCAGCTGAGTACAGAGGCTAGCAATTCCTCGAATAATTCCAAGCTGAACAATAAAGCATGTAACTATAACAGTTTAAAAGGGAGCACACTTCTATTGAGCAGCAATGAAAGCCTAAACAAAGCGTTAGAAAAGGCCAAAGATGAACTCCAGCATAATCGTTCTTTTCAGAAGTCGCATTCAAGTTCTAGCAGAGATGCTCAGATTGATAGGAAAGAAGAATGGAAAACTGAAGATTCTTCACACGATTTGAAGATACATGAAGTCCAGATGAAAGGAATAGAGAACAATTACAAAGGTAATAAACCAGGAAACATGAATACTTCCCCAAATTCTTATTCACCTTGTGGCCTTGCTGAACCTGATCACATTGCAGCTAAAAATGATAACTGTTTAAATGAATTGAATGGTGCTAATAAAAAACACATTGAACTCCGAAAGGAGACCCTAGACTCTTTGTCAAACTATCCCTGTGAGTTAGATATTGAGTTGAAAACAACTCTGGAAGAAGATGGGGATGAAGATGTTACAAAATCAAATGATGCTCCCGAAAAAGAAGATGATGGAGATAATTCAAATCACGAGCTGCTCAAAGCTACTATAGGGCACTCTACAGGTCCTCTTCTTCCCGAACTGAGTAAACTTGGGTTCCCAGCTTTTCTCCAAAGAGACCTGACATGGCGCACTAGCTTAAAAAATAAAATTAGCTCTCATTTGCCTGAGCCAAATCTCAATAACGCAAGACGCATTCGAAATGTGAGTGGTCACCGGAAGAATGAGACAGAAAAAGAATCTGGACTGAAACCTACTTTGAGGCAAATTATCAGTGTGTCTCGTAGAAATGTAAACTGGGAACAGGTTATTCAGCAGGTGACAAAGAAAAAACAAGAACAAGGCAAAGGTTTACCAAGGTTTGTAATCTTACCAAGAACATTCTTACTTTACAGCATGTCTGAATTGTGTGTGGATGTGTGGGGTCTCAGTATGGTTCATATATAGCCCTAGAAAGGGTTGTTTGCTTTTCCCCTTTAAAAAACCTCTCTCAAAATGGGCCCTAGCACTGCCCACTTTTGGAGGACAGCCTTCAATGACCCTTACAAAGCTCTTGAGAAAATGGAAGTTGTACTAATCTATGTTATCCTAAAGGTGTTTTTCAAAGGCAACTGGACTTCCTTTGTTTTTTCCTTAAAAACATTGTGCTTCTCATCTAAGAAGCTTCTTCAGTCCGGGCTGAATGATGGAGAATGGCAGAGTATATATTCCTTAGCAGTCATCTGGCTGTTAGCTCCTTGAGAGTCATTGAGGCCACTTGGGGGTTTATGTGTACCCTTAGGGTCACCTGAATCAGAGTGCAAATGGGTTTGGGACTACCGAAGGGACTGTGTTGTAGACAAGGGACAGATGGCATCATATCCTTCCCCCTCTGTTAACAATTTTAATGTTGATGGCCTCTTTGACCCTTCCTCTCAGACCAGTGGTCCTCATATATATAATGTAATATAAATAGAATATAAACCCTTCCATTCCCCACCATTTACCCAGAACTGAAGAAGCTTCTTGGATGAGAAGCAATATATTTTCAAGGAAAAAAACTAAGAAAATCCAGTTTCCTTTTGAAAAGCATCTTTGGGACAACCATGACCTAGATGATTGAGAATCTTCATAGACATACTCTATTTTATGGCTTCCGATGATGTCTATGCATCTGGCCAATATTTTGCTCATCTAAGAGTGGCTAAAAATATTGACTTGGCTTTAGGTAAGTCCAGGTAACTGTGTGTAAAAGATAAAATAATTCAACTCCATAGTTAGAGAAATCTGGTAATGTTGCTGAAGTATTTATAGATAAAATTTAAATTAAAGATGTCTTCAAATCCAGCTGTATTCCCTATGAAACTTCATGAACACATCCATGTAATTTTCTGAACATTGCCACTGACTTCTTCTAAAATGCCTCTCTAATTCCACCGTCTAGCCTTACAATCAGGAATTTCTCACGCTTATCTCTCCTTAGCTTTTGATATTAGACTAATTAGAAGAGAAGTGGTTGTGTCTTTTTTAAAAAAGTTTCACTCATACATGTTTCATGGTTGTGTTTTAAGGTTTGGCATTGAGATGGTTCCACTCATCCAGAATGAACAAGAAGGCCTTGAGTTGGATGAAGAAGTTGACTTCACCAATCTTGAAGGATTCCAGTGGGAAGGGATATCTATAGGTTCCCCAGGAACAGTTAGGAAACGTAGCCTCTCAGAAAGTAGCGTGGCGGTCGATAAGACAGCCTCCATTTACAGTTTCTTTAATAATCAAGGCACAAGTAAAGAAGACAAGCAGAAAAATGCTGGTTCAGTTGCCAACTCTGAGGATATAACAAGTGGAATTCAGACATTAGAAGATTCTGTGGTTACTGTGAAACAGGAGTCATCTTCTCTTCCTTCCTCCCCATTCAAGACTGACAGGACTGATTTAATTTCAAGTGAAAGGAAACTCAGCCTCCAGTCTACCCCAAATGTCACTATCTTTAGTACCAGCGAAGGCCAGAGAAGCCTTGACTGTACCATTCATCTATCTGAAAACAAAGGAATATTGGAGAATGCAGAAGAACATTCCACCCAGGTTTTAGGCCTTGCAGACATCAATGCTCTAGATGCAGCTACTGATAGCAGCTATACATCAAGCAATGAGCAGAATGATAGCCAGGTGATGGGGAAGAAAAGAAGAGCAACAGGAGTAAGTCCTCTGTATGCTACTAGAAGTGATTTTATTTTATTTGCAGCCGTTGAATTCATGAACCAGTTTGTGAAAAACATCCAAAAGCGTAACAGTACTTTGGTAAAAGAATCATTTAATGTAGAATCCCACCTAGGCTGGTTTATTTAAAGAGATTCTGTCTAGTCATGGCAGTTACTTTAATCTAAAACCGTGTTTGCCAACCTCATAAAAGCATTCAGTTTTACCTTCCCTAATTCCCCAGTAAGCACAGTCAATTACCATGTTGAATGAGAGACTATAGGAGTTGAAATCCAAGTTGTAGAAGCTGGGGTATACTGGATATTTATCCTTTTGCTATGTGTGTTCTTATTTAGGTTGTAAAAATATTGTACTGGCTTTTATCACTTTCAAACTAGTATTTGTTTTTCTTAAGTTTTTGCTAGGTAGGGTATTAGTAATGAAAAATCAATGCAGAGTCTTGGCTACATCTGTTTCATTAGATATGGATTGCCTGTGGATCAAACTGAGGTCATAAAAAAAAGTATGCCTCAATAATTTAATGGTAGTTTAATGGTTTGAGTATTTCACTTGAAATAATTCTCACTGAAAAAAATTGCTACTAGTTCTGAACATTATGTGCAGTGTTGGCTTAGCTGACTAGAAACGTTAATTTTTTAATTTCTAGGAGGGTTCTTGTCCTGAAATCCCAAGTTTAGAAAGAAAGACTAAACGAAGGAAGATCAAAGGAAAAAAAGGTGGGTGATTGAAGTCAGCTAACATCTTATTATTGCCTTCAATTTATATTTTAGGAGTTTTGTGTACAGTAATAATTGTATTTAATAATAATAATAATAATAATAATAATAGGCAGAACCTCCAATTTCAATCCAATCAGAAACGTTTCTACCAATCCATCAATGGAGAAACTGCAAGGAATCAGTCAGTACCTGACAAGGAAGAAACAGTGCAGTTCTGGAAGCAGATATGGGATAACCCAAAGAAATACAACAAGGATGCGGCTTGGTTAAAAGAGGTGGATGCAAATAAAACAGAAGTTGAAATGAAAGAACTAGTAATAACAACAAAAATGGTAGAAAAAAGAGCAAAGAAAATCAAAAATTGGTCAGCACCAGGTGAAGATGAACTGCATGGGTTTTGGTTGAAACATCTAACTGTTATACACCCACTCATTGCCAAGCAGTTCAACAATATACTACAAGGAGGAGAAATTGAAAAGTGGCTAACAACTGGGAAAACCTACCTAATAATGAAAAATCCAGCAAAAGGGGCAACACCAGGTAACTACAGGCCAATTACCTGCTTACCAACAACATTCAAATTACTAACTGGTGTGGTAGCTGATGCAGTACAACAGCATCTAGTTGAAAACAATCTCTTTCCACCTGAGCAGAAAGGAAACCGCCCCAATAGCAGAGGAACAAAAGATCAACTCCTAATAGACAAAATGATCTTGGAAAACTGCAAGAGAAGGAAGACCAACCTGAATGTAGCATGGATTGACTACAAAAAGGCATTTGACTCTCTGCCACATGATTGGATAATCAAGTGCCTAGAAATAACAGGAGTAAGCAGAAACATCAGAAAATTTGTGCAAAAATCGATGGCACAATGGAAGACACAGTTGCAGATCAATGGTGAAAAGCTGGGAGAGGTTAATATCAAGAGAGGAATATTTCAAGGAGATTCATTATCACCATTACTATTTGTTATTGCACTGTTTCCTCTGTCAACAATACTGAATAACTCAGGACATGGTTATCAAACATCAAAAACATCTGCTAGACTATCCCACCTCCTTTACATGGATGATCTGAAGCTGTATGGAAAAACATCATCTGAAATAGAATCGCTGCTCAACACTGTCCGTATATATAGCCAAGATATTGTAATGGAGTTTGGCTTGGACAAATGTGCCACACTTACTATCAAACAAGGAAAAATAGTGAAAACTGAAGGAATCAAGATGCCCCACGAAAATAACATTAAGAGTCTGGATGAGGAAGATACTACAAATACTTGGGTATCCTTCAAGCTGACAACATCAAGCACACTGAAGTCAAGAAAAAGATTAGAGGTGAATACATCAAGAGAGTGAAGAAGATCTTAAAATCCAAACTCAATGGAGGAAATACCATAAAGGCAATCAACACCTGGGCAATCCCAGTCATTAGGTACACAGCTGGAATAGTGGACTGGACTCAAGCAGAACTAAAAGCAATGGATAGGCAGACCAGAAAAATAATGACAATGAATCACGCCCTTCATCCACGCAGTGACATTGATAGACTTTATCTACCAAGGCAAATAGGTGGGCGTGGAATGCTACAAGTACATCAGATGGTTGAAGAAGAAAAAATGGCTTTGGAAGAATATCTGAAGAAGAATGATGAAGATGCACTGAAATTAGTATATCAGGAAGGCTTACTAACTACTGGAGAGACCAAACTGGCCTACAAGAAAGACCAAATGAAGAACAGAATAGAGGCATGGGAAGACAAAGCACTACATGGCCAATACATGAAAAAAATAGCTGGGAAAGCAGATAATATAAAACCTGGCAATGGCTAAGAGCAGGAAAATTGAAGAAAGAGACCGAGGGACTAATTCTGGCTGCACAAGACCAAGCCTTAAGGACAAATGCATACAAAGTCAAAATTGAGAAGACAGCAACAGACAGTAAGTGCCGCCTATGCAAAGAAGCTGAAGAAACAGTGGACCACTTGGTAAGCTGTTGCAAGAAGATTGCACAGACTGATTACAAGCAGCGGCATGACAAAGTAGCAACAATGGTGCATTGGAAGATCTGCAAAAAATATCATTTGCCTGTAAGCAAAAACTGGTGGGATCATAAAATAGAGAAAGTCATAGAAAATGATAAAATTAAACTGCTCTGGGACTTCAGAATTCAAACAGACAAGCACCTGCAACATAACACCCCAGACTTAACAATTGTCGATAAGAAAGACAAAAAAGTCTGGATAGTGGACGTGGCAGTGCCTGGAGATAGCAGAATAGAAGAGAAAGAACTGGAGAAGATAACAAAATACAAAGACCTACAAATAGAAATAGAAAGACTGTGGCAAAAGCAAGCAAGGGTAGTACCAATAGTCATAGGCTCCTTGGGTGCAATCCCAAAACAACTGGAGCACCACTTGAACACCATTGGCATTGACAAATTCGCTATTAGTCAATTGCAAAAGGCGGCCTTATTAGGAACTGCTTCCATCCTGCGACGATACCTGTAATACCATCAAACATCCACATCTGCCTATCCCAGGTCCTGGGTAAGGACTCGATAGGTAGACAAAATGCCAAATCCAGTCTGAACATCTGGCTGACTGTGCGATGAATGATAATAATAATAATAATAATAATAATAATGTTGGAAGGGACCTTGGAGATCATCGAGTCCAACCCCCTGCTAGGCAGAAAACCCTACACCATTTCGGACAGATGGTTGTCCAGTCTCTTCTTAAAAACTTCCAATGTTGGAGCATTCACCACTTCTGGAGGCAGGTTGTTCCACTAGTTAATTGTTCTAACTGTCAGGAAGTTTCTCCTTAGTTCTAGGTTGCTTCTCTCCTTGATTAGTTTCCACCCGTTGCTTCTTGTCCTGCCCTCAGGCACTTTGGAGAATAGCTTAACTCCCTCTTCTTTGTGGCAGCCCCTGAGATATTGGAACACTGCTATCATGTCCCCACTCGTCCTTCTCTTTGTTAAACTCGACATACCCAATTCCAGCAACCGTTCCTCATATGTTTTAGCCTCCAGTCCCCTAATCATCTTTGTTGCTCTTCTCTGTACTCTTTCTAGGGTCTCAGCGTCTTTTTTTACATTGTGGTGACCAAAACTGGATGCAGTATTCCAAGTGTGGCCTTAACAAGGCATTGTAAGGTGGTATTACCACTTCACGTGATCTTGATTCTATCCCTCTGTTAATGCAGCCTAGCACTGTGTTGGCATTTTTGGCAGGTGTAGCACACTGCTGGCTCATATTTAAGTGCCTGTGGTGACCAAAGTTTAGTTATCTCCATAATCCTCCATGTTTTTCGTAATCTAATACACATACTTGCTCTGCAGAATGCATAAGAAAAAGGTGTTCCCAAGACAGATAAAATAAAGTTAATCCTTAAGTGTCAGGCTCCTCAAATACAATATGATTTATACATAGTTTAAATGGTGCTCGAACAGCTGACATAGACATTCGGTTTCTAAATGTCTCCCAAATGTCATGTGCCTCCATTATGTTTTACAACATTTTTCTTTTGCAGAGCGTTCTCAGGTGGATCAGTTGCTGATTATTTCCCTGCAAGAGGAAGAATTAAGCAAATCATTACAGTGCGTAGATGAAAGCCTCCTGCAGGCTCGAGCTGCTCTGCAAGCAGCTTATATTGAAGTCCAACGTTTACTTGTACTGAAACAGCAGGTATTTCATAAGTTGGAGTCTATTTGCTCTGATTCCCACAATTTCAGAAGGATGTTACTGTGTTTCTCCGAAAATAAGACCTGGTCTTTTTTTTTTGCCTCCAAAAGAGGCACCAGGTCTTATTTTAGGGTGTGTGTATGTGTGTGTGTGTGTGTGTCTTTTCACTTACCTCCAGCACTGACAGCCCTGCCCAGCCGGCCCACTTCTGGGACTGAAGGAGCAGCTTTATTCTGCAGCTGAGAATGGAGCTTGGCCTGCATTTCGCAGTCAAAAGCCTTTCTGGAAGGCCATCGCAGCCGAGAACCGAACTATGGATTGAATCCATAGCTTGGTTTTCGGCTGCAGTGGCCTTCCGGAAAGACCTCTGACTGAAATGCAGGTCTGCGGATGCCGCAGAAAAAGTGGGTTGGCGAGGAGAGGCCTGGCTGCAAGGTAAGTGGGTGCGGGGCACGTGGGGCAGCTCCACACTCCCACTTCTGCCCTAGCTTGATTTTTAGGTGTGTGCCTCACCCCAAAACTAGGGCTCATTTTGGGGATAGGGCTTACTTTCAGGGAAACCAGGTATTTGTTGGTCCTTATTTAAATCTCTTTTATTTTCTAGGTATCAGTAGAAATGGGATCTCTGAGGACACAGAGGATTCAGATCCTGCAGGGGTTACAAGGTAACTTTGCTGACTTGGAGCTATGTTCCATCTGGATCTTGGCTTTTGATCTGGTATATGCAACACAAAACAGTGAGATGTTCTCAGATTCCCGTTTCCTAAGTACATTCCACAGCTTGATAGGGTTACCGCAATCAAAATATTTTCTGTAGTCAGTATACTTACTTATTTGGGGAATTCTTTGGCTTTCCCAATTACTCAGATTTCTAAATCCAGCTTCTGGCATCTTCATTTCTAATCTATGTTGGGCAATCCCAAGCATTATTTTGCCAGGATATGAAATTAAGAATATGTGCTATGGATTGCACACATTGTTATGTCTTCTTTCTTTGGCATTTTTATATAGACTTTTAAAAAAAATATTTTGGCCATTTTGTTGTTCTCTTGATTTATTGATATAGTTTAGTTAGAACTTTTATAGACTCTCTATCTTTGACTTGCCAGATTTCTGTAGATGTTCCATCAATTCTAATAGCTTAACAACTATAGTGCTGATGTAATTTCATCTTCTATTGGGGGTTTTGTCAATAGGAAATACCTTCTGTGGCATCTTGGTTGTTGACATCTCTTGTGGTACAGAAGTTCATTTCTTCCATTTTTCAGAACAGTACAGAATTTTTTTTTCAGAGCAGAATTTCATTTCT